>NC_042618.1:135757282-136471939 GCF_901001135.1 Rhinatrema bivittatum | reverse complement strand
TTATAATCAGACAGTACAGTATCATAGCATGCTTTATTATTTTCCAATGTATTTGTTTTCCAACATCATTCCTCTTTCCTTACCATTCTCCAACTTGCTGGGTATTTGTGACCAGGATTGGTGACTATTAGAAACAGGACAATGGGCTTGATGGACACTTGGTCTGATTCAGTATAGCAGTTATGTTCTAAAGCTGGTCATGTTTAAACTGAAACTGCAGAACACAAAATGGTTCCCTAAACTCTTTCCTACCAACAGGTTTCGGAACTCTAGATAGCTGGGGAACCAAGATGACATTGTAGCCATCACAGCATGGTACATCTCTTCTGTCTGAGTTTTAAATTTGTCTTTCTTACCTACAAATATGCCTCATACTGGTAGGAAGAGGAGGGCTAAGGAGAAGACTTTCTCTACAGTCACTCCAGGATACCCTCTTATCAGCCCGATGGATGCCCATGTAGTTCGAGGGACTACAGCATCGGGAGAGGAGTTGATGGGAAGCGAGCACGAAGGAGCTGTACTCGCCTCGTCCCCAGACTTGGCAACATCGCTTTCCCCAATTATCAGAACTCCTCCCATGAACCCTGCGACAGCTTGAGACTTGACTTAGTGACTGGAATCGTCACAGACTGATGATGCCAGTATGATAAAGCTCCAGACAGAGAATACTAAGCTATCTGGTATGGCTGCTTTTCCCGGTCAGATTACTTATGGAGGTTCCCAGGGGACTCCTGTTTTGAGAAGTCAGTGTGCTGAGGAATAAGGTTTACCCCAAGCTATTCACTCCACTGCGGGGGTATGGTAGCGAGTGGTCAGGACTAGCCAGAGAACAGACTCCAGGCTGGACTCTGACAACAGTCTCACATATCCTTCCCCTCAGCTTGGCCTTGTCAGGCTGAGTGTCCAGTCATGCCTGGGCTAATTCCCGGCTCCTCCTCCCAGATGACACATCCCTGGGTTGGCTGCCCTGACTCCCTGTGAGCTGCCCCATAGGACCATAAACTAGGGACTAGGGATGTGAATCGTTTTCCATATCGTCTTAACGATAGAAATCGTGTGGCAGGGCAAGAAAATCGTCTTAGGCACGATTTTTTAGTTAAAAAATCATTAAAAATCATTTTTTCCGATTAGTGCGCACTAACTCGAGTTAGTGCGCACTAACGGGAGTTAGTGCGCACTAACTGGGAGTTAGTGCGCACTAACTGAAAATGATACAATTTGACACTTTTCAGGTCAGTTAAGGTCAGTTTAGGAATGAATATGTATTCCTATTGGCTGCCCTCTTATTTATTCATGTTACCAAGCTTCCTACTGACAGTATATGGGGGATGGGAAATGGAAACAGTTGGTAGCTTGACAAAACAAGTAATGTGATCAGTCAATGTGACTAGAACTTGTGCCCTAACCCTGATACCAGGGGTATTGTGATCTTCCTGCACACAGTGCCCTATCCCTATTAATACCAGGAGTGTTGTGATCTTCCTGCACACAGTGCCCTATCCCTAATACCAGGGGTGTTGTGATCTTCCTGCACACAGTGCCCTATTCCTGATACTGGGGGTGTTGTGATCTTCCTGCACACAGTGCCCTATTCCTGATACCGGGGGTGTTGTGATCTTCTTGCACACATCCCGGTATCAGGGATAGGGCACTGCATGCAGGAAGATCACAACACTCCTGGTATTAATAGGGATAGGGCACTGCATGCAGGAAGATTTATTTATTTATTTTATTTAACATTTTTATATACCGACCTTCATGAAAGAAATTCATATCAGATCGGTTTACAAATAACATGAGGGGAATAACAAAGTCAATCATATAACAAGAAATGAAAGTTACATATAACAGGGGGTATTAACCTGGATGGCTAGAATAGCCGGAGCGATAGAAGGCATAACTGAACAAATTAGATAATTAGATGATACAATAATATGATGAGAAGAGGCGTAAGTGTATAGGCTACACTTGTCATAGAGTTTAGCTAGGAGTCAGTGTCTGAATTAGTGAGGAATTGCTGGAACTGTTGGTTAAGTGAAGGCCTGGATGAAGAGCCATGTCTTAAGTTTTTTGCGGAAGGTAGACGGGCATGGTTCTAATCTGAGTTCTGTGGGCATCTTGTTCCAGATGGCTGGGCCAGCTGTAGAGAAGGTTCGTTCTTTGGTAGATGATAGGCGGGTAGATTTCGTTGTAGGGGGTTGCAGGGTGCCTTTATATGCTTCTCGAATCGGTCTGTCTGATGTGTATAATTTGAGGGGAATCTGGAGGTCTAGTTGTTGTTGGTTGTGAATGACTTTGTGAATTATAGTGATAGCCTTGTGTAATATTCTATATTTGATTGGCAGCCAGTGCAGGTTCTGTAGTATGGGGGTGATGTGTGTTCCTCTGTTGGTATTAGTCAGGATTCTTGCCGCAGCATTTTGGAGCATCTGTAGTGGTTTGATAGATGAAGTAGGGAGCCCGAGGAGAAGAGAGTTACAGTAATCTGTTTTGGAAAAGAGTGTGACTTGGAGCACTGTCCTGAAATCTTGGAAGTGGAGGAGGGGTTTGAGCCTTTTCATGACTTGTAATTTATAAAAGCAGTCCTTGGTAGTGTTATTGATGGCTTTCTTAAGATTCAGACGGTTATCAATGATTACTCCAAGGTCCCTTACTTGCGTGATCTGGGTGTTGCCTGCTGGTGGATTGATTACGGCCGAGTGGTCCGAGGAGATGATTAGGAGTTCAGTCTTATTTGCGTTCAGAACTAGATTCAAGTTGGTGAGCAGACTGTTTATAGATTTGAGGCAGATTTCCCAAAAGGCGAGAGATTTAGGGAGAGATTCTGTAATGGGAATCAGAATCTGTACGTCATCTGCATATAGATAGAATTTTAATTTTAGGTCCGTGAGCAGTTGACAGAGGGGCAGGAGGTATATATTGAATAGTGTGGGTGATAAGGAAGAGCCTTGTGGTACTCCTAATGTTGATTTGACATCTGGGGATTCGTTGTTATTGATTTTTACTTTGAAGCTTCTGTTACTTAGAAAGGAGTTAAACCAGCTGTGTGCAGATCCTGTTAATCCGATTTCTGCTAGGCGATTTAGTAGGATGGAGTGGTTCACGGTGTCAAATGCGGATGAAATGTCCAGAAGGACTAGGATAAAAGATTGACCTTTGTCTAGGCCCATGAGGATGTGGTCGGCAAGGGAGATAAGAAGGGTTTCTGTACTTGCTGCTTTACGAAAGCCATATTGGGATGGGTGAAAGATATTGTGCTCTTCCAGGTATACGGAAAGTTGTGTATTAACAACTTTCTCCATGATTTTTGCTAAAAAAGGGAGGTTGGATATGGGGCGGAAGTTAGAAGGTTCACTTGTGTCGAGGTTAGGTTTCTTCAGGAGAGGTTTGAGGGATGCGGTTTTCAGCCTGTCCGGGTAGATTCCTTGGGAGAGTGAGCAATTTATAATGTTGGCCAATGCTCTGGAAATAGTATTCGGGATGAGAAGCAATAGTTTAGTTGGAATGTGATCTGTTGGGTGGTTTGATGGTTTTAGTTTCTTAAGTATAGATTCGATTTCCAGTGGTGTTGTAGGTTCAAAGGAATCAAGGATGGCCCCAATATAAGTCCTGGAATTGAAAATTATGGAGGGTGGAGTTGCATTGTTCGGTAGGCGTGCTAATGTGTCTGCAGTTTTTTTCTGAAAGTAGAGTGCTAATTCGTCTGCTTTGGTTTGTGCTTGGTCGTCTGGAATGGTGGGTGTAGGGGATTTTGTGAGTTGGGAGACGTAAGAGAATAGGGTCCTGGCATCAAATTGAAGGTCGTGTATTCTGTGGGCATAGAAGTCTCTTTTTGTCTTTAAGATGGTGATCCTGTAGTTGTGGAGGGTGCGTTTGTAATCAGCTAAATTAGTGGAGTTGGGGATCTTACGCCATTCGTATTCTTTGTGTCTGAGGATTTGTTTCATCTGCTTGAGTTCTGGGGAGAACCAGGGTTGTTTCTTCTTCTGTATTGAGTTGATTATTTTCACCGTTTTAGGACATAATTTATTTGCTATTGCCTCGGTGATATTGTGCCAAGAGAGGAAGGCTGCATCTGGGCTCGTGGTGTCCAGGTTGGGGAGTTCTTTGGTGAGTTGATCACTGAGTGTGTCAGAAGTGCAGGTTTTCCTAAATTGGATGGTGGAAGGTGGTTGAGGAGGTTTAGGGCTTTCTTGAGTCATGAGTGTGGTTGTAATTATTGAATGGTCTGACCAGGGAATTGTGGTACAGATAGGATCATTTTTATAAGATATATTAGAATTGATGAAGATGAGGTCCAGAGTGTGTCCTGCTTTATGGGTTGGTTTTTCTATGATTTGTTTAAAGCCCATTGCACCCAGGGTGGAAAGGAGTGCTTCACAGTTAGGGGTGAGGGAAGAGGCGTCTACATGGAGGTTGAAGTCCCCCATTATTATGGCTGGCGAGTCCATATTGATGTATTTGGCTATTGTTTCTATTAGGGGGGAAATATCTGAGTCCAGAAGTCCTGGCGGAGCATATATTAGAAGAATTTGTAGGAGTTTAGATTTGAAAAGTCCTAATTCGAGTTTTGTAGGTGTGATGATTTTGATTGGAAGTGAATTAAGTTTAAATTCCTTTTTGGAGGCTAGAAGAATACCACCTCCTCGTTTCTTTTTCCTGGGGATCGAGATGATGTCGTAGAGGTGAGTCGGTAACTGGTTTATTAGGGCTGTGTCTGAGCTTTTTAGCCAGGTTTCTGTGATGGCACAGATATCTGGCTTTGAGTCTGAGAGGAAGTCATTGAGGACGTGTGTTTTCTTTGTTAGCGATTGTGCGTTGAGAAGGGTAAGTGAGAACATGGTGAGACCTAGCATCTGCGTGAGCGGAGACGTCATGATTGGAATGAGAGATCTGTTAGTGTGTCTTGATGGTTGTTGGAAGGCTTTTGTGTGATGGAGGTGGCGGTGGTATATGATAGGAATAGGGAAGATTTGCATGTTGACTTCTCTAGGAAGGAAGTGGGTCGTGGTGGAAGGCTAGTCTGACAGTGGGAGGAATGATATAAGAGCTTAGGTCAACTTGAGAGTGAAGCATGGGTCTGTCTGCTGAAGAGCTGGATGTTTGAGCGAGCTGTTTGAGTCTGTCTGGATAGGAGGGCTGAGCGTTGTGCGCTTCGGGAGGGTAGGGGGTGATGCCCTTTGCATGGGGTCTCAGAGGTGGCTGGAGAGTTGTTGGAGAGGTAGACTTGTATTCCATACTGCTGAAACAGTTTGTTCCATAACTTTGCTGGCTGTTGCCTATGTTGGAGGTTTGGGGGTTTAGGTTGTTCCGCAGGTATGGCTCGAGCCTCCTCGGAGCTCTACGAAGGGGCGAGACAAAGGGGCAGGCCCCTTTGTCGCGCTCCTTCGGTGCGCGACGCACGGCACGCGGCGCCTGGCTGAAGACTTTTTAAATCCCCTCTGGGCTGGCTCCTATTGGAGGGCGGGCGGGGCTTCCGATCGCGGCGTTCTCGGCGCGTTTTTTTAAATGTGGGCAGCTGTTTTTTATCTGCCTTGCTGCTGAATGAGCCGCGCTGTCGGCGCAGGGACTGCCTGGGGGGAGAGAGTTTTTTTCCTTACCTTCCCCCGGCGGGGCTCGGCGCCGAACGCGCAGGCTTTCCCCGATGGCAGTAGCAGCGTGAAAGAGGGAATGGCGCCGGGCTGAAGACTTTTTAAATCCCCTCTGGGCTGGCTCCTATTGGAGGGCGGGCGGGGCTTCCGATCGCGGCGTTCTCGGCGCGTTTTTTTAAATGTGGGCAGCTGTTTTTTATCTGCCTTGCTGCTGAATGAGCCGCGCTGTCGGCGCAGGGACTGCCTGGGGGGAGAGAGTTTTTTTCCTTACCTTCCCCCGGCGGGGCTCGGCGCCGAACGCGCAGGCTTTCCCCGATGGCAGTAGCAGCGTGAAAGAGGGAATGGCGCCGGGCTGAAGACTTTTTAAATCCCCTCTGGGCTGGCTCCTATTGGAGGGCGGGCGGGGCTTCCGATCGCGGCGTTCTCGGCGCGTTTTTTTAAATGTGGGCAGCTGTTTTTTATCTGCCTTGCTGCTGAATGAGCCGCGCTGTCAGCGCAGGGACTGCCTGGGGGGAGAGAGTTTTTTTCCTTACCTTCCCCCGGCGGGGCTCGGCGCCGAACGCGCAGGCTTTCCCCGATGGCAGTAGCAGCGTGAAAGAGGGAATGGCGCCGGGCTGAAGACTTTTTAAATCCCCTCTGGGCTGGCTCCTATTGGAGGGCGGGCGGGGCTTCCGATCGCGGCGTTCTCGGCGCGTTTTTTTAAATGTGGGCAGCTGTTTTTTATCTGCCTTGCTGCTGAATGAGCCGCGCTGTCGGCGCAGGGACTGCCTGGGGGGAGAGAGTTTTTTTCCTTACCTTCCCCCGGCGGGGCTCGGCGCCGAACGCGCAGGCTTTCCCCGATGGCAGTAGCAGCGTGAAAGAGGGAATGGCGCCGGGCTGAAGACTTTTTAAATCCCCTCTGGGCTGGCTCCTATTGGAGGGCGGGCGGGGCTTCCGATCGCGGCGTTCTCGGCGCGTTTTTTTAAATGTGGGCAGCTGTTTTTTATCTGCCTTGCTGCTGAATGAGCCGCGCTGTCGGCGCAGGGACTGCCTGGTATTAATAGGTATTAATAGGGATAGGTATTAATAGGGATAGGTATTAATAGGGATAGGGCACTGCATGCAGGAAGATCACAACACCCCTGGTATCAGGGATAGGGCACTGTGTGCAGGAAGATCACAATACCCCGGAGGAGTGAGGGTCAGGCAGCTCCCCCCTGTCTGTGAAGCCAGCCTCTCACTAGTAATGCAGGGAGGGAGCTGTCTCAGACTTCACCATCCTCCCCCCCCCCCCTCACCCACACACCATTCACTAGCTGGGACATGGGGGAAGTCAGGAGTGAGGGTCAGGCAGCTCCCCCCTGTCTGTGAAGCCAGCCTCTCACTAGTAATGCAGGGAGGGAGCTGTCTCAGACTTCACCACCCCCCCCCCCCCCTCACCCACACACCATTCACTAGCTGGGACATGGGGGAAGTCAGGAGTGAGGGTCAGGCAGCTCCCCCCTGTCTGTGAAGCCAGCCTCTCACTAGTAATGCAGGGAGGGAGCTGTCTCAGACTTCACCATCCTCCCCCCCCCCCTCACCCACACACCATTCACTAGCTGGGACATGGGGGAAGTCAGGAGTGAGGGTCAGGCAGCTCCCCCCTGTCTGTGAAGCCAGCCTCTCACTAGTAATGCAGGGAGGGAGCTGTCTCAGACTTCACCATCCTCCCCCCCCCCCTCACCCACACACCATTCACTAGCTGGGACATGGGGGAAGTCAGGAGTGAGGGTCAGGCAGCTCCCCCCTGTCTGTGAAGCCAGCCTCTCACTAGTAATGCAGGGAGGGAGCTGTCTCAGACTGGTATCAGGGTTAGGGCACTGTGTGCAGGAAGATCACAACACTCCTGGTATTAATAGGGATAGGGCACTGTAAGAGATGACTGTAGTAGATTGAATAAAGATCTGATGTTTCTGCTCTCCTCACACCAAACAAAAACAACACACAAGCAGAGAAGCCCTTCTTACAAAGCTGAGCTAGTGAGTTAAGTAGGAGGAAAAGTAAACATACTTGTGCCAGTGTGGCTACTTAAAAAATACACTTACCAACAATCAATTACATATATTTGAACTGTGTACAGTTCCAGCCAGGACCACCTTTCTAAAATGCACAGTGATTGGCAAATTCAACATGCACTAGCATTTCAGGTGCCTGCTAACAAAAATAATAAACAAACAAGTTCTAGTCACGTGAGTGCTGATCATTACATTACTTTTTTTGTCAAGCTTCCAACTGTTTCCATTTCACATCCCCCCAACCATTACCTCAGTATTAGCCTTGGTAACATCAATAGATAAGAGCACAGCCAGCCAATAGGAATACATACATACATATTCATTCCTAAGTGACCTTTACTGACCTGGGAAGTGTGAACACTTTGTTTCATTTTCTGTTGGTGTTCGTTAGTTTCCAGTTCCATTTCCCATCCCCCCAACCATCACCTCAGTGGTAACCTTGGTAACATCAATAGATAAGAGGGCAGCCAGCCAATAGGAACACATATTCATTCCTAACTGACCTTCAGTGACCTGGAAAGTGTTTATTTGTATCATTTTCAGTTAGTGCGCACTAAATCGAGTTAGTGCGCACTAACGGGGAGTTAGTGCGCACTAACTCGAGTTAGTGCGCACTAACACGATTTAACGATTTTTAACGATAAATCGTTAGAATTTCTATTGTATCGTGTTCTATAACGATTTAAGACGATATAAACATTATCGGACGATAATTTTAATCGTTGAAAAACGATTCACATCCCTACTAGGGACAATTGCATCCCAGAATAACTGGGTATGGGAGCTCAGGAATGACTCCCGCTTCCATAATGGCTTGGCCTGCTGGGGTCATCAGCAGGACCAGACCGATTTGGTATTCCTGTTTGTCCCCATGTACACAGGTAAGTGTCTCTTTTCTCTTATGATTGATGTGCTCTTTTTCTAGCAGGTCCTCACAAATGAGTTAGGGTATCCCAACAGAGAGTTTCCAATAAATGCAAAAGTAGCCCATGTACATATAAGTAAAGAAACATCTGAGCTAAAGAAGTCCAGATTCTCCATATCAACAGAAAAAAAGGTTGTTAATACAAACAAAAAAATGTGTTTTGAAATGTCTGTATGGCAATGCCAGAAGTCTAAAAAGTAAGATGAGAGAGTTAGAATGTATAACAGTGAATGATGAGATAGACATAATTGGCATCTCAGAGACATGATAGAAGGAGGATAACCAATGGGACAGTGCTGTATCAGGGTACAAATTATACCGAAATGATAGGGAGGATCAACTTGAAGGGGGTGAAGTACTTAATGTCTCGGAGAGTATAGAGTCCAAAAGGATAAAGATCATACAAGAGACTAAGGGTTGATTTTAAAAGGAGTGTATGCGCGTCCGTGTGCGTGCGGTTCCCGGCGCATGCACATGGATGCGCTCATTTTATAACATGTGCGCAGTGGCGCCGGCGCACACATGTTATAAAATCTGATAGCCGCGTCCACATGTGTGCCGGATTTTAAAATCCGCGGGCGTATGTGTGGGTGGCCCGCAACTCATGCGTGCAGAGGGGGGATTTTGTAACCTACTCACAGCAACACAATCGGGCCTCCCCCAGTTCCCTCCCAGCCCGAGCGGCCTGGGAAGGAACTTCCCTACTGCCCTGCCTAACCTTCCTTCCCTTTCCCCTATCCACCCCGACCCCTAACCCCTACCTAGCTACCGCAAATTTTTTTATTTCACTACTTACTGCTCCTTTGGAGTTCAAAAAGGTACTGGTTTATGTACACCATTTTAAATCCCTTATAGATTAAGGGGTAGATTTTAATACCTAAGCACGCGCGTCCATGTGCACACATGTTATAAAATCAGGGGTCGGCGTGCATCCATGTGCGCGCAGTTTATAAAATCAGGGTTTCGGCATGCACAAGGGGGTGCACAATTGTGCAACTTGTGCATGCCAACGCCCGCGGCCTTCCCTTGTTCCCTCCCAGGCCGCTCCAATTTTGGAGCGGCCTGGGAGGAAACTTCCCAACCCCCTAATCTAAACTTCCTACTACTTCCCCTAACCTATCCCCCCCCCCCAGCCCTATCCTAAACCCCCCGACCTTTGTTTTACCTTCTACGCCTGCTGGCAACCTGCCGGCATGCAATCCCCTGGCGCAGCGGCAAATGGCCGCTGTGCTGGGAGCCTCTGACCCCACCCCATCCCTTTTTTGAAGCCCCGGGACATACGAGCATGGCCGGGCCTTTCTAAAATAGGCCTGGCACATGTGAGGCCTCCTACGCGTATAATTCCTCTGGATTTATGTGGTCCAAGAAAACAAACCGGTAACCGATCCAATATGGCTAGCAGCAAAATGACAACAAGGTGGAATCGATTCAATAAAGTCCATTTTTTACCGATTCCACCTTGTTGTCTGGATTTATGTGTACAGGCCTTTTAAAATCCGGGCCTAAGGTATTGATTTATATATATCAGTTTTATCCAATTATTCATGAAGTAGTATTTTGAGAAATACTAGACTTCTTGTGTGAATTCTCTATTAATTTCTCATTTATCCTTTTTCACTCATACAGCTATCCATGCTGATAAATAATCTCTCGGGTCAGTTTACTTAAAATTAATTTAAACTACCAAGCACACTTTCCTAGCTTTTTCCTGTTATTAATAATATTCGCTAAGGTCACATACACTCACACATTCAATTACCAGTGTTCCCTATTTATTCTCTAAGGCTTTGGTACTTTTACTAGGCCTCTTAAATTCAGGTCAGTATTCTAAACTGTTACTGCTATGTAAGTTTCAAAGAATTCCTACTCTGGGTGATGTCATGAGATAAAGTAGTGTGAATCACAAATGTCCAATGTGGAAAATCAAATTAAAACCCAACAATATCTAATTCCACACAAAAATTCTTAATCAAAAAATCTTACAAAAGTGCACCAAAAATAGTTGATAACATAAGGACCCTCATTTTTAGGGCAATACCATCACAATGCTTCAAGCAGCAACAAACTCGTTGCTCACCCCCATAATATAAAATCATCAGTCCTAGATTTTTTGATTAAGAATTTTTGTATGGAATTAGATATTCTTGGGTTTCAATGAGATAAACTAATACATTCCCCAGTTATTTTGTTTAAATGAGAACACATTTTAATTTTGACCAATCTGGTTTTGAGTATTAGGGCTAAAGATATTTTTGATAAATTTTTAAATTTGTATAACTCAACCAAATATGTTGTTTTAAAAGTACTTTGGCTATAGAAAAATAAAGTTACGCTGACTTTTACCATAATAATTTCTCAGTAAGGCTCTGTTGTCATGGAGTTTCTATAGAAACATCTTCCGTAGCTACTGTATTTCTGATGCTTTGGCTAACGGAACTCATTTTTCATTACTGGCAGGGAATTAATTTAAAATAAAATGAAATCAATGTTCTCCAAATAAAATATGGTTTTCCCCAAAACATGTAACAAACACCTCAAACTCATTCAGAATTCTCTCTATCCCATTGTTAAAATAAAAAATTATTTTAGACTAAATTAGGAATTAATTAAGGATTTTTTTAGAACTTCTTAGATGTTCACTAATCCAGAACATAATTTTGTTCATGTGTATAACCTTTTATTTAGATCCTAGGGACCTTTGTTCATACTTGTGAAGATAACTTTAAAATATATATACCTCCTTTCCCTTTAAAACGTACGTGGGAGCCTCCTCACTAGCTGCCCAACAAAATTGCTAAGTTTTGGGACTGAAAAATTGCTGAAAATCTTTTTTTTAACTAAAAAAAAGCCACTGATGTCATCAGTGTCATCAGCAGGGGGCCTTCACCTTGGAAATGCACCTGGAGCCTCCCTATGGCTCCAGGCACTGAGTCTACCCCTCTGCTTATTGGTACACAGCATCAGATTTCCCAATGCTGCCACGTGATGCTGTGTGATGGTGTAATTTTTATTTATTTATTTACGTATTTATTTTTATGTTGATATCAGGACCCTGTGCCCTGGTGACTGGCTGTCGTCCTTCTTCCCTGGGCTTAACCCAATGTTGAGAGGCTGGGACATGGGAGGCCCATGCAAGCATTGACCCAATGTGGCTGGCCCAAAGGAAGTTTGCCCTGTTTTAAAAAAAAAACCAAAAAACATTTGTGCAGAGAAGGAGGCCCAGTTGTTGTGGGGAGTGGCAGAGCTGACATCTGCTGCCTGTTCCAGACTCTCCCTTCCTCATGGCTGCCTCATTTTATATTTTTTCCCTATGCTAGCGGGAGTTCTCACTCTCCCGCGGCATTTGAAAACATTGCCTGGCACTTTCAGGGGTCATGTCGGGAGTCTTGGAACGGCCATGGCACTTCCGGTCACCCACTCTGACTCCTGACGTGCCTCTCAGCCTCATTCATATGCGGCCTGCCTCATCCGCAGCCTGCCCCCAGTACTTTCAAATGTGGCCATCATGCCACTGAAGGCCATACTCGCTGCCCGGCCCCGCCTTGAATCACGGAAGTTGCTGGAGCACAGCACTCGTGCTGCTAAAGGCCACGCTCTCCTGCCTGGCCCCCAGATCCACAAATAAAAAATATATACAGCCTTCCTCTTACTAATGCCCCACAACAACCGGGCCTCCTTCTGTGCACATCTTTCTTTTTGTAAATCAGGACAAACTTCCATTGGGCCAGCTACATTGGGTCAATGCTTGCATGAGCCTCCCATGTCCCAGCCACTCAACATTGGGTTAAGCCCAGGGAAGAAAGACTACAGTCAGTCACCAGGGCACAGGTAATTTTCTTTTTTTTTTCACCTATCTACAGTAACATCTTAAGGGTTATTGAGAAAGAGCAACCAGACCAAGTATTTGTAGGGAAATTTGGGGAAAAGCTGGTCACAGGGGTGCAAGTTAATATTATGGGCGCATATTCAGTAATACGTTAAACAGGTAAGTTATCCAGCTAAAGTTAGCTGGGGACATCTTTACTATTTAGGTTAGAGGTTTGGGAGTAAGTGATCAATTGGCCAGCCTTTGTACTAATGTTGGAAAGGAGATCATTGGATGCGTCATCAGTTTTTTAAATTTATTAACATAGTGGACTGGTTGGTGGTCTCCTGATAGTCAACTTTAGTTGTTTTGATTGGGCTTTACTAAAACTAGATGCAGAAACATTTTGAAGATATTTAGATAATCATATGCTGGCATTAGGTGTTGGTTGGCCATCTACAACTCCTTGACAGGAAAATTGTATTGAAAGATGAAACACTAATTCCAACAATGCATGCTCAACGCAGAGTTCCCATGGCAATGAAAGAGAGACTTGCCAGAAAAATCCACAGAATGGAAAAAAACTGGAGTAATTGTCAAAGTTGATAAGCCCACAGAGTGGGTAAATTCAGTAGTAATTGTAGAAATGCCATGTACAAGGGATCTAAGAATTTGTCTGGACCCCCATGACTTAAAAAGATAGTAAGGCAGGAACACTAGAGGACATCACCAGCAAGCTTGAAGGAGCAAAATGTTTCACTTTCCTTGATGCCAGATCAGGATACTGGAAAATAAAACTAGAACAGGAAAGCTCCATGCTCACAACCTTTAACACTCCACAAGAAAGATATTGTTTTACTCACGTACTATATGCATTCGATCAGTTTAGGAAGTTTTCCAGAGAAAAGTAGATGAAACCTATACAGGTCGTCATGATATTGCAACCGTGCTTCAAAGATCCAGATAAAAAGTTTGCAAATTAAATTTAAAGAATTGTACATTAAGAGCCAGTGAAGTAAAATACTTTGGTCAAATACAATCAGCAGAAGGCTTCAGGCCAGACCCAGCAAAAATTGCAGCGATTTCTAACATGAAGCTGCAAGAAAATAAATCAGAACTGAAAACAATTTTAGGGATGGCAAATTACCTGGCAAAGTTTATTCCATACCTTGCTTATATTGTGCCACCCTTGAGAGCCCTTTTAAAGAAACACTCAGCTTTTCAATGGGAGACTGTTGCGGGTGTAGACCCTTGGTCTGAGGTGGAGTTGGTGCAAACTGCAGGGTGGAGCCCTGCAGGTCCTCACCATTGGCTGGTGGAGCTGGCTGAGGCAGAGGCCTAACTGGAGCTTCATCTATACCAACCCTCATTCCCCTTAGGTTGAACCCTTGGGTGCTGGAGCTGGCAGGTCTTAGGCGGGGGCTTCTGCTAAGCTGGCGATCCATGGAGAAAGGTTGGTCACAAGCTAGGGGCCTGGGCAGGAGATATAGACTTAGTTGGAGAGCAGAGCAGGTGATGGTCGAGGCAGGCAGAGTTCATATGTGGTCAAGAGTCAGGCAGTGGTCAGCGGCAGGCAGAGTTCAAGCGTAGTCAGGATTCAGGCCAATGTCAGAACCAGAAATCCATCAAAGAGCAGGCAGGGAGGCGAGGAACAGAACAGGTGGACAGGCAAGGACACTAAAGATACCAAAGAAGTGAAGAAATGAAGACTGACCACAATGAAGACTTGATGAAGAACTGAAGACTGACCTCAGATGAAGTCCATGGGAACAAGGAACGAAGGAGACCAGGAACTGAAGAGATAAAAACCAAGAGTGCTGAGACAATGACCAGGAACGCTAGGACGAAGGCCGGGAATGCTGAAGCAACTCACTCCATATCTAAGTAATGAACCTATTGCCAAGGAAAGGAGGAACTGTGGTAGTGGCCTTTTATAGGCCTACATCTGAGAGGTCATCATCGGGTACTGCTGGTCTTTTCCTGCCGTGGAACCTTTAAGAGTAGCAATGTTGGGGGGGGGGGGGAGGGGAATGTGTGCCTTAGGAGGACCCGAGGAAATGGCAGCATAATGTCAGGGAGCAGGAGAACATGGTGGTCTGCTGTGTGTCCATTCTGGGGACTCTCCCAGCATCAGGGCTTCTTCCACCAGGCTCAGGGCTGGAGGTAAGTGCAGCAGTCCGTGGGCCCATCCCGTGGACCGCCAAATGCAACAAAGGCACAGAAAAATGACTCATTTGACCAGATTTAAAAGCTAATTTCACATGCTGGTGCACTTACACATTTTGACATAAGAAAAGACATGACTGTTCAGGTTGATGCTTCTAAATAAAGACTTGCAGTAGGATTACAACAAGAAGAGAAGCAAATCATTTATGTATCCAAGACACTGATAGGCACTGACATCGACTGTGCCCATATTGAAAAAGAAATGCAGTCATTGTTTATGGCTGTGAATGTTTCCATCAATATATATATGGACAAGTGTCTATAGAATCAGATCACAGGCCTTTGGGAAAAAATATGAGTAAGACTCTGGCAGCAGTACCTGCCAGATAGCAAAGAATGATGTTATGTGTGCAGAAATATGATATTATTGTAAAATACAAGCCAGTTGGCATTATTCCAGTTTCTGATACTAAGCAGAGGACAAAAGCAACACTGAAGAGGCATTTGAAGCACAGGTGATTTTAATTATGTCTATTTGTTATATTTGGCGGGTTCATGGGACTGCCCCGCGAGCTGCTGCACTCACCCCAGTCACTGTCTAATGCTGCCAGAAGCCTCCTGTCATGGAAGAATGCCACCGTCGCTGCACGCCATCAGCCACTGTTGACATTGCCATTCTGATCAGGCCGCCACCTTCTCTTAGGTGCGCGCGCATGTATGTGCGCACATACGGGCCAATTTTAAAAACCCTGCGTGTGTAAAAGTCAGGAGTTACGCTCGTAGTTGGGCCTTGCGCTCACTACATGCATTTTCTAAAGGGCCTGGCCACGTGTTTATCCCCAATACACGCCAAAGTGCTGGACCTGAACAAAGGGATGAGGAAGGGTCTGGGCAGGGAGGGGCAGGGTGTGGGGTGGGCCGGGACAGCGCTATTAAATGCTGTCCCGGAGAAGCGTGCGCCGGCAGCCAGCCAGTGCGTGGAGATTACTTCTGCTCTGGAGGAGCAGTAAGTATGAAAAAAAATGCTAGTTAGGGATAGTTTAGGGGTCAGGGAAGAGAGGGGAAGAGGGAGAAAGGATAGGGTTAGGGAACTGGGAAAGGCCTACTGGCATCGCCAACATTTTTTTTAAAACACCCCCCCCCCCCCCGTTGCACACGTCACACACACGCACGCACATGGATGTGCGTGCAGAGTATATAAAATCTACACCATAATATAGGGCCCGCAGTGGGAAACATTGAGTGGCATCCCCCGATAATTTCAGTCTGACTGAGCTATTTAAGCAGAGGCCCCGCAGCATTAATTCTACTAGGTCTCCTGTCTAGTAGAAGTGTGTGTTCCTTCTATGTTCCTGGTGGTCCTATGGTCCTGCTTATTTCTGAGTTCCTGGTTGTTTCTGTGTTCCTGTGCTCCAGCCTTGTTCAGCCTGCCTCGTCCAGCCTTGCCTTGCCCTGCTGTGTCTCATCCAGTGTCTGCTGTGTGTCTTCATCCATCCTTGACCTGATCTCCTGGACCTGATCTCTTGCATTGGACCTGACTTCACTCGCCTGCCGCCTGGACCTGACCTCTTGCATTGGACCTGACTATGCTTGCCTGCCACCTGGACCTGATCTCTTGCATCGTACCTGGTCTACACTTGTCTGCTGCCTGCCCCAACCACTGGTCTGTTCCTAGTCTCTCCAGTCTGCTGATTGTCCTGACCCTAGGTGCCTCTGGACTCTTGCTCATTCTACTGCCTTAGGGACCCACCTAAGTCATGCCAGCTGCCAGAACCCAAGGGCTTAACCTGCAGAAGAGGCAGCTGGTGTAGGTGAAGCTCCAGTCTGTCCTGCACTAGGGTGCGTTTGCCAGTTGTTGGTGTAAGCCTCATAGGTTCACCTCCGAGGCTGCATCAACTACGCCACAGCAATAAGGGCTCACTCTCATGCTGCTCAGCCAACAACTTATCAATTTCAGACAAGAAATGAGACAACTAAAAGATTCAACAGAAATAGACCCTCAGCTGTAAGCATTATGTAAAACCATACGCAATGCTTGGCCAAAGTCACAATATTGGTGCCCCCCACATGTAGCAAAATTTTGGAATTTTCATGAGGAATTAGATATTATGGACAAAGATGAAAGTTCATGAGAGTTGAGTTAATAAAGCAAGTACATCAAGGTCAAATGGGAGTTGAGAGTTTACCGGTGATGTGAAAACACACACTCTCTCAAGTGACACAAGTACAAAATGCCTTATCTGTATCACATAAGTATAAAGCTCTGGTGAAAGAGATTGACGTGGATCTGAAAAGAAAGAAGAAACCCAATGCATACAGAAATTTCAAAATACAATCAATAACCAAAGAAGAAAGCTCATTGTGTTTGGTGACTCTGTCATCAGAGGCAATAATTTGGGAACTCTTCTAGAGGGAAACACTACAGTTAAATGCCTCCCAGGATCATTGGCCAGCAGAAATGCCTTTCAGATAGTCAAAATGATCCAAGAAGAAAGCAAAGGCTCTAAAGCTGATATTATCATCCATCTGGGAACCAACGACCTTGCTAGTAACAGCATCCAAGTGGTACAGAGAGATTTCCAGTCTCTAGCGAAGCAGATTAGTCACATGGTGACAACCATCACCTTTTCAGAAGTGTTACCTGTTCAGGGAAAGGGGAAGGAGAGACTAAGCCATATTGATAACTTCAATGTATGGCTCAAATCCTGGTGTAAGGAACAAAGTTTTGAATTTACTGGGGGCTGGGACCGTGTATGGAACAACAAAAAGCTATGTGTCAAAGATGGCTTACATCTCTCTGTGGCAGGACAAAGGATCCTAAGATATAAATTCAAATCCTATGTCATAAGGCATTTAAACTAGAAGCTGGGGGTGGCAGAAAGAAATTAGAATGTCACTGCCCAAATACAAATACAAGTGCAATGGAAAAGGGTGAAGTGGATAACAAAACTCAACTAAATAAGTCACAAAAGGAGTCCAACAAAAGCAGTAACCTGAACGAGAAAAGCTGGAAAGCTATGAGCATAAATGCTCATAGTTTGGGCAATAAAATCCCAGATCTGCAAGCCCTAATGGTGGAGGCGGACTTGGACGTTGTTGCTGTCATGGAGACGTAGTTCACGGAATCTCATGATTGGGATACGGTAATACCAGGCTATAACTTATTAAGGAAGGACAGAGAGGACAGGAAAGGGGGAGGAGTGGCGCTTTATGTCAGAAACAATATCCAAGCATCTGAGCTGCAAGGAAGATGAGGCAAAGAAGAAGTACTATGGGCTGACCTAAGAAAAGATGAGGGGCATCCGTTTTTATTGGACTGGTTTACAGACCTCCAAATCAAATGGAAGAGCTTGACAAAGATCTGGTTGAAGACATCCAAAAGATGGGAAAGAAGGGAGAAGTGGTGATTGTTGGAGATTTTAATCTGCCAGATGTAGACTGAGAATCACTTCTGCAAAATCTAACAGTAGTAGAGAGATAGTGGATGCCCTGCAAGGGGCTCTGTTCAAACAAATGGTAATGGAACCCATGAGGGAGGGAGCTATACTCTATTTAGTTCTCACTAATGGAAATGTCTCTAATGTCCAGGTGGGTGCTCATATGGTATGGTTTCATATCACAAATAGGATACAAAGAAGTAGCAAGAAGACCCGAGTTTTGCAGTTCAAAAACACGGACTTTGATGAAATAGGGAAGTACCTGGAGGAAGAAATAGAAGGCTGGGAGAACAAGAGAGATGTGGAACAACAGTGGACCAAACTAAAAGGAGCAATTACCAAGGCAACTAATCTATATGTTAGAAAAGTAAAGAAAAACAAGAGAAAAATGAAACCTATCTGGTTCTCAAAGGAGGTGGCAGACAAAATAAAAGCTAAAAAAACAGCATTCAAGAAATATAAAGAATCCTAAAGAGAAGAGCACAAGGAAGAATAACTGGTGGAACTGAGGGAGACAAAGAAAGCAACCAAGAAAGCGAAAATTCAAGCGGAAGAAAGGATTGCCAAAGACGTAAAATGAGGTGACAAAACATTTTTCAGATACATCAGTGAAAGGAGAAAAGTCCAAAGTGGTATACTGTAATTGAAAAGTGAAAAGGATCAATGGGTGGAGACAGATGAAGAAATGGCAGAAATATTAAATGAATACTTCAGTTCAGTATTCACTAAAGAAGACCCCGGAGAAAGACCGACGCTAGTTATCAAGAAACTGGAGGGGAGCTAGGAAAACTGAAGGTGGACAAAGCCATGGGGCCTGATGAGATTCATCCTAGGATACTGAGGGAGCTCAGAGATGTGCTGGTGGCTCCGCTGTGTGACCTGCTCAATAGTTCCCTGGAAATGGGAGTGGTGCCAAGTGATTGGAGAAGAGCGACGGTGGTCCCGCTTCACATGAGCGGGAGCAGAGATGAGGCTGGAAACTACAGGCCGGTTACCCTCACCTCGGTGGTGGGAAAAGTATTGGAGTTGCTGCTGAAGGAAAGAATAGTGAACTATCTACAAGCAGCAGAATTGTTGGACCAGAGGCAGCATGGTTTCACCAAGGGAAGGTCCTGTCAGATGAATCTGATTGACTTTTTTGATTGGGTGACTAAGGAATTGGATCGAGGAAGAGCGTTCGATGTCATCTACTTAGATTTTAGCAAAGCTTTTGATACAGTCCCGCACAGGAGGCTTGTGAATAAAACGAGAAGCTTGGGTGTGAGTGCCAAGGTGGTGGCCTGGATAGCAAACTGGTTGAAGGACAGAAGACAATGTGTTATGGTAAATGGAACTTACTGTAAAGAGAGAGCGGTGATGAGCGGAGTGCCACAAGGGTCAGTGTTGGGATCGGACCTGTTCAATATCTTTGTGAGCGACATCGCGGATGGGATAGAAGATAAGGTTTTTCTATTTGCGGATTATACTAATATCTGCAACAGACTGGACATGCCAGAAGGAGTGGAGAGAATGAGACGGGATTTAAGAAAGCTCGAAGACTGGTCGAAGTTATGGCAGCTGAGATTCAATGCCAAGAAGTGCAGAGTCATGCATATGGGCTGTGTAAATCCGAAAGAATTATATTCAATGAGGGGTGAAGGGCTGATGTGCACAGAGCAGGAGAGAGACCTGGGGGTGATAGTGTCTAATGATCTGAAGTCAGCTCCGATAGCCAACAAGATGATTGCCAAAGCCAGAAGAATGCTGGGCTGCATAGAGAGAGGAAGTTTGAGTAAGAAAAGGGAAGTAATTATCCCCTTGTACAGGTCCTTGGTGAGGCCTCACCTGGAGTACTGTGCTCAGTTTTGGAGACCGTATCTCCGAAGGGTCAGAGACAGGATGGAGGCGGTCCAGAGAAGGGCGACCAAAAAGGTGGATGGTCTTCATCGAATGACTTATGAGGAGAGACTGAAGAATCTAAATATGTATACCCTGGAGGAAAGGAGGAGCAGGGGTGATATAATACAGACATTCTGATACTTGAAATGTTTTAATGATCCAAAGTCAATTACAAACCTTTTCTGTTGGAAAAAAATCAGCAGAACCAAGGGACACAATTTAAAACTCCAGGGAGGAAGACTCAGAACCAATGTCAGGAAGTATTTCTTCACGGAGAGGGTGGTGGATGCTTGAAACACCCTTCCAGAGAAAGTGGTAAAGACCAAAACTGTGAAGGATTTCAAAGGGGCGTGGGATAAACACTGTGGATCCATAAAGCCTGGAGGATGGGAATGAAGAGACGAGGTATGGGGGTGGCATATAGGAATAAACACTGTGGATTCATAAAGCCTGGAGGATGGGAATGAATAGAAGAGGTATGGGGGTGGCTTGTGGAAATGAGGGCTACTACCTGGTGATTAATACCCTTATTCAATAAACATTCACACGGTTAATGAGACTCCAACATTGCTCTTTGCTTCGACGGCAAGAGGGAATGTAGAAAAGAGGATTTGCATTCAGGCAACAGCCAACATTGCTCTATGCTTCAACAACCAACATTGTTCTATGCTTCAACGGTAAGAGGAAATATGGAAAAGAGGATTTCACTCAGGCAACAACCAACAAGGTAGCAAAGTCTGGGTAAACAAATAAGCGTGGGAGTAGCTTGCTTGTTACGGCGGTTACTACCCCAAACCAATTAAGCCTGCTGCAACATTCTCTGCTTCAATGGCAGGGGGAATGAAGATAAGAGGATTTACACTCAGACAACAACCAACAAGGACTGAATTGCACAGTCTGGGTAAACAAATAAGCATGGGAGTAGCTTTCTTGTTTTGGCAGTTACTACCACGAACCAATTTAAGCCTGTTACTTCACTTGGAAAGCATATCCAGCACTGCTCACTGCAGTGCTGGATATGCTGGCATGGGAATGAAGAAAATGGCATGGGAATGAAGAAAAGATGATTTATATTCAGACAACAACAAAGGACTGAATTGCACAGTCTGGGTAAACAAATAAGCATGGGAGTAGCTTGCTTATTTTGGCGGTTACTACCCCTAACAAATTAAGCCTGATACGTCACTTTGAATGCATATCCAGCGCAGCTTACTGCTTCAACGTCAGGGGGAATGAAGAAATAGGATTTACATCCAACCAACATCTAACAAGGCATTGATATGAGCAGTATGAGTATACAAACATCGGGGTAACTTGCTCGATACGACGGTTACTACCCTCAAACATTAAGCCTTATACTTCACTTTGATACAGCTCCAACACTGCTCTATGCATCAATGGCTGGGGTGGAAGGAAATTAAAATGTTACCAATAAGGGCCCTGAACTCAGCGGTCGGAGTAACAGATAAGTAAGAGAAAATAAGTGTGAAAGCTTGCTGGGCAGACTGGATGGGCCTACTGGTCTTCTTCCTCCGTCATTTCTATGTTTCTATGAGAAATACAAAAATAGAGACAGAGATTTATTTTACTGGCCAAGAATGAATGCTGATATTGAGGAGATGGTGCTGAAATGTCAAAGTTTTTAAAGCATCATGCTTCAAATCCTGAAGAACCAATGGTTCCACATGCTACGATGTTAGGTAGCATCAGATCTTTTTGTGCTTAACTACATTATAGTCATGGACTTTTATAGCCATTATTTTGAACTAAAAATATATTTTTAAATCACCTTAGCTTCTAGGCAGTGGTTCCCAACCCTGTCCTGGGGACCCCCCAGCCAGTCGGGTTTTCAGTTCATGCAAATTTTCACTCATCCATATTCATTGTGGATATCCTGAAAACCCGACTGGCTGGGGGGTCCCCAGGACAGGATTGGGAACCACTGTTCTAGGGTAATTGACAAGCTAAAAGCAATTTTTACTCACCATGGAGTTCCAGAAGAATTTGTGTCAGACAATAGTTCTCAGTATACTTCAGCAGAGTTTGACTTTCAGCACATCATCAAGTCCACATTATCCACATTTAAATGGGCAGATTGAGAAGACATTAAAACTGTGAAGCATATGCTGATGAAGACAAAACAAAGTACAGAGGATCCAAATCTTGCATTGCTTGAATACAGGAATTCATGGCATAAGCTCACCAGAACAATTACTACTGAGGCACTGTTTGCAATCTAATATACCCACAACAAATAGCCTACTGCAACCACAGGTCATCAGCTTATCTAAAGTTTGAAAGAAATTAATAAACAGCAGAGGTATATAAATGTTTTTAAATAAATAACTACATATTTGTATTCTGACCATTATCTACTTTGCAAGAAAGAGACATGGTCAATATGAAAGAATCTGTGGAGCATGGCAACCCAGCATTGTCACTGCTAAACTACAGGCCCTAGGGTCTTACCTAATGCAAACTGAGGATGGAGGTGAATGCGGATGTGACCATCTGCAGTTAAAACACACAGATCACCATCCTATACTATCTTCAACAGATAGTGATCTGGCAAATAATACAGCCAAAGAGAGTGCATCAGAAAGCAACCATATGCATATCATTTGTTCTGATCATATTATGAAGCCACGTCAGAGACTGGACTTATAATTGTCATTGTGTCATGTGAATTTAACTTTCTTCACATATTTACTCAACTGCTTCATTCTTTAAAACATTAATATGTCTTTCACAGAAGGGGGATGTAACATTGTGATGGACACCAGAGGTTGTGATAGTTAATGCAGCTATCTAGGGTTCTGGGACTTGGTGGTAGGAAAGAGGTAAGGGAGCTATTTTGCAGTTTCAGTTTTAATATGACAAGTTTTGAACATATATGTCTCCTGAGTGCTTATTAACAATTTATACTTCATAGCCTGTTACATGCTCAACAAGCAAAACAATACAGGAACAAATCTGATCCTCTGAAAATGTACAGGTTCCTTGAGACAGTTTGACAGACCTCTTTCTAAGAAAAATTCCATTTGAATTGAAGAACTATGGAAGTTTGCTATAAATCACCTCAGCTACAACTTCAGCAGTGGATTTTCCAATGGGTAGATTTACAATGAATTTCTGCATAAGGCTTTCAATCTTCCTATAAAATACAAAATGAATTTTATGATTTTTCCAAGTGAATCCTAGGGAGCTCTGTATATTTTGTTGAGTTTGAAGCATGATATTACATCTCATTCAATTTTGAATTTGCATTTTTTGTACATTCCTAATAGAGAAATAGCAACAGTATCATCGGGTGATGTAATTCCAGAGAGGAGCACTTAGTGTAAAATTATTCCAGTGGATAGTCACAAAATATCAACAGAAAATAAACCTGATAACATCATATAGAAACATAGAAATGACGGCAGAAGAAGACCAAACGACCCATCCAGTCTGCCCAGCAAGCTTCGCACTTTTTTTTCTTCTCAGACTTATCTGTTTCTCTTGGCTCTTAGTAACCTTTTGGTTCTATTTCCCTTCCACCCCCACCATTAATGTAGAGAGCAGTGTTGGAACTGCATCTAAGTGAAATATCTAGTTTAATTAGTTAGGGGTAGTAGCCGCCGCAATAAGCAAGTTACACCCATGCTTATTTGTTTACCCAGACTATGTAATTCAGTCCTTGTTGGTTGATGTCTGTATATAGATCCACTTTTCTTCATCCCCCTGCCGTTGAAGCAGAGAGCTATGCTGGATATGCGTGAAGTATCGGTCTTCCTCCCCTGCCGTTGAAGCAGAGAGCTATGCTGGATATGCGTGAAGTATCGGTCTTCCTCCCCTGCCGTTGAAGCAGAAAGCTATGCTGGATATGCGTGAAGTATCGGTCTTCCTCCCCTGCCGTTGAAGCAGAGAGCTATGCTGGATATGCATTGAAAGTAAAGTATCTGGCTTATTTAGTTTGGGGTAGTAACCGCCGTAACAAGCAAGCTACTCCCCGCTTTTTGTGAATGCAAATCCTTTTTTTCCCACACTTCCTCTTGCCGTTGAAGCTTAGAGCATTGTTGGAGTCGCATTAACCGTGTGTATGTTTATTGAATAAGGGTATTATCTCCAGGTAGTAGCCATCATTCCCGCGAGCCACCCACTCTTCATTCACATCCTCTAGACTTTATGGATCCACAGTGTTTATTCCACGCCCCTTTGAAGTCCTTCACAGTTCTGGTCTTCACCACTTCCTCCAGAAGGGCATTCCAGGCATCCACCACCCTCTCCGTGAAGAAATACTTCCTGACATTGTGTGCTAATGCTTTGATTTTCCATATTAACAGATTAATACATTTATATTGGCTTTGTTTTGTTTGTTTTGGGCCTGGGGATCTGGTTCCATCTCATTTTCCATTGTTATTTGAAGAATGCCTTGTGTCAAAACTATGTGTTTTCTATAAATATGAACACTTGGCCTAGTCTCTAATGACCACCAAATAAATATCCTTCATTCTGTAACAATGGTTGAATTGAACACTTGTACAAGTGACTGTGCTGTTCAGGCCTGCCCCTTGCATTCTTGTTTAATTTCTGACTGCATCATACCCTCAAAAGGTTCCTCCAAAATAAAACAACTGAACATGGAAGAGAGTTCATGAGCTTTTGAGGACAGATGCCTCAATAAATTGGTTGGTCTATAAGGTGCCATAAGCCTCTTGTCATTTTTGCTACACCAGACTAACACGGCTATCCCTCTAAAGATCTAAAAGTTCATGACATCCAAGTTAATGGTCATTACTTTTGGAAGCCTTGAAGGATGGCTTTTATGGAGATTTTTTCAAGCAGCAGCCTGCTATGGAAAGGCCGAGGGTTTCTGGGGAAACTTAGAGTGGTTAAACTGACTTCAGTGAAACTCGTTGTGAGTTGTTGGGGAATCCCTTGCTTTACTCCAGGCTGTGATAGATGGATAGAAAATAAGAGCCAGCACCGCTTTGGAAACAAGACTCCTTGAGGCAAACTGCTGAATACTTCGCTGCCAAAAGATAAGTATTCTCCACCTGAACCAAACTGTCAATAGGAAAATTACTAAACATCCTGGAGGACTTAGAGCATCAGCACCAGCCAAAAAAACATTTTAGGCACTTGAGCTGACAGTTAAAATCATTATAATTCATTTTGTTTCAATTTTTTATTTCGTTCCTTAAGAAAGAGATTAATGTTTCAAGCATTCAAAAGCTTTTTCTGTTCCATATCCATCTTATCAGATTGGAGTGCCATAGAGCTGATGCATGCATCTGAACAACAATATAAGCCAAGAATACAGCATGTAAAAATGAAAAGGGAACCCAAGCAAAGAGATGCTTCTACCCAGCAAAAGCAGCCTTAGTGAAAGGACCGTACTTTTTATTCCAAAATACCTGAAGATAATAAGAAAATAGTTATGGACAAAAACTGAAAAAGACCAGTAATAAGATCAAAAGAGAAAACAATAAAGAAACAGGCAGGTTGCTGTTTACAGACTCTTTCTAATACAGCTTCAGTGACATTCCCTGGTGTGCTACAGTGATGGATCAAATCCATAATCTAATCTATAGTAGATAGTATCAAATTTAGAATAACCTTCCTTGCTTTTCTGTACACAGCTCATTAATCAAAAGCGATCATTTGTTTAATGAGCTGCAGTTCTAGCTGTTCTTCTTGCTAATGCAATATCCACATCCATCCAGCTCAGCCTGTCCAGATTAAAGATGGAAAATGGGCTGAATAAATAGGTGAAGAATCCCAGAGACTTTGTATTTATAACTGAAAATAGTTCTGTCATCACTCAGTCTTGTGAAGATCAAAACAGTAAAGGAGTCACAAAAAGGATCTCAGAGAAAGCCACAGAAGATGGGAAAATTAATTAAATTTCTTGCCAATATTTTGCTTAACAGTGCAACTGGAAAATATTTTACATATTTTATATAAATATTAGGTGCACTGTTAATAAAATATTATGCAGGCATAATCTCTCCAAGGACTCGATGCTGTGTAGTAACTGCAATATCCTTTGCTTTTCTCTGGTAACTGCCAAGAAACAGAAAGGGAGTAAATTTCACCATTCTTTCGATCTTTTCTCTTTATTAAACTCTGCAATCAGCATAATTAAGAAAAACAATGCTCATAGAAAGAAATTATGGGTCGCCCAGTAGCTCAGTGGAAAGTGCTGTGTGCTGCCATGTGAGACTCCTGGGTTTCATTCCTGAGCCCAGTTTCTGAATCATGTCTGGCGAAAACTTGGGATTCTGCCTAAGCAGCATTCACAACCCTCGTCGGAGTTTTAGTCATTGCGCAAGAGTAACACCTAGTGGCCAGATTCAAGCTGCACATGTACCAGTTTCCAGAAGGAGCTGTGTTCCGTGTCTCTGGCCAATGACCATTATTGCAATGAAAGGACTAGGTTGGGAAAAAAGAGAGTTACAAAATAGAGAAAAGTAACTAGATAGTTGTGGATGAAAGCTTATTGTGCCATAGTTGTAAGCCCATATAGCTAGCTGGAAGATTATCATTAAGAAAATATCTAGGAATAAGGAGAACAATTTTCTGGCCGCGAGCGCCGCAACCAGACCCTTACCTCCGTGCTCCTGGACCTGTTCCCGCTTCTGGAGGCCTGGTTTGCAGCCTGTTCGGCGGCGTCCCTGCGGGGGTTGCGCCGCCAGGAAGTCTCCCATGGACGCCCTGCTTCTAGGCGCGTGTGCACGCCACTCGGGCGCTTTTCTAGGCCGTTTCCCGCCAGTGGTGACTCCACCCAGTTCCTGACGTCAGACACCGCGGCCTTGATAAGCTGACCGCAGACACTCAGTCTTTGCCTTGCAACGGGTTTACCTCATGGTTCCCTGTTGCTTCGTGCCCCGGAGTGAGTTGCCTTGGTACTCGCTCCATTCCTGCTTGCCTACTACAGTACCTGCTTCTGCTTGGTTCCTGCTTGCCTGCTACAGTACCTGCTTCTGCTTGGTTTCTGCTTGCCTACTACAGTTCCTGCCTGTCTGGTTCCAGTACCTGAGTCCTGCTACAGTTCCTGCCTGGTTCCAGTACCCGAGTCCTGCTACAGTTCTTGCCTGGTTCCAGTACCCGAGACCTGCTACAGTTCCTGCCTGGCTCCAGTACCCGAGTCCTGCTACAGTTCTTGCCTGGTTCCAGTACCCGAGTCCTGCTACAGTTCCTGCCTGGCTCCAGTATCCGAGTCCTGCTACAGTTCCTGCCTGGTTCCAGTACCCGAGTCTTGCTACAGTTCCTGCCTGGCTCCAGTACCCGAGTCCTGCTACAGTTCTTGCCTGGTTCCAGTACCCAAGTCCTGCTACAGTTTCTGCCTGGTTCCAGTACCCGAGTCTTGCTACAGTTCCTGCCTGGCTCCAGTACCCGAGTCCTGCTACAGTTCCTGCCTGGTTCCAGTACCCGAGTCTTGCTACAGTTCCTGTCTACTGTTCTAGTCTGGTTCCAGTTCTCAGTCCTGATCATCAACCCGCCTAAGTCCCAGCGGCCGGGCCCCTACGGGCTCCTCCCGGGGGGGCTTCGGCTTCCAAAGGTGAAGCCGCCTAAGTCCCAGCGGCTGGGCTCCTATAGACCCCTCCCGGGGGAGGGGTCTGTAGGAGCACCAGCCTCCAGGGTGAAGAGCACCTCTATGTCCTGCCTGAACATCTGCCTCCCGGCCTGCCTTATACTAGAGACATTGAACACCTATCCCAGTCTCCTGCAGGTTGGCCCAAGGGTCCACTAAACTGAGACTCCATAACAGATTGCAAGGCCATGGACTCGGCGGATGCACCCGCTCCCTCGGACCTGCCCGGGATGGCCTGCCAGATGCTACAGCACCAGAGCTGCATTGATACTCTGGCAGCCACAGTGGAAAGGCTGTCCTCTCGCCTGGAGTCCTTGCCTCCTGCTGGCGGGGTCCCCGAGGGACCCAGCTCTTCTGTGACTCAGCTACCGGCACCCTCTCGCTACGCTAGTGATTCAAGGACCTGCCGCGGCTTTCTGAACCAATGTTTCGTACGGTTCTCTCTTTTGCCTCGGCAGTTCCCCTCGGATGCGGTGAAAGTGGCGTATATCCTGTCCCTGCTTGATGGGAAAGCCTTAATATGGGCTTCTCCCCTTTGAGAAAACAATGATCCCTCGCTAACGAACTTACAGCAGTTCATCTCGAACTTCCGACAGGCCTTTGATGAGCCCGCCCGAGTAGCTACAGCTACATCATGTTAAGTGCAGGCTTGTGGACCCTTGGGCCGATGAGAGGATGGAATACCTTGTGGAGGTTCCGTAGGTTCTCTCGTCGGGTGGCGAGGCAGAACAGAAGAGGAGCGCAGTTGACCCTCGGCTCTGGAGGCGGAGACAACTGCAGACAGATGAAGAGACTAGAAGAGGAGCTGAATCTTCACCCCTGGAAGTCTGTGGTCCCCCCAGGAGGAGCTTGTAGGGACCCAGACCGCTTGGACTTAGGTGGACCCCGAGGAGTCACGTTATCGGTGCAAGGACTGACTGGAGCTTTACCCTGGAAGTCTGTGGTTCCCCCCAGGTGGAGCCCGTAGGGACCCAGACCGCTGGGACTTAGGCGGGCCCTTGGAGACGGAGTCCAGGAGAGGTCCAAGATCAGGTGCCAGAGAGTCGTCACTTACCAGGCCAAGGTCACACACCGAGTGATCAACGCTTGCCAGTCCGATGTCACACCAGAGAATTACTGCTTGCCAATCCGAGTCGCACACCAGAGAAGTACCGAAGCCAATCCAAAGTCAGGAACCAGGAAGACCAAGCCGAAACAGGAACAGGGATCCAAGCTCAAGAATTCACCGAGGTGGGCAGACAAGACAACGCTGGAGGACGTTGCCAAGTCAGAGAATGAACACAGAACGCTCCCTTATATACTTCCTCTGCTCAGGCTGATCCAGGACAGGTGAGGTTGTTAAAGGGATCAGGTCTTTTTAACTTAGTGAAGGGGGCGCGGCCTCGCGCCTAAAGATGGCGGCGGCCATCTTTGATTTCCTCCGTGGAGGAACGACTGCTGAAATGGCGTGGGGGCAGAGCTGGGACGGCTCTCCCCCTGATGGTCAGGCCGGGGACCCGTGCCAGGGCACCGAGCACCCGGTCAGGAGTTTCCCCGGAGGCTGCCGTGGTGGGTCGCCACCGCGGATGAGGTAGGGGACCTGAAGCCGCCTAAGTCCCAGCAGCTGGGCTCCTACGGACCCCTCCCGGGGGAGCACCAGCTTCCAGGGTGAAGAGCACCTCTACGTCCTGCCTGAACATCTGCCTCCCGGCCTGCCATATACTAGAGACATTGAACACCTATCCGTCTCCTGCAGGTCGGCCCAAGGGTCCACTAAACTGAGACTCCATAACATTACCTGTATGAATTGACTATTTAAAAATTGCCTTCAGTCACTCTAGCTCAAAGTACATGCAGGGTAATATGGCATGCATTGTTTATACTGGATTGAGGTGAGACATTCTTGGACATGTTTAGGGTAGAGTTGAAAACAACACATGCAGATTAGATTATAAAATCCATGCCCATTTTTTCCAGCTAAAATCTACTTGAAGGAAAAGCATGTGCAAAGTCTATGGGTCCTTTATACCTTTGGGCAATTTCCAAAGGGAAATTACCCAGGTAGTTACCCTTTGGAAATTAGGTATAAGGTCTGCATGTTCAAAGTATCCGACAACTTTATACCTAGAGAGACTATTTGAAAATTTTCTCCAAAGGTTGCTTTAAAAACATTTGTAACCACAATTCAGTATACGGGCCGAATCTTGCTGGGGCCATAAAAAATACTGGGGCTTAGTCTCAAACTTAAAGTCAATAGTCCTTTTACCCTAGGGTGTGGGTTCTTGACCTCTTTGGGGTAAGGAAATCCTTCAAGGCCAGGACATAAGTGAAATCACTTCTGAGTGTGTTGCTATAGTGTTATGGATCCAAGAGTTCATGAAACCCACCTGGGGAGTGGCACGGGACTGCAAGGCAAGACTCAGAGCAAGACAAGGGCCGGTCTTCCTCCTAGCTATCCACCTTCCCTGTGGGTTGAGTCCTTGGGTTCTGGGGGACAGTAGTCTCTGCAGTGGCAGTACATCATAGTGGTGAGTCCACACAGGCAAGGATTGGACAAGGCCAGCTGGAGTCAAGGCTTGGACAAGACAGGCAGACCTGGCAGACAGCACAAGGCAAGGCTGGATATTAAACAGGACCTGGAACTAGACAAGAAAAGAGTGAGACAAGGCAAGGACAGGTCTCTGATACCAGCAGGACCTGAGACTGGAACAGACAGGGCAAGAGCAACAAGGCAGACTAGAGCAGGATTTAGACAAGGGAACAAAGAACATAGAAGCCTGAAGGCAGCAAGGCTTGGAATAGACAGAATAGGCCCGAAGGCCTTAAGGCAGGATACAAGAGAGAATAGGCCTGAGGGCTTCAAGGCAAGACAAGGCAGAAGGCCCGTAGGCCAAAAGGCAAGAAGAAGGCAGAAGGCCCGTAGGCCACAAGACAAGGCAAGAACAAGGGTCAGGTCACAGAGCCAGAAGTGACACCATGAGACGACAAAGACAGAATGGAAGGGCAGGCTTACATAGGGCTAAGGATGATGTGTGGCAAGGGCAGAGAGGATGAGCATGACAAGGCTAGAGGTGAAGCACACTGAGGGCCTTTGCTGGTGTGGAGGTGTCAATAAGGTAGGATAAGGCTGTATAACAGGCAGAATCCTAATACTATGGCTCTGTCTTTAGGGCAGGTACATTGATAAACCAGGCTGAACTCACTAGATGGGCATTCAAATAAAAGTTTGTTGTGATTGATTGCAAAATAATTAAGGTGTATAAATAACATGTTGCCCAGTTACATCCAGGTATAACTGTTCTCTGGGAGTACAGATTTAGAGTCTTTCTACTTCTGTGAAGGTACTCTCAGTACTGAATCTTGAGACTGGCTTATCCTCCATGAAGTGGAATGATAAGTATTTCAAGCTAACTGGGATATACTAACTTTGGATGGATGCCCTCCGCACAGTACCTGAGGTCCACGGGTACTGCCAGTTTTCAAACCTGGTAGTGTCCTGTGTCCTAGAATGAACATTCTTTTGGGAGTCTCCTGATGTTTAAACTCCTTTTCAACCATTTCCCCTTAGACTTTCCTGGGTGAAAGACCTTTACTAAGTGAAAAGTTCTTATTATTTTCCAATTGTAGGGTAAGGAAGGGTGGAAGAAAAAAATAACCTCCTTCCCTAATTCAGGTAGACAAAAACAGGAATGAACATCTCTCTTCAACTTGATGGTCACTGCAACCCCCTCTTGGATAGGACAAAGAGGTATACAGCTTCCTTCTGACCTCCCTGGGCAGGGGAAACAACCTTCTAGAAAAGCACAGATCTTCTCCAGAAAATAACTATAAAACATGGAAAAAAGGAAAAAAAACTCTTCCACATCAACTTTCCCTCCAGCCCTGAACAAGGAGCTGAGCAGGCAGTGCTTCTCCCCTCCTAATCTAGGCTGAGGCCTAAAAACGGAAGAGCACACCAAAACCCTCCTGGCTCTCAAAAACAAAACTCCAGATTGCCACACTTTCCTTTGTCCTAACCCTCCCCGCTTGTGTACCAGGAGCTCCCCATTCCAGCAAGCATCTTGGGTGATGCTGTTCAGAATGCTTTGCCCCTCTATTGATCTCTAACCCAAGGGTTGGGAGCTAGGGCCATCTAGTGGAGACTCAGAGGGTCTCTGCAAATGAATGATGCTCAATACAGTTTCAGCAAAAGAAAATATAACTCCAGCAGTGCAGCAATGCATAGTCTTCTGTGATTTGATTTACAAGTTGCTGGTTATGGCTGTTGTTAAGCAAATTATTGGTCAATGTGAAAATATGTTCACTTCTCAGTGACTTTGTAACAATTACTGAAACCTGTTCTTTTACTATGGAGACAAGAGGAGAGCCTTCAGCAAGCTCCACTGTAAAGGAGGTCATGCAGTCAGTGCAGAACTAGGCTTTATAGGCCCTGGACCACTGTACTGTGCCATCAACCTGTTGCTGTTCAGGATAGTCTTCAGCCTTTGCTCTATGATATAGATCTGATTGGAGAATAACTGCCTCACCTCCTTCCTTCTATCTTGTTAAGATGGGCAGATGTACCATCTGCTGTAGCAGTCATTTGCTGTGTGTTTGTCATGAATTTGTGATTTTGTTCCCCCCAAATAAAAGATATGATAATTTGCAAAGAATCTGGTTTTCTTCAGGAAGAACAGGGCTGCTATACTCTGTATTTCCAGTTCTTCGTGCAATGATGTCATCACCTGCAAAGCATATGGGCATTTTGAACTCAAATGGCTGTGCACCTAGTTCAAATAGCATTGCTCTTAGAAAATGGAAGATATCAAAGTAAAAGGAACTATCTGTGAAACCTAAAAATTGAGAAAAAAAACAGATTTGCAATGAGTTTTTATTTCTTTAAATTTAAGTACTGTATTTATTTTCAGGCTTCACTATTTTATAACATTTACTTTCAGAACTGTACATTAGATGAAGAGCCCTAGAAATGCTTGTAATCATCCTGTCACAAAAGACCACATTCCAGAGAATGTTGAGCACTTTCCAATGTCTGGGATCACAAATTCTGGTGTGGAGGACAATCTAACCTGTAAGGCTCAAGAAATCACACTCATTCAAAACCAAAAACATCCCTCATTCCAAGGGCTGTTTTCCAAAAGAGAATAGATTGTACTGATCAATATATAGGCAGTGAAGTAATGCAGAGATTAGGGAAAAAAGTTCTTCAAAGCTCAGCAAACAACAGAAATACAACCACAGTTCCTTATGTCTCTTAAGAACTGGAATTGTGAGAGTTCTACAACATCAGCTACGAGCGAGCTTTCAATAATTGTGTAGTGAGAGTACACTGTAAGTTAAAATTATTAATAGCTGAGCACTCTCTGGTGTGCTGCACCTAAAAGGGCTAGGCGGCAGGAGTGTCAGAGTTGTTCCTCTGTTCCATTTGCATTTTTTTGGTGTCCTATTTGGGGGTGGTCAGCCCAGTACAGGAACGATTTAAGCCATATATTGTCACACAGTTGTGATGTATCGCCAAGGACTGTAAGACAAGAGAGGAGGCTTGTGAAAAGAATTTCTGCAAGTTCTCATTGAAACAGACTTTAATAGTTTTCATAATTTCAGAAGGTTTCCATGCATATGGTCTTGTGTGGTGTTTCCTTGTTTTTCTAGGATGCAACAAAGGCCTTTGAACTGTAGTGCCTATACCAGATATGGAGCCTGTTGTGACTTAAGTGTGCAGTCATAACAAAAATGGGTTTTCTTTTGCTCTCCAAAATATGCTATATTTGTCTTATTGTAAGGTAAATTAGGATTAAGTCCCAAATTTAAAAACCTGGGGGAGTGTATGGAGAACCTTGTGGGTTCCTACTAAGAGGATGGTATCATTTCAGCAGCGGGGGCAGAAGTAGTAGTATTATGGGTTGTAGCTCCCCCATGCCACCATTTTAGGGTGTGAGCTTTTTAGTTATCCCTGTTAGAGGCAGCATGTCCTTATGCTGGCTCCTGTTTTAATTGCTTTCTAGGGAAAGATCCTTGGGTCTCCAGGATGGAGACCTGTGTATGGAAAAGAAGAAAGGGTGCCTTTGCCTACCTTTAAGATGCCTTATTGGAGCCCTTTTGGTTTTGGAGAAGGAAGTTGTTCTACTCTTCCTCTCTCTATTTTTAGTCCCTTTTTCAAGGGGACTTGAAATACTTTGCCTGGGTACCCTAGGGCACAGGGGCTCAGAGGGATTTAGCTAAGAGGAGTGGTGTCTCTCAATCAGAGAACACAGGTGGAGCATTCTAAATCCTAGTAAAGGAATGGATCTAGGTTTATTCCTGTGAATATGATTTGTGGCATCCATTTGGTATTAGTCATGTCTACATTGTCAAGATGCTAAAGAGAGGAGCATGGAGATACCCTCCAAGTATCAACAGGGAAGTAAGGAGACTGAACGACTGGACCAAAGAGGAGCATGGAGATATCCTCCAAGTATCAACAGGGAAGTAAGGAGACTGAACGACTGGACCAAAGATATGAGGAATGAGACTTCGAATTAGAACATCTAAATTGGGTTATCATCTTATCCACCAACTATTGGGAGGAAGCTTCAAAACTACCCCATGGATTGAAATGGAATAGGATTAAAATAATTCATTGTCTTCACTGTCATCATAACTGGCAGTTTAATGTCACACATTTATTTCAAGAACTAAAGCTGTAAAATAGACTATAAAGAATAAGAACCTATGACTGCATATTTTCATCAGTTTCCATCTTTAATCAGTTAAAGTTAAGTTGGAAACCAGCTCAGCTTCCAGCGTGACTGTTGATGCTGTTTACAAGAGAATTTTATGTAAACTATGACTTGAACAACACTCATGGCCTAGGAAGTAATCTTCCCATCTGAAAGGGAATGTTGGACTTCAGGACTATAAGGCTTCAGGACTATAAATATGGTTTGACCCACCAAACCCTAAAATGAATGATGACCCTGGGATTCTTTAGGAAGAGTCAGGTGCTAAAGTATGTTTCAGGAAAACTGGGACATTTCTTTCTTCCCAACAGGTCTCTAGCTCCTGTAGAAACCTTAACTTAGGATACAGTCTTTTTCTTCCAATGTAGAAAAATGAACCTCCTTTTTGGTGACCCATTCTCTTAGATGGGTTTCTGTTACCCCTCCAGCCTTTGGGTAGGAACCTCTACAGAGTCCAGAGACAAATGGATCACTACTGAATCAACTCCACTACACTTTATCCTCCAGAAGCCTGGGAGAATCACAGCCTATGGTTTGCCTCTCAGCAGCTCCCCATCAACAACGTCAATCCCATATATCAATGACCCACCCACCAAAAACACTCCCCTGAATTGTCCCTTACTGGAACGTTCTTCTCTGTATTCTATAGGAGAGCTAGACAGCCCTATATACTACAAAGCTGGAAACTCCAATTACTGAATTTTCTAGTAATAGTGTTTCTCCCTTTAGGAGCAGAAATGGCTAGACAGGTAACAACTACAGAATAAAAGTATTTGATATAGAATGGAAAGTTCATTTTAAGCTTGATGGAATAGTATAAGTTACCATGATCAAAGCAGCTGCACTGCATGGAATAAAGCAAGGTATGCAGCTGGAGAAAATAAATGAAAAACACTCTGCTTACAATAGGAAGATATTGAAGGTCAAAGGCAAGAGCCCATGCAGAGTCCTTCATAATGATAAAAGTCATCCTCTTGAAGCTAAGAGCGAGGATCACTTCTAAGCTTCTATTAAGAGTCAGGGATGTGAAAATCTAAATCTGATCCAGAGAATTACACCTGTGACAGTTGCTGATTTCCTAATAGAGTGAGTGCAAAGATGTTTTTCAAGATATTCTCTGCCTGAATGGTGAACAGGCTATGAAAAATTTGTTTCACCTTAAATACACCCATTCAAACCACTTATCAGCTCTTATAACATAGAGGATTCTAGGAATAATTTCCTCCCATTTCTTGCCTATGGGAAAAATGCTTGGGGCCTAATTTCGAAAACCATTTACATGCTTAAAAATGGGTTTTACATTGAAAATTGCTACAATATATGCCATTGAATTGTCCATAGGATTTACCTGTGTAAATGTACTTTAAGCAGGTAAATGGCTTTTGAAAATTTGCTACAATAGTAGTTACATTTACACATGTAAATCCTTTTCAAAATTATCCCCTTACTGATCCTAATTATAATAACAAATAAGGAAAGGAGAGTAGGGATGGAAAAAACTGTTAAAGGAGAAGTTTCACAATATATACTGCATATTAAAGAACCTAAGCATAAATCATGAGTAAAAGAATTATAGTATGCATACCAGGTGGTATTTGTCGGTTCTAAGTACAGGCACTTTTTTCTTCTACCTGCTTCATTTGCCATGTGGTCCTTCAAAAAATCCATGCATCTGGCACCTTTTTTCTCAGAATGATAGCACTGATGCATGCCAAAACTGAATTTAATGGCTGATGCACTATTTTTTTTTTTTGCATTGGTTCCCAACCCTGTCCTGGGGACCCCCAAGTCAGTTGAGTTTTCAGGAGATCCACAATGAATATGCATGAGAGGAAATTTGCATGTTATGGAAGCAGTGCATGCAAATTTTCTCTCATGCATATTCATTGTGGATATCCTGCAAACCTAACTGGCTGGGGGGTCCCTAGGACAGGGTTGGGAACCACTGCATTAAAATATATCCACTTTAGTGAGAATGCATGAATGCTAGCCTCAAAAATTTAGCGAGTGCTATTAGGGGCCGAAATTGCCCTAATCGCCACTCACCCGTTCCCCTGGCACCACTGCCACCTGCTCCACAGACACTGATTTTAAAATGGCACCTGCTAACTTCTCAAACCACTTTGCCCTTTCTCTCAACGCAGTTAAACAGAGATATTGCTGTTGCTTGATGTGTGTGGGATGTGAAATCATTAATTTATTAATTTACACTTTATTGCAATCAATAAAGCTCTGAGTGAGGTACAAATACTCAAATCCATAAAAACATGAAAAATGGGTAATACAAACATAATACAATCAAAACAACAAATACTTCATTAGCACGCACCTTTCACCACAAATATCAATACCCTGTTGCGATGCTATCGTGGGACAAGCCCGCAAGTGGACTCTCACATCTGACGGCGGGACACCGGTCCTGTGCTCTCCTTGATGCTGCCAGTGGGATCATGGCCCGTGTGTGGCCTTTCATGCAACAGGCCTGATGCTCTCTTCTTCGTGGCTGAACTGCCGCCATGGCTGACTTCTCCTAGTGCGACTGGAGCTGCCAACGCCGCTTCCATCATTTTCGCAACTGGGGAGCCGCTGCCAACTCCTGCTTTGTGGTTGGGGATCCATTGCCAACACTTTCTTCATGGCTGGAATGCCACCAACTTCTTCCTGCACCTGACATTCTAGGCTCGTGCCTCTCTTCATAATTTAAAGGGCTCCCGGTGGGTAAAGCCCTGCAGCCCTATTTGATGATGTCACCACCTCGTCAGTCCCTCAGCCCTATAAAAGGGATTCTCTGCCACTTCCTTGGGGCCTTCGGAAGGGATCCTCATGGTCGTCCATGGATCTTCTTCCTGCAAGGTCTCCCATCATCTCCCTGTCTCATGGACTTCGTTGAATGTTACTGGTCTCCATGTTCTTGTTCCTGGTTTCCTTGTTCTTCGTTGAGCTCTTCATGTTGCCATTCCTTGTTCCTGGTCTCTTGTCAGTGCCTCATCCTAGTTTCCTGAATCTTCATCTTGTCCAAGTCTTCAATCAAGTTCCTGATATTCCTGTCTTCGTTCCAAGGTCAACCTTCTAGATCCTCCCTCATCCTTCCTCCAGGCGTGCCAACGTCATGGTCCATGACCAAGCCCATGGGGCTGTGTAGGCGCTTCCTGGCACAGGACCTGTCACCAAGTCCATCTTTGCTGAATCAAGTCCTCGGAGTCCATCCATGTTTTTAGAGTTCCAAGTTCCACAACATGTTCTTAGTCAAGTCTCAAGTTCCTAATCATATTCCTAGTTCCAGGGCGTGGAGTTTGTCCAGCCAGCGGATCTCCTTGTTTCTCATTCCAAGCCATGATTCCTTGTTCCAAGCCAAGTCCTGGCTCCCATCCTTATCCAAGTCTCAGTCCTGAGCCTGTCTCACTCATGGCATGGTCCGCAACCAACCTGAGGCAGGTTCAGTAGGGCATGCAGCGGGACAATGTAGTCCACGACCAGCCTATGGCGGGCTGTGTAGGATGCACTGAAGTGCAGTGCCTGGGAAGCTGAGTTCTAACCTGTACCAGAGCCTTTGTCCATGTTCCTCATCTCCAGAGCCTTCATCCAAGTTTCAAGTTCTCATCCAAGTTCCAAGCCTTCAGTGTCTTTGTCCATGTTCCTCATTATACCATGTGCGACGTCCGAGTTCACAGCGTGCACTCATTATCTTTTAGAGAATAGGGAGCCATGGGGAGCACCCGATCTGCCCCAGGCTGCTGAAGCCGCTCTCACCGCCGGCTGTCCCCGGGAGGAGGGGAGAGAGGACTGTAGCTGCTCCGGAGCTGTCAGCGCGGGAGATCGGCACCCATAGATGTGGCCAGGGCAGGTGAGCGGGGGCTGGCGGAAAGTTTGCCTGATTCACTTCGGTCTTGTCCCGGGGAGTTAGGGGGTCAGGCAGTGAAGCAGGGCTGGCTGGGACTGCTCCGGAGCTGTCAGCGCGGGAGATGGACGTGGCCAGGGCAGGGGATCGGGGGCTGGCGGAAAGTTTGCCCGATTCACTTTGGTCTTGTCCCGGGGAGTGAGGGGGTCAGGCAGTGAAGCGGGGCTGGCTGGGGCTGCTCCGTGGCCCGTGAAATTTCGTCTCGGCTTGCCTGACGTTCCACACTAACACAGGGGTAGGGGTTGGCGGTAAATTAGCAGGTTAAACGCGCGGCAAAACTGCAGGTTTAAAAAGCGATAATCGGGGCGCTCATTACTGTATGGGAGGGAATAGCTAATCCGATCGTTTACATCTCATATACATGCCGCGGGCAGAAAGGGTTACCTGTTGATTTAAAGAGGCGGTAAGGATGGGTTAAAAGGCATAGTGAATCGCAGGTTGGACTAACTCGGCCAAACTGTGAGTAGAAAACGGGTTAGAAGCAGGGTAACCGCGGCCGCACTTTACTGTATTGGCCTGTATGAGAGGTCTAGAACGGGTAGATGTGAATCGGTTCATGTAAACCACAGGATGGCCTTGAGGCTTTGATTCACCCATTCGTTTGTCCATTGCTCTGAGGGTGATAAATGGATGTGAAATCCAATGTAATTCCAAACTTTCTGCAAAGGCCTTTCCATTATTAGGCTGTGAACTGAACTCCTCGGTCTGAGAGGGTATGAAGTGGTAGCCCGTGCAGACGGAAGATGTTTTACACAAAGAGTTTAGCCAATTCAGATGTGGAAGGGAGGCCATATGGTGGTATTGCCACCAGAGAGGGGAAGGTCACAGACAAAATCTGTGGCCACATGGGTCCAGGATTCCATGGGGGCCTCCAGTGGCTGTAACAATTCCCATGGTTGTGTTCTGACACTTTTATACATGGTACATGTAGGGCAGAATCCTACATAATGCTGAATATTGGTCTTCATCTGAGGCCACCAGTAATGCCACAAAATTAATTCTAAAGTCCAGGTGATGCCAGAATGACCAGATAAGCAGGAGTCATGTGCCCATTCAAGAACCTTTTGTCATAGGCTGGGATACACCGTCTTGCCAGAAGGAACTGTGAAAGTGGCAGCAACCACAATCTTGGTTGGTTGAATATTGCTGGGTGAATAATGCTGCTAGCACACTTTTATGGAAATCTGATCTATTGTAAGTGCTAGTGGCTTCCTTCAAGTTCAACATAGAAGTGATGATTTGAGTCTTGTTCATCAGTCTCGAGGCATATATTTTCTGGTAATTTTATACCATTTTAATTATTAGGGTACTGTATTGCGGAATGCATTACCTCTTGTGCTTAATTATTTGAGATTTCAGAAATCAGTGAAGACATGGCTTTATAGCCAATCATTCCCTACCTAAGTGTCAGATTGAGGAACTGACTGGGCGAGTATGATTTAATTAGGTAGGGTTAGGTTGGGTTTGGAGTGGAGGTTAGAATGTAGTGAATCTTAGGGATGCAATTTTATGATGCTGATTTGTGTTTGTTTTTTTAATTATTGTACCTTTGTTCAGTCTCTGGTCCTTCTCTCCCCCAGATACTCCTGTAGTCCAAGCTGGACAGCTTCTCAGCTCCTTTCTCTAAACCAACACTGGTGACCTTAGTCAGGAAGGACTCTGTAGGTAGGGTCTATACACAAGAAAAGTTATTCAATCCTATCTTCTCTCATCTGCTGAATCTTTTACTCTTTATTTCTGCTGTAACAGTTTGAGAGCCCCACAAATTCTTGTGTTCCTATTTGCTCTGCCCTTGCTTTATCATTCAATATGCTCAAAATAAACACTAGCAGAATAATCTCTTCTTGATCCTTCTATTTCAGTCAGTATGCACAAAATAAACACTTGCAGAGGCTTTTCATCCCTGCCCCTACCATACCAGTTCAGTGTGCATGATGTTACAAAATGTTGCTGCTTTTAAGCATGTCTCTGTTGCAGCAGAGTAATTCACATAGACCAAACAAGGTACCTTTCTGATACTTCAGTCACCTTTCCAACTGCTTCACTGCTTCCATCTCTTCTACTCCCAAAACAATGCACCTGTAACTTTTTACTGGTGTGTTGGAAGTCACCACCCTCTCAGCACTCTAGATACCCCACCCCCAGAATCTCTGTGTTTCCTTATTATCCCAGCCAAGACTGCTGGGAAATGTAGTCCAAACTTAACTCCATCTACATGAAGGTCCTTTGTAATCCCTCTCCCAGCACAGTACCCTATTTAAACTGGCATGGTATATACATCCCATCAAACTTGCCCTACTAAAAGCTGGTTTCTTTGGGAATTATTTGGTTTTCTAAAATGGGTGACACCTAGATTTATATGAGACACTCATAAAGTTTGCAGGGGTGACAAATCAAGAAAATTGGCCCAAAGCTCCTTGGATTTGAGTGGTCCAAACTCATTTTCAATAGCACAATAATGTGGGCTTTTCTCCAGATCTTGGATAATATGATCTGTCCGTACACAGGAACTGAATTGTTTTAGAAGTTACCCTTTTGTTTCTGTCCATATAGTTTAATCTGTTCAGTCTGGATATTGTCAAGGCCTGTGGACATGTGTGTTTTTATGTTCTTGAAGGCCTTTTCTATTTCTGCCATTGTAAACTGCTCTCTGAAGGTTTTCTTTTTTTGTTGGTGATCTTGTGGATACAGTTTCCTTTTGTGCTTTTATTTTGGTGGTTTGCCATTTTTAAGCAGTTGGTAGTCTATCTGGTTAGCTACTATGTTGTAGTGTTGCTCTGCTTTCTATGGACCATTGCTCAGTTTCTTGATTGTGGCCCAAGCTTTCTTACAATTATGGGTCATATTTGTGTTTTTGATCAGTTTTTGCCATGATTAGTGATGGTATTTTGCCAATCCAGTGGCAAACATTTCTCCTGTTGTGATGGTAGCTGCAAAAAGAATTGATGCATATTTGTGTAACCCCTATTATGCGTAAACCTAGATAATAGTCCCAGAGGCCTTGTTTCATAGGTAGTTGGACACTGTGCTAGAGTTATTAGATTTACTTTCCAGGATTTTTTGCGTGGGAAGAAAGTTTCCTTTCAAGGCCCATAATTAAATATCTTGCCCACAGCACTGATAATCTCAGCATTGAGGATAACTAAGTCACTACTCAACAAGAAACATGAGAGTTTTTTGATGGTTTCCAACATTTCTTTTTACTGATAAGGTAGAATGATGAGTTTTAAAATCTTTGTATCTGTGTTCTTCACTTTTAAGATGATACAAAAATGCTTTTAGTAAGTTTGTGACTTCTTAAAGTCTCTCACCTTCATGTGTTTCTTCAATATTACTTCAGATACATGATATCTTCCCTCCTGCTGGAATACTGGGCAAGTTTAGATGCTTTCCTCCCATGGTAGTTGAAATATCAAATATACTTTTAAAGGATTTAGTCTTTTATCTCCTACCTCCTCTTGTAGTATCAAGGGTGATACCGTCTTCTCCTCTTTCTCCTCATCCATAATAGATATTCATGGACCGTTGATGTGATCCATCGCTTCTCCTTCCTTCTTCTCTCTCCTTTCTCTGAGGATTTTGGAAGTCATACTCTCCTTGGATTCTGATGAGCATGTTCCTCTGTTAAGAAGACACTTCCACTTTGGGGTTATAAGAAAACTCAAAATAGCTTAGTTGAGTCCAGAAGAACTTGGAACCCCAAACTCAAATATATTAAAGATGGCCATGAGAAGGTGGAAAGAAACTCTTCTCCAAAACAAAATCATCCATGGAGCTTAAAGTTAAGACATAGAAAAATGGGAGCACAGTTTAGGATCTGCTGTCTCCTTGAAAGCAAAAAGGATCCTTGAGAGCAAAATGATGATCTGTCTAGAAATACACTGGGGACACTACCATTGCCAGCTTTTACATGGGGTAGCTGCAAACCCAACAAACATCACACTGTCTGCCCTCATACCTGAATAGTATAATTCTTATATAGTATTAGAAAGGAAGTAACAGGATCCCTATATTTGGATATAATTGTTTATATAGTGGCCAAGTTGGGCATGAGTCCTAGTATGTAGTTTGTTTAGCAGTCTCATGTCATACTTTTTCTGGTAATGATATACTATGTTGCAAACCGTAGTTTTATGAATTAAGTTTTATATCCACTTTCACTTTATTGAATTCTGTATAGTGGTCCCTAATATTTTATGCTACTAAGTCTGAAGTTTCCACTGTTTGGTTTCGTGCAATTTTGTGCAGTTTCCCATTGGTTCTTTTTGTTGTATTTTTCTTGTGCTATTGCTTTAACATAAATTCCTTTGATTTGTATTGACTTTGATAGGGAAGATTGGATCTTGCTTTAATTTCACTTTGTAGTTTGGCTTGCTGATTGATTCATTTCATGTTGCAGTAGCATTATCAAGTATTGTTTCATGACATAAATAGCCATTGATTGCTATCACTGACACAGGCATCGACTGGAATCTTTTACAGTATCTTATTATTTATCAGCTTTCCAGACTGTTCTCTTTCTCAGTAGCAGAATTATCCATTTCCAACATTTCAATTGTTTAAAACTCATTGTGGTGTTTTTTTTTCCCTCTGTTTCACATTCATATGTGTCTCCTCTCTAATACTGTGGGGTATGATTTCATCATCTGTAATATATTATTAGAGTGTGGGGCTCTTGGAAACTGAGAAAGGTGATATTGGTCTCTTCAGAATGTTGCATTTTTTTTTCTATCACTAGCAATAAGTAATTTTCGAGAATAAAAACTATCACATTGTCTACGGTTGAATCAAGGGTCTCTGCTCTGAATTCCTGCCTTTAAGGAGGTATGGGGAGTATACATTAGGTCAAGGGCTTTTTCTATAATGTCCCTACATTGTGGAATTGACTTCCTCTCTAGATTAGTCAGTTGAATTATCTGTTGTTCTACAAGAAGGTCAATACTTAACTCTTTTCTGTTGCTGAGAAGAGGTAGTATTGTTAAGAGTGAGGGTCTCAGGCTCCTGCATATGGATATCCTTGCATTGTTATGTGGATATGGAGTAATTTTTTGGGGGGGTGTTTGGTAGATTTCAGTTATAGGGTAAGACTTGTATTTTCTTCTGCTTATTTGTGGTTTTAATTAATTTTGCTTTGTATACTTGCTGTTTATATATGTTTTAATACTTGTTGTTCAAACTTGGGTGATCTTTCAAGTTTGGGAAGGTGGATTAGAAGAACTTTTAACTAACTAATTAAATAACTAACCAGCCAAATAGAAATGAATATATAGAGATGCATTGGTCTTACTCTAATGAGCAACCTAGACTCTGGTCCACATACAGATGGTAATTTTCAAAGAGACTTATGTAGGTAAAACAGTTTTTTACCTGTAGAAATGGATGTTTAAAAAATTGCCCACCCGATATGCAGGTAGACGTCCACACATATGTTCACTTTGGGGCAGATTTTTAATCCTACGCGCACGGGGTATGTTTGTGCGCGCTACCTGACACGCACAAATGTACACCCGATTTTATAACATGTGTGCGCTGCCACGCGCATGTTATACAATCCGGGGTCAGCATGCGCAAAGGGGTGCACACTTGTGCACCTTGCACGTGCCGAGCCCTGATGGCTTTCCCCGTTCCCTCCAAGGCCGCTCTGAAATCGGAGCGGCCTTGGAGGGAACTTTTCTTTTGCTCCCCCCCACCTTCCCCTCCCTTCCCTTATCTAACCCACCCCCCAGCCCTACCTAAATCCCCCCTACTTATTTTATTTTTTACACCTGCCTTTTGCAGGCGTATCTTGTGCACGCCGGCTGGCTGCTGGCACGCCATCCCCCGGCACAGCCGCTGTGCCGGAGGACTCGGGACCACTCCCGGGCTGCCGCCCTGGCCCTGCCCTCTTCCCACCCCTTTCTCAAAGCCCCGGGATATACGCGCGTCCCGGGTTTTGTGTGTGCCGCCGAGCCTATGCAAAATAGGCTCGGCGCGCAGGGGTAGGTTTTCGGGGTTACACGCGTATATTACGCATGTAACCCTTTGAAAATCTACCCCTTTATGTGTAAATTTACCCAGATTTTGGGGAGGTGTACCTCAGGGCAAAGAAGGGGAGAGGTTGGAACTTATGTGCATACTTTTGGATTTTCAAAAGTATGTGCTTAAATTTTCGCGGAAAATATGTGCAGAAGTCTTAGCAGGTTTAGCTTGTGCAGGTAGATTTGATGGGATCATTTTCAAAGCAGACTTAAGCACATAAGTTTGCTTTGGAAATTGGTGTAATTTTTTTGTATATTTGCTGGCTAATTTATGTTCAGTGTTACGGAATTACCCCTGCAGTGTATTGTGCTTTCACCTTAACATTTAGCATACAAAGAAACAGTCTTTGGACATTTGTCCATTGGGTTCAGCCTTTGTTCAAGTTTTCTAGGTATTCATTGTTAATTCTGATATCCGACAGCATTGTTAGCAGCTAATAATGCATCCAGTTTGAACTGAAAAGCTGTGAGATTTCTCAGACTGTCATAGATGCATGAGAAATGAGAAAAAGTATCTCGCATAAAAGCAATAAATAGGGAAATAAAGTGGTGAAAATTCAAAACATTATGAAATTATTGAATATAAGGTGAGTATCATCACAGCAAGAGTATTCTAGAGCAGTGTTTCCCAAGCCTGTCCTAGAGTTACCCCTAGTCAGTCTGGTTTTCAGGATATCCACAATAAATATGCAGTAGATAGGCGTATGCACTTCCTCCACTGTATGCAAATCTCTCATGCATATTCATTGCAGATAACTTGAAAACCAGATTGCCTAGGGGATACTCCAGACTGACTTGAGAAACACTGCTCTAGAGCACATCTGCTGCTGGCTCCTTATGTAATTATTTATATTTCAAAATATTTTTAAAACTGAAAATAGACATATTTCAATATCCCAGCCTTTAACAACCATTTGAATGTAGCCTCTGTCCCAATCTGGTCCCGGGGCAAAGGGGCTCACAGGAAGGCTCATGGCTAAGGACAGGCCTTATGATCTCCCGAGAGTCCTGCACAGGAAGGAAAGAAGTCTTTCTTTCAAGATCCTTAGGGTTTTTCTTCATGGGGCCTCTTCAGATTATTAGCTCAGTCGGAATACAAAAAAAAAAACAGCACACGGATTCCAAAGCTATAGTTCAAAATAAAAGTTCTTTACTGATTCAGATGGCAGATAAACAGGGTTCAAAACCAATGGTACACCCAAGGTTAGTGTTCCACCTAGCAATACAAAGTTCAGAGCAGGACAAAAATAAATCTGTTACTTCCAGTAGCAATACACTGCCCTCCCAAAACAAATCAGTTCTATAATTCAGGAATCCTCCTCCCTTGTATATGCCAAGTACCTGCTCTGAAGGCAACTCTCAGCAGTTTTTCCATTCTGGGGAGCTTCTGGATGATTCCGTTTTCAACCAGGAACTCTTCAAGACTCCTTCAGCCCGGCAGTTTATTGGTTTTTTTTTTTCAGACCCCCACCGAAGACAAAATCCTTTCATAATGAGCACGGCTCCAAAACCTCTCCCAAATCAGATGAAGACTTTCAATCACCTCCAGTTTTTTATTTCACTTTTCACACTTCAAAGCGGATTACATTCAAGTTTGCACCTGAGGCAATGGTGAATAAAGTGACTTGCCCAAGATCACAAGGAGAAGCAGTGAGATTTGAATGCTGGTCTCCTGCTTTGTAGCCCACTGCTCTAACCACTAGGCTACTCCTCCACTGCTGAGCTCCTCTTCTTTACTTCAGACCTCTTCCTGTTGACCCCCAAGGTCCCATCTTTCTGGAAGTACTAGGCACCACAACTTTAGATCCCCTAGCCCCCCTTCACTGGAATAAAACACTTCTTCTAGACACTCCTCATTTGTGAGAAGATCACATTCCTGGTATTTTCCTTGTGAAAGGAAAGACCCCGCTAACACCACTCTGTTAGTAGGTGGCACCCTCAAACTGTGGTTGGCAGCCTGGCTTCTCCTGACTCTGACCCCCATGGACTCCTCAACTCCTCCTGCATCACATGGATGAAAGACTTTCATCAATCCTGATTCTTCCCAATGGGGAGTGTGACTCCTCCTCAAACACTCCTACCTACACTGACCTCACTAATAGGGGCAAGGTCTGTCGAGACTACTGACTTTGTACAGGGATTCTACACCAGCAAGGGGCAGATAAGGGGGTCCCCTTACACATGAAATCTGTTCCTCAACTAGCACTTCAAACCTTCAATTCCAAGAGTATTTAGTTGTGCCAGTTTGAGCAAAAGCAAAATATATTTGTATTCAGCAACATTGCTAAAGTCATCAGGATGCACTTTTCATGCCTTTGCAACTAAAAGTGGCTTCTTGCTGTACATCGTAGCACACATTTAACTTGTAACAAATTCATGGCATAGTGAATATACTAAGACTTGGGGAATAATTGTTTCACTGCAGGAGGCCTGTGCATCTCAAATTGTTTTAGCCCTTGGACTGTAAATCAGTGCATGCTTACACTTAACTAAACTGCTTGTAGGAAGAGCTACAGTCAGAAAACCTACAGCATCATTTCAAGGTTAACTCTGTGTAATCCCATCTCCAGGTAACCACTTAATGCCAATTGGGGCCATAAAGTAATTTTTGTTCTGTTGAGGCCAATGATTAGTTCAAACTCTTTTATCCAGTCTCTTTCCTCAGGGCCTGGCTCTTTTACTGATGGGGGAGGGGCAGGAGGACAACTACTTCAGGGCCCTAGGTTGCAGGGGTGATACTGTTTCTTTTCCCTGGGAGGGGGTAGACCTTTTCTGTCCCTTCTGATGGATGTGAGTGCCACACAAATGACACAGGAGACTTTAGGTGAGTGTCCAAAAATAACTTTACTGAAATGATAATTTGAATAATAATTGGTACAGGTCACATCAATTATTTTCCCACAGATGGGTGTTACATTTCTTATTCTCTGTGCAAGGGTGTCTCTTTCATTCCCAGGGCCAGAGAAACCCTAACCACCCAGGGCTAGGATAAATGAGGATCTCAAGTGGGAAGGGGTATCCTGATCTGGATGGAATTGGAAAATCTTTCCCCAAACTGGCTACAAAAATGGAATAACAGGGGACATCAGCCTTCCCTACCCCTACCAGGGACTCGGAGGCTTTGAGGGTATCCGTGCCGCAGGCACAAGAGGACAACCATGGTGATTACAGCAGGACCCAGGTACCTTCAAATTACAATGCACAGCAGTGTAAATGGGGACCCCAGCCTTCCCTCGCTCTACCTGGGACCCGGAAACTTTGAAGGAATCCATGCCACTGGCACATCTGAGGACACCTGTGGTGATTACAGCAGGACCCGGGGACCTTCAAATTTCGATGCACAGCAGTATAAGTGGAGACCTCAGCCTTCTCTCACTCTACCTGGGTCACAGAAACTTTGAGGGGATCCATGCCGCAGGCACATCTGAGGACACCTGTGGTGATTACAGCAGGACCCGGGGACCTTCAAATTGCAGTGCACAGTGGTGCACCTAAGCCGCATGCCTAAAAGGCATGCCTCTTATGTTGGTTTTTCCAGCTGCCAACACAATGGGGAAAAAAAAGGAAAGGAAAGACATCTGTGATTGTTTCATCCCCCACCAGTGAGAGAGCCAATGGAGTTGCATGTTCATAAAGCTAATTCACGACTGCAAGAACTGAGTATAGAATTAGGTAGGATCTCTTTTTTTCCCGACGTGTGTTCTCCCCTACCCAAACCTCAAGCTTCACTAGGTATGTTGTTGGGGAATCCCAATGTTTCTTTGTGTATTTCCAACAATCCTCAGAGTAGATTGGGCTCTCAGAGGGCCAAATTTTAAAAACTATGCGCGGGCATAGATTTGTGCACGCAAACCGGCGCGCACAAATCTACGCTCGATTTTATAACATGCGCACACAGCCGTGCACATGTTATAAAATCCAGGGTCGGCGCGCGCAAGGGGGTGCACAATTGTGCAACTTGTGTGCGCCGAGCAGCGCAGCCTTCCTCCATTCCCTCTGCCCCCCCACCTTCCCCTACCTAACCCGCCCTCCAGCCCTACCTAAAACCCCACCCTTACCTTTAATTTTTAAGCTGTGCTTGCCTCCGGGCAGGCGTAGGTTGTGCGCACCGGCAACAGCCGGCCTGTGATCCCGGGTACAGTGGAAAATGGCCACTGTGCCTGGAAGCTCCGGCCACGCCCCCACCCCATCCCCGGACTGCCCTGCCCGCCCACTTCCCGTCCCCTTTTTCAAGCCCCGGGACATACGCACGTCCTGGGGCTTGCTCTCGCGGGGGGGGGGGGGGGTTAAAGGGTTATGCGCGTATATTACACGCATAACCCTTTGAAAATCTACCCCAGAATGTTCAGGGGGACCTAAGGGAGTTAGCCTCATCTGGGAATATACAAGTTTTGGGAGCTGGGGAACTGATTTCATTCGGCCTAGAGCCTATAACCTCGTTGGACAGTGTGGTTTGCTCAATTCCAGACCGTGTGCAATTAAACCTGCCAAGGGAAGGGTCCGTGATGAGTTCTCAGAATGAGCCAGCAGAGATATCCTTAAGAGACATATGGAGAATAATATCTAGAACTGATAATTCTTTGTCAATTGCTGTGAATCAACTATGTGACTATACTGCAGGAGCTTCTTTGAAATTTACAGATATGGAAATGAGAACTTCCAAATTGAATTAAATGCTATGTCATAGGCTAGAGTAATTGCTAACTTGCAGTCAACCTCTGTTGCAGGTATTAAGGATAATTTAATTATCCATCAGAAATGTGAGATAATGAGGAATAGGACACTTTCAAAAAATGTATGTATATTGAATATTCCTTGGACTCATTTCCTATCTGGAGCTGAGTTATTTAGGAAATATGTAATTGAGGTTCTTCAGCTTTCTTCTGATAGGAATTTCTTGTTATCTAATTGCTATTACCTCCCTGACATTCTAGCCCCGACATCTGGTCCTGATATATCATTTTTTCTTGAACCTGATGATATATGAACAAGATCCACTTTTGTTGTTACATAGGCACTGGATTCTGAAGAAGACATTTTCTTTCGGCAGTATTTTAAATATAAGGAGAGTGCTTTCTATTAACAAAAGATTCCGATTTTCCCAGAGGTTTCTAAGGAAACCCGGTTAAGGAGGAATTGAAATCCCGGTTTTGGCCATAGGAGTATCATTCTCTCTAACGTTCCCCTGTGAGTGTGTTATTTGTTTCCAGGGTAACACATTTATTTTCTTAGATTCTGCACACTTAGAAATATTTCTAGTCGATAAGACTTAAAGATTTAAGTTGTGACTGGGATTGGGAGGTCCCAGGATTTGTATTTTCTTAAATCTATCTGTTATATTTATCCGCACAAGGTGGGCTTGCTCATGGATTTTTCCTTAAGATTGCTTACTGGATATATGTTTCTGAAATATGATTTTCTTGTTTTGTATCATTTCATGTTATAAAACTTAATAAAGTATAAATTATAAAAAAAAAAAGAAAAATGGAATAACAGTCTCTGCACAAAATTTACAGATTTTCTCTCCCAGGAATGAAGACTCCAAGTAGGGGTCTTCAGTTGTAATTTGGTATCGATCTTACAGTTTTCCAAAGTCTCTCATTTTCTCGATCTCTTATGACTTTTCTTAAATCCCATGATAGAAGGGATGCACTAGGAACATGCAGCTCTTGATGTTCCCCTGGAAGGCCAGGAAGAGGGGCAGAAAACTCTTCCTCCCAGTTCGTCTAACAAAAATGTACTTTGCCCTAAAATCCAATTCAAAACACTGGAATGGTCATACAGCAGGTCACCACCAAACCTCTGTCCTTACAGAGGCAACAGAGGGGCAGGTATTCCCTATCCTGGGCCCCCCAGGAAGAGGTTTCCCCATGACCTCCCTCCCAGCAAACACCGAGAGGTTTTGTAGGCTTCCTACAACAAAAATATCCAAACTCTCATAAAGCAACCCAAAAGCCCACCAAACAGCCAAGAAGTGGCAGTTTCGCGACCTTGCCCAGGGATTACAGGCAGGTAGTACCTGAGCCAAAGGGTAGGCCTAAAAAATCCAAATGAATGTCTAAACTCTAACCTTCTTCTAACTCCAGAACTAAACTGCACTACCCTCAGAGCTCTCAGGAGAGAGCTGCTTTTATTCTTTTCCAGGGGCATAGCCATCCCAGCTCCCTCGAAAGGAAGAGCTGTAGATGAATGGTACCTCCCCTTATTCACCAAGTCTTACTACACTAGCTGAAACAGTTGAGTTACCAGGGCTTAATGGTAATGTGTCCAGGGATAGTAGGGGGTGGGACCATTAAACCTGCTTGGCCAGGAGAGGTTGCAAATAATGGGACCGATGTAATAAGGTATGCTCAGCAGTGTGCACAGTTTTACCCGCAGTTATGTACACAACATATTTTGTGTTTAAACTGTGTTCCCAATGCAGGAAGGAGTTTTGCACATAAAAATTGTGTGCATAAAGCTGTGTGCATTGCTTAGCGCCCTCATATGGAAATCCCATATTAGTGAACGCATTGACTATTTCTCCCCACTGTAGAGAGGTGCGCTGGCTTAACTCAAGTTTATTTAAGCTCTAGAAATTTTACCCCTGGTCAGAGATGGAGCTGTTTCCACAGTGCCAGTATTAATTTATGGGCAGAAGCATGAGTTCCGGTACCAGGACCTATAGTCAGAAGTTTAGTGCAGAAAACATGTTCTGTGCACACAAAGCAAGTTTACTGCACATAAAATATGATTTATGCACACAAAAAATGCTTGCAGAGCTGAAAGAGTTTTTGGATGCATAAATAATGTTTTACGCACACAAAACAAGTGCAAATCATGTTTTGTGTATATAAATCCTGTCAGAGAGCAAAAGTAAAAGATGAGAAAAAAAAAGAAAAGAAAAAATAGATTACAGCGAGACCAGGACACAGAGCCAGTTTTGGATTTTACTTCCTCTTCTATCTGTGTCTGTAGAGAGGAGAACAGGAGGAATGGCAGAGAAGGGAGTTGATTACTACCAGGCCTGGCTCTTAGTTCCCACTTTGCATCTAATTGGCAGGTCTGAGATTAGTAAAGAGAGGCGATTTATAACAGTAAAGAAATGCGAGGAAACTAAGCCAACAGTTGGGAGCTTTCCAGTGAGACAGACCAGCGGGCACAGCCTCAGCAGGCTGTTGGCTCTGCTAGGACCTGAGCTGCAGTTATTGAGGTGGCTCTTTCTCTCCTGCTGCAGGATGGAGTTCCTGTTCTGAGATTCCTACTTGCCTGCTGCCTTTGGCTTGCAAGGTGCAGAATGACATGGTAAAAGGTTTGGGTCGCAGACGGGCGTGAGCCACGTGGGGCAGCCTGCTCTCAGCCCAAGGGAGGAAGCAGAGGGCCAAGGGCTGAGAAGCTGGAAGGGAGAATTGGATACAAGTTCCTAAGGTCACCAAGCTTTTCACTGTCACAGTGATTTCCACATATCCTGCCGCTGGAAAAAGCGTGTGGTTTGCTCAGGCCTCTGATCTCCTTTCTTCATTCCTCGTGCTCTCTTGGTCTGTCTACATATAATTCATATTCATTATTGTTAATGAAATCATACAGTTAAGGTGCTGTTCTTTTGACTGAAAGGAATAGTTTGGGTTGTTATTCCCTTAATCTGGTAAACCCCAGTTGTTGTTATTTAATCCCCACCATGTCATGCTACACTATAAATCAGTCGGCTCGATACAGTAAGGCCGCGGTAAAAACAGTGCGGCAGTGTCAGGCGCACCCTTCCTCCCCGCACGCACAGTTCTCCTGACCTAATGCCTGATTCTCTCTTCTAATCGCATGCAAATGCATGCCGCGGCTGTGAAGCGTTAGGGAAGGGTTATGCCCGCGCAACCCATTTTACTGTATAGGCGCTGTAACAGCGCCTATACAGTAACCTGGGTGCGCTGGTACCTGTCATTTCAAATGACATTTGAAATGACAGGCACCAGGAAGTGTAAAAAGTGTAAAAAGTGTAAAAAACAAAAAACCTGTGTGTTATATAAAAAAATAAAAAAATTTTAAATACCTGTCGGAGGGCCGTGGGTCCAGGCGGCCGGTGGGCGGCGGGCAGCCATCAGCGGCATCCGGTAGTCCCTTCTCCCAAAATCGCACGGGCGGGTCGGCAGCGGGGGGGGGGGGGGGGGGGCGGCAGCGGTGGGGCGGCAGCAGGATCCGGGAGTGGCGGGTAGGCAGCAGCGGGGTCCGGGGGGGCAGCGGCAGCAGGATCCAGGGGCGGCAGCGAGATCCGGGGAGCGAGTAGCGGCAGCGTGTTCGATTGGGCAGGCAGGTAGGTGGCAAAAAAAAGATGGCCGCCTGCACGGGAAAAGCGTGCAATTGGCCGCTGAAGACGTGACGTCACGACGTTTGGCGTCACGGGGTGTGATGTCACGTCTTCAGCGGCCAATTGCAGCTTTCCCCCGTGCAGGCGGCCATCTTTTTTTCCCACCTACCTGCCCAATCGAACACGCTGCTGCTACTCGCCCCCCGGATCTCGCTGCCACTGCCGCCCCTGGATCCTGCTGCCGCTGCCCCCCGGACCCCGCTGCTGCCTACCCGCCGCTCCCGGATCCTGCTGCCGCCCCCCCCGCTGCCGCTGCCGCTGCCGACCCGCCCGTGCGATTTTGGCGCTCATCCAGGCAGGGGGAGCCGGAGGTCATTCGCCGTCGGCTCCCTCTGCCTGGATGAATGCCCATGCGAAATCGGGAGGAAGGGAGAAGGGACTACCGGATGCCGCTGATGGCTGCCCGCCGCCCACCGGCCGCCTGGACCCACGGCCCTCCGACAGGTATTTAAAATTGTTTTATTTTTTTATATAACACACAGGTTTTTTGTTTTTTACACTTTTTACACTTTTTACACTTACCATAGCAGGCCCGAGCCTTGCTACTTTTTCGTTTGTTTTTTTTTTGCTTCGGGAGGAGGGGACCGGACGGGGCTGCAGGAGACCGGACGGGACCAGGGCGGGTAAGCAATGTTTTTACACTACACTACACTACACTAACTCCTACTAGGGGGAGGCGGTAAACTAGCAGGTTAAGGCCGCGGCAGAACAGCGGGTTATGGAGGAGATAATATCAGCGCCCGTTACAGTATCGCAGGGGAATAGCTAATTCCTTCATTATACAGCTTTTTCGTTCATTTACATGCTGGGTGCGGAAAGGGTTTAGGAAAGGGTTTAGGAAGCGCTAAGGACGCGTGAAACTGGAGACTGTATCGCTGGATGGCCTTACTCGTCTGTATTGTGCGCTCCCAGCACGTTACAGACGGGGAATCTTTAACTCAACCTTACTGTATCGACCTGAGTGTTTGCTATAATTCACCTAAACCACCTGAGTGAAAAGGTTCGATCAACTGGTGCTGAGCTCACATTTTAACTCGGGTTCGTGCGCACATTTTTAACTCCCGGTGCTTTCGCATACTATTTGCTCACTGCATCAGGAGTTACATTTCCTGCATTGAGAAACTGTGTGCTGAATTTTGGAGCACAGTCTTAATGCAGGGCTTGCCACATTGGCATCAATGAAAGGCGATCTGGAAAAGGTGGAAGAATGGCCAAGATTTTGGAAGGTGTGCTTCAATGCAAAAGAAGAAATGCAAAATCCCATTATCTACTTACCAATTACATGTGCGCAAACTGGCAACTACCAAGCAGGAAAGGGGGACAGAGGAGTCATCATCTCTGATGACCTAAAGGCTGCCAGTAAAGCAGTATTGCTTGGGTACACAAGGAGAGGTATCATCAGTTCAAAAAAGGATACATTTATGTAAGAACAACGGGTTTTGCACTTAAATCCCCATTTTGAAAATCAATTTGGAGAATATGCGCAAAAGACAGTTTCACTCATACTTCTGGTGGTGAGCTAGGGAGGGGGAAAATTGTTTATGCACGCACCGTCCATTTTCTTAAGTGCGGTGGAACTTTGTGCGTGCATTTCGCAGGATTGCACAGGGGGTTACGCCCACTCCCACACATTTTCAAAGGGGATTTATGTGCATAAATCCCCTTTGAAAATTCTGGCTAAATTCTGGGTAAAAAGTACCTGCAGACTTTAGAATAAAGCAGGCTGTTTTGGAGAAATCCTCCTCTTAGGGTGCTCAGAGTCCTTTCAGCTGGGGAGAGGCCCTAGAAAGGTTGCCCTCTTTCCCTGTTCCTTTTTCCCTTAGCAATGAAGCCCTTTGCGGAACAGATGAGGGGGAATCGGGACATTAAAGGGTTAAGAGTGGAGACAGAGGAATTTATGGTTTCCTTATGCGCTGACAATGTACTATTTTCTATCTCTGAACCTTTGACTTTTGTTTTTGCAAATGCTGATGGCTGAGTTTGAAAGTTATGGTAAAGCTGCAAGTTTCAAGGTTAATAATAGCAAGACTGACATTTTGAATATTAATATAGTAGAACAAAGCATGGGGAAATTAAAATGTGAGTTCCCTTTTAAATGGACTGAGAATTTTTTAAAATATTTAGGGGTGAAGGATAGATAGGAAAGAGTTCTGAAGGTAAACTATTACCAGTTGCCTTACACCATAGTTAAAGACCTTTCAGTGTGGACAAATAACACAATTTCCTATTTAGGATGGGTAGTGGCGACTAAAATTAATGTTTTGCCTTGACTGTGTTACTTCTTTCAGACACTGCTTACTAATGTTCCCAGGGCTATGCTTAACAGGATTCAAAAGAAACCTCTGAGTTTTATGTGGAGACAGAGACCTGCAAGGGTGGCTAGGAATTTGTTGTACTGGCCTAGGAGTTTGGGAGGGCAAGGACTTTTCAGCTTGGAGAAGAGAAGGCTGAGGGGGGATATGATAGAGGTGTTTAAAATCATGAGAGGTCTAGAACGGGTAGATGTGAATCGGTTATTTACTCTTTCGGATAGTAGAAAGACTAGGGGCACTCCATGAAGTTAACATGTGGCACATTTAAAACTAATGGGAGAAAGTTCTTTTTTACTCAACGCACAATTAAACTCTGGAATTTGTGGCCAGAGGATGTGGTTAGTGCAGTTAGTACAGCTGTGTTTAAAAAAGGATTGGATAAGTTCTTGGAGGAGTCCATTACCTGTTATTAAGTTGACTTAGAAAATAGCCACTGCTATTACTAGCAACGGTAATAGGGATGTGAATCGTTTTTCAACGATTAAAATTATTGTCCGATAATGTTTATATCGTCTTAAATCGTTATAGAACACGATACAATAGAAATTCTAACGATTTATCGTTAAAAATCGTTAAATCGTGTTAGTGCGCACTAAATCGAGTTAGTGCGCACTAACTCCCCGTTAGTGCGCACTAACTCGATTTAGTGCGCACTAACTGAAAATGATACAAATAAACACTTTCCAGGTCACTGAAGGTCAGTTAGGAATGAATATGTGTTCCTATTGGCTGGCTGCCCTCTTATCTATTGATGTTACCAAGGTTACCACTGAGGTGATGGTTGGGGGGATGGGAAATGGAACTGGAAACTAACGAACACCAACAGAAAATGAAACAAAGTGTTCACACTTCCCAGGTCAGTAAAGGTCACTTAGGAATGAATATGTATGTATGTATTCCTATTGGCTGGCTGTGCTCTTATCTATTGATGTTACCAATATGGTTGGGGGGATGTGAAATGGAAACAGTTGGAAGCTTGACAAAAAAAGTAATGTAATGATCAGCACTCACGTGACTAGAACTTGTTTGTTTATTATTTTTGTTAGCAGGCACCTGAAATGCTAGTGCATGTTGAATTTGCCAATCACTGTGCATTTTAGAAAGGTGGTCCTGGCTGGAACTGTACACAGTTCAAATATATGTAATTGATTGTTGGTAAGTGTATTTTTTAAGTAGCCACACTGGCACCAGTATGTTTACTTTTCCTCCTACTTAACTCACTAGCTCAGCTTTGTAAGAAGGGCTTCTCTGCTTGTGTGTTGTTTTTGTTTGGTGTGAGGAGAGCAGAAACATCAGATCTTTATTCAATCTACTACAGTCATCTCTTACAGTGCCCTATCCCTATTAATACCAGGAGTGTTGTGATCTTCCTGCACACAGTGCCCTAACCCTGATACCAGTCTGAGACAGCTCCCTCCCTGCATTACTAGTGAGAGGCTGGCTTCACAGACAGGGGGGAGCTGCCTGACCCTCACTCCTGACTTCCCCCATGTCCCAGCTAGTGAATGGTGTGTGGGTGAGGGGGGGGGGGGAGGATGGTGAAGTCTGAGACAGCTCCCTCCCTGCATGACTAGTGAGAGGCTGGCTTCACAGACAGGGGGGAGCTGCCTGACCCTCACTCCTGACTTCCCCCATGTCCCAGCTAGTGAATGGTGTGTGGGTGAGGGGGGGGGGAGGATGGTGAAGTCTGAGACAGCTCCCTCCCTGCATTACTAGTGAGAGGCTGGCTTCACAGACAGGGGGGAGCTGCCTGACCCTCACTCCTGACTTCCCCCATGTCCCAGCTAGTGAATGGTGTGTGGGTGAGGGGGGGGGGGGAGGATGGTGAAGTCTGAGACAGCTCCCTCCCTGCATTACTAGTGAGAGGCTGGCTTCACAGACAGGGGGGAGCTGCCTGACCCTCACTCCTGACTTCCCCCATGTCTCAGCTAGTGAATGGTGTGTGGGTGAGGGGGGGGGGGTGGATGGTGAAGTCTGAGACAGCTCCCTCCCTGCATTACTAGTGAGAGGCTGGCTTCACAGACAGGGGGGAGCTGCCTGACCCTCACTCCTGACTTCCCCCATGTCCCAGCTAGTGAATGGTGTGTGGGTGAGGGGGGGGGGGGGGGAGGATGGTGAAGTGTGAGACAGCTCCCTCCCTGCATTACTAGTGAGAGGCTGGCTTCACAGACAGGGGGGAGCTGCCTGACCCTCACTCCTGACTTCCCCCATGTCCCAGCTAGTGAATGGTGTGTGGGTGAGGGGGGGGGGTGGATGGTGAAGTCTGAGACAGCTCCCTCCCTGCATTACTAGTGAGAGGCTGGCTTCACAGACAGGGGGGAGCTGCCTGACCCTCACTCCTGACTTCCCCCATGTCCCAGCTAGTGAATGGTGTGTGGGTGAGGGGGGGGGAGGATGGTGAAGTCTGAGACAGCTCCCTCCCTGCATTACTAGTGAGAGGCTGGCTTCACAGACAGGGGGGTGCTGCCTGACCCTCACTCCTGACTTCCCCCATGTCCCAGCTAGTGAATGGTGTGTGGGTGAGGGGGGGGGGGGGAGGATGGTGAAGTCTGAGACAGCTCCCTCCCTGCATTACTAGTGAGAGGCTGGCTTCACAGACAGGGGGGAGCTGCCTGACCCTCACTCCTGACTTCCCCCATGTCCCAGCTAGTGAATGGTGTGTGGGTGAGGGGGGGGGGGGGGATGGTGAAGTCTGAGACAGCTCCCTCCCTGCATTACTAGTGAGAGGCTGGCTTCACAGACAGGGGGGAGCTGCCTGACCCTCACTCCTGACTTCCCCCATGTCCCAGCTAGTGAATGGTGTGTGGGTGAGGGGGGGGGGGGAGGATGGTGAAGTCTGAGACAGCTCCCTCCCTGCATTACTAGTGAGAGGCTGGCTTCACAGACAGGGGGGAGCTGCCTGTCCCTCACTCCTGACTTCCCCCATGTCCCAGCTAGTGAATGGTGTGTGGGTGAGGGGGGGGGGTGGATGGTGAAGTCTGAGGCAGCTCCCTCCCTGCATTACTAGTGAGAGGCTGGCTTCACAGACAGGGGGGAGCTGCCTGACCCTCACTCCTGACTTCCCCCATGTCCCAGCTAGTGAATGGTGTGTGGGTAAGGGGGGGGGAGGATGGTGAAGTCTGAGACAGCTCCCTCCCTGCATTACTAGTGAGAGGCTGGCTTCACAGACAGGGGGGAGCTGCCTGACCCTCACTCCTCCGGGGTATTGTGATCTTCCTGCACACTGTGCCCTATCCCTGATACCAGGGGTGTTGTGATCTTCCTGCATGCAGTGCCCTATCCCTATTAATACCAGGAGTGTTGTGATCTTCCTGCATGCAGTGCCCTATCCCTATTAATACCAGGAGTGTTGTGATCTTCCTGCATGCAGTGCCCTATCCCTGATATCGGGATGTGTGCAAGAAGATCACAACACCCCCGGTATCAGGAATAGGGCACTGTGTGCAGGAAGATCACAACACCCCCAGTATCAGGAATAGGGCACTGTGTGCAGGAAGATCACAACACCCCTGGTATTAGGGATAGGGCACTGTGTGCAGGAAGATCACAACACTCCTGGTATTAATAGGGATAGGGCACTGTGTGCAGGAAGATCACAATACCCCTGGTATCAGGGTTAGGGCACAAGTTCTAGTCACATTGACTGATCACATTACTTGTTTTGTCAAGCTACCAACTTTTTCCATTTCCCATCCCCCATATACTGTCAGTAGGAAACTTGGTAACATGAATAAATAAGAGGGCAGCCAATAGGAATACATATTCATTCCTAAACTGACCTTAACTGACCTGAAAAGTGTCAAATTGTATCATTTTCAGTTAGTGCGCACTAACTCCCAGTTAGTGCGCACTAACTCCCGTTAGTGCGCACTAACTTGAGTTAGTGCGCACTAATCGGAAAAAACGATTTTTAACGATTTTTTAACTAAAAAATCGTGCCTAAGACGATTTTCTTGCCCTGCCACACGATTTCTATCGTTAAGACGATATGGAAAACGATTCACATCCCTAAACGGTAACATGGAATAGACTTAGTTTTTGGGTACTTGCCAGGTTCTTATGGCCTGGATTGGCCACTGTTGGAAACAGGATGCTGGGCTTGATGGATCCTTGGTCTGACCCAGTATGGCATGTTCTTATGTATACCACAGACAGAAAAATATGATTTAGCTACATAGCTTATGGCTATAATTGAGTATCAGTTCCATGTTAAGGTAAAACAATGGGTGCATATTGACTGATTTTTAAGGGAAATGTCCCGCTGTGTCCATGGGCACCAAAGGTATATATCTAGGGTATTTCAGACAGTTCTTAACCCTTACTCAAGACATACCTTAAGCATTTGGGATGCAGAATGCAAATATATGGTCTCATGGGGGAAATGCTCACCACTGACTCCCATTAGGAACAATGGGAGTTTCCCTCCTGGGTTTGGAGGTAAGAGGTTTTTAAGAGATGAAAGCTTCAGAGCTTGCACTATATAGGAAAAGTATGAGGAGTGGTGATGAGCTTTGTTATGATATAAGTATGCCCTATCAAAAGCTGAGCTATATGCTTTTTTTCAGATTAGGTACTATCTTGAGTATACAGTACAGAAAACTTTATTGAAGGCTGCGAAAACTGCTTTGGAAAACTTGTGTGCTAAACCTTCTATTCTTAAAGGACTGGTTTAAAAAACATAGAAATTTATTATATCCAGTCCTGTAGGAAAATTTAAACATAAAATAGCTTGGTTGAGGGAATTTAACTGCAATATAGAAAAGGTAGTTAGGTAAAACATACAGTACATATGTATCAAAAATGTGTATCTCTACACTTTTGATGGAAAATGCATATAAAGTTTACTACAGCTGGTATCCCACTCCCTCAGGACTGCATAAAATGTATAGCCAGATGTTAGAGAGAATGTGGAGAGGAAGGGACTATGGGACATATATAGTGGACCTATCCTATTATTGTAGCATTTTGGAGAGAAATACAAAAATTGCTGTAGCAGATGGTACACATCACGGTGGACTGGGATCCAAAAGCCTTTTTATTTAATTAGCTAGTTGAGACAGCTATGACGAAGACAAACTTACTTATTACACAGATCTAAATAGCAGCTAGGTGTGCAATTGCTGCAAGCTGGAAGAAAACCGCAGCTCCAGATATATGGCTACTTTACAAGAAACTATGGGATGTTTATACCCATAGTTTATAACCTTTATCCCATTGTGACACACGTGACGAACAATGCTCATATGTGTAACACACTGCTCATTACAATCTATGGTGGAAATAATAAAAAACAAAACAGGCCCTGTATTACTTTTATTGTTAAGAATGACACAAAGGAAAGATAAGAGAACTCTCTCTGAACAGAAATTATATAAATAGTAAACCTCTCATACCAGAATAGCACCAACTTCCAGCACTCAAACAGTAACCACATTACCTAAGAAAAGACAACACTGAAAATATTACACCAGACCTTAAATACTTCTCCTATTAGGAAAATTGAACAAGCCAGGCTGCTATAGAACCCTACATAGAAATTACATGCCAGCAGAATACCTCACCTCAATCACACGTGCAGACCCTCACCTAGGGGTGTGCATTCGTTTGCAACGTATTGGCAATCCGCAACCTATATGTCCATATTCATTTTATTCGAGGGGTCGCAAAACGTATCGCGATTCACCATGAATATAACATATCATCCGTTCCATACGTTTGGCGCCACACACTTTTCTTAGCCCCCATTTGAAATCGGAGAAGGCCATTTGGGTGTATCCATAGCCAAAAACCAGCCCTTTCCTGTGAGTCATCAGTGACCTCATAGCCCTGTCATAGAGTGGGTCAGACAGGTTGGCAAGGAGACCAGAATGCAACGTATCAGCAAAAAGAATTTTTGCAATGCAGCCAATCGCGCTCTCACTCAGTGGTTGGTGACACTTTTCCTGATGACCCAGCACTATATATACTTAAGCACATGGCGTGCCACGCACTTTCTTTGCAGGGGTGATCTGGGGAGGTCGGGAGGTGGTCTGTTTCTGCGGAAGGTGGCTGCACTCAGAGCAGGCGGCAGGCAGGTCAGGAGCAAGCTGAGGTCTTTGAGTCAATTCTGAATTTTGTTGCTCTTTGCCTGATATGCGCATAGATTAACTTGCATAAAGTCACACCTCCTATTGAGAAGGTGTAACTTATGCAGGTTAATATATACATGCTATTTAAAATAAAAAAGTATATGCATAGGTTTCAACTCCACCTCAACCCCATCCCCAGAACACCTCTCTGGAGTCTGCATACAAGTATGCACATACTTTTGCATGCACAGAAACCTGGTCTATTTTGCCGGAGCCATTTATGTGCATAAGACCAGGTTTTATGGGCTTAAATAACTTTGAAAATCTCTCCCTTGAGGATGGAAATAATTCAGAAGATATTTACCATATTAGTTTAGGATAGATGGATATGATAGAAACATTCAAATATATAGAGGCAAATATTCAATAGACCGTATAGTGGACAAGTTATGTGGCTAAAGTTAACCAGATAGCTTGTGCCATATTTTCCTGGTGAATGTACTTAGCTTAAAATTATCTGGCTATATGTAGCCAGGAGTAGGGGACCCTTTGCCCTGCTTCCAGTGCCTCCAGCGCTGTTTTATGAGAGGCAGTGCTGGATGCGTAACCTTATCGTAAGCTGATGTTTTCAGTGCTGCCTCTCTTAGAGCAGTGCTGCAGGCACCAGGGGCGGGACAGAGTAGTGGGTGCACCCTGAGAAGCAATTCCAGGGGCTTCAGTCACCCTCTGTGCCTGTGCTGACTGCTCTTCCTCCTCCTCATTGGTTTCATCTCCCCCCTGCTGCACTGAAGTGGAGGCTAAGACAGGACTAACTGAACCTCCTAAAACTTTGTCAGCTATTACTCCTGTTTCTGATGAGATTCCCACACAAGATGATTGTTTATCTGAATCAGAAGCAAACAGTGCCTGTGCTACATTGTCAACGCGAAGTCTTAGTTGATGGCAATGCATCGTGGTCAGATTTCATTTTTTTCTGGATGGAACTGCCTGCCCCTCCAAAGAGTTTAGATTGCAACAGGTCCCTTTTTAACTTTAATGGGGGACTGGCACTAGTGCCTTTTGAAGTGCCTCCTCTGCCAGTACCAATCACTCGACTACATCTAGCTTTCCCTGACTTTATGGATTTAATGTCACTGCCTAATGCCTACTGGCTTCCCACTGTCCCAGTGCCTTGCTATGCACTAATGTAACATGTGTGGTGTGCACACACACAGCTTGCTTGTAAGCACAAAAGAGGCAGACTGGGGAATTCACTGCACAGACTGTCCCAATAATAAAGTTCAGTCTGCTAAACTACCTAGTGCCCACTGACACAGTGCCTTGCTATGCACTAATGTAACGTGTGTGGTGCGCACACACACAGCTTGCTTGTAAGCACAAAAGAGGCAGACTGGGGATTTCACTGCACAGACTGTCCCAATAATAAAGTTCAGTCTGCTAAACTACCCAGTGCTCACTGTCACAGTGCCTTGTCTAGCCCAGAGGGTGAATTAAACAAAATGACACTGCTAGCAGCTTCTCTCCCTGGCACAGAGAGACCGTCTCAGATCACCTAAATAAACTGCTTAAAAAACAAACAGGGCTAGCTGGCACTGCAGCAAAATAAAGAATAAATATTTTTTGCTCTTAAGTAACTAGCCTAGCTAGCAATTAAATACAGATTTCTGAACTCAGACTAGCTCTGAGTGCAGCCACCTTCCACAGAGACCACCTCCCCACACCACCCCTGCAAAGAAAGTGTGTGGCATGCCGCATGCTTAAGTATATATAGTGCTGGGTCAGCAGGAAAATTGTCACCGAGCACTGAATGACAGCGCAATTGGCTGCATTCAGTGCATTTCAAAAAATGTTATCGCTGATACATTGCATTCTGGTATCCATGCCACTCTGACAGGGCTGTGAGGTCACTGATGACTCACAGGAAAGGGCTGTTTTTTGGCTCTGGATACACCCAAATGGCGTCCTCCGATTGCAAATGGTGGCGAAGAAAAGCATGCACTGCCAAACGTATGGAATGGATGATAGGTTATATTCTTGGGGAGTTGCGATACGTTTCGCTTCCCCACGAATACAACAAATAGGGACATAAACGTTGTGGATTGCCAATACTTTGAAAACGAATGCAAACCCCTAGCTGAGGTATGCTCGTTCTTAGCATATAAAATATGTGCATGTGCATACACTTTCTGACCCTAGCCAGGAATGCACTCCAAATGCACTCTTTTGTTTTGCATACCTTTCTGTGCAGCTGTGGTAGTACACTTGTATTAGCGGCCTTCCCAAAATTTAAATAACATCCACAAAGGCCACTTACACACACATATGCCAGTTTCCCAAGCACAAACCTTGCATAAGTCTAGAAGTACAAGAATGTAGCATTTTCCATAGAAAAAGAAACTCAATGGCAAGAGGTCATCATATTAAGTTGGGAAGGTTGGGCATTTTTAAATTGAGAGAGCAGTGGATGCCTACAAGCACATGTGCTACGACCCAAAACAGTGGCAGAATTCAAGCATGTTTGGGACTTAACCGGAAGGCGGCGAATCGGCAATAGAGAAAGATGATGAGATGATAGGTAACTGGGCCTACTGGGTGAGCTAAGTGGCCCTTATCTGCTAACGTGCACTACTATTACTTTACTATTATGTGTCCTTGCATGCAGGCTGAATTATTGCCTAGTGACAAGTTGTTCTTAATAATGTTAACTATAGCAATGAGAGAGATGTATTCTTCCATAACATTTCTTTGGAAGTTCTTTGCAGTGTTCAGTGGAGGTACTGGAAAGTGAGATACATTTGAAGAAGCCAATGGCCTCTTTTCAGACTGGCTAAAAGTATGCGTGCTGTGGGAGCCCCTGTGTCCTTTTAGCTAGGCGGAGGAGGGCAAGTTTCAGCTAAGCAAGGAACCCAAGCAAATGGCTAGGAAAACTGCTCTCTTTGCATATTTTGCTATGCACTCAAAATATGCAAAAACTCAAACAGGATTTAAGATCAAAGGAAAAGAAATGGCACAAAAACCCGTTCGCCCCTTTGCAAGCTGCCTACAAATCATCACTACACACCTATAATAATAAAAAGAGACTACCATGCACAAAAAATCCATAAGTTCCAATACAATGCTAAAGCCCTTTTCACTTTAGTCTCCGAACTCACAAAAACAGCCCCCCCCCCCCCCCAATTCCCAATATCGAAGCCAAAGGCAAATGCGATAAACTAGCTCTTTTCTTTCAGGACAAAATTACCAAGCTTCTCCTTAGATTCCACTCTCCTTCCCTGCATCTCCCCACCACTAACTCCTACCTTCCAACCACTCCTGATCACTCCCTGGATTCCTTCGAAACTACCACCCCATCAGAAATCGAATCCATCCTTAAAAAAATGAAACCCTCCTCCCACCCCTCCGACACCATCCCCACAAAATCCTTACTAACCATCCCAAACATAATTTCCCTCCCTCTAGCGAACATCATCAACTGCTCGCCTACTCAAGAACACGTCCCAGACATACTGAAACAAGCTACCCCTCAAACCCATCCTTAAGAAACCTAATCTTGACCCCATGAACCTAACTAATTTCAGGCCTATCTCTAACCTCCCTTTTGTAGCAAAAATCATGGAAAGGGTGGTGAACCTCCAACTCATGGATCACCTGGAAAGAAACAATTTGCTATTCCCTTCCCAATTTGGCTTTCGTAAATTTTTCAATACCGAAACTCTACTTATCTACCTTACAGACACCCTCCTCACTGGATTAGATAAGGACCAAACTTTCATCCTTGCTCTACTTGACATTTCATCAGCTTTCAACACCATCAACCATAACATCTTACTAGATAGTCTCTCAGAAATAGGCATCAAGGGAATAGACCTTAACTGGTTTAAATCTTACCGCCACAATCGAAGTTACAAGGTTAACATTGGCTGCAAAGAATCTAACCCCATAAACCTCACACGTGTAGTGCCCCAAGGTTCTTCCCTCTCCCCCATTCTGTTCAATCTCTACCTCCTGCCCCTCTGCAAACTCCTCGCCGATTTAGGCCTTACTCATTACTTATATGCAGACGATGTCCAAATCGTCATCCCCGTAACAGAATCACTCCCCAAATCCCTTAAGATCTGGGATAACTGCCTAGCCTCAATTAATCACCTCCTCACCAGCCTCAACCTCACCCTCAACACAACCAAAACAGAGCTCCTTGTCATCTCACCAGACCATCACAATGGTCCTCAACCTGACTCACCAACAGCCAAGGTCCAACAGGTCAGAGACCTAGGAGTCACTCTAGACAATCACCTAAATCTAAAAAAATGTATTAATGCTACCACGAAAGAATGTTTCAACAAACTACACATTCTAAAAAAACTAAGACTACTCCTCCATCCCTATGATTTTCGTTCTGTTCTCCAGGCCTTACTTTTCACCAAGATTGATTATTGCAACACCCTCCTCCTAGGCCTCCCTGCTACCTTGATCAAGCCGCTCCAAATGCTCCAGAACGAGGTGGCCAGAATCCTCACCAACTCCCGTAGAAGAGATCACATTACCCCCATACTCATAGACCTTCATTGGCTCCCTATACGCTTTAGAATCCTTCACAAGTCTCTTACTATCATCCATAAAACCCTGCACTACCCAGACATCCATTGGCTGAATAACTCCTTGCAATATCACACATCGAATAGACCCATGAGAACGGCGTATAAAGGAACCTTCTTCATACCCCCCCCCCCCCCCCAACTCTTCCATTACACAGTCACGAGAGAATGGGCCCTCTCCATTGCTGGACCAACTATTTGGAACTCAATGCCCGCCCACCTGCACCAAGAACACTGTATCCAAACATTTAAAAAAAAACCTTAAAACTTGGCTCTTCTCACAAGCCTTCACCTAACCCCACAGCCCCCAGATCTCAGCCCCCCACCCACTGCTCCTTCCATGGGTACTGCTATATTTTAAGCTACTGCTCTACGATACATATTGTACATTCTGTAAAATAAGTCATATATTGTTATAATTCTTATACAATTGTAAATTTTTTTGTTACCAACGCTTTCCGGGTACTTGACTCTGCTATTCTAGCCTTCTCTCCTAGTTCAGTTCCCTTATGTTTTATGTAACTGCGCATTTCTTTAGTTAATGGTTTCCCCAGTTCTATGTAAACCGATGTGATATTTACTTGAATGTAGGTATAGAAAAGTTTTAAATAAATAAATATTTTGGCTAACATGCAGGAATTGGTATTCTGTCTTGTCTAAGGGCATGCATTTGCAATAGGAAAATCATAACTACCAGTCCCTGCATGCAATGGGGTACACCCAGGAATGGATCAACTGTCAGGTGAATCTGGAACCAACTGGCAACACCTGAGACCATAATTTAAGAAGGGTGGGGGAGATCAGAGCATCAAGAAAACTAATAAGAAACAATACATTTGTATGTGACTAAACATGTGTTTATCCATGTAAAACAATTCTGTGAAAACTGTTTTCATTTTATAAATGTGTAAATATGTAACTGGGAAACCAAGTGGTGTTTGCCAGGCTGGAGTATAAAGCCACATGGACTCCATCCTTTTCTAATTCAGATAAAGCTTTATTCAGGTTACAGCACTTAAACCAATGGAACGACTGCCTACCTTTGCAGTACACTTCCTACTCCCTGGGCTTTGGGTCAGCTTAGATTTATAGGAGCTGCCTCTCCTGGAGACATAGGGGCCTCCTGAACCTGGCTGGGCTTACACTCTTACTCACCCCAGGTGGTCCCACCCTCAAGCCACTGCCTGCCCCACAAGGTCCTGCCCACAGAGCTCTCTCCCTGTGTAGGATTTAAAGTGAACCTGGTCCTGCACATGCAACAAGGGGGAAAACAGGGTCTCTCCGTTACAATAACATTAACTTCAAGATCATTTCACTCTATTTTTCTGAGTCTACTGATGGAAGGGGCTATTTTGATAAGCCTACCTGGTTACAAAATACATGTGTACTTATAACACACACTCTTTGTAGCCAGTTTTCACAGGGAACTTAGGTTGCCTGTAAAAATTAGTTAGCAAAAGGTATATGCACTAAAAGCCCCTGTGTATGTTGCACCTTGAGAGAGGGGTGAAAATAGCATGCATGAATTTGAAAATGGAATTGCACACAAGCTTTTTTTTAATTCCCTGACCTAAACATGCCCCGAGAATGTCTCCTCACAGTTTGGCTAAAAGCATGCATGCTGTGGAAATTGATGTACAATTTTAGCAGGGCTGAGGAAGGCAATATTCAGGCAGGAGAATTTACTTTCAGAAATAGCTTTGAGCATTGTCCTGTTGGTGAGTACAGCAGGCTCTTTTCTTATAATCAGCAAGTGATGACCATTCCATTTTCCACATAAAAATAAACTGCAATAAAAATGCAAATAATACACCATTTGAGTTACAATAAGAAGCTAACAGTATTAAATAAATGAAAGAGAACAGCAGAAAAAACTTTCACAGAAATAACACAGATACTCATTTTAGATACAAATGAAATAGACTCACTCAAACTGAATGTGAGCACCTGAGCATGTGGTGTAGGGGCTGTGACCAGACAATATGAGGAGGAGAGGAAGAAGAGACAGTAAAAAGCTAGAAGGAAGGAATAGCTTCTGCTACAAAGGCAGCAGGGAAAGAAAGACCATGGCCTTCTAATTTTTAGTTAGGGAGAAGCCACAATTTTCTTTTCATTGCACGGAATCCCCTTTTAATAACATAATTAGTGCTTATCCTTTCTAAGTATTCTATAGAGCAGGGAAATATGTTTGAGGTACATATGGATACACTGCCTCCATTGTAGGCAAATATATCTCATGCATATTTATAGTAGATATCCTGAAAACCAGACCTATATGTGGCACTCCAGGATAGGAGTTGCCTACATCTGCCATAGAGTTTGTTGAAAAGAAAAGATCAGGGTTTTACTGGTCAAGCGGAAAAATTGTAAGAAAGAAAAATACCTTTTAGGTCAAACATTTATATAGAAAAAGAGAAGTCTTTAAAGCAGGGGTGGCAATTCCAGTCCTGAAGGGTCATGAACCAGTCAGGTTTTTAGGAATATGGGCAGATGGATCCTTTAACTGGTACCCAGGGGCAAACAGGAAGAGAGATGGACCTGTCCTGCACACACACTCCAGTTCAATTTCTCAGTCTCTCCATGGATAGCGTTTACATTCTGAGTTCCAGGGCTCCCAGTGTGCGTGCGTGTGGTTTGGGGGTGGTGGATAATAACTCCAAGGCCCTTTTGCAGTAAATCCCATTTGTGAGACTCTTGCTGAATGGTACACAGAGGATTGGGGTGCCCCTGTGTATGGTTAAATCAAGGGAAAGGAAGATTCAGACTGTCTGCTATATCTCCTTCAGGATTTGGACTGATCTGTGACCTGATGCTGCAAAGTTTTAAGTTTCATTTTGTTTTTCCTGCTTGTAACTATCTCCTCATTTTGGCAGCAAGGGAGTTTTTCCACCCTTCCTGTCTCTGATTTGTTTTTTTCCCCTTTTTATCAAAGACTATTGGCCGGATTTTAATACCTACACGCGGGCGTAGATTTGTGCATGCAACCCGGCCCGATTTTATAACATGTGCGCACACTTGTGCACCTTGCGCGTGCCGAGCCCTAGGGGAGCCCCGATGGCTTTTCCTGTTCAGGAAAAGCGGCCTCAGAGGGAACTTTCCTTCCGCCCCCCCCTCACCTTCCCCTCCCTAACCCGCCCCCCAGCCCCCTAACCTTTGTTCCATAAGTTGCGCCTGCTTCTGGGCAGGCATAGCTTGCGCGCACCGGCCAAGTCCCGGCGCAATCCCCCGGAAAAGCCACTGTGCCAGAGGCCTCGGTCCCGCCCCACCCCACCCCACCCCTTTCACAAAGCCCTGGGACATACGCGCGTCCCGGGGGTTGCGCGCGTCGCCGGGCCTATGCAAAATAGGTTCGGCGCGCGGAACCTCCCTAAGCGCGTAAATCCAGTTGTATTTACATGCATAGGGCTTTTAAAATCTGCCCCTATTGTTTTTTTCCACCCGGAGCTGAGTGCCCTTTCATTAGGAAGAGGCGTCTTTCACCTATGAAGAGTCTGAGGAGAAAAGGTTTGCATCCAAGAAGTAGTGTCCAGTCTCTTTCTAGAGGGAAGGGGTGAAAGTGGTACACTTGAGAAAAGGGGGCCCATCTGGTACTTCATAAGGAGTATATAAGAAGACTTCAGGAAAGGTATGAGAAATGGGACTTATATTCTGATAAAGAATTGGGATAAAATTGGAAGTTGGAAGGAGGAGTAAGCTTCTTCTTCAAAAGCTGAGCAAGCGGAGAAGAGGAAATGGATTTCTTAGGAAATGGCTTCCATTAAACAAAAAGGCTTTGCTAGAAGAGTGAGGTCACCAGTTTATTAATCTTTTTGCTCTTCTATTATTTGACTTTATTTGAAACACAAACTTAGTGCTGTAAATATTCTCCTGTCATCAAATCAACTATCAGTAAAGAAGTTGGAAACCACATTGCTTCTCAGTGTGAGTTTTGGAGGCAAAAGACTGTGATGATTCTCAAAGCTGTTTACGGAGGAGGGAAAAGGAGCTTGTGCTGTGTTTAATAGAAAAGGACCTTGGGACTATTTTTCCCCTCCCCCCGCCCATACACATCTGGAACTCAGATTTGGTGCGCTATCCATGGAGAACTGTGTACAGAAAGGGTCCATCTCTCTTCCTAAGCGACCTTGGTACAGTCTAAGGGATCTCTCCCCCCCCCCAGGGGTTTCACCAGAAAGAAAACAACTTTCAGGAAAAAGTCAAATGATAGATCAGGGGCAGGGAGCTGCAGCAGCTCACAAAGATATTTCCAGCATCCAAGTTCTCCTGCAGTGGAAGATTGTGGAGAAAGCTGTGCCAACAGTTCAGTGAGCAAATTTCAGGTGGGTAGGTTAAATTAACTGTGATAATCAGCAACAACCTCATCCTGTTCTGTCTATATAGTAGGAAATAATAGAAACTGGGGATTTGCTATTAAATATTTTCATTGCTGTAAATTTCTTTGGGAACCACAAAATCCAGTGTGTGCTGTTATTTGGTGAGAAAACAGTTGGAGTACTATGTGCCTGTGCACTACTGCACTGGAGGGCCTAACAAAGATTTTTTCTGTCCCTCTTTACATAGAATCCCATATTATAAATGTTTTGTTATTTTGTGATCATTTGGGCCTAGTGGTTACACATCTATCTGTATGCGTATGACACCATTACTCATCACACTGAGTGAAGTCTGTTTGTCAGGTATGCCACTGCTGTGCCCAAAAATTATGGAACACAATATCATTAACCTTACACCTCCAGACATCTTATCTTATCTTCAGGAAAAGAGCCAAGCCTTCCTCTAAATGTCACTGTAAAATGAGTTCAATTATGACAAAGGCAACAACAGAGACTCTCTTCTATCACTTGACTAACGTTATGCCTGTCGATCGCAGACGGCTGCGACCGCGAGTACTCACAGCTTGTTCTGCTTTCCTACCCTCCCCGGGTCTCCTCGCTGCACGGGCCTCTCTGCATTGCCCCATTCTGAGGGACTCCTCGCGGAGGCATGGACGCCATTACTTCCGGCTCTGATGTTGGGTCCTCCTAGGTGCGCACACGCACGTCTCAAGTCCCGCCTTTGAAGCCACTTCGGCAGGAACCTCGGGAGCGTCCCCTGTTGATGATGTCATCGGACTCCGGTATTTAAACTCCTGCTTCGCCCCCAGCAAGCCGACTTGGCAACAAGTTCTGTACGAGTCCTTCGCCTGCCTTGTTCCTGTGACGCCACTCCTGCTTGTATCGTGGACCCTGTCTGGCACTTGCTCCTCGGGGGTCAGTGTGCGCTCTACAGGGATTTGTTCCCTGGCCTACCTCGCCCCTTGGGCTGGCCCCGCGCCTCTTGGGTTCCATCTGGCTTCCTGCTTTACCTCGGCTCTCCTTGGGAACTACTGCAGCGACTTGTGAGTTCTCAGCCGGCCTTCCCCACTCCTCAGGGTTGTGCCATATCCTTCAAAGACTGTTCACACCTTCCCACTCCTCGGGCCGTGCGCACCTACTCCAAGACCACCCTGAGCTTCCCCACTCCTCGGGGCTTGCTCCTTGTGATTCTACAATTGACAGCTGTCCCGCTCCATGGGCCTGTTTCTCCATTACTCAGCCAGCTACCCTTCGATCTCCAGATACCTGTCTACGTGAGCTACTAGACTTGGGCTCAGGCTCTCTGCCCGGGGGGTTTGCCCACACTTTCACTCTACGCCCACTGTGCTGTGACTCCGCCCCTCGGGTTGCACCATCAGAGAATATCCTGCTTGGCTGTTTGGGCGCCCATCATCCCGTGATCTGCCTGGCACCCTCTCTCTTCAGACTCTCCAAGTGCCTTCTACAGACTGTTACCCTACGGGGGTCATCTCCTGGTCTCTGGGGCTCGCCCCTCGACTGTGCACAGAGCTTCCCTACACTCCAACACCTCGCCTCCTGACGGAGTGGACCTGTGGGGCTCCTCCCCACAGGCTGTATCAACTCGCACCTCAGGCCAAGGGTCCACATACACACTAATCATAACAACTAATCTTAAATATATGCAAGCCCCTCTTTCCTGTTTATGTTCCTCTCTTCTTATTGCAACCTGAATCACAAATGTAACAGGAAATTGTAGAGCAAGTTTGATTGTAATCCATCTTGAGACCTGCCTGGTAAATGCAGAATAGTATGGGCCAGATTTTCTAACCTACAAATCTACGCCCGATTTTATAACATGCGCGCGAGCCCTAGGGGAACCCCGATGGCTTTCGGAGTGGCCTTGGAGGGAATTTTCCTTTCCCCCCCTCCCGCACCTTCCCCTCCCTTCCCCTATCTAACCCGCCCCCCAGCCCTACCTAAATCCCACCTACCTTTATTATTTAAGTTGCACCTGTCTCCGGGCAGGCATAGGTTGTGCATGCCGGCCGAGTGTCGGCGCGTGAGCCCCAGGCCTAGCTGGCCTTCGGAGACCTCTGGCTATACCCCCGCCTCGCCCCGGACTGCCCACGCCTCGCACCTTTTTTCAAGCCCCGGAACATACGCGCATCCCGGGGCTTGCGTGTATCACTGAGCCTATGCAAAATAGGCTCGGCACGCGCAGGAGCAGGTTTTCGGGGTTACGCGCGTAATATACACGTGTAACCCCTTGAAAATCCGCCCCTAAATGTTTATAAAAAATAAAATAAATAACATGCCATGGCTCCGGACTATCATTTTATTATTTGTTTATTGACCCAATTATTTCCTTCTGTTCCAGCTTAATCACAACTGACTTCTACTAGTTCATGACATTGTGAGCCTTCTTTTGCAGCTATGCAAGGTTTTTCCCTGTTTTATCATCCCCTTCCTAGCCTAGCTATTGCAGTGACAGTCCTTGGTCAGGGGCCACAGAGCATGTCTTTCTCCAGAATCTGGTACACGAGCACCCTGAGCCTGGCCGCTGTCATTAGGAATCAAACCAAGTTCCCCTGCATGGTTCTAGGACTGTCACTTGCCTGGGGGTAGGTATATATGCACTTCTAAAGTTATAAACGTGCACACATGCTATAGTGGCCCTATTGAATGTAGTTCAGTGATAAGTACTGCTTCCAAGCACAGTGTGATCTTCTCTGTTCTAATCCTGCTGCAATTCCTTGTATTATATGAAGGAAGCAAAGTTTGAGAGGTTTAGGGTTACTAAAAGGAGAAATTCTGTGATGCCAACCATTATCTCAAGCTAAGAGAAAAAAAAGATTGAGAATTACTTGCAGCAGCTAATAATTTAATCTGTGACAAATATATGACCCTCTTTGCATGCTACATGCTGTAAAACAGTTGTTTTCAAACTTTTTTTCTACTGGGACACACCCAACAGATAATGCTTACATGCATGACAAACTGAACACTTGCCCATCATGGGCTAAATGTAAAGATATACTCTGCATCCACAGGAACCCCCCCCCCCCCCCCCCCCACAGGTCCCCAAACAATGGATGCAGAGGATATTTCCAATTCAACTCGCCATATAAAAAGTATATTCTGATTCTGGTGCTATCTCAGTAACAGAAACACAAACTCCCTTACTACCAGGCGCATTGTAAAATACAGAACCTGACAAAAAAAAACACTCAGCACATGTGTAGCAAACCTGCCATATTATAGCAATACTAACTCCAAGAACACAGACAGCAATATCCCTATCTATGAAAAGGCAACAGAGCACCACCAGTGCATGTCCTACTGAGAATGAGAAAACGCAACAAATAAGACTGATACAATTCCCTACATACTAGTAAAATACCTCACCTCACTCACAGATACAGTTCCAACCTTCACCAAATACAGAATAAGAGACCACAAATTACAAATGTGGAGACAAAACCTGGAATGGAAACCTCAAAAAGCTCCTATGCATGTTGTGTGCAAAACTGGAGAACTAGAAACAGAAATACATTTCTTCCTACACTAAGCAAAGTAAAAAGATAGAAGAAATGAACATTCCCAAAACTGACACATTATGGCTCTTGCACCCCAGCAGTCCCCTTCCATACCTCCATACATCCATCATCCTTCACTTCTCCCAATTACTCCCCTCCAATCATCTGCTCACACTCAAATCCTTGCTCAGCATTCCTGCCCCCCCCCCCCCACATCCTCTTCCCTGAGCTCCCTCTCTACCCTGCTTGACTCTCCCTACCTCCTTCATCCCTCCCCATCCCCTTCCCTGCCCAGCTATCCTGACCCTTGTTTCCCACTCCTTCCTGCTCAGCAGCCCCCACATTCCCTCTCCCTTCCACATCTATCTGCCCAGCATCCCCAACTTCCTTTTCCCCACCCTCCACAGGGTGAAGAGATCAGCAGCAGCATCACTCCCAGACTCAGAAGGGGAAGACAAATTTGTGTCCCATCGGGCCCACAACAGCAGGAGTTGGCGATGACTCGCTCTGATCTGGATGAAAGAGAGAACAGCCTCCCACTGGGCCAGTAAGAGGCGAAGGAAGTGAGAATAGCCTCCTGTCAGGCCCAGAATAAGAGAAGTCAACCAACTTGCACCTGGGCTAATAAGGAGACATCAGCCTCCTGTTGGCCCTGTGACACACCAGTGTGTCCCAACACACCTGTTGAGAACCACTGCTGTAAAGTGATGGCAAACTCCGTGCAAGGAAATAAAGAAGCACAGGCAGGTCTAACAGAAAGTCCAGGGACCACAACTGTGAAAAAAAAACAATCATAGAAAAGGCATTTTTGACTTATCTAGTCATATCCCATCATCTCTAGAGCACCAGTAAGTTTGTTGTCTGCAACTCAAATCCAATAAAAAGATACAGTATATATTTGCAGGAAACCTCATGCTGTTCTAATGTAAATCATACGCCTGATATGACTGCAGTCTTCATCTTTCATGTGATCCATATTGACTGAACAGACAGGGGACCAGCAATTACCTTGCTGCTGTATGAGGAATATTTCATAAGTTGACACATAATTGTATTTTATTTTGACTTAAGAAGAGCAATGATCAAAGGTATTTCCGTGGATAAAATGGTATTTTACCTGCAGAAATGGCCTCCTTGATTATTGCCCACACTGTATATGGGTAAAAGTATATGCATTTTTCAACAATGCTCATAATTGTATCCTTATACTACAGAGGCATGGGGAGGGCATGCATAGTTTTGATTATCCAAAACTAAATGCATTGATTTGTAACAAAACATTACTAACAAAGAAAGCAGGTGCAAATCTCTGTGGGTAATTTTTCATTAGGCAATAATCATAGCTTTAATTATTAATGAAGACCCAGCGGGTAAAAGTACCATGGAGTGTGCACTAATACCGGTATTTCTGATTATTACCCCCTTACTGAGAACAAATTTAATTCCTAAAGTACAGAATGGAGAGAGGTCACTATTCTGTGATTTTGGGTCATGCTTCAGGGTACGTATCACTAGAAGGTTCTTCAGAAGATGGATATTTGTAATTGGTTTTATATCTTGATGCATGGAATGACACTTTGCTGTAATATAGTCAATAATGTAAGTCACTGTGATATATAATAAAATGTTAGGAAGAATGAACATAAGAAATGCTTTTGGTATAGCTGTGGCTAGCAGCTGGTTATAAATAGGACGATGACACGAAATATACCCTTGCTAGATATCTGGTTATGTATAACCGGCTAACTAACACATTCGCACAGCAGCTGAATATGGGCCCCAGTATACATCTACCCTAAATCCCATCCACAGACATCACTGTTATGCAGTGACTAGGATTCCCTTCCTTTCCTCTGTAATCAGCAACTCCTGCTCCAGTACAAGAATGCAGGAAGTGGCTCCAACAGTGCCAAATCTTTTGGCAGCACTGCTTGTTTTAATGAAACACATATGCTGCAAGGAGTTATATTTTCACTTCCTCCCCATTCTACAAATATGAGAGGCTGAGGCAAAAATGAGGATTATTTTAATCTCAGATTTTACCATTTTAAAATATTTATCCCAGTGTCTAGGTGTAATAATATATTTGCAAGTCATTGTACAGTGACTTTGTCAAACGTCAATAGCAAATATTTGCTCTGAGTAGGGCAATATTCTAAATATTTAAACCAGATAATTAAATAGTTACTGAGGTAAATTGGGTGCAAAAAATTGTGCTACCTTTCTGCAGGTAAAAGAATGTATGCTATGAAACAGCTTGGGTATTTTTACCTGTATCTCAAAAGGGAAGGGGAAAAGGAGGGTGGAGCTTGCAGAAAAAGGGGGTTGCTCCTTGAGAAATGATGTAAAGGAAGGGGGAATGTGTTCTGCGACCACTGATGGACTCTATCAAGTAGGTTGAGAGAACATTGTACAAATTTCATCTTTGTGTGAGTTTCCTCACTCCAAAGGACATCAAATCTTCAGAAGTGTGCACTGTTCTGCTCGTACGTCTCACTCTGCATGTCAAAGTGGCCCCTAACCCCTATACTACTACCTAAACCTCACCTCGAGTTACTAGGTGGGCCTCCTACAGTAGCATAAATAGCTGCTTACTATGCTGCCACCCCCAAAGGCACTTTCTCTCTCTCATCTCAAGTCCCTCCCCAGCCTAAAAATGCCCAAAATACAATTTGCCAAAACATTGCAATTTGTGTCTATCGCACAGCTTAATGCCAATGAAAAAGGTATAGTTATTTTTGGCATTAAAACTGCAATATGACTTTGCAAAGTGCGATGCCAGCCCATTTTTCCAAAAATTCTGTCCCCAACTCCTCCCCTTTTAAAAATTAGCATTGCACCATGTCTTATGGTGCTTTTCTCATGTGAAAATGCCTTAATGCATGAGAGAGAGAGAGAGACTAGCCATAATGTCCTCTCCCTAGATAGGTATTTGTATCCCTATGGGTGACCCACCTAGTAACTCGAGGTGAGGTTTAGGTATAAGTGTAGGGGGTTAGAGGCCACTTTGACATTCAATGTGAGATGTACGAACAGAACAGTCGTCTCTTGTGAAGATTTGATGACCTACGGAGAGAGGAAACTCACCCAAAGATGAGATTTGGGCAATGTTCTCTCCACCTAGCTTGATGTCACCCAGGTAGAGAGTCCATCAAGCTAGGTTGAGAGAACCTTGCACAAATATCATCTTGGAGTGAGTTTCCTCACTCCGAAGGTCATCAAATCTTCACAAGAGACCACTGTTCTGTTCGTATGTCTCACATTGAATGTCAAAGTGGACCCTGCAGGCGTAACTTGTGCGCGCCGGCTGGCCAAGCCCCAACATGGGCCGCTGTGTCGAGGCACTCGGCCACACCCCCAGACACGCCCATGGACCGCAGACACCCCCCCCGGACTGCCCATTTTAGCAAGCCCCAGGACTTACGCGCGTCCCGGGGCTTCGCGCGTGCCGGCGCATGAGTGCCCTGCACGTGTACCCCCGCAGGGCTTTTAAAATCTACCCCATTGGTTTTAGACGTTTTAATAGGTGCAGTTTAAAATTGCATTTTTAACGACTTTTGAAATATGACAGGATAAGAAAAGGTTTGAATCCAATGTGATTCCTAGACTGCGAGCTTGTTTATTGATTTGGATGAGATAATTATCAATCATAATTTGCGAAGGTGGACTATTGATTGGGTTCTCGACGAAATGTAATAATATAATTTCAGTTTTCTTTGTGTTTAATTTTAGATGATTATGCGCCATACATTTTTGTATAGATTTGATGTAAATTTGAACCAAAGAAAAGGTTTCTGACCAAGATGATTTATATGGAACGAAAAGTTGGATATCGTCCGCATATATTTTAAATGAATATTTAATGCAGATAGAATGTTGCATAATAGAATTAAATATATATTGACTCTGGGAGCCGTGACACCTCTCTGGCTCTCTTTGCATCCTGCCCTCTTGAAAACCCAAATAATAGCACACTACACATTCTTTTTGGTGTAAATCGGCTGCAGCTTTTATTAACATACAGTTAATATGAATTCAACATCATAACAATTCACCCCCACCCGGGCCAATCCTTCGGTCTCGCCGCTAAGGGACCACTCCCACCGTTTGTCGCCCGCCACTATTTCTAGCAAGGTGACGTCACTCCGACCCCCCGCCGCGCTTACAAACAAGGGGGCCCTGCATCCGGACGTGGTCCCCACCCCTTTTACCATCAGCCTTTGCAAGACCCGCGGCTGACCTATGTCTAGTAATTCTCTCTTGGCCCGGGTACCCGTCTTTCAAGCTGCGACATACCTACGAGCAATTATCCGCTCTGTCCCAATACTTATTCTCCCTACTTTATCTGTTCCTTGGCTTGGGTGGGTGGGATGTCTGCTCCCTTGGAGCAATGGGGAAAAGGGCCGGCTGCGGCGTGTCCCTCTGTTTAAATAGCCCGGGCCGACGCTATCTGGGCAGGCCACGTCAGCTCCCGATGACGTTGGCTCGTTGGCCCCCTGTGAGCCGCGATGCATCCGACGTCATTGGGACACGCCGGAGTGCCCCGACGATGCCAGACCCACGCCGTCCCCAGAGTGCAGGAGTGCTCCAAGGCTCCGCTCCCAACCACGCCGGCCGGTGCCCTTTTCAGCGCCTCCGGGCCCATGGCCCCAGGTAAGCCGTGGGCCCTGGCATTCGCCGCGGGCCCACCCATTAAACAGGATTGGAGAAAGGGATGAACCTTGGGGAACCCCTGAAGGCATGGAATACGATGATGATGATGAACAAGACCCAATATTGATCTGATAGGAGCGGTTAGTAAGAAAGCTCTTGAACCTATTTAATACAGTAGATTGAACTCCGATGGAGTGGAGACTAGACAGTAAGATGTTATGGTCTAGCATATCAAACGCTGCAGAAATGTCTAACCGAATCAATATGAAATCTGTATTTGAGTCAAAGCCTCTTAGATAAGTATTGAAATATTCACAAGTACCGATTATTGCAATTCTCTCCTACTTGGATTACCAACATCAACTATCAGACCACTACAGATACTTCAGAATACAGCCGCCAGAATTTTAACAGGTACCAAACGAACAGAGCACATCACTCCAATATTAACTGATCTGCACTGGCTTCCAATTGAACACAGAATCCAGTCTGAAATACCATGCACCATCCACAAAGTACTATATGAGGAAAATATTGAATGGCTTAACACAAAAATATGAATACATGTCCCACAAAGAAATCTTCGATCCGCAAATAAAGCTCTCTTGTCAATACCATCGTTAAATCTGCGAGGCTTACACAAGTAAGGGATAGAGCGATATCACTGGCAGGCCCAACACTTTCGAACAAGATGCCACAGGAATTAAGAGTAATCACAGAGCACAAACACTTTAAAACAGATCTTAAAACTTGGCTGTTTATACAAGCATTTACATCTGAGAGTAATGACACATAGAATTGTTTTATTTCATTAATTTTATTCTGTGTAAAGGTATTTTTAAGATTGATAGATATTTTATGTTATAGACTAAGGATTTTAGAGTTATTAACAGTTAACATTTTAATGATTTATTTGTTTTGATTGTGATGTGATACTGTTTTTTAACTGAGATGTTTGGCAGTTGAGCTAATTGTTATTATTTGGATTTAATTATTTTATATTATGTGCCTGTGAAGGAATTTCTCTAAATGACGGTATAGAAAATCAACTAACTGACTAACTAACTATAGTTGCGATAGAGAAGGTACAGAGAAGTGTGACCAAAATAATAAAGGGAATGGAACAGCTCCCCTGTGAGGAAAGACTAAAGAGAATAGGACTTTTCAGCTTGGAGAAGAGACAGCTGAAGGGGGATATGATAGAGGTGTTTAAAATCATGAGAGGTCTAGAACGGGTTAATGTGAATCAGTTATTTACTGTTTCGGATAATAGAAAGACTAGGGGGCACTCCATGAAGTTAGCATGTGGCACATTTAAAACTAATTGGAGAAAGTTCTTTGTCACTCAACGCACAATTAAACTCTGGAATTTGTTGCCAGAGGATGTGGTTAGTGCAGTTAGTGTATCTGTGATTAAAAAAGGATGGATAAGTTCTTGGAGGAGAAGTCCATTACCTGCTATTAATTAAGTTGACTTAGAAAACAGTCACTGCTATTACTAGCAACAGTAGCGTGGAATAGACTTAGTTTTTGGATACTTGCCAGGTTCTTATGGCCTGGATTGGCCACTTTTGGAAACAGGATGCTGGGCTTGATGGACCCTTGGTCTGACCCAGTATGGCATGTTCTTATGTTCTTATGATAATTGTTTGTAATGATGATTAATATTTTCCATTTATTATTATACATTATGGGGCGTATTTTAAAAGGCCCACGCGCGTAAATGCTTCCGGATTTACTCACGCAGGGCCCTTGCGTGCCGGCGCGCGTAAGTCCCGGGGCTTTCGAAAAGGGGAGGGAGGGGGCATGTCTGGGGGCGTTCCCGAAATGATGCGGCATTTCGGGGGCATGTCGCGGCGTTTCGGGGGCGGGCCCGGGGGCGTGGTCGAGGCCTCCGGACCAGCCCCTGGGACCGGAGGACGGAGCGGGGCTGCTGGCCAACGCGCGCAAAGTTACGCCTGCTTTCAGCAGGCGTAACTTTGCTGACAAAGGTGTGGGGGGGGGGGGTTTAGATAGGGCCGGGGGGGTGGGTTAGGTAGGGGAAGGGAGGGGAAGGTGGGGAGAGGGCGAAGAAAAGTTCCCTCTGAGGCCACTCCGAAATCGGAGCGGCTTCGGAGGGAACAGGCAGGCCGCGCTGGGCTTGGCACGCGCAGGTTGCACAAATGTGCACTCCCTTACGCGCGCCGACCCCGGATTTTATAAGATACGCGCGGCTACGCGCGTATCTTATAAAATCCAGCGTACTATTGTTCGCGCCTGGTGCGCGAACAAAAGTGCCCGCTCGCGTATTTTTTAAAAATCTGCCCCCATATGCTTATTTTATTTTTATATACGTTTATATGCATTGTGAAATCCCCACATGTTATTTGCAGAATTTGCTTCTGTTATGAACCAGGAGGTGGACTCTTAGTCCGAGGTAAGGTTAATGCTACCAAAGAGAGAATCAACCCTCTCTGGTCCCTGCCGTCAGAGGGCAAGGCTTGAAGATACGGTAGTAGACTGAAGACTTCGCCCTGGAAGCTCGTGGTTCCCCCAGGAGGAACCTGTAGGAACCCGGCCGCTGGGACTTCGGTGAATCTCCTAAGACTGAAGGTAGGTCCGGATGCAGACGCCTCCTGCAGGTCATGGATTCCGGATGGCTGTTGCCTCCAGCAGGTCGTAGATGGTTCAGGAGCGTGAGTCGAAGAATAGTCAAGAGCTGGCTCCAGGGTCGAAGTCCAAATAAGGGTCGTAATCCAGTCCAGAAGCAAGACAGGAGAATGGTCCGAAGCCAGTAAAGGAGTAAATCAGGAGAAAGGTCCGAAGCCAGTCCAGGGTCAAAACCAGGAAAACACCGCAACCAGTCCGAAGATTCAAGCCATGGAAACAGTCCAAGAAGAATCCGGAGCAGGACGAGGAATGGAACCAGGGCATGGAGCACAAGCAACTACCTCACAAGCCACATTACCAAGGCAAGGTCTGAGGAGCAGATCTTGCCTTAAATACGCAGAAACAGGAAAGAGTCCAGAGGAGGAACCACGACAACTTCCTGTCATGGTTCCTTTAAATTTGGCAGCCAGCCGCATGCGCGGCCCTAGTCGTCCCCCGAGGGGGGCGGAGCCAACCCAGCCAACGAGGAGCCATGCGGCCGGATGCCATCAGCGGCAACGGCCGAGAAGGAAGTGCAGGGGAGAACTGCCTGTGCCTGCCGGAGCCTGGGGGATTGACGGACCCTGCGGGTAGGCACTTGCCCCGGTCGCGGTCTGCCGCAACCAGCGCCATGATGGTGACCATAACAGCTTCTGCAGAGCAAGTACAAAGTCCACAGGTACTGAAGTACTATGGCACTAGCTGGCCATGCATTTTCAAAAGAAAATTTCATGAGGAGTTCCCCTATGAACATGTGCTTGCAGGCCCACAGCTGCAAGATACCACAGACTTGAAATCTCCCCAAGCAGTATGATTATTGCCCCTGAGGATAATTTACAAAGGCATTTCTGCAGGTAAAACAAAATTGCCTGCCTGACATAAGGGTAAACTAACATGTATATGTCCTAGGGTTGCCACCTGGCTTCATACAATAAAGAACAGGCAAATCTAGTCCTGGATTTACCCTGTTGCATGTAGGGACTTATAGTTCTGGTTTTCTTGAGTAAATCAATGAGGGCAATCAAAACCCCAAGTCCTGCATGCAGTAGGGTAAAACCAGAACTGGATTAGTCTTTTCTTATGATATGGAGCCAGATGGTAATCCTAATATGTCCTATTGGCAGGCAAGTTTACCTGGACTAAGTAATGGCATTCCCAAGAGCAGGGTTAGGGAAGGGTTTGGGCTTTCATGAACACTTTTCCATTTGTAAAAGTATGAGTAAAGAAGTTCTCAAAATCTTTCTGTGCACATAATAGCAGGTGTAATTGTGTCTGGGTCAATTTGGTAGGATAATTTTCTAAGTGGATTCATGTGCATTAATCCGCCTTGAAAACTGGTTTAACCTAAGTGAGTTTAAGCCACCTAATTTAGGTGGACTGGTTGAAAATTACTCTCAAGGGGTAAATCTACAGGTACTTTTTAACCACAGATTTTACATTAATTTTCAAAGCAAGAGCACATGCATACTTTCACTTTAAAAATGACCACTGCAAAACTATGCACACAATTACACCTGCTATTCAGTACCATAGTTTTGCAGAGAAAATGTGCATGCGTACTTTTTAAAATAAAAAAATGGGTATAAGTTCAAAGCTTGCCCAGATTCCACCTCTGGAACTCCTCTCCCCTGTGCATGTAAAATTATGTGCACGCAAAGTGTATACGTGTAATTTTATGTGCATATCGGTCATGCAGTTTTCTACAGGGCCATTTTTCTGGGTAAAGAATTACTTTACCCACAGAAGTCCCTTTGAAAATTATCCTTACTATGACCAAACTATTTAGGACTTTCCTATTTCAGACTCAGTGGTTTTATCCAGTCAACATCTGTTTCCTAAATATGGTAGGGAAAGGGAATATGGTAAAATAAATTCATATAATTTTGAAAAGTAATGTAAATATATAAAATTCCAGAAAGGCCCAATTTTTGAAGAAAAAATTGTTTTTTATTGGAAACAAACTACTTCTACTTCTTGGAATCAGTGTCTTTAGAAAAACCTTCACAACCTATCTAAAGGAAAATCATAGATTACAGAGATGGATTCCTGCTAGAGCAGTGGAGATTAACCAGTGTTTATCTGTTGATAACTGATTGGATAAGCATTATGCACTGCAGGAGTGTAATAGCCATCTTTCCCCTTGAGATCATGTGACGGACATACACACAGTGAGGCCAATCAAGTTTTAAACTAGTTCAGCTCTACAGGCTATCAACAGATAACACTTTGGGCTTCATCAGAGTAGAAATGGAAGTGATGTGTCAGCACTTGATTGATGCTACACTAGGAGTTGTGATCATATTTCTTGATGATTCTAATTTTCAGTTTAGAGTATTCAGAGTTGAATGCAATTGTATGTTGGAAAATGAAAGAAAAATCCAGGGAACCATGGAAATTAATTGCTAGTGGCAGGTCTATGATTAGAGTGACAGCTCCTTTTTTTTTTTCCTCTATGATCACACCAGCAGCACACTTCACAATTCAATCTATCATGTGAGGTCCAAGTATTTCATTACAGATACAGCATGCTACTTAGCTTTGCTACATTGTAATTACAGGACGCATGCTTGGGAGAACAGATGACAGACAGTAAAATTCTGAGAATAGCATACATTATTATTATCATCATCATTACTCATAGTAGTGGTAGTGTACAGATACTTTGCTACACTAGGTACTGTAGAGGAGTCCAATCAGACACGTTTATCTATAAGTGACAACCCAATAAGAAAATGAATTATTCTATGTACATAGAACACAAGAGCTGGGCATGCGGAATAAAGTTCACTGACCCCTAGTAATATACTCCAAGAAGACTCCGGCATTGGCTGGCACTATTTTAGAATTAGGCTATGCACACCTGAGTTGGTGCATTTTGAAGTTCGGCATTGGCAGGGACAGGAACGAACAACTGGGGATCTCTCCTGCACCTTTTTCAACCATAGAGGGGGTAAGATATGGGGATCAGGGGCATGGGAGAGTCCAGAGGTGAGTTTGGTGAGCCTAGGGGTTCTTTGTTAAAAATTGTAATGATGCCGTTTTTGTTTTTTTTTTGCTTTTTTTTGCCAGGGGTCGTCCTGGATGCTTCAGGAATTTGAAAATGAAATAAAAAACGAATGAAATTTCATTTGTTTTTTTCTTTTCTTTTGTTTTCAAAATGAAATGGGAAGCAATAGGAAATTTCATTGCGATTTCCTATTTTATTTCATACGAAAGCACATCCTTTACACAGCACAACAAAGTTTGGAGAACATTTTTGGTGCTTTTTCTTTTTACCACCTCTTTAGTGTAGGTGCTCTCTGACATAAAGGTGTCTGCTTCTCAGGAGGGGCTCGGGGGCATCCTCTTCCCCTGGGGCTTTCCTCCACCTGGAGAAACAGTGAGGATGGTACCCAGTGGACCAGCGCGTGGGAAAGTTACTTAGGTACCAATACCTGGATATTCAGGGATACTTAGCTGGATAAACCTGCCACTGAATGTACCAGCTGAAGTTACTCAAGTAGACTTATCTGGGTACATTTAGAAAGATGACTTTCCCACCCAGACTGACCCAGCTAAGTTCATCCTGCTAGCACTGAATATCGGTGCTTGTCAGATACATTTTAGCCATGGCCTGGAACAAACCCCCCTGCCCTCCTTTTTCTTTTTTATCCGGCTAAATTTTAGCTATATAATGACTTACCCGGGTAAAATGTCACTAGTGAGAGGGGCAGGAAATGTTAATATCTCTCAGTTTGTCCTGCCAATTTTAAAAGTTAGCTGGACAAGCCCTTTTGAATATCAACCTCAGCATTTCATTGTTATCACTGAAAAAGGAAAATAAGAAAGACCTAACAGAAGCCAGGCAGGAGAGCGCGGCACATACAGATCCATATTTATTTACTTATTTACATTGATATTCCGCCTACTGAAAAAAACCTCCAGGCAAAGCATCTTATAATAATAATGGTATTAATAATAGCTCCCGATAACCCAACAGCTACGATAGTTGCCCATCCCTACTAAGCATCATTCCTTTCAGCCAATATAACCATTTTCCCAAGCCTGCAAATTATCCAATTCAGCCTGGGAATACCCCATCATTTCATTGCATCATGCGAAGTCCCTCCTCCCCCAGCTACAGGAGCAACCTAGAAATAGCCAGGACCAATAATTTCCATGCATGGTTTTTAAAACTTCCAGTGTGTTAAGAACCTCCACTAAACACTTGGACTAAACGTTAGGTTTTGCTTCTGAGAGGTACATAGAATGATATTAAATTTGAAAGATATAGGGAGGGATACCTGATCCTCATACCAATTTTCAGATAATCCATTTACACAGGAAAAATTATTTTTGCCCAGAGAAATCCAACAGGACTATCTTTCACACTCCAGGGTAAACCCCCACCCCAGTTTGACTTCCCTGTTACAATGTAATTTTCCAATCTTAACCTGTTTATTGTAAACCGACATGATGTCCACAACGAATGCCGGTATATTAAAGTATTTAAATAAATAAATAAATAAATAAATAAATAAAATAAACCCTAGTGCTTGCTTGCATGCTTTCATCCATCGGTGGCAAACATGGGCTGGAAAAATTTAGGCCATTTTAGAGAGGCAGTTGCATGATCTGTCTAGATCCACCATAATTTATCTTCCAGCTGGTGATATCTTTCCTGGTGCTCTTCAATCACTGAGACACCCTGGAGCCGACAAGCTCCCCTTGCACTTGGTGTACATGGAGGGTGCCCACTCCAATCTCTAGGAAGGAAAGAGATTGGAGGTAGGTCCCTAGTCAGTCTGAAAGACACAACCAAGAAATACATTGTAGGTCTCAGTCTCTCATTACTTCTTTCTCTCAACCACACTGGACAAAAGAACAATGTATTTGCACCAAACAATTAGAACTAAAATTGTATATCACACACCCACACCCTTACACAGGCTCCCTCCCTCTCTCTCACTAACACCATTGCTCTCTTGCACACACATACTATCCCTCTCACTCTCACACACACAAACAAAGAGAGACACCGCTCGTGGCCCACCGAGACTCTGCTTCTCTTGGCCGCGAGCAGGATGGGCGCTGTGAGCAGTCCGCTGAGTGTCTGCTTCTCTCAGCCGCGAGCAGGATGGGCACGGTGAGCAGTCCACTGAGTGTCTGCTTCTCTCGGCCGCGAGCAGGATGGGCGCTGTGAGCAGTCCGCTGAGTGTCTGCTTCTCTCGGCCGCAAGCAGGATGGGCGCTGTGAGCAGTCCGCTGAGTGTCTGCTTCTCTCGGTCGCGAGCAGTTCATTGAGTATGTGCTTCTCTCGGCTGCGAGCAGGATGGGCGCTGTGAGCAGTCCATTGAGTATGTGCTTATCTCAGCCGCGAACAGGACGGGCGCTGTGAGCAGTCCGCTGAGTGTCTGCTTCTCTCAGCCGCGAGCAGGATGGGCACTGTGAGCAGTCCATTGAGTCTGTGCTTCTCTCAGCCGCGAGCAGGATGGGCGCTGTGAGCAGTCCGCTGAGTGTCTGCTTCTCTCGGCCGCGAGCAGGATGGGCGCTGTGAGCAGTCCGCTGAGTGTCTGCTTCTTTCGGCCGCGAGCAGGATGGGCGCTGTGAGCAGTCCATTGAGTATGTGCTTCTCTCAGCCGCGAGCAGGATGGGCACGGTGAGCAGTCCGCTGAGTGTCTGCTTCTCTTGGCCGCGAACAGGATGGGCGCTGTGAGCAGTCCGCTGAGTGTCTGCTTCTCTCGGCCACGAGCAGGATGGGCACGGTGAGCAGTCTGCTGAGTGTCTGCTTCTCTCGGCCGCGAGCAGGATGGGCGCTGTGAGCAGTCCGCTGAGTGTCTGCTTCTCTCGGCCGCGAGCAGGATGGGCGCTGTGAGCAGTCCGCTGAGTGTCTGCTTCTCTCGGCTGCGAGCAGGATGGGCACAGTGAGCAGTCTGCTGAGTGTCTGCTTCTCTCGGCCCCGAGCAGGATGGGCACTGTGAGCAGTCCATTGAGTATGTGCTTCTCTCGGCCGTGAGCAGGATGGGCACTGTGAGCAGTCCGCTGAGTGTCTGCTTCTCTCGGCCGCGAGCAGGATGGGCACAGTGAGCAGTCCGCTGAGTGTCTGCTTCTCTCGGCCGCGAGCAGGATGGGCGGTGTGAGCAGTCCGCTGAGTGTCTGCTTCTCTCGGCCGTGAGCAGGATGGGCGCTGTGAGCAGTCCGCTGAGTGTCTGCTTCTCTCGGCCGCGAGCAGGATGGGCACTGTGAGCAGTCCGCTGAGTGTCTGCTTCTCTCGGCCGCGAGCAGGATGGGCGCTGTGAGCAGTCCGCTGAGTGTCTGCTTCTCTCGGCTGCGAGTAGGATGGGCACGGTGAGCAGTCCGCTGAGTGTCTGCTTCTCTTGGCTGCGAGCAGGATGGGCGCTGTGAGCAGTCCGCTGAGTGTCTGCTTCTCTCGGCCCCGAGCAGGATGGGCACGGTGAGCAGTCCGCTGAGTGTCTGCTTCTCTCGGCCGCGAGCAGGATGGGCGCTGTGAGCAGTCCGCTGAGTGTCTGCTTCTCTCGGCTGCGAGCAGGATGGGCACGGTGAGCAGTCCGCTGAGTGTCTGCTTCTCTTGGCTGCGAGCAGGATGGGCGCTGTGAGCAGTCCGCTGAGTGTCTGCTTCTCTCGGCCCCGAGCAGGATGGGCACGGTGAGCAGTCCGCTGAGTGTCTGCTTCTCTCGGCTGCGAGCAGGATGGGCGCTGTTCGCAGCCCGCTGAGTGTCTGCTTCTCTCGGCTGCGAGCAGGATGGGCGCTGTGAGCAGTCCGCCGAGCCTCTGCTGCTTGTGGCCTGCCGAGTCTTTACTCCTTTCGGCCGTGATTGGGATGAACTCTGCTTGCGTCCCCACATTGCTGCTCTTTGCTGCCCACTAAAGGCTGACGCTCCAGGTGACCTCTTAGTTCGCCTATTGGGATGCGCTGGCCCTGGTTGCTATTTTGTAAGAGTTCTACGCATATATATATTACCAAATTTGTTTGTATAATATTACACCTGCTAATTGACTTGCAGAAGTGAAATCGGATTTGTCTGTTGTCTGCAGCTTCTGAGCAGGAGGTCTGGATGAATTAGTGGTGGTTCAGGTTGAAGTCCTAGAAAGTTTAGGTGAGCTGTTGGAGGTGTTGGCAGTTCCAAGTAAGTATTTTCAAACTGGTATATGTGCATACATTATAAAATACCAGTGTCTGCATTTAATTCTAGGTGTTTATTTGTGCAGTGTCATAATTATTTCACATGTAAAATATATGCATTTATATTTATAAAATGGGGAAAGAAAGTATGTATTTTCTTGAATTGGAAATATTTGCTCATACTGAACCACTTAATAACTGACTCATGGAAGTGACATTGGACTTGTCTATTGACTGCAGTTTTTGAATGGGAGGTCTGGGTAAACTGGTGGGGATATTAATAAACTGGTGATTCCAAGCATTTGCACACATAAGTATTTTCAAAACAGTATATGCATATTATAAAATACCTGCTTCCATGTTGATTTCTGGGTATTTATTTATGCAGTATCACAATTATTTCATAATATATGTTTATAAAATGGTAGAGAAAGTATGCATTTTCTTGCAATGGAAATATTCACGTGTACTGAAACATAACCATGTATTTTTGGAGCAGAAATACACAATATTTTATAAATTGTATAAAATACTAGCATTTCCACCATGTATCCACTTATGCACACAACTACCGTATTGTGGATACTTTGAAAGCTGGGCTCCCTGTATGTAATTTTGATTAGAAAAAGTATCTGCAGGAAAAACAGGTGCAGATACTGTGGATGCTTTTTCCTTGGACAATTTTCAAAGTAAAAGTATATGTATACTTGAAAACTGATGTAAAGTCTTCAGGTAAACAGTATGCTGGTAGTATAATAATTGCCCTAAACAAGATTTCCTCTTATTAGAGTGGGGAAGAGGATCTCTCACAGAATTTGACTTACTAACCAATACAAATTTGGGAGGAAAAGCTTTATTCTTATTGGAAATTTAGCATATATATAGCAACTTATAGAAAACAAATAGATTTGTCCATTTTGGATTACACAGATAGACAGATAGATAGATATACATAGATACTATATATTCTGTTTTTCCTGACTCCTCAGCCACTTCAAAGCGGATTATTACATTCAGGTACTGTAAGTATTTCCCAGAGGGGCTACAATCTAACTGTTGAGAAATTTACCAGAGATTTATGGTATGATAAGGCTTTAGCGTGTGATAGATGGCCTTTATCATGAGTTATTTGGTCTTTATCGTGTGATATTTGGCATTATTGTGCGTTAAATGAAATATGTATAAATGAAAAAATATCACAACTGAGCATGCAAATAAGCACATTTCATGAAAATGAAGGTCCTCTTTTGATTCTCGAGTTAAATTCACGTTTTGGGACAAAATAACTACAGTTTTTAAGATGTAGCTATTCAGTTATTAGACAAACCAACCCATAAAAACAGGCAATTTCGCGTATTTTTTTTAATCTTCAGCAGATATACCTACAGAAGCCTACACCAATAAAAAAACTTAACTACCAGGTCAGGCTTCCACGATCCACAATGTTAGGAAGCTTTGCAGTGATATTGGCACACTGGGTTATTCAGGCAGCTAATCAGTAGCAACAAGAGGGAAGGGAAGTAGAGATGCCAACTAGGGAAGTCTCAGCCCGGGGAGCAGAACAGCAACAGGTACAGGTAGTGCAGCAGGGCCCACGTCTAGAATTGCCACATAGTAGGCCATCAGGGCCCGCAGGAAGCAGATCTTTCATCCTCACAATCCTTTACTGGGTATTGCAGAGGAACAGGTGATCAAGATCTACTGCTTGAGCTCTCAGATCATAATGGCTTTATATGAAGACCTAAAAACAGACCTTAATCCAGTCACCGAAAGGGCCCATTCTATACCAGGTCTTGTAAAACTGTTGAGCTCCCTTCATTTCATGGCTTCAGGCTTCTTCCAAACAACTGTTGGTGTTGTAGGGGGTATGTCACAAGCATCTTTTTCCAGGTGTTTACACTTGGTACTGCGAGCCAAACGCAGCCACATGAGTACTTACATTAGATTCCCACTGAAAGGCAGGAATTGCTGGTCATGAAGAGGGGTTTCTATGCTTTGATGAAGTTACCCCATTTTCTGGGAGCTATAGACTGCATCCATGAATCTTTCATCCCACCTCATCAAATGGAGAAGTCCTATCACAACCATAGCTCTTCTAGTCCCTCAATCTGCATGCGGTATGTGATGCACAAATGCACAACCTTAATGTCAGGCCCAGGAACCCAGAAACTCAGGAGCTAGACATGTCACGATGCCTATATACTATTACTTTGGCAATCTGCGATTTTTGAGCAGTTTCAGACCAGGCAGTATGGCTATGGCTGGCTACTAGGTAAGAGCAGTACTTCATTTCCTAATCTTTGCTCTGTGCATATGCCTAAGGGTCCTCTTCCGCAACACTTCCTTTGAAAAGCAGTTAGTGATTAGAACTCATTAGTTATTGGGGAGCTTAGAAAATTAAGCATGAGCCAGAGAAGGGCTTCAGAAGGCTAAAATCCCTGTGAGACACCTATATGCAGGAAGAGGGGAAATTATGTGGAGCTGAAGTGTTATTGCATTTTGTTTTTATGTTTTTTTTTTCATACTGAAGCACTGCTGCAAGTGTGAGGGCTAGAGTTCTAAGTGATTGTAACTCAGAAAGCTATTGTGTTAAAGAAGAGCTTGTTACCTGATTTAGCACGATTTCTTGTTTTGTTTTAAACCACTACGGTCTTAAATTGACAGGGGAAGCTGGAGAAGACAGCTGTTTGCCTTCCTTGTATTTCCCTAAAGTAGTGTATTCTGCCTCTTAGTTAAAAGACTGTGATCCTGTCTGATGAGCAACTGAAAAGTGAGAGAGAAAATGTATTAAAGAAACTTAGGAGACAAAAAGCAGTTACTTTCTTGTATTTTCCAAGTATAAATAATGAAAAGATCTGTGGGAGGAAAGTGATAGAGAAAAGGAATTAAGGAAATGTAGTAGATTAGAAGCTGCTCAAATAGCAGGTACTTTGTTGTACTTTCTAAGCTTAAATACTGAACAGATTTGTGGGGAAAAAGTGATAGAGAAAATGTATGGAGAATTGAACTGGTGTTAACTAGTAGAGATGTGTATCGTGTGATCGATCGTCATAACGATCGATTTCGGCTGGGGGGGAGGGAATCAAATCGTCGCGGTTTTGTTTTTTAAAATATCGTGTAAATTGTAAATCGGGGAGGGCGGGAAAACCGGCACACTAAAACATCCCTAAAACCCACCCCGACCCTTTAAAATAACCCCCCCCCCCAAATGTCTTAAATTACCTGGGGTCCAGTGGGGGGGTCCCGTTGTGATCTTCCACTCTCGGGCCACGGGTGCATTGATAGAAAAATGGCACCGGCGCCATTTTGGTTCCTATCCCCCGACGTCACGAGCATAGGAGATCGCTCCCGGACCCCCGCTGGATCCCCAAGGACTTTTGGCCAGCTTGGGGGGGCCTCCTGACCCCCACAAGACTTGCCAAAAGTCCAGCGGGGGTCCGGGAATGACCTCCTGCACTCGAATCGTGTTGCCGTACGGCCGGCGCCATTTTGCCATATGGCAATATGGCCGGCGCCATTTTGCAAAATGGCGCCGGCCGTATGGCAACACAATTCGAGTGCAGGAGGTCATTCCCGGACCCCCGCTGGACTTTTGGCAAGTCTTGTGGGGGTCAGGAGGCCCCCCTGATGATAAATCGGGGGAATTCCTATTAAATATCGACTCTAACAATTTTTGACGATTTAAAATATATCAGACGATATTTTAAATCGTCAAAAACGATTCACATCCCTATTAACTAGATCGTTTTGGATTATGATCAATAAAAGTTGCTATGGATATGTGCACTGCTGATTATGAGGAAAATACAAATAAACTAAGGAGAAATACAAGGAGAATTGTTTTAAGGTGCTTCCTTGTTTGGGGTTGATTTGTATCTAGAACAAACTTAAGGTAAATCATGGATGTGAAAGGTAAAAAGCCCAGCCTTATAGGCCTATCCCAGATACTGAGGGAGTTTAATAGCAGTCCTAGACAAGGTCCATCTATCTGCTGAATGGATAGAGGGAAACTGCAGGCTTAAAACATGGGGGTCTTAAATGAGAGTGAGTAGAGATAGCTGATAGTACTAGGGGAGCTACTTATGGCAGAGTGTCTTAGGCTCAGAATTATGGGAAGAAGGGCTAAGATAGAGGCTGAGGACAAAGAGAGATTGTGAGCCCTAACTTGAGGCTTTGATGGCAGTTCACTACCTGTTTATGCTGGCATAAGGTATCCTCCACTTGAGCCTAGACTCCCTTGCCCCTGAAGCCACGCCACACCTGCCACATCCCTAGTACCAAAAATAGGATCTCACGTTTACAAACAATAAACAAAATTACAGTTGTAAAAATGTGACCATCATATATGGCACTGAGACTGCACAGATGTTCTCTGTGACTTATGCCTTGTTAAGTGCTCAGTATGGTATAGTCATTGGTCATAGATTCTCATAGGAAACTTCCCCCTATTTTTTTTTATCTTTCTATGCAATTCAAATCTCATATATATGCCTTTGAATTGTCAATAGGTTTTACATGTGTAAGCGCACTTTTGTTTAGTTTAATAACTTTTATTGAATTTTACTTTATAACAAAGCATCCACTTTGTAAAAGAAACATGATGTAGAAAAACAATATTCATAAGAAATAAAATAAGACAATAGATTACATCAGCATTGGTCCCCAAATAAGTAAATTAAAGGGGAGGAGAAAAGAAAATATTGGAGGAAAATAGCTGTATAAGTGCACTTTAAGCGCATAAATGGGCTTTTAATAAGTGCTACGATAGTATGTTACATTTCCACGTGTAACTCCTTTGAAAATTCACCTGTGAGATCTTTTGGCATCAAAGGTAAAGTAGTGATGTAGTTTTCATCTTTTCTTGAAAACAGGGCACAACAGGTGCGAATACAGGAGGATAGGTCTGATAGGCAAGTAATGATTATGGGGAGAGGGGAGAAGGCCTCAAGTATCAGTGTTATCAGCTGTGCTTTTTAATGTATATCTGCAACCTCTTGGGAATATTCTATTACCTTTAGGGCTGCATTATTTTGTTTATGCAGATGACCTTCAATTTGTGATATCATGTGACTCTGGGAATTCCACCAGTGGGATATTTAGTTGAGTATTTAAATCCAATTATGCTTGGATGATAAAGAATAGATTTGTTTTAAATTTACAAAAATCAGCTTTTCTTTTGCTGGGATTGCAGAGTGTTTACCCTCACTGATTATTAATGATGTGTCTTTCCCTCTAGCTTATGAAACTCAGGACTTATTAGAGTCATGGTTACTCCTTTATATCCCATCTTTTTACAAGTTGCGGCTTTTATGACAATTAAAAACATTTGATATTAAATGATTTTCACATTGCTCTGCAAGCAATGGTACTCAGTAGTCTTGACTATTTGTAATGCTCTGTTTGTTGGTCTCCTTGAAAAATATTTGAGGGTTCTACAATTACTAAAGAATGGAGCTGTAGGTTTAATTACCAGTACAGGGTTGAGGGAAATAATATTTCCCCAGTTGAAACAATTACACTGGCTTCCTAGTAAATGGAGGATACAGTCTAAAATTGTAATTATTATGCACAAAATTGCTTTTAGTGCAATGTGTGACCCCTGTAATAACTGAACCCGACAGTAGTTCCAGAGGCCATATCTCAGTGTTCAGTTTTAAGCTGCTCACTTTCAGATGGTTAAAGATCTCTTTTAAGGCCCTTAGCATTGCTAACTCGTAATTCCTGCTTCAAAGTTCTTGTATATTGCAGTGATGATAATAGCATAGATAAGAGTCAATGTCATTAAGTAAGAAACATGCTGGAAGCTTTACTAGTTTCCAATAATACTTTTATCAATATGTTGTAAAATGATGAAATACAGTTTTCTACAGTTTACTTTTAGATGGTACAAGTACTTTTAAATACATTTGTGACTTCTTTAACGTGTTAAGTTCAAGATGTTAAAGCCAATTGATACAGACTTTAAGTTGATAATTTTTTCCCTCCCATGGGTATAAGGTAAGTTGATTGCTTCCCACCCAACGTAGGTGAAATATCAAAAATGGAATTCATAACATTCACAGGTCAATTTTAAAAGTGTTGCTTGCGTAAAAATGGTCATATATGAGTATATATGGTCTATGTGAAGTATCCGCGTATTTTAAAAGGCACATTATACACACGTATATCTGCATGCTCGCTTAACACTATACGCGTAGAATAATGGGTGTATCTGGCATGGCTGTACACACGCGTGTAACGACGTATTTTAAATCTGACCTATGTGCTAACATGTAGGCACCTAAGCATGCAAAATTGGTACAAGGGGTTTACATGCATGGGTGTCAGACTTTCGCTTAGTGTCTTGCTGTTTTCCAGGCCATCTTCTATTGCCCATTTGAGGCCGGAACTGCCATTGGGGGGCTTCCATTCATGAGGGTGTGTTTAAGGGGGTAGTAGCTGTCACATTGAGTGGTTTGAGAGCTGGTGACATACTTTCCTCATGAAATGACTGTTTGGGAACTCATGGCTTTAAGGCACAGGAGAGCGAGAGGAGAGGAGGAGGAGAAGAAGGTATCCAGCACACAGAGTTTACAGGACAAGGACTCAGTTTTTAGATCAGAGGAGGAAGTCATGTATAGCTTTGGGTTTAATAAGGAAATCATACAGTATCTTTGCCAGCAGTTAGAGGCAGAACTACAACACCCCAGCCAGAGGAGCCATGCCTTGCCCACCCATCTTGAGATCACCCTAGCACATTTTGCTACTGGCACTTTCCAAACTCCTATTGTGGTCATGGCCAGCATAAGCCAGTCTGTCACCTCCATGTGCATTGATCAGGTCCTGGGTGCCTTGCTAAGGAGAACACATCAGTATATATCCTTCCCTCAGAACAGAAGGCAGCAAGAACAAATCATGCAAGATTTTTATCAGGTTGCATGCTTTCCCTCTGTCCTGGGGGCAATCGATTGCACCCACATCCCTATAAGGGCACCAGGGAGAGATGAGGCTGCCTACCGCAATCGCAAGGGCTTCCACTCCCTCAATATGCAGGTGGTCTGCGATGCAAAGGGCCTCATCCTGGGTGTAGTACTCAAGTTTTCTGAATCCACTCACAATGCCTACATCCTTTCACAGTTAGGAATTCATGACTGCTTCCACGGGGGGCTGGCTACTAGGTAGGAAACAATCTCTTGATAACACCATATCACAACCAGCCTCATCAGTGAGTGTCCCACATCTCTGGGTGGCCAGCCTGGCCCGGTGTAGAGCTTAGACTCAGCCTAATCCCCAAACGTCCAGTCCAACCTCAAAGCCTTTATAACTTTCTGCTGTGGTTTTTCCCTTACAGATTACAGAGGCTATCCCTTCAAAACCTGGCTCATGATCCCTGTGGCCACCCCACAGAGTGCAGTGGAAGTGCGATACAACAGGGCCCAACGGATGACCAGATCAGTCATCGATATTCCTGGACAGATCTGGGGGATGCCTCCTCTACAACCCACCTAAAGTCTGTCAGACATTCCTAGCCTGCTGTATGCAACATAACTTGGCCAAATACAGACGCATGCCTTTTCCAGAGGGACAGCCAGAGAATACAACTCAAGCTTACGCATTACCTCTATGCAGACGACATCCAGATCCTAATCCCCATCACAGAATCAATTCAAAAAACCTTCGTCTACTGGGAGAATTGTCTTCAACCAATTAAACAACTACTCTCCAGCCTAAACCTGATTCTAAACTCCAGCAAAACAGAGCTGCTACTAATCTCACACAACCCGAACAACCACCCACCTAGTCCGGCACAAACCACATCTTTAAACATGGAGCTCTCTGCAGACGTCAGGAATTTAGGAACTTGGCTTGACAATCAACTTAACCTTAAAAAATTCATAAACACAACCACCAGGGATTGCTTCTTTAAACTACAGGTCCTAAAGAAACTAAAGCCACTCCTTCACTTCAATGACTTTCGCCTCGTTCTTCAATCCATTATTTTTTCGAAACTTGATTACTGCAACTCAATCTTACTGGGCCTCCCCTCCAACAGCATCAAACCCCTACAGATGGTACAAAACGCCGCAGCCAGAATCCTAACTAACACTAATAGAAGAGACCATATTACCCCCATCTTGAGCAACCTCCACTGGCTACCCATCAAACAGAGAATCATATATAAAACCTTAACCATTATCCATAAAGCAATTCATAACTTCGCACCTATATCTCTACAAACTCAACTTCGCCTACACTCATCGGCCAGACCCATCAGAAGCGCCTACAAAGGCACATTAGTCGCAGCTCCCACCAAATCAACGCTAAGAAAAAGAGCACTATCCACTGCGGGACCACATCAATGGAATGCGCTCCCACCAGACATAAGACTCGAACCCAATCTACCAGAGTTCAAAAAAAGGTTAAAAACCTGGCTCTTCAGGCAAGCGTTCCAATTCCCAGAGTGTAACTAGGCACCTCCTCCTGTCTTTCAGATCCAACCATTGCAAGGTGTCACTAACACATTGACACTTAATTTCATACACGGACTTGGTTATTCGCAATAGCTATTTAACAGTCATCCTTTTCATATTATATTATTTAACCGATTACTTGCAGACTATATACGCTACTAAAGTTCCTTGTAAAATGTGAACACACACACTCAGCTCAAAACACGAATAATGTTATAATAATAATATTTGTTTGTTAAATACTATTGTTACTTTCACTGTTCCTTGTAATAATGTTCAATGGTTGATTGTTATTGTTCAATGTTCTATGTAAAAAACCCCAGTCTAACCTCCCAGACCAGGGCAACCTTTTCGTTACTTGTAAACCGGATTGATTTGTATTGCATACAGGAATTCCGGTATATAAAAATTAAAAATAAATAAATAAATAAAATAAAACAAGTGCTCAGTTGGGAGAAATTGCAAATTATGCATTGCCACAGTCAAAGACAGGCTATAGAGGAAAGAACCACTCTGATACAAAGATATTTTTATTGGTGATGACAGTGGCTTTATTTACAGTGGTTAACCTTTAGTGCATAAACAAATACATCTAATGCCTCTTTCGGCCTCTTTTGGTAGTTTATGGCTTTGCAGGGGCTTGGGGATGGACTTCTCTTAACACCCTCCTTCTCAGTTCATGTATTTGAGAGGGCAGTGGACCAGGCTCCAGAGGAAGCTGGCTGCTGGAGAGTCTGCTAGGTCCAGATGGTGCAGCTAGTGGTGGCTGTGGCTGGCAGGGGGATCAATCTTAGCAGCAGCTCCCTCCAGACAGCTGTCTGCTGATGAAGCTCCTCTTGGATGCCACACATGTCCTGCTGTAGACCTTCTGCCTCCTCTCACATTGCCACCTGGAAGCTGTGGAGCTCTGGCCACAGACCCCCCCCCCCCCCCCACCTCCTCAACGAGATGGGCATTCAGGGAGATAAGGAGGTGCTCTGCTGGCCTGGCTTCCACTTCTACTTCTTCCTCACACTCCTCCTCTGTAGAGGCTTCCATATAGGCTTGCTGTTCTGCCTCCTCTGGCTCCTCTTCCAGCTCTTCCTCTGGCTCATCACATGGCCCATCCATCTGTGCCCCCATGGTAGTGCCATCCTGAGCCACCTTCTCCTCAGATGAAGTGTCAGGGAGCTGGCATATGTGGCACCAAGGACATTACAGGCCGCTTGGCCCTGGCTGGTCCTCCTGGCGGCCCTCTGTAACAGGGAACATGGTACCAGTTTTAGTTGTACATCATAGGTGTGTATGTATCTCTGGAATTTACATGTGCACAAGCAGTACAGAGACCCAAAGCCTCTATCAGCACCTCAGATACTAGAGTGAAAATATCTTACATGTTTCTCTTTCAAACTTAGCTTCCCTCCCAACACATGCATTTACTCATCCTGCCTAGCTGCTGAGGGTAACGACTATCTGCATACACTCTTTTCAAGGGCAGCTTCTTGCCTCTAGATGTGGAGCCCTGCAAGCGCATCTCTCACATTCACATCATAGGGTGGAATACAAACATTAGGAACTGTCCAATTACCCAGGCTGGGAGTGGAGAGGAAAGTGCACATCACTAGGTCATGTGGCCATACAGATCTGTAAGCAACAGAGGGCCAAATATAGTGGCATGCTAGATACAACATGCATATTCACCGATCTTGTAGTGCAGTTGCCAAGACTAAGACCTGGGGCTCTGTATCCAAGGGGTGAATCATCCTCTTCTATGTGGGCACATATGCCATCCTTCCTGATTCAAGAAGGATCTGCTTTACGCACACAACCTATACATCTTGTATAAAGCTATCTCTTGACATACAGTAAGACAATGTATCTTAGAGACAGTGCTTATCCTGCTGCTGGTCTTGCTGGGAGATGTCCAGCTCCATCATCCCACTCACAGTAGACTCCGCATTGATGGACAACACCAGCCACTCCTCCACTGTGAAGATTACTTGGCTGTGCTCGCTACCTTGCTTGTTTCCTCTTCACAGCACGCCACAGGTCACACTACTCGTGGCACAACTCCCCCACATTTTTAACTGTTTTTAAAAACAGCATTGATCTTGGAACAATGTTTCTCCTAGATTTGCTCTTTTTGATAAGAGCTCACTCTTTTGGATGCTGCCCTATAGAGAACCTTGTAATTTGTCATGACCTCCTTTACCAGCATGTCAACTTCCCTCGGAAGAGAGTTTGGCTTGTGAATATGTGTTGCACGCTTCTGAGACATGGTGCCAAGAAAAACGTTGTACCAGTCCCAGCTTTTATCCCCACTCAATGTAGTTTGCCTAATCTTCTGCACACACAACACTCATGTGCGGAAATTATTACACATACCTGAGTATAATCAGTGTATACATACGAGGGTAAGTTGCCAACAATGCTGATTATTTGAGTTTCAAAACAAAACAAAAAAAACGAAACCCTTATTTGTTCAAACACATTTTATTTGAAGATATTGTTTGCCATGAAGAGTGTTTACTGAGCAATAATTATTTTAAATTTATAAAAACATACATATCTTTGTGAGATCATGTATGTTGATTTTTTTTTATTGTTAAACTGTAAGCCACTTTGGTTAATAATTTTTTCATGGAAGGGGTTGTGGATGCCTGGAGGGCTCGCCTGGAGGAAGTGGTGAAGACAAAAATGGTGATGGAATTCAGAAGGGCAAGAGCAAACAGAAGTTTGCTAGTGGCAAGAGGATAGAAATGAAGCACTGGATTAACATATGGTATCTTTTCTGAATGTGGGTGACCTGCATGAAGTGGTAGTTACAACTGTGAACAAGAAGATGAGGGGGAAAGCAGCATAGAGTGGTTGTTTCAACCCTGAACAAGTCAGCAAGGGAGTAACCTGCATGGCACGACAGTTACAACCCTGAAAACCTTGCTGAGCTGACTGGATGGACCATGGGGTTCTTATTTGCTGTCATTTACTGTTATTATGCTAAGGTTCTTCAGCTTGGAAAAGAGATAGCTGAGAAGGGACATGATAGAAAGTTTATAAAATCATGAGTAGAGTGGAGGGCTATTTACTCTTTCAATAACAATACTAAAACATGGGGATGCCCCATGATACTAACAACCAGCAGATTCAAAATAAATCATAGGAAATACTTTTTCACTTAGCACACTATCAAACTTTGGAATCTGTTGCTAGAGAATGTGATCAAGGTGACTAGCATAGCAGGGTTCAAAAGAGGTTTGACAAGTTCCTGGAGGAAAAGTCCATAAAACATTTTTAGCCAGGTAGACTAAAGAAAGCTGCTGCTATCTCTGGGTATTAGTAACAGGAATCAGATCTACTTTATGGGATTTTCCAGGTTCTTGATAGAGGTCTTTAAGGTGTTTAAAATCATGAGGTCTTGAACGAGATCTTGAACGAGTAGATGTGACACTTTCGAATAATAGAAGGACTAGGGGGCATTCCATGAAGTTAGCAAGTAGCACATTTAAGACTAATCGAAGAAAATTCTTTTTCACTCAATGCACAATAAAGCTCTGGAATTTGTTGCCAGAGGATGTGGTTAGTGCAGTTAGTGTAACTGGGTTCAAAAAAGGTTTGGATAAGTTCTTGGAGGAGAAGTCCATTGATGGCTATTAATCAAGTTTACTTAGCGAATAGCCACTGCTATTAATTGCATCAGTAGCATGGGATCTTCTTAGTGTTTGGGTAATTGCCAGGTTCTTGTGGCCTGGTTTGGCCTCTGTTGGAAACAGGATGCTGGGCTTGATGGACCCTTGGTCTGACCCAGCATGGCAAGTTCTTATGACCTTATGTTCTTATGTTGTGACCAGGATTGGCCACTGTTGGAGACAGGATGCCATGCTAATTGGTCTGACCCAACATAGAAATTCTTATGTTCTTATTTATTTATTTGAAAACATTTATAATTTTATGTCATTATCTCCTTCATGTTAGATATCCATGTGGGAGACAGGATTTCCTCTTGCTTAGATCACTGGATAACTTAGCATAGGAGATTTTAAATGGCAGTAGCATACATACGTAATAGTTTATTTTGGGAGGGTTACCATGCATTCTACTACTATGGCCATGCGAGTGTGGCCCAAATGTAATGTGTTGATGCAAAACCTCTTTGCATAGTATGTTAGAGTTTTGCATGTTGTAATGAGGTACAACCTGCCCGGAGGCAGAAAACGTAGACGTATACTAAAAAGAGGAAAAGCAACCTCAGGGTTGGACAACAGGGGGCGGCAAAGGACAGAATAAAGACTAAAACTCCCAGGCTACTTGAGCAGCTAAGAATATCAGGGGCCCAGGAGGAGGTGGAGTCAGCAGCTGAATCGAGTGCTAGTGAATCAGATTCAGCTGAATCAATGGTGTTTGAGGAAGAGGGCATGCCCGAGTGGAGGAAGGAGTATGAGAAGACCTGCTCTTCTGAGACAGAAGAGGAGATGGATGTGGAGCTGCTAACAGAGGAATCGTCTGTATCAAGCATGGAAACAGAGTGAGTGACATTGATAGGGGAAGGGAGAAGTTAAAGTTACTGTTACAAGGTGTTTACTGTTTGTTTGGTAAGGGAAGATCGCTTCCTGCTGCACAACCGGAGGGGAGTAGGGGAGGGTTGTGCAAACTCCCCAAACAGCACGGTTATTTAGGCTGAGAAGGCCTGGCCAAGTACTTTTGTATGAAGGGGAGTTTTTCTGACCTACTAGAGACTACTATTGAGAACTTTATAAAATAGACTGACATGAACTAGCATGAACTGTTCTTCTATGCTTGTGCCTGGGGGACTTGTTGGGACATTGAGTCAGGCAGTTCCTCGGTTTAAGGCCAGACCACTTGGACACTCAGGGAAACCTAAAGAGGAGACCGGCCAGAAGTCAAAGGCTACTAGGACCGCGGCAGTGACTTCCAGAACCAAGTGTGCTGAATTAGACTAAGGTTCAATGCTGGACTACCCATTCGGGAGGTACCTTGGAGGTGGACCGTGACTCTCATACATAAATCAATACACAACCAAGAGATGCAATGGTTTTCTGACCAGTTTATTTTCCACACATCTAATAGACCAATTAGAAATATCCACCAAGCCAAATTAGCTGCTCATCCACTCAAACACATCAAGCACGTATCCACAAGAGAACGTTCCTTCTCTATAGCTGGGATTAACATATGGAACAATATGCCTTTGGACTTACGTCGTGAATCCTGCCACAAAACGTTCAAACAAAACCTCAAAACATGGTTGTTTGAACAAGCATACTATAGATGATCAATGTCTAACCTTAAAATTAGTTCTACTCGAAAATCAGTTTTCCTGTATAAAGTTGTCACCTACTGTTGAAGTTGATTGTTTACATTACTATTAACTGTTTTATGTAAAACCTGTTGCTATTTATTGTTCACTTACTGTATAACCGGTTACTTGTAAAGCCTTGTGCTAAGTTATTGTTTACTGTAAACCGAGGTGATGTAGACCCTTACGTACCGCGGTATATAAAAATCTCCAAATAAATAAATAAATAAATAAATAAATAAATGTACATTAACAAATTTTCTGAAACCATGCCTTTTACAACTTGTTTAAGCTCAGCTATACCAGCTATACCAGATGTTCTCAACCCAGTCTAGGTTTTCAGGATACCCATAAGTTAGACTAGACGGTCACTCCATGAAATGAATGTTATAGTTTTAAAACAAATTTGAGAAAATATTTTTTTGCTCAGTGCCAATCAAGTTGTGTAATTTCTTGCTGCAAAATGTGGTTAAAATGATTAGCTTAAGTGAGATTAAAAGAAGGTAAGAAAAGTTTATATAGGAAAAAGTCCATGACTTATTATTGGCAAACACATTGGCACAGCATCATAAAAATGTAGAAACACAACAGAGTTACATATTAACATAATACATTAGAACAGAAAAAAACACAAATGGCCACAGAGTAACTTAAAACAGTACATAATATAAGCTGTACCATACTGGATCAGAGAAAAGGTCCATTGAGTCCAGCATCCTGTAGGCATTCCTGGTCACACATTCCCAGCAGATCTCCAAGAGCAAATCCATTTCTTGTTGCTCAATCCCAGGGATAAGCAGTAGCGTTCCCAAATCCACTTGAGGCTCCATATTCAAACATAACAGGATAAGTAAGTTAGCTGGATAAGACTTATTAGGCTAACTTACAAGGGATATTCAGCAGCACAGCTATGTTTCTGAATATGCCCATAAAAGTCACTAGTTATCCAGCTAAGTCTTATCCAGCTAACTTTAACTTAACTGTATATTCAGAATACCAGCATTTATTTGGCTATGTTAACCTGTTAAGTAGCTCCTCCCTCATCTGCCCACATTCTACCCACCATTTATCCAGCCAACTACTTAGCTGGTGTACTTATCTGGATAAGTGGTGACTGCTGATTGCAGCCAGATAATCAGCTGCCACCACTTAATTGGATAAGTCACTACTTAGAGGGCCAGTGGAAGCATTAGGTGGGGTAGGTGGTGGCCTAGGGTGCCAGAAGTAGGTGGGGCAGCAGATTAGATAATCAGTGAGAGCTGCAGTTTTGAAAGGATGGACGAGATGAGAAGTGGTGCAGTTGAGGCACGAAGCTGGAGGACGTTTTCTGTTTTTGGGGATGTATTTCTTTGAGGAGCTGAGGTTGTTTGTCATGTGCGATGAGACAGCGAGACCACGTGATGACATCACTGCCTAGGGTGGATGGACACTCTTCCACCGGCACTGACTACTTTTCTGGTTAAGTAGCACTGAATATCGGCCTCTTGGTTAATAATAATTTATTTTGTAAATCGTAGAACAGACATTTATTTTTTTTTTATTTAAAATGCTTGTATCACTTATCAACATTACTAAGCAATTTATAACAAAAAATTCATAAACATAACATAGTAAATAACACACAGATCTCATTTTTACAAGATAATATTTGTCACTGGAAATTTTCTTTCATGTTCCATGCTTCTCTTTAATTAATTTGAGACCTTGCAAGCCCTAGTTTGTGAAGGATGTCCAGAAATGCACGCAACTCTCCAGATATGGAAGCAGTAATATCTTATGTCATTTACTAACTCTCTATATCCTTTTTATGCGGTAGTTTTCAAAGAAGAGTTAGGCAATACTGCATAACCATCCACTATCATTACTGTTATCTCTTTCCTCTTGTGACTAACAAGGATTTCCTGTTTTATGTGTACACATAATTTATCCTTTTTAAGACCAGGTGCAGCTTCATACATTTATCTACTATTAAATTCCATCTGAAATTATACTGCTAACTGTCCCTGTATCATAGCATTTATGCAAAATATATCTCCAAATTATTTGTTGCAGGTTCCATATAAAATGTCATAAAGTACACTTGATAAAATTACTTAAATGAAAACTAGCAATTTAACTGGGTAGAGATAATACCTTTGTTAAAGATGATGGATGACTAAAAGTTGAAAGTTTTTGGGGCCATCAAGGACCCTTCTTTAAGAAGTTGTAACAGTTGATAGTCTGTGAGCTGCTCCTTCAGACCACTATATTCACCTTCCTGGCCGGGACACTCCAGCTGGCTCCTAATGCAGCCCCACGCTTCCAGGTCTCTTTGCAGTGGGTTGCTGCATTCCAATGCCATGAAGATCTGCTGCTGCTGCTTCTCATAGCAGGACGCCATTGACAAGCCGCACTCTTCCTTAGGTACACGCATTCTGCATTTAAAAGGCCTGTGTCAGAAAAAGCCCCGTGGCGCCTCCTGATGACATCAGACTTTCCGGCCTATAAAAGGGTCTTGCTATTTTTCCCTCACTGCCTCAGCACAGGTTCCACTACTCTTGATTAGAGTTTGTTGTTTCCAGAATTCCTGTCTTCATTCCAGCCTTGTCTTCAGTTCTTCATTCCAGCCTTGACTTCAGTTCTTCATTCCAGCCTTGTCTTTAGTTCTTCATTCCAGCCTTGTCTTCAGTTCTTCGTTCCAGCCTTGTTTTCAGTTCTTCATCCCAGACTAGTCTTCAGCTCTCGTCCACTTGTCTTAGTCTTCATTCTGCTGTCTTCAGGTTGCCTTCTGTCTCCATTCTAGTCCTTCCTCTTTGCCTGCTTGTTCTTGTCCTTGTCTGCCCTGACCATCTGTACTTCTCCTCCTGCTTCAGATGCATATGTAAATACTACAAAAAAGAGGATCTCTTCAACAAATACATTTGTTTTATTCATATGTAACATTCACCTATCTAACAATAAAATAGATTTTATTGTTAGATAGGTGAATGTTACATATGAATAAAACAAATGTATTTGTTGAAGAGATCCTCTTTTTTGTAGTATTTATATATTATTGGGATAAAGAGGTTGTTTACTTGTTTGTGACCCGTGTGTGACTATACTATCAGATGCATATGTGGCATGACCATTGCCAGGACCTTGGATACATCTGACTGCTGCCTACTCTGACCATTGTCTGGACCTCATATATGAATGAATGCTGCCTGCCTCTGATCATTGCTGACCATGGATATGATTGACCGCTGCCTGCCACTGACCATTGCCCTGACCTCGCACATGCCTAACTGCCAGCTGCCTATGACCCTAGCAAACCACAGATTTACCCTTTTGTCAACAGTAGAGACCCCAGCTAAGTCCTGCCAGCCCCAGCACCCAAAGGCTCAACCTGAGAGGAAAAAGGGCTGATATAGGTGAAGGTCCTAGAGGGTCTCTGCCTTGCCTGGTCCACCTGCCAACAGTGGGAACCTGCAGGGCTCTTCCTTGCAGGTAGTGTCAATCATGCCTCGGTCCAAGGGTCTACAGTTTCAACAGAACTATATTGTGAATGAAGAATAAACTAATTATATAGGGGAGTGGTATGCAGACTGTGAATATCAGATTTAGAGTCTGTATAGGTTTCTGCAATTGTGTTGCTTTTTAGGGTTTAACTTTGAATTATATAGTCTTTATATATTTGTAATTAAGGGTGGAACAGACAATGAGAACTAAGCTTAAAAGAATGCTTCTACTATAATAACTTACAATGTTCAGTAATTATTTCTTGTGGCAAGGGAGTAATTCACTATATAATTTTTTTTTCTCCATCTAAATGCAATAAAAAGAATTTGGACTTCAGGAAATGTTTGCTATACATGGGAAAGATGTTCATTTGGGAGGGTTAAAACAGAGAACTGCAGTTCAGGAGAACTCCTGGGACTGGAATGAAGATGCTACCATTAGCTGACTCTCTGTATGAGCTTCATCAGACCATCCGGATTTATATGCCCACAGTGATAATATGGTGATCATTGTAACATTTTTACTTTTTCTTTACTTTCCTATTGAAACCACCACACAAAGTAGGCATCATAATTTGTAGCTGAAGTTTTTGGTCATTACACTTGTCTACCCAATTGTTTTCTAAAGGAAAGACTGTAAAGTTTATTGGGTTCCTGACTATATTAAAGACACTGTATATATTGAACTATGGACAATATTAGGGTATTCACTAGAGTTCACTGTAAGAGGCATTCATTATATAGTGTATGAGCAAGGCATCCTGAAAATTACACCAGCATAAGGCATTTTCTTAGCTGATATATGTATATAAATGTCACTCATATTGCTGTTTAAAGTAGTTTGTGTTTCTGCTAGGGATTTGAGAGCCCGCTGTGTTGTAATTCAGATTCCTTTTTAACATAGCAATATAGTTGATGATGGCACTTGGAGGGCAATTACAAAGCCTTTCCTACAGATAAACAGCTGTTTATCCATAGAAAAGACCCACTGAAAGTTGCTTCTCTTTTCTCAATGCAGATAAAAGGACCCAAGTTGGCCACAACATGGTTACTGTTACCCCTGGCAGAAAATGGATGTGGTGAAATTGGAGGAGGGAGAGTCTATGCAGGGCTTTCAGTGGATACTTTTGTACCTGCTTCAAAGCCAGCACAAACCACACATAGGGTTTTCTTTTGAAAATTAGTTTGCAGTCCACTTCCCCCAGGGTTTCAAAATAGCCCCCATAAGGACCAATTTGTTTCTCTTTGCACTTATATCTAAGGATATATCCCAGCTGCTAGCAGCACAAACTTGATTGCCTTCAGATATCTCTCCCTACCCAAGTCAATAGGTTTGTCTTACTTTATTGCCCTTTACCATTTTAGATATATGAGGTATTTATTTATTTAAAACATTTATATGCCGCTATTTATATAAAGTGTAACAAGACAACATACTGAGTACTAAGTGAAGAATAATGAAATAGAATCATGGATTACAAACCTCCATCAGAGTACACTAATTAACATGTACTGTATATTGATGAGTTGACCTAGTATTTGCTGTTATGTTGAACTGGATTATGAATGAATATAACCTAGAATATGTATTTGCTGCTGCATTGACCTAGAATATGAATGTTGACCTAGAATGGAAATGTTGAACCCAGAATTTGAATGCAGATTTTGTAAACCATTGTGATCTTACATTGGAATGACGGTATATAAAACGCCCAAATAAATAAATAAATAAATAAATGCATACATAAAACTTGAGTTTTCACAATAATCTGTACCATTATCATAGTCAGATTTGAGGATCACACCTAGATTTCTCACTTGATTTACTACAGGGATTATATTTCCTTGAAATATGATGTCCGATGGTATGGTTCTAAGTGAGGGAGCACCTAGATATAAAATCTGTTTTGGTAAATTTAAGGAGTGCTATTGCTAGACAACCAGTTCTTTACTGCAGAAAGATAGCTTGTCATTTCACCTACTGTAGCAGTATCTGCGGAGACAGGAAAGAAAAATTGTATGTAAACTATATAGAGATGGTAATGAACTCCTAGCCCAGTGAGCAGTTTACACATAGGTCTCAGATATATGTTAAGCAACATCGCTGACCGAGAGGATGGTACGGTCGTGGACCCTTGGGCCGGCTGAGACTGGAGATGTAGCACTGTGGGGACCCACAGCGAGCGTCACAGCCGGGAGGCGGCGCTGAAGAGAGACTCCGCAGAAGACTTCACCACTGGAAGTCCGAGGTACCCCCAGGAGGAGCCCGTAGGGACCCGGACCTCTTGGACTTAGGTGGGACCCTATGCGACCAAGGACCCAGGAAGCGGCCAAAGAGATGGTCGATGAGGACCGCAGGACCCAGGAGACTGGAAGAGTCTTAACGCTCGGAAGCCTGCGGCTCCCCCGGGAGGAGCCCGTGAGAGCCCGAGCTGCTGAGACTTAGGAGAATCCCCTGGGCTAGCAAGAACCGGATACCTGAGGAGGCAGAGGAAGCAGAAGTCGGAGTCCAGGAATGAAGCCGGGTCAGAAGCCAGAAGTCAGAGGTCCGAAGCCAAAGCCAGGGGTGAAAGCTGGAAACAGAGTCGTTGGACGGAGCTGGGTCAGAAGCCAGAAGTCCAAACCAAAACCAGGGGTGGAAGCGAAGACGAAATCAAAGGATGAAGCCAGGTCAGAAGCCAGAAGTAGAAAAGATGATCCAAGATCCAAAGCAGCAACTAGCAACTCAGGGGACTGAGTGAACCTCGTTGCATGGTGAGGTTTAGGCCCAGCTGCAGGGTTTAAATACCCTGCAGCGTCTGATGTCACCCGAGGGCGTCCACTGAGATTTCCCGCGCTGGCCCCTTTAAAGCTCCAGCCCCCCGGGTGCGCGCGCGCCTAGGGGGCGGGTCCAAGCGTGTCGGTTCGGCGGCGTCTCCCTCGCACAGGGAGAGCCGCAGCAGGAGGCTGATCGGGCCTACACGGCCACGGGGACGTTCGTGTGGGCCGGGCAGGCCCCGAGGTAGCAGGAAGGACTGGGACACTGCCCGGTCCCGTAACAGAGGACTCATTAGGTACTTCTCTTTCCAAAGGAAACAAAGATGAAATGGAAAATCCCAGTCTGATCTGTTGTGTCCTTCTAGACAGAAATGAACAGAACCACTTCAGGATTACTCTACCAATTCCAATTTGGGATAGGTGAATACAAAGGATGTTATGACTGAGCGTGTTAAATGCAGATGATGAATCTAAAAGAATGAGAATATACCTTTTACCACTGTCAAATCCTCAAAGGATAGCATCCAAACTAGATTAAAGCAGAAGCTCTGTATTGTAATTCTGCCTAAACCCAAATTGGTATTGGTCAAGTATGTCATGCTGATCTAGGCAGTACTGCAACTTCTATGATTTTGGTTAAAAATAGAGCTGCTGAATTTGGACGATAGTTACTCAGGTTAAAATACTGGTGCTTGTTTTAGAGGCAGAGAAAAATTCCTGTATCTAATGAGAGATTTACCAATGTGTAAGGGTAGTACACTACATACTGTATAATCATCAATTAATATCCTCATAATAGCAGCACTACAAGGATAACACGAACAAAAGGTGGAGTTCATCTTGTTTACTAATTGGACTTCTTCTGAAGAGACTACATTATCAAACTGTGTCCATGAAATATCTCTGTCATTGGACTGAGTGTCGTTAGAAAGAGGAATGCCTGAAAATTGAGAACATAGGTCAGAAATATTTTTCTGAAAAAAGTTGCAAATGAGTCTGGGTTGTTGGAAGCTGCTAAAGGTTTTTGGGAGAAAGCAAGGAAATCTGAACAATTTATTGTTCTGGAATAGTTCTTTAGTTTTATTACTTGTGTCTTAGATTGATTTATAAATGTGTGATTTCTTTGCTTTCCTGGCCTCCTCCCTGTAATTTTGTAAAGCTGATTCGTATTATAAATTTATTGTGCTGTGTGTTTTTTGCCACTGGTATTCTAACTTGTGTAAATTTGTTTTTACTTTTTTAATTTCATGTGTCACCAGCTTTAAAGGCACAATTTTATCAACTGTCTTTAAAAGAGATTCGTTCCAAACATTAACAGCATTCTGTATATTGATAGTGATTTGAGGAACCTAGTGCCTTCGAAGCTTGTCTGGGTCAATAAAGCCCATTTTGAGATAGGGGAAGATTAATGGTTTATGGGAGAGAACATATGAGAGTAAGTTTCATGAAATTTGATCAGATAATGGTCATGCCATGGTGTTTCAACGCCTGGATTTTGGTTAAATTTGGTATAATCAATTGTTCATTTAAAAATGTCCTAGGTGGTATTTTGAACTCCTTTCTCTTTGTTCTTACCCCGGGGATGACATGGGTGAAAAAAACATCACAAGGCAGAGGGGAGAAGAATATTGTCCACATGAAGGTTGAAATCACCTAGAACTATAATGTTATTGAGTTCAATCCTAAAGTCAAGTAGTGATTCAATAACCAGAGAATAATGAATGTTTAAAGAAACAGGTGGGCAATAGAAGAGGCAAATCCCTAGATGTTTATTGCTGACTAAAGGGGCTTCATTTCAGGCAGAGACATCAAATAAGTTAAGGGTAAAGTCTAAATTATTTTTGAATAAAGGCTCTGTTTTTCAGAGAATGAGGCTTAGAGGAAAAAGAACATACTGAGGTGAGCAGAGATTTGATAGTGAAACATTATTTGTATCAAGTAACCAGGATTCTGTTATTCACGTGACATCCAGTTGTTCATCTATTAAGAAAATATGATAAACTTCAACATGTTTTCTAATAGATTATAGCATTGATTAAACAGTTGGATAGGCTACATGTTACAAAAGTCAGTACAGATTGAGTGCAAAAAGTTGAAGTAGCTCTAGGGCATTTCAAAGATGTACTTATTTGGAGTCACATTGTTGTATCAATTATTTCCTGAAAGGCATATTCTGTTGCGTATCTGCCATTTTGATCTAACAGCATAAATGAGAAATGAAATAAACATTTGTTTTACCTCACCAGTTAATCAGTTAAAGCCAGTATTGATTTCAGCGTCCTAGTTACGGCAAACAAAAGCGGCCATAAGCGGGGACGCGCCGAGGGGCGAGCTTCTTTGCTATGTTCCTTTGTGCGAGCGATGGAGGCGCGAGCCCCTCTGGCCCTGGCACCTCTGACATTCTTTCCTGCCTTAAAAGCCAGCACTTAAGATGACATTAGTGGGTGGAGTTATCTGGACCGGACAGGGAGGGAATAGGAAGCTACGGACTCCAGCGATTTCCAGCAAATAGCAGACAGGCAGCAAGTTGATGTTTCCCAGTGGGCCAGATAGTGAATATCATACACATATATTACCCTATTTACTCCAAAACCCAGGTCTTCCCCCCCCCCCCCCCAATATGTTTTGCCTAACTTCTCAACCCTATTTCTTCTGTTGCCCTTTATATCTGTCCCAAGGATACTCTATTCTTTAATAATATTGGCCTCCATCATGTCTACTGGTAGGCTGTTCCATGCACATACTAGCCTTTCGGTAAAGAAATATTTCCTCACATTTCTTCCAAGCCTCCCTCCTTTTCACTCTCCTTATGCTCACATTTCTTTTTCTATGAAAAATTGTATCTATATCCACAAATAATTTATTCAGCTTTGCTAAGATAATTAGAATCATATATGACTTAATTCAAATCTGACTTAGAGTTTCTTTTTTTTTTTTTTTTTTTTAAATCTAGATGTACTTGAATTGGTTTGAATTCCCAAAGTCAAAGATAATTTGAAACTTTGAGAACTTTAAATATAAAAGTCAATCGAGAAATATTTGCATCCAAACAGGCTAAAAATAATAATCTGAACTGCTGAATAGGGAGATTTGAGTTGAGATGAAATTTTTCCAGCCTTGTTTGTGACTTGTCTTGGTTCAATTTTAATTAAGTGAAAGCCCTGTTCAGATGGGGTTTGATTTAAATGGTTTGCCTAGCACAGTTTCCACCTGACCACTAGCATGTTGTTGTGGTGGCCGACCGCGGAGCCTCACAGCTGGCCACACTTACCCTCTGAACCAGCCTGGGCATCCCACGCGGCCCCCCGAGCCACCGCCATAGCCTCCCTCCAGTGCAGCGGGGAGCCAATCCTACTGCCGCCGGCCTCTGCTGCTGTTAGGCATGTGCGGGTCTCGGAAAGATTTAAAGGGGTCGTGGCGGGAAAAATCTCCCATGGCCCCGGATGTTGACACCGTTCTTGGGTCCTATTTAGGGCAGCTCCTGCTGCCCCATTCTTGTCTCAGCAATGGGTATCACTCTGTTCAGAGCTGCTGGTTGCTCCTGCTCCGTGTGGTCCTGTTCCTGCTTTGGGTGGTCCTGTTCCTGCTCCATGTGGTCCCATCCCTGTTCCAGCTCCTCATCCCCTTGGATTGCTCTTCTGGTTCTTGACTTGGCTCGTCCCTGGATTCTGCATTGTCTGCTGCCTGCCCTGACCGCTTGCCTGCTCACCGTCTCTTCTGCTAGCTGTCTGTCCTGACCTCTGGCTTATTCCTGGATTCTCCTGCTGACCGCCGGCCCCGACTTCTGGTATGCTCGACCTCGCTTCCGCCTTCTTTCTTCAGGATCTTCTTCATCTAAGAGACCCGCTCCTAAGTCCTGCCAGCCCCGGCACCCAAGGGCCCAACCTGCGGGGAACAAGGGCTGGTATAGGTGAAGGTCCAGCTGGGTCTCCACCACCCACATCCGCCTCCCGATGATGAGGACCTATAGCAAGCCTTCTATAGATGGCACCAACCTCGTCTCGGTCCAGGGGTCCACCTCTCTGCGTAACAGTTTGCTGAGGCCATGGACCCGGTGGATGTTTTGGGCATCCAGGCTGTTCCAGGCCTAGCTCTGAAGATTCAGCAGCAGGAGCAATTTTTGGAGATGCTGGCAGCCTCCTTACAGCGCTTGAACGCATGCCTCGATGCCTCCTCACCCACGGGTACACCTCCAGCTTTACCGGCACTCATAGTACCTGCTCTCCAATTACTGGCTCCTCCCCGGTACTCGGGTGACCGCAAGCAGTGCCGAGGATTTCTCAACCAGTGCTTTATGCACTTCACGCTACAACCCGCACAATTTTCCTCAAACGCTGTGAAGACCACCTTTATCCTCTCCCTTCTTGACGGCAAGACATTGGCCTGGTGATCCCTCCTATGGGAATGAGGGGACCCACTCCTCCAGGATCTACAAAGCTTTGTTCAGGTGTTCAAGCAGACCTTCGATGAGCCTGGTTGACTGGCTGCCACTGGCTCCGATATCCTACACCTCCGCCAAGGAGCATGGCCACTGTCAGACTACACCATAGAGTTCTGTACCATGGCCAGTGAACTAAATTGGTAGGAAGACATCCTTTGAAGTATCTTCCTGGAGGGTCTTTTCTCGCATATCAAAGATGAGTTGGCAGCCTGGGACCTCCTGGGATCTCTAGATGCTCTCATCGACCTAGCCGGCAGGATAGATCGCCATCTCCAGCAGCATGCTTGGGAATTGCGTGCTCCTCGCAGACCTGTCCATCTGGCACCATCCTTTTCCAGGCCACTGGTGACACCACCTCCGGCATCTGGAACAACACAGCAAGAAGAGCCCATGCAGTTGGGGAAAAGCCCTCTGACACCTGAAGAAAGGCAGTGCCACCAGACCATGGACCTGTGCCTGTACTGTGCGGGGAAGGGGCATTTCCTGGCCCAATGTCCCGAAAGGCTGGGAAACCTCAAGACCTAGAACCAACTGGGAAGGTGGTTCTAGGTTTCATGAAGCCTGCTCCCCAACTCGTGCTTCCAGTGGCCCTTCTCACAAGCCAGAAAAGTTTTCCACCTTGGCCCTTCTAGACTTGGGTGCAGGAGGAAACTTTATTATGAAGAGCCTGGTTGACCATCCAGACCTGCCCACGGTACTACGGAACACCCTGTTGGTGATCTCCTTGATCTTGGGAGAACCTCTTCCAGGGCAGGTCACCAGAACCACTCTCCCCATGTCCTTCAGATTGGCATGCTGCATTTTGAAGAAATAACATTTCACGTGATAGAGAAGGCCATCCATCCCATTGTCCTCGGGTTACCATGGCTACAGCAGTACTCCCCTGCTATCGACTGGTAGATACTCCAAATGGCCAAATGGGGTTCCCAGTGCCACCAGGAATGCCTTCTTCCTATTAGGTGTCCTCCCCCTCGATGCTCCTTGCTACAGCTTCCTTGAATTTGCCTCCACAGTACGCCAGCTACGCCAATGTTTTCTCCAAAGAGAACATGGAAATCCTGCCAGAACATAGACTGTTTGACTGTGCCATTGAGCTAGATCCCAGAACCATCCCTGCTCGGGGAAGGATATACCCTCTATCCCATCCTGAGACAGGCCATGGCCAAATACATTCAGGAGAACTTGGAAAGGGGATTCAGTCTCCCTTCAATGTCGCTGGCAGGGGCTGGCTTCTTCTTTGTGGCCAAGAAATATGGCACCCTTCGGCCCTGCATCAGCTTCCGGGGGCTTAACGCCATAACCAAGAAAGACTGGTACCCCTTGCCCCTCATCCCGGAACTATTGGACCGTCTGCAAGGAGCCTGGATCTTTACCAAATTAAACCTCTGAGGGGCATACAACCTGGTTCGAATTAAACCTGGAGAAGACTATGTAATGCCCCCGTGGTATTTCAATATATGATGAACAAAATCTTTCGGGACATACTATATACCAGTGTAGTGGTCTATCTCGATGATGTTCTTGTCTTCTCAAAGGACTTCCAGTCTCACCGTCATGACGTTCGACAGGTTTTCCAACGCCTGCTTGCCCATAAACTCTACACGAAACTGGAGAAATGCATATTTGAAGAAGAGTCTCTTCCCTTCCTGGGATACATTATCTCCAGTACAGGTTTTAGAATGGATCTGGAGAAAGTAGCCTGCATCCAAGGCTGGCCCCAGCCTTCCGGGTTTCTATCCCTACAACAATTTCTGGGTTTTGCCAATTTCTATAGACATTTCATTCCCCACTACTCTCAATTGATCGTCCCTCTTACAGCACTCACTAGGAAAGGAGCCAGTACTATAGAGTGCCCTGCAGAAATAATAGATGCCTGTATGACCTTGAAGCAAGCCTTTCTATAGACATTTCATTCCCCTGCCTTTGACTTCCAGATCCCATGTGCCCCTTCATCCTGGGGGTTGATGCCTCCTCCATCGCAGTCGGGGCAGTCCTAGGCCAACTCAACGCTAAGGGAACATTCCATCCCTGCTCCTATTTTTCCTATAAGTTCTCTCCAGCGGAGAGAGGTTATGGCATCGGGGATAAGGAGCTCCTGGCCATAAAACTGGCTTTTGAGGAATGGCGACAGTGGTTGGAAGGGGAACAGCACACCATCACTGTCTATACTGAACACAAGAATTGAGAGCACCTTCGCCATGCCCAGCATCTGAATGCCTGCCAAGCTTGCTGGCCCCTGTTTTTTAACCGCCTCAATTTTGTGGTAAAGTACAGGCCAGCCACCAAGAACATCAGGGCTGAGGCCCTCTCCTGGTGTTTGGAGCTCGAAGATAACCCAGACCCTCCCGGCTACATCATTGACCTGGCACACATTCTGTTGGCCGCCGCCCAAGCAGTCCCTCCAGGGAAGATGGTGGTCCCAACTCCAACAATGAGTGCTAGAATGGGCTCATGACTCCAAGGTAGCGGGTCACCCTGGTTGGGCGCAGACCCTTTCTCTGCTCAAACAGTATTATTGGTGGCCATTGATGGACAAGGACGTGAAGGCCTATGTGGACTCGTGTCCCACCTGCGCTCGACAAAAGCCCTTGGTGGGACAACCTTGGTGGCTGTTACAGCCACTGCCAGCCCCAAGGAACCCTGGACCCATATATCTACTGGCTTTGTGGTAGATCTCCCCTCTTCTAGCAGCAATTGAGTAATTTGGGTCGTTACCGACCGCTTTTCCAAGATGGTTCATTTCGTCGCCCTCCCAGCACTTCCATCCGCTCCAGGGTTGGCAAAGCTGTTCACCTCCCATATTTTCCGCCTCCATGGACTATCTTGTCACATCGTATCCAACCGTGGGGTCCAGTTCACTGCAAAGTACTGGCAATCCCTTTGTCGCAAGTTTAATATCAATTTCACCACGGCCTACCACCCCCAGGCCAACGGCTAACCATATGTTGAAGACATTCCTGTGGGCCTTTGTAAATGAGCGACAGGACAACTGGCCAACCTCCTTCCATGGGCAGAGTTCTTACACAACTCGCACTTCAATGCTGCCACTGGATCATCGCCCTTCCTCATCATGAATGGGAGACAACTGCTCCCCCCGCTTCCTGTACCCTTGTCAGTCCCTTCTATGGCAGCTCAGTTTACAGCACATGAACTTCAGGTACTATGGTCCCAGACCGAGAATATGATCCGCAGAGCCACCCAGAAAGCGAAGGCCACTACCTATAGACATCGATGTCCCACTCCACAGCTCAAACCTGGGGACAAGGTATGGCTGAGCACCCGCAATATACGACGTTGGGTACCCTCCATGAGGCTGTCCCCCTGTTACAGTGGCCCCTTCTCCATCCTGCGACAGATTTCTCCAGTCACTTATCAGCTCCGCCTCCCCACATCACTGAGAATCCACAATGTCTTTCATGTTTCCCTACTGAAACCAGTGATCCTGTCTTGGCCAACCCGCAGATTGCCCGACCCAGAAAGGATCTCCAATGAGGAAGACAAAATGTACCAGGTGAAGGAGATATTGGATATCTGTCGCCAAAACAAGAATTGGGAGTACCTAATAGCCTGGAAGGGGTATGGTCTGAAGGAGAAATCTTGGGAACCCACGTCCAACATCCTGAACAAAAAGCTCCTCAAGAAGTTTCATACCACTCACCCGAGAAAACCCAAGCCCTTGGGAAGGGGGCTTAGAGGAGGGGGTACTGTTGCGGTGGCCACAGAGCCTCATGGCCGGCCACACATCCTCTGACACAGCCCGGGCTTCCCATGTGGCCCCCTGAGCCACTGCCATTGCTTCCCTCCAGCCTGGCGGGGAGCCAATCCTGCCACTGCCTCGCCACTGGCCTCTGCCGCTGCTAGGTGTGTGTGCGCGGCTCTCAGATAGATTTAAAGGGGCCAGGCGGGAAAAACCTCCCGTGGCCCCGGATGCTTCAGCAACAGGTCTCGCTCTGTTGCTCCTGCTCCATGTGGTCCTGTTCCTGCTTCTGCTCCGTGTGGTCCCGTCCCTGTTCCGGCTCCTTATCCCCTCGGAATGCTCTTCTAGTTCTTGACTCGGCTCATCCCTGGATCCTGCATCGTCTGCTGCCTGCCCTGACCGCTTGCCTGCTAACCTGCAGACCTCTGGCCTGTTCCTGGTACACCAGACCTGGCTTCCACCTTCTGTCTTCAAGATCTTCTTCATCCAAGAGACCCGCTCCTACGTCCTGCTGGTCCCGGCACCCAAGGGCCCAACCTGCTGGGAATGAGGGCTGGTATAGGTGAAGGTCCGGCTGGGTCTCTACTACATGTGTCTGCCTCCCAGTGACGAGGACCTATAGCAAGCCTTCTATAGGTGGCACCAACTTTGTCAACCTAGGGGTCCACCTCTCCGCATAGCAAATGTCCTCTGATGATATATTTTATTTTTATTTATTTATTTATTATTTTTTTATATACCGACATTCATCTCAATTGAGATATCACACTGGTTTACATTCAGGTACTGTAGGTATTTCCCTATCAATCTAAGTTTTTTGTACCTGAGGCAATGTAGGGTAAAGTGACTTGCCCATCCTGCATTATCATAAGCCAGCAACTACCATCTCCATAGCATGGCACACATAAAATGCTCCTCTTTGGCCCAATGTTCACAAAGTCCAGTCAGTCACGATACAGGCAAATATACCTAATTTAACATGGCATTGTGAAAGTACACACTATGTACTTCATTGGAGTCCGACAATTTAAACTAGTGTGTCTTTTATCCTAGGGGAAATGTTCTTAATGTTCAGAGAATGTCATTAATGTAATTGATTTTATGTTTTATATAAATTTGATGGTAGTGATAGATGCACCTTTAATAGCATTTTAATGATGAAAAAAGGTCACATACATTTAAATCCTTACTTGAAAAATAGTCCCTAATACAGAAATCCACTATAATTTGTGCAGCAATTTCTTAACTCTGTTCACATTCAATATATTATAAATGTAGATTGATTATGGACATCCTTTAAGGAATGATATTCAGTGATTGTAGATTGGACAAAGTTAACCCGTTAACTTTGTCTAGATATTAAGCTGCATGTAACCAATTAAAGAGAGTAATTTTATAACATGGCTAATTTATGCTGTAGCTACACACTAAGGGCCAGATTTTTAAACATATGCGCGCGGGGTACATTTGTGCGCGCTACCTGGCGCGCACAAATGTAGGCCTGATTTTATAACATGTGTGCGCAGCCACACGCATGTTATAAAATCCGGGGTCGGCGTGCGCAAGGGGGTGCACACTAGTGCACCTTGCGCGTGCCGAGCTCTAGGGGAGCCCCGATGGCTTTCCCCGTTCCCTCCGAGGCCACTCCAAAATCAGAGCGGCCTCGGAGGGAACTTTCCTTCGGCCCCCCCCCCACCTTCCCCTCCCTTCCCCTATCTAACTTGCCCCCAGCCCTACCTAAATCCCCCCTACCTTTATTTTGTAAATTACACCTGCTTCTGGCAGGCGTAACTTGCGTGCGCTGGCCAGCTGCCAGCGCACGATCCCCTGGCACGGCCGCTGTGCCGGAGACCTCGGTCATGCCCACGCCCTGCCCCCGCCCCTTTTACAAAGCCCCGGGACATACACGTGTCCCGGGGCTTTGCGCGTGTCGCCGAGCTTATGCAAAATAGGTTTGGCGCGTGCAGGAGCGGTTACGCGCGTGAATCCTCAGGATTTACGTGCGTAACCCTTTTAAAATCCACCCATAAATGGTGAATTTTAAAAGAGATGTGCATACACAAAATAGCAGAGGTGCATGCAAGTAGCACTTGTCCACACTAGAGGTATTTTTTAAACATCAGACATACCCGCGCAAGTACCAGTGCGCGAATAACTTTGCTTCTGTATAAAAGGAGTGGATTAGGGGCAGATGAGGGGCTTTCCAGGGCAGGGCCAACATTTATGCATACAAATTGTGAGTTTGTAACCTGTGAATGCAGCATGTGAACGACTGTTACTGACGCGTATTTACCTCTGCTAGTTATCAGGTGTAAGTCAGAATAAAACTTTATAACAAATACTGACCGGGTGTGAGGTCTGAGTAAACTGGAGGGAGTGCAGGCTAAAGAACCAGGGGGTCTTTATGATCTAGAGATAGACTGGGCAAACTGGTGGACTAATTGGTAAAACTGGTCATCGCATTCAAGCTCGCATGTTATACAATATGCTCACTTGTGCATGTAAGACCCAAGTCCTAAGAAAAATACATAAATAACCTTTCCTCATATAACTGCTTAAAATTAAGTGCACACATATATGCAAATAGGCATATTTTATATAATGCACTCATAGTTGCATGATGATATAAAATTAATGCATGATGAGTGCACTACCCCATATCTGTTTATATGGACATTCGTGCACGCTTGTTTTAAAGTTACATCATAAATGACACCAACTTTCAAAGCAAACTTTTCTATCCAGGTAAATCTATGTATACTTTTCAGCTATTTTGTGCAGATAAAATGAAGCTGGACAGCAGGAGTAATATTTAACCTGTTAAACGTCTGCAGTTAAAAGTTGATTTAACCTCAAAGATTTTTGAATATCAACCCCAATAATCAAAAATATGTTGATAGTTCTGTGCAGCAGCTTGGCTCTAAAATTTATGTTAAAAGTTAGTCAAACTGATGATTTCAATTACAATATACCTACAAAGAAACTTGGCAGTTTTTATGCTTCAAAAGATTAGAAAACAATTACAGTGCCACATATCTTTTGCTTAATTGCATGCTAGTGCTTTTGGGCAAGGTTCCAGATTTAGAAGAAACACAATCTTGAAAGAAAATTGTACATGTAAATGCTGGCAAGACTGGAAGAGTCACTTATAAGTTACATTATACAGTCTGGAGCTTGGTTCACACAACATGATAACATTTGTAACATGCTAGTCAATATGGGACCGTCGTATCTTCTGTGTGCAGGGTAATTGGTATCGCTATTCAAATCATGACTACGCCTATGGCTCATGGTGTGGCAGAAGAACATTATAAAAGCATATTTAAAAGGGATGAAGAATGGGTATTAGTTCATTGCTTGTACTGTGCATTATTAAACAACTACACAGTATACAGCAGATACAGTTGTTCTGTAAAGCAAATACAGAATATTCCATAGTCTTCTTTTAATACGAGCAGTTGTGGGTCAACATAAGTTTTGCCAATCATGTAACAGATGTCACGTTTTACCTCTGCTGCCCATGTGGCTAGTTCATCACTTTTATTCATTTTGAACTCAAATGTACTGAAAAAACAGGCAGAGCTTAATGCAACTGAAAAGAATGAATGTCAGGTGAATGAACCTTCAGTGACTGTAATGCAAGAGAACTCATGGTGGAGCTTCACATTCTGGCCTGAAGGAAACATCACCCAACTGCCTCATAGGAGATAGTTTAGAGTGGCCGGTTGGAAGCAGCAAAGACTAGCCTGAGGAAGGCAGTGTGATGGAGCCAGAGAGAGAGGTACTGCAGTGTGGCTTGAGAGAGATTCTGCAGAGGGGCTAGACAGAGGTACCTTAGTGAGACCAAAGAGAGGTGCTGCAGAAAGTGCAGAGGGAGGTGCTGCAGAGTACCCAGATGCAACCATTACAGAATGGCCAGAAAGCAATGCTGCAGAAGGAGGCAGTGCAGAGGAATTAGAAGACACCATGTGTAATTTGGGAAAAGAGACAAATCCTGTCACAGTGAGAAGTGGAGGAATGCAAATTGATTGAGTGAAAAAAAAGCCACCATATGAATTTCCAAGTGAAGTCAGGAGAGTCCAGCCTGGGAAGGAGTGGAACCCAGTGCAGCAAATGGACTCAATAGAAGGTCTGAAGGTGGACATTGGCAAAGGGCACAGTGGTTGGTGTCAATGGTGGTATTTGGGTAACCCTAGTGAGAGGGAGATAGCATGGCCCTATAGCCCCAATTAAGATTCTAGCTGGCAGAAGGCCATAAAACATATATTGGGAAGTGTAGCCCCTTGCCTGGATGGGATCTAGAGTAAAGAAGTGGCCTTACTACCCCTCCTTAACCTATGCTGGACCAAGCTAGATACCTGGTCCATCTTAAAACCCAGAGTGAGAGAGAGCTCTGTGGGCGGAACTCGACTAAGGCAGTATAAGAGGCTGAGCCCAGCTGGCATCAGGAGGCTTGTGTCTCCAGGAGAAGGCAGCATCTCAATGCTCTCTTTGTAAGGTAATAAGGAAGGTACATTGATGGGGATAAGCAGTCTACATTATATCTATGCTGAACGATGAAAATAGAGTTTAAAGTTGCATGAAAGGCTGGAGACAGTATGCTTCCTGCCTCCAGCCTAAGAAAGTTGCTTGGCTATCCCACAGACTCAAAAGCCTCAATATTCAAACCTAAACATTTAGGTAAGTTAGCCAGATAAGACTGTGTGTATATGTGCGTAAGGTTTAACATTGGCAGTATGCGCATATACTTGTGCATGCAATTTTATATGGATGCGTGCATCTACCCGCAGATGCTGCCTCTACCATGTAAGTGAGAAATTTTGCTAGGCATCCGTGCTGACGCAAATGCACATTTCCCCAGTTCGTTCCCAGTTCACCCTGATAAAGGATAGGACTTCCTAACCCCTTACGTTAGTCTCCCTTTAGCCATATTAGCCCAGACCCTTCAAATCCCACTGGCTAGTCCTGAGTTTTTTATTTTAAAATTTACATACCATCCATAGCAGAAGTAAAGTTACAAGGTAGGGGACCCAAGCGCGCACTTGTGCACTTAAATACCTATGTTCAGACTTCATGTTACAGACCTGGACCGCCCATGTCCTGCCCATGTCAGCCCCTTTTTTTGCCTTTTCAATTTGTGCGTGTACCAGAAGATACACGCGCACTTCTCCGCTTCTTAAAATACGAGTGGCAAGAACCGGCCTGAGGCACATGCATATCTCCAGGCTTGGCAGATGTAGGGCTTTTAAAATCAACCTTTCAGAGAGCAGAGCATATTTCTCCCATTTTAGCTCAATTGCACTGGCTCCCTGTTGATCAATGTATCAAATTTAATGTTTTTGTCTTAATTTATAAAATTGTTGCAGACATTGCTCCTTATTTATTAGATTTGTTGTCTTCATATTGATCCTTTTGGGCTTTTCAATCAACCAGTGATCTATTAGTGACTATAACTCCATTGAAACAGGGTTGCTTGGTAAAAATATGATCTCGGTCATTTTCTATCATTGGTCCAGTATTATGGAACTCTTTGCCAAGTGCACTGCCTCATACTTCAGATATTAAAATATACTGTAAACAACTAAACGATCTATGGCAAGTCTAACTTATCTAGTTAACATAATCAAATAAGTCCGAATATCGGCACTTATCTGGCTAAGTTAACCAGATAGGTAGCACCACCCTGAAATGCTCATTGCCTGCCTATTCGAATCTGGCTAAGTGCTTATTTAGCTAAGTGGCGACCACTGAATGTAACCAGGTATTCCATGGCCATCACTAAGCCAGATAAGTCTCTACTTATCCAGCTAAGTAGTATTGAATATTTGCCTCCCCATATCTACAATGGTTTTTGGATTTCCTAATAAGGATGTTGAGATTATTTGTAAACATTGGTCTATATTACAGTGTTATTTGATCTTTGATTCTTCCCCTTTATTTGCTTTTGAATGATCTAAGAAACTTCATGATTAATAAACATCATCTTTTTTACCCACATGCACTAAAAGAACTCCTAATGCAGTCAATGGACATACTTGTTGTAGTCATTGCACTATTTGTCTGTTTTCAGTATCTTTGATTGTTTTATACATTATCAAATTTGTAACCATTTTAGATTATGATCAGAGACCACTTGTGAGTCTTGTCAAGTTATATATGTAATTCAATGTCTATGGGGGTCATTTTTTAAAGGGATCGCACGCGAAAAGGAACTTTTCGCATGCGATAACTAGATCAGGGTGGAGTCAGGGCGGAGTCCACACTGGAAGGGGAGGAGTTGGGGCGGCGTCAGGGCAGGCTCCACGACAACTTTGCTGACAGCAAAAGGTAAGACTCCTTATAGCCACCAGTAGCGCTATTGGGTGCGAAAGCCGGCAGCTATAACACCATGGTGGTACGATCGCTGCCGGCTTTCGCTGGCCCGGCCCCCGCTTTGCCCTCCCACCACCCATTACCGCCAGATTCTCTAAGGTCTGTGACCTTAGAAAATCCAGGCCTATGTGTCCTCCTCTATGTTTGAAAACAATGGGCCAGATTTTATAACATGCGCGCGGGCGTAGATTTGTTCGCCCAACCTGGTGTGAACAAATCTACGCCTGATTTTATAAAATCCAGGGTTGGTGCTCGCAGGGGGGTGCACAATTGTGCAACCTGCGCGCGCCGAGCCAAGCAGCCTGCCTCCGTTCCCTCCAAGGCCGCTCCAAAATCGGAGCAGCCTCGGAGGGAACTTTCCTTCCACGCTCCCGCACCTTCCCCTTCCTTCCCCTATCTAACCCACCCCCTAGCCCTAAATAACCCCCCCTGACCTTTATTGAAGAAGTTATGCCTGCCTCTGGGCAGGCGTAACTTGCGCGTGCTGGCTCTCCATCCCCCGGCCCGGTGGCTGTTCTGGAGGCCTCGGTCCCACCCCTGGAACGCCCCAGGCCAGCACCCCACACAATAGCCCTGCCCCGGAATGCCCATTTTTTCAAGCCCCAGGACTTACGCGTGTCCCGGGGCTTGTGCGCGCTGCCGAGCCTATGCAAGATAGGCTCGGAGTGCGCAGGGGGAGGCAGGGGTAGGTTTTCGGGGGTTGCGTGCGTATCTTACACATGCAACCCTTTGAAAATCTACTCCAATATGAATAATAAACCTCAATTTTATTGAACATAGGACTGAGGGGCCCAAGATGGCGGCATGAGAGGCTGCAAGTAAAGCTGCTCCTCTCTTTTTCCTTATCAAGATGCCTGCAAAAAGGAAGGGCATAAAATGGGTATACCCTCCCGAACCCGTGTTGCCTGCTGGCTAAAGAAGATAACAGTTTTTGCAGCCCCGATGTCGGAGAAAACGGGAGATGAAGACCCTGCTGCGGTGGTTGGAGAGGGAGCTCAGTTACTGCTTGGGGAAACTACCCTCAGTCCCCTGGATTGTAGACCTCCACTGGACCGGGCGATACAGGCGAGCCTCCAGGAAGCAGCGCAGAATGATGATGTCATCTACCCGACAGGAGGGGGACGCCGAGGATGCAAAACCGCGCTTGCACTGCAATTCTCCTCAAGCCTGTTGGAAGCAACAGGACCATGGGCATTGGAAGAAATTTCACAATCATTATGTCCAGTTGACCCGGCAGAGGAGTAACGCAGGATTCAGGAGGCTCAAAAGGTGAAGGTAACAGGGCTATCGGCTGTTCAAGAAGGAGGTGAGTTGTTTCAGTCACCCTCTAAACCAGCAGTTATCACCCTGGACATATTATTTGACCTTGTGGCTAGCTTGGGACAGCTAGTCAAAGACTGTGAAAACAAATATTCAAAGGTAGAAGGGGAGTTGCAGTCCCTAAATCAAAATCTAGGAGGTCAAATAAAAGAATTGGGAAATAAGATGTCTGAAATGGAACAGAAAACTCTTCAAGTGCAGGCGGTAAATGTTAACCTGATTAAAGATATTGGTATGCAGTCCAAGAGGTTGGAATCGCTTGAAAATTATACAAGGCACTTGAACTTGAGATTCTTCAATTTTCCTAGGACATTGGGGGAGGATACCCAAAGTACATTAAAAGAATTTCTTGTTGAATGTTTAAAATTTGAGGAAACCCAGATACCTTTAATTAATAAGGCCTATTTTCTGACAAAGTCCATGAAGAAAACCGGAGGAAACCAGTTGGGAGTTATGGAGAACTTAACACAGTACATTGAAAGTTCTGCCATAGAGATATTGGATAGAGGTACACTGCTGGTATCTTTCGTCACTGAAAGAGATGTCAGCAGTGTAATGAAGGGTTACTTTCAGAATAAAAATGCAGAATTCTATGGCCAAATGGTGAAAATCTTTCCGGATTTATCTAGACCTACTCAGGTTAGAAGAAGGGAGTTTATAGATTTAAGGCCTCAAGTGTTATCTTTAGGGTAACTTTTGTACTAAGATATCCTTGTAGGTGTTGTGTTAGGCATAAAGATGAAAATTTAGTTTTCACATTAGTAGAACAACGGAAGTCTTTTCTATATGCTAGAAATGTTGACAGCTTAATTGGACAAGGTCAACCATGACAATCATGTAAAAATACTTCGACATAATACGTTAAGCCATTTTTTTCTTTAAGTGGTATAATACTTTATTGTAACACCCTATAATTCCGGGCCTTCTCTTATCCATAAATTATTCCTAGTAGAAAAGTATGTAAAGCAAAATATGATTTCAAGCTGGAAGTATATGTTTAATCTATATTTATATATATGCCTTTTCATTTTCCTGTCAAAGTATGCTGTATAAATACTTTGTAAAAAATCAATAAAGTATGAATTGAAAAAAAAATAAAATTTATTGAACATAGGAGCACTATATGCAATGGTGGGGTAGATGCTCCTTTAGTTTCTCATTGGCTAGGACAAAAACATGAATGGATGAGATTTTTTTTTTTTTTTTGTATTATAAAGAGTGGATAATTTGTGTGCTGGTGACATTAACCATCATTTGATTTTTTTTTAGAGCAGAGAAGGATATTTTGTTTAAATCTTGTGAGTTTGCATAGTTTAAATCTTAAGGCTGATTGGGAATATTTTTATGAATTTGAGTTAATTGTTTGATGATTGATGGGTTGATTTGATTGCAGATATTAGGTATTTATAGATGAAGGAGTTTGTTAAGAAGGGTATTAAATCTTTCTTTTGGATTTGATGACACTTTTTAATTCAGCATATCATGGATGTGGGGATGTTGGATGTTGCGGGTCCCTGTTTGTTATGTTTGACATTGAACTTGTTTGCTACGTTCTTTACTTTGTTTCGGTAACATTGTAATTAATTAATTGCTGAAGAAGTGATATTTTGACTCTTTAAACTTTAGAGTTTTTTTATGTTCTTTGATAGGACAGTTGTTGAGGGTTTTTCCTTTGAGGTTTTGTTTTGTTTCTAAGGGGGTCATTCTCTAACGCTATCGCAAGCGAAAAGGGACTTTTCGCGTATGAGAGCTAGCTCGGGGCGGAGTCTACCTTTTATGGTGTAATTATTCGGCACGAAAGCCGGCAGCGATCGCACCGCAGAGGTGCGATCGCTGCCGGCTATCGCAGGACCGCCAGCACTTCGCTCCCTGCCCCCCCGTTACCGTCGGATTCTCTAAGGTTTGCGACTTTAGAGAATCAAGGCCTAAATCTATATAATTGTGTGCAATTGTGTGCAATCCCTACAGCTAAACATTCCATTCCAGGTTCATACCTCTTCCAGACCGATTAGAACTGCCTACAAAGCAACCCTCCTCACCCCTTCTGCCAAGGCGACGCTCCACCCCTCATTAAGAAAACGTGCCTTCTCTACCATCGGACCTACACACTGGAACACTTTACCCACAGAACTTCTCCAGGAACAATGCCCGCCTTGCCTTTAGAAAGAAATTGAAGACCTGGTTATTCAGACAAGCCTTTCCTTAACATCCCACGACACTAACATGGACTTCTGCTTCAGTTAAAGTACAATGGGGTGGATTTTAAAAGGCCTGCGCGAGTAAATCCTTCCGTATTTACACGCGCAGGGCCCTCGCGCACCGGCGCGCCTATTTTGCATAGGCCGCCGGCGCACGTAAAGCCCCGGGACACGCGTAAGTCCCGGGGCTTTCGAAAAGGGGCGGGAGGGGGCGTGTCCGGGGGCGTTCCCAAAACGACGCGGCGTTTAGGAGTGTGCCGTGGCATTTCGGGGGCGTGGCGCTGGCCTGGGGGCGTGGTCGAGGCCTCTGGACCAGCCCCTGGGACCGGAGGACGGAGCAGGGCTGCCGGCCGGGGCGTGCAAAGGTAAGGGGGGGGGTTTAGATAGGGCCGGGGGGGGGGGGGGTAGGTTAGGTAGGGGAAGGGAGGGGAAGGGTGGGGGGAGGGCGAAGGAAAGTTCCCTCCGAGGCCGCTCCGAAATCGGAGCGGTCTCGGAGGGAACAGAGGCAGGCTGCGCGGCTCGGTGCGCGCAGGCTGCTGATTTTGTGCAGCCTTGCGCGCGCCGACCACGGATTTATAAGATACGCGCGGCTACGCGCGTATCTTATAAAATCCAGCGTACTTTTGTTCGTGCCTGCTGCGCGAACAAAAGTACGCGCTCACGTATCTTTTGAAGATCTACCTCAATGCTTGCTATTACGATTTCGAATTCTTTCCCTTCCTGACCCCGCTGGCCTTGCCCTCCCCCGTACCCACCCCCCATGTTACTCTGTCCTTACTCATGATCCGTACCACGTGCGGAGATAGCCTGTAATCTAGTTGTTTCTTCTACATTGTTGTTAATCAGCCCTTGTTATGTTATGTCATCCCCCTTGTTATACATCTTTCTCTCATCTATATTTTATATTTGTTGATTTTAAAATACTTGTTATTTGCAATTTTTCCAATTTTGGTTCGATGTAAACCGGCATGATAAGAATTTTTGTCTAGAACGTCGGTATAGTAAAAAGATGTAAATAAAATAAATACAATTTGTTGGTTATCATATGATTAAATGTTTGATATTCAATGTTTTTTTAGATATTAAAGGCCAGTATTTAAAGGCATTTATCTAGATAAATTTTGAGTTATCCAGATAAATGTCTACTTTTATACATTAACAGCACTTATCCATCTAAATTTTAGTGGATAAGTCACTAACCAACTTAAATTTAGATGTATAATGTTCCAGGGCAGAGCTTGGATAGTTGGATACTTATTTGGCTAACTGATATTTGAAGTTAGTTGAAGTTATTTGGCTATGTCCAGAAATGACTGGCAGGAGGTTTAAATTTACCTGGAAACATATGCCTGGGTAACTTTTGAACTTAACCGGCGATATTCTGTGAATATCACTGGTTAAACAGTGGTTAACACAAAAAAATATCTCCTATGAAGGCCTCATGGCCTGATCATTCACCCCCTTCCTCCCCAAAAATCCGCAAGCTCCCCTCCAAAGTTAAACAAAATAAATATTGTTTGTGCAGCAGCAGCTTGAAACCTCACCCTCCTCTCCCATCTCCGCCAAAACTTTTATTCCAGCCGGGAGCTCAGATGTTGCATCTGGCTCCCAGTGCACCCTGCATTGCTCTGAAGTCATACTGGTCATGTAAGCTACCAGTGTTGTGGTCAAAGCAATACTCTGACCACAATGTTGGTTGCTTATATAATCAACGTGAGAGAAATATGGGACACATTGGGAGCTGGATACAAAATCTGAGTTCCTGGCTAGCATTAAAGGTTTGGGGTAAGTGAGAAGTGTGGAGGAAGGATGGTAAGACAGCATTTGACAGGGGTTTGAGAGGAAGTGGGTAGGTTCAAATTGCTGCAATACAAACAACATTTATTTATTTTTTTAACTTTGGGGGAGAGGGGCCAGGGATGGAAGACTTATCAGGCCAAGAGGCCCACAACTTTATTTATCATTTTGGAGGGCTCAGAGATCTGTGGGTTAGGTGAGGGGGTGCAGGATTGGGTCAGAGCATCCTCATATTTATTTATTTATTTATTTATTTATTTATTTATTTATTTAGTTTTATATACCGACAACCGTTTGCACATCGTGCCGGTTTACAGATAACTTACAACCAAAATATATATAGGCAAAGCCTTTACAAGGAACAGTGTGCAACATAAACGTAGTAACGGATTAATAACTAAATAACTAGGGGAGGGAGGGGTGGGGGTGATCAAGACAGAGGAGGGGGCAGGGGGAGGGTGAAAAACAGATACATAAGGAAAAAATATGTACAGGGAATCAATGGGCATGTGATATGTACAAAGATTTTATACAAGTATTGAATAAGCGCATAAACAACAGTGGATGAGGTGAGAAGATGTGTGCGGGTTCTACTAAGTGAGAAGTTATTATGTGCAGGATGTACATGTGGGGTTTGCGGTTTGTTTCGGGGGGGAGGGTGTAGGTCCTGTGGTGGGGGTGTTGGTACAAGATGGAAGTTGGGTTAGGGTGTTGGAGGGTGACGATGATGATTGGGGGTATGCTTGGAGGAAGAGCCAGGTTTTGAGTTTCTTTTTGAAGGTGGGTATGGAGGTTTTGGTACGTAGATCGAGAGGCATAGAGTTCCACAGGGATGGGCCTGCGAGGGAAAGGGCCCTATTAGTGGTGGAGATGAGTCTTGTGGATTTTATATATTTTTTTCTTTGAATTTCATCGGTTACATTAAAGTTATCTAGGTATACTTACCTGGATAAATTTGCAACCTAACCGGCAATATTCAGTTCTAGCCATTTAGGTTTACTAGGCTACTTTTATTTGGCGATACTCAGCAGGGCATCTATCCCACTAAATATCCAGGTTAACTTATACGTGTGTTTATTTTTACTTATAATCTTGAATTTGATTTGTAATATATAAAATGTATTTATCAAATTTAAAAACTTAGGCATATCACAATTATTCTTTATGTTATTTTTGGACTGATGAACCATATCCATGACATCAATGATCATCAGAAACACTCCATTCCTAATTAACTTATGAAATGGCCCTTTAATAGACAGTAAAACCATCCTACTTTATACACTGAGAAGCATATAATAACATTTAAACGTTAGATTTTATGTATTAAACTTTTGTTGGAAAATATATTTTGTGGTGTAAATCAATGTGGATTTGTGTAGGAAGGTCTATAGTATGTGTTAGTGTCATTTTCTAAAGAGAAGTGAGGGAAAGGTGTGTTATAGCTTAAGGAGCTATTGGTGAATCTTTATAGTGTCATCACTGTCACACATCTGCTCCATCAGTAAGCCACGATGTTTGACCGTAGCTGAGGCCTTTCTGTAGTGTGCATGCTAAAAAACTAATACCTGATCTGACATTATACTTTTGTAACTATGATGCAAGTTACCTTGAGCTTGTAAATGGGAAGGTGTTTAGTTAATAAAGTTGCTGCCCCCTTACCAGCTATCCCCAACCCTTAAAATCCCACCGATCTGCCTATTTATCTTTATTTTATAACTCGCATGGCATCCACAACAGAAGTAAAATTACGCGGCAGGGGGCGTCGGCATCTGCCAGATCACTAAGGGGCGGATTTTAAGAGCCCTGCTCGCCTAAATCCGCCCAAATCCGGGCGGATTTAGGCGAGCAGGGTCCTGCGCGCCGGTGAGCCTATTTTACATAGGCTCACCGGCGCGCGCAGAGCCCCGGGACTCGCGTAAGTCCCGGGGTTTTCTGAGGAGGGCATGTTGGGGGCGTGTCGGGGGCGGGCCCGAACCGCGTGGCGTTTTCGGGGTGTGTCGGGAGCGTTCCGGGGGCGGAACGCTCCCGACACACCCCGTACTTTTGCTGGTGCCTGATGCGCCAGCAAAAGCACGCCAAATCGCGCGGTTTGAAAATCTACCCCTAAGTATTTACATGCACATCTCAGTTTCATGCCTCAAAACGCTCATGTCCTGCTCAGACCAGACCCACACTCCACCCCTTTTGAAAATTTCCAAGTTGTGCGCACTGCAGCATTTACGCTCGCATCTGGGTGGCTTTTAAAATCTGCTTGGCTCACGCAAGCCCAACATATTTGTGCATCCACTAATTAATGTGTGCGTTGAGCTTTTAAAATTCAACTTTATAGTCTTAGTACTTAGTATTTTGTTCTGCATGCACTCTATATGGTCTTAAGATGCATGCTAAATGTTAGTGAATAGATCCCAAAATAGGAAAAACCCATCAGTACGTCAGGAGTTATATGCATCTATGCACTATGAATCCTGAAAGAGAAGCATGGCCAATTTTTTTTTTTTTATTAATTAGATGATCTTATTTCACAAAATATACTGGCTGTTTCCTTTCTTCTTCAATTAGCTGTTCATTGTGAACTGATGAAAGTGAAGGAAAATCTCTCTTTGATTTTTTTGTTACAATTCTTGAAATTGAAACTCTGTGGTTGGCAAACAAAAGCCACTATAATACATTCACCTAATCTTGTATAACTGGAGGGATCTTGAGAGTGCTGCTTGTGGATGTGGAGCTGATGGTGGGATGCTCCCAAATGACGATGTGGAGAGAATGGAGGGCTCCCTGATGGAGGCTTTGCTTGTTCTGTTTCATCTCCTGCAGCTATTTCTCTACCCTCCTCATTAGACTCCTGCAATGGTGACTCCACATGCAGAAGAAGAAAAAATATATCTGGGTTTAGCTCCTTCAGCTTCTGTTTCTGTCTCTGCCACTGCCTCTTCCAGCTCTATAATTTCAGATGCATTCTTATATTCCAGCTCCATGGTGAAGGAGAAACATATTTATTTATTTATTGGCTTTTCTATACTGATATTCGAGGGTACATCATATCGGTTTACATGAAACTGAAGGAAAATACAATATAACAAGGGAGGGGGAAGGGGAGCAGGGGGAAACAAAGATGCTTTGTGGAAGGCGGGTGAAAAAAAGGACAGGCAGTAACTAAAAACAAAAAACTAAAAAAACTAAAAACAAGATAGAACATCCAGAGCAGAGGAAGAGATATAGAAATGCGCATAACATACAAATTTACAATAAAGGGGATGATATACAAATTTACAATAAAGGTGATAAGCAATACTATATATAGTAGTATTAATTACACTCTGGCACATCCTAGGAACTACTAATTGTAGAAAAGTAAAGACAAATACAGCTAGTCCAAGTAGAAAGCAATGATGACATTGTTACATTAATCCATTATCTCTGTTGTGTATTTTGGAAGGATCTCTAAACTCAGTTCTTATTCTTGTAAAATATGGAAAGATATTATAGCTCAAATCCCATAGATGAAGATATAGATGTAGATCACTAGTCAAAAGAATCAGAAGGAACAAGTAAGTTGATCTTTTGAAGGGAACAGAGAGTTCTAGTTGGTGAATTCTGGGAGATCTATTGCTGCGGTCAGAAAGTGGAATTCCGCCACTGGTTCTTGTTGGAGAGCTGCTGCAGAGATTCAGTATTGATAATAGATCCAGAATAGAGCTGTCTGAAAAAAGGGATACTGTCTCTATGCCTTTGACAAAGGTAACCATTGAACACTATATTCTTAGAAGTTGTGCTTCTCTCTTTTATTCAGCCTGGAGATGACTCCTGATGGATCAGTAAGTAATATCATTTATGGGATGGGTCTCAACCCTCAATAACAATGCTAATCTGGGATAGAAATGAAAACTGGAGGATCCTGAAGAGATGGCAGGGCTAGAAGTTATTGAAACAAATGTGTAATCTGGACTGAAAGAGACTATTTTCATTTCATTTTGTTTAAAATGAAACAAGTGGTCAGTGCCCTCCAGAATAAAAATAAAGTTCATCTGCATTTGATTTTGGATCCCATTCAAGTCTATGGGACAAGCAAAACTGCAAGTATATTTTTTTTACATAAGGCAAGCCAGAGAAAAAGTAGCTGAATTGGGAATGGACCAGGAAGAAGTAGGACCAATTAAGTTCAAGCATTTTTTTCAACAACCTGCATGGCACCTGCATGGATTGATGATGAATTCCTCATGATTTAACCTGAAAATGAAAGCAAAATGTAACTTTAAACAGTCACATCACTTCTCTGCTGGATTTCAGATAGAGAGGTCGTGATTCTGAAGCTCTTTCTCAGAGTCAAAAAGAAAGATTAAAAAAATATTTTATAAAAAAAAGGAAGAAACTTAAAGCATGGTAGGACAGGCTCTTGTCAGTGTTACTGTGTGAGAGGAGGCACTGCAATTTAATCTGTCTGTTCACTGTTACAGAATTACTGTATCATTGAACAGGCATAAAAATGTGTCTATTTCTGTGCATGCATGCAATGCAGAGAGAGATCTGTTTTTATTTTAATAGCTGCGGTGTCTCTGACCACTGACCAGATAGAACACCAACCTTTATTTTTTTGTTCTCTGTCTTTCTGTATGTTAAAAAAGGAGTCAGTTATATTGACTACAGTGAGGTTGATATTCAAGTGCCATTTAGATGGATAACATAATAGTTATCCATCTAAATGGCATATCTTGCTATATTCAGCCCTCTTCTGGTTAAATTATATCAGGGGAACTTGTTATCTGGCTAGAAGTTTGCTCCTTCAGTCAGGGGCATGCAGGGAATGGGCAGGAGGTGTTTCGGGCAGGAGCTGAATAAGCCGCATACGTTAGGCTAACTCTGATATTCGGAGTTGGAAGACTGGTCGGACCTTGTGTCCGGCCGGATGGATTAATGCGGGCCCAGGCCCACCCTTAGAGCGGGCGGCGATCGGAGGTGGGTGGGGGGGGGGGAGGTCGAGGCGATTCGGCGCGGGAATAGGCAAGCGGCAGGGGATCTCGCGGCAGTGCGAGGGAGGAAGGGGGGGGAACAGGAGAGAGCGAGTAGGGAGAGCGTGGCGGCTGGGGATTGGTCCGAGGGAATCGGAGGGCATCGTGGAGGGGGCTGATTGGATAGGGGAAATTCGAATCGCGGATAGGGGGGGGGGGGGGAGCGGGAGCGCGGCGCGTCAGTTCGAGGGGTTTGCAGGCTGAGCCGGTCTGCTGGGTTTTGCGACCCTCCCACCCACCCTTTGTGCTTTGTTTTCTGTATTGAAGAATGGTTGGGGGGGATCTGAGTGTTTGTCACAGCAAGGGGGGTTTGGCGGTTGGCCCGAGCCATAACAGCTCAAGTATGGGGGTTGAGTTTAATGGATTTTGGTAATAAGCAAACAGTTGACAACAGGGCTGTTGTCAGGGAGTGGCTCCTTGCCGGAAGGTGGTGGGGGCCGCGTGGCCAGACTCCTTGCAGGTCGGCGGCGGGAGTCCACCCAGGTTGGCTCCTTGCAGGTGAGTGGCGGGAGTCTGAACCTGGCGTGTGGAGGCCAAAGAGTGAGCCGAGTGGCAGGTTAAACTATCCTGCCGGAAGGTGGCGGATAGAACGGTGGGGGGTGTTTGCTATACCAAATTTTGTGTTGTATTGTTAATTCTGTGTTGAAGGCTCGAGCCACTTGTGATTAAAGCTGCGGCCTTGTTTTACCCAAACAATGTATCTGTAATTTATTGGATTGCATGAGGGTGGATGCGAGTGGGTGAGGTCCTGGATGCCCGTATTATAGCTGGTTAACCTGTGTGGCTAACTCTGGTTGTGCTGTAGGGCTGTCCTAAAGTTATCTGGCCTTGTCTAAGAACATAAGAACATGCCATACTGGGTCAGACCAAGGGTCCATCAAGCCCAGCATCCTGTTTCCAACAGTGACCAATCCAGGCCATAAGAAACCTGGCAAATACCCAACTGCTGAATAACTTTCTACTTAACTGGATATCTTCAGAGATATCCAGTTAATTAGCTATCAGTGTAACCAAACGCATAAAAAACCAAAGGGCCTGTGGCCCGAACATGAGTCTTGTCACTGATCAATAAACTTTCCTATGGAGACAAGCACCCCAAAACATTCCTGATCCCTCTCTTCCCCACCCCCCCGGCAACATTTGCCCAGTTTCAAAATGAAAGTTCTGATCAGTTCCCATCCCAATTCCCGTTCCTCCTTCACCCTCCTGCAGTGACAAAAGAACATGGGCTTAACCCCTGATTCCTTATGCCCCCTGATTGCCCAAATCCATTCCTGCCGGGAGTGAAGGTCTTACTCTCCTACTCCTGGCGGCTCCATTGCTGCTTCTGATACATGTAGCCAGATAACTTTCAGCAAGTATGTTCAGCAGGACATTTATCCAGCTAAATATACAGGACAAGTTATCCGGCTAACTTTACCCAGATAACTTGTCTAGTAAATGGCCTACTGAATACTGGTCGAGTGCATATGACTCTTTTTCCACATCCCGTGTCATGTACTAGTGGAAGTTTACATGGTCATAGTCACCAAGCAGATAGTTTGAGACAAGCTTTGTAACAAGTGACTGATCTGTTCTGCTGTCTGTGTGACTCCACACTAATAATGCTGTTCACATTACTATAGTACACCATGGGCCTAATTTTCAAAAGCATTTACGCACTTAAAAATAGGTTTAAAAAAAAAAGTTAAAGTTGGTCTGGGACCTGATTCCAGCAGGTGTGTGGGGGACTTTTGGTCCCCTGATTCTAATTTCTGTAATTTCAAAAATACTTATTATTCTAAAACATAAATCCAGGAGATTTGACCACATCGCCCCAATCCTTAAAGCCCTTCATTGGTTACCTATCCACTACAGAATTATGTACAAGTCCATCACCACCATTTACAAAGTCATCCATCAATACGCCCCGCTAAACTTACAAATTCCTTTCAAAAAACATACCTCCGCCAGACCCATTAGGGAGTGTTATAAAGAATCACTACATGTTCCACACGCAAAACCCTTTCAACACAAATCCCTTAAAGACAGAGCATTCTCAACAGCAGGACCACTTTTATGGAACTCCATCCCATCCGACCTGCGACAGGAACCGTGCCTACCGACGTTCAGGAAAAGGCTGAAAACCTGGCTTTTTAAAAAAGCCAGTCCAGACACAGACTGATCCCTGCTACTGTCATCACAAACACATTGTTATCAATGGGTTTAAATAGTAACCATTCACCAACACCAACACTCTGTCATCAACCTCATTCACAATTTCATTTCTACCACATTGGATTTAATTTTTGCATCTCTGTAAATAATCGCTGTAAATAATTTGCTGTCAGTTAATCTCTCTTTTCTTCTTCTTCCTCTGCTCCCAGTTGTGTACTTCCCTGTTTTATTGTAACTGCAATTCCTTTAATCATGCACCAGTTATAGTTGCTCGAGTTCTCTGTATATTGCACACCCTGTTAAATGTAAACCGGTTTGATGTGACTCCTGGCTTGAAAGCCGGTATAGAAAAATAGTAAATAAATAAATAAATTAAAATAAATTAAAAACAATTGTGTATACATATGGAATAATTTTGTAACTCCAAAAAATCTAAAGGCTACTGGGTACTTGAAAAAATCTGAAAAACAAGTACCTACCAAAATTCAAAGAACACACAACAAATGGAAAATATTATTTAAGAAAATTAATAGTATCAGAGGAAAAGACTTCAGATACCAAATGCTAAGGCTCAAACACTCAAAGAGGTAGATCTTAAAAAAGTACGCGCACCTGGCGCGAACAAAAGTACGCCGGATTTTATAAGATACGCGCGTAGCCGCGCGTATCTTATAAAATCCGGGGTCGGCGCGCGCAACGCTGTGCAAAATCAGCAGCCTGCACGCGCTGAGCCGTGCAGCCTGCCTCCATTCCCTCCGCGTCCCCCCACCTTCCCCTCCCTTCCCCTTTCTACCCCACCCCCCAGCTCTACCTCAATCCCCCCTCTATCTTTTGTTGTGCAAGTTATGCCTGCTTGAAGCAGGCATAACTTGCGCGCATTGCCTCGGCATCCCCCGGCACAGGCTGCAGTGCCGGGACTCGGGACCGCCCTCCCGGCCCGCCCCCGAAATATTGCCACGCCCCCGGACCCGCCCCGGACCGCCCCCTGACCCCCGGACATGCCCCCAGGACATGCCCCCGGACTGCCAACACGCCCCCTGGACACACCCCTCCCACCCCTTTTACGAAGCCCCGGGACTTATGCACGTCCCGGGGCTTTGCGCTTGCTGGCAGCCTATGCAAAATAGGCTGCCGGCACGCAGGGCTTTTAAAATCTAGCTGATAGCTTAGTAGGTGGGTTTTTTTATTATCATCAGGCAAAAACCTCTGGGCCGGATTTTAAAACGGTTATGCACGCCGGGCCTAAAGCCCTGGGATGCATGTAAGTCCTGGGGCTTTACTAAAGGGGCAGGGCGGGGGCAGGGGAGGGGCCAGAGGCCTCTGACTCAGCGGCCATTGCCGCTGGGTCGGAGGATTGCGTGCTGGCAGGCTGCCGGTGCGCGCAACTTGCGCTAAAGGTAAGATAAAGGTTTTGGTGGGAGTTAGAGTAGGGCTGGGGGGGGAAGGTTAAGGGAAGGGGTGGGAAGGTCAGGTTAGGGGGGAGGAAATGGGGAAGACAGCGCGGCTCAGCACGCGCAAGGTGCACAATTGTGCACCCTCTTGCACGTACCGACCCTTGATTTCATAACTTGTGCGTGCAAGTTATAAAATCAGGCGTACATGTGCGCATGCCGTGTAGTGTGCGCACATGTACGCCGCACGCACTCCTTTTAAAATGTACCCCTCTGTGCTTTATAGATGTTTTCTTCTGTCACAAATGTGCCCACCAATGGTGAAAATAAAAATAACTGACATATAATCACATATCAAAAAAGATTTTTAAAGAAAAATTATTTAGAAAAAATGATTTAGCTTTAGGAATGAAGAAATCAGAGTGGCTTGAAAAATAAATTAGTCCTGTGAATTGCAGAAATTGTTAATAATTCCAACGCAGGCCAGCATTTTGCCGCTGTGGCTTCATCGGGGAGAAACATTCTATAGTGAAAGATGACTGAACTGCATCTTAAAAGACAAGCAAATGATTAAAATTCTTTTTATGCCACAAGTCATTCCAACCTTACATAATTATAACTTACCACATGCAATGTTTTGTTCATCACAACAATTGCCCTTTCAAAGTGATTCAATGTCTACAAATGCTTAAATCAAAATGGCTGACAATCAGGTTGAAACAGTATATATTTGAGCCTTGAAAGAAATGAGACACTTAAGTCATCACAATTTAACAAGATCTGAGAGCACAGCTTTGATTCTTTACAGAAAGACCAATCCATTATCATCAAACCCACTGATAAAGGCAGAGGGTGGGGGATTGTTATTATGAATCGTCAAGATTACATTCTGGAAATCTTTCAGCAACTCTCTGATACCATTAGTTATAGACCCATCAATTTGAACCCGACCAAGAGGCTGCAATCAGTTATCAAGTGAATTACAACCACAGCCTCAGAAGTTGGTTTTTTGACACAGACATAATTTAAATTTTGAAATGTGAAATATCCACATATCCCAAGCTTATACATTCTGCCTAAAGTTCACAAAACTTTAAATCTTTCACAGGCAGACCAATTATTTAAGCCAATTATTCCATTTTGGAATCATTTTCTACTGTATATATGTTGATAACTTTTTGAAACCGTTTGTCTACTTATATTCAGAATTCCGCACATTTTTTTGAATATTTTGCAATCTGTTGATATACATTAGAGCATCATAATGGTCACCATGGATGTAAATTATCTGTACACATGTATTCCACAAGATAAAGCGTTGAATGTCATCTCTAATTGCTTGTTATGTTGGGAGTGACCCCATCTTATGCCTTCTTCTTTCATTGTAAGGTTAGTCAGTTTGGCATTAAAAAAAGATTTCTTATTCAACAAACAGCTCTATTTTCAAATCAAGGGCACTGTGATAGTGCCACAATGGTCCCTGCACTAGCTAATCTTTATTTGTTTGCCTTTTGATAGACAGTTGATTATTTCTTCACCTTTTTTTGAAAAAAAATTGTATTATGAAAGAGATATATCCAGTCTTGGAATTATAGTTTTCATTGCTGACTTAACACATGCAATGAAAATATACAATTTATTTTACAGTTTAACCCTACAAGTATCTCATTTTTGATGCATTAGTCATTTTTTATGAGGATTTGAAAACTTTTGATAATTCAGTATACAGGAAATCCATGGACTACAACATTTATTTGCATTATGATAGCTTTCATCCTCAGATTCTCCATGACAATTTACCATTTTCTCAGTTTTTATTAATTAAAAAAATTTGCACTTCTATTACAGCATTTAAAGAACATTCCAAGACTCTGTCTTCTGATTTAGTACAGCAAGGCTATCCAATATCTGTGGTTAATAAAACTTATAAGAGGGTACGGTATTATCCTCTGGATTTTTGTTACAGGAATCCTCATCAACAGCTGGTTCTTCATATGATATTCTCACTTATGTCCTATGATACAATTCTTGCTATACGCAGGTTTAAAACTTTTCAAGAGACATTTACAGATTCTTCAGTTGAATCCTCAGTTTCATGATAAGTATTTAAAATTCACTCACACGAGAGGGAAGAACATTAAAGAAATACTATGTCCTGCATTTTATTTTAGAGATGGTTTCAATAGAAACATATCTGTGGCTACACCAGTGTGGAAGATGTCAGGTATGTGATGTAACCTTTTCTATCAAAGAATGTATTCTTCCTGTTACTCATAAGACAACATATATTATGCATCACTTTACTAATTGCTCTTCAACATTTGTGATATTGTAGTGCTCTGTCCTTGTCCTAAGATATATATCGGTAAAACCATCAGGAGTTTGAGGTCTTGGATTTCTGAGCATAAAACCTGCCTGAAGCACTCCAGCCTTGAAGCATCTCTTGTGACTCATTGTTCCAGCATGTCACATCATTTTGAACAATTAAGAGTTTTTTGTCATTGATACAGTTGTCATCCATCCATATGGCGGAAATTGTCAAAGGATTTTATTCCAGCATGAAGTAAGTTAGATTTTCACTTTGGACTGGGTTGACGCATTTGGTTCAAATACTGGTATTGAGTGGGGTCAATTTTTATAATTTTTTCAATAAGTATTCAATAATCTGACCAGTTAATTTTATTAACTGGACAGATTACGGATTACAAAGTTAATTTTATTAACTGGACAGATTACGGATTACAAAGTGATTTATGATTAATTTGTTTAATATTTTTAATATTTTGAACAATTGACAATTTCTCTTTTATTTATAAAACACTGAGGGGTGGATTTTTAAAAACTGCGCGATTGCGTACTTTTGTTTGCGCAGCAGGTGCAAACAAAAGTACGCTGGATTTTATAAGATACGTGCGTAGCCGCGCGTATCTTCTAAAATCCTGGATCGGCGTGCACAAGGCTGCCGATTTTGGGCAGCTGGTGCGCGCCGAGCCGCACCGGCTGCCCAAAATCTTTCGCCCTCCCCTCACCTTCCCCTCCCTTCCTCTACCTAACCCATCCCCCCGGCCCTATCTAACCCCCCCCCACCTTTATCCATGGATTTACGCCTCCCAGAGGGAGACGTAAATCCACGCGCGCCAGCAAGCTGCTGGCGCGCCAAGACCCAACCCGGGGGCGGTTACGGAGGGCACGGCCACGCCCCTGGAATGCCCCCGGGCCGGCGCCACACCCCGGGCCCGCCCCCAAATGCCATGCCACGCCCCCCAAACGTGGCATCACTCGGCGATGCCCCCGACACGCCCCCCACACGCCCCTTTTCAGAAACCCCGGGACTTACGCGGGTTCTGCGCGCGCCGGCGGCCTATGGAAAATAGGCGCGCCGGCGCGCAAGGCCCTGCTTGCGTAAATCCGGGCGGATTTACGCGAGCAGGGCTTTTAAAATCTGCCCGTAATTCAGTTCAATCTTTTTTTTTTTGTAGTGTCAATGAAGCATATGCATGCACAAGCATTTGGGCATTGCATCAAATTAGTGTGTTATCTTTATGATTGAATTTGAGCTTATTTTTAGTAGTGTTAAGCTAGGCTATGTTTGCACTTGTTCTTAAGTCATTTCATTTTATCAGTATGCCTTTTCACTATTGAACTTGAGCTCAGTCAATATTTCTTTGCTGTGTTAAACTAGGAAATGTCTGTATTTTTGAAGACAATTCATTTAGTCAGTAGACTTTCTGATCTCCATTAATAATTTTCTTCACCATTAAGCAAGGATTGTGCCTGCTTGTTTTTAAGGCACTTTATTGAATCAGTGGTCTATTTTTATGATTGAATTTGAGCCTAGGCAATTATTTCTTGTAGTGTCAAGCTAGGAGATGTTTATGTATGTTTTCAAGACAATTCTTCCAATCAGTGTGCTATTTTTATGACTACATTTGAGTTCAGCCAATCATTTTTTGCAATTCCATGACAAGGCAAATGATTGGTTTGGAAATGTTTGTATAAATACTGCTCCAAACTTTCTTGTCAGCCATTTTGATTTACGCATTTGTAGATGTTGAGTCACTCTGAAAAGGTACATGTAGTGATGAGAAGTATTCTGTATGTGATGTTATAATTACTGCATGTAACGTTGGAATGGCTTGTGGCAAAGATATTTTTAATCATTTGCTTGTCTTTTAAGATGCAGTGGAGTCATCTTTCACTGTGGAATATGATAATTTTATGACATTTCCTGAATCTCCAGAATAGTTCGTTTTTATTCCCATAGTGAATCCCAATAAACTTTTAAATTCAGACAATAAAATTGCACATGCAAGACTGTTCCTATATCCAGTGAACAAAACCAACACCTTACTATTATCTTGTGTTGTAAATGTTGGTACCTTACTAGGAGTCCAGGCTGCCCTGTGTGTCACAAAAAAAAAGCATCTGCATGAAATATTTGTCCCAATATTCTGCCCATGTTTTTGATTCCAGTGTTGCATTCAAATATTTCTCCCATACTTTGTTTCAACACAACTAAGCCCAGAGTGATTGAATACGTTTATAAATCCTTGATACAACCTCAGGAGATAAAACTATTTTAGGACAAACTTGTTTACCTTCCAATTCCTTATCCAAAGCCTCTAAATACATTTTAGTTGCAACAATAGAGTGATTGAGCAGTAGTCATTGAACATTTTGCACATTGGTAAAGCCATATTGATTTTGAAGCTCCTAAAATGTCTGACAGTACCAAACTTCAAAATGTGCCCCAACAACCAATTCCTTTTTCAGGCAGAGATGGCACATTTATTGGTTTATTTTGAGTTTTAAAAATAGATTTCTGCCAAATAGGCTTTCCATCTGCTGCCATGTTACACCAGCAATAATCTCCAAATTATGAAAGGCTTTATCAGTTGCTGAAAAAATGAATGAGATTTCATCTTCCTATACAGGGACATACTAGCTAAAAGGTAATATTCGATCTCTGTCCAGTTCTAACCAACATAGTATGGCATATAAATTATTATCCTGGCACCAATACTATGCCTGGTGCAAAAGAAACATCCTGTGATAATCATGAAACTTATGAAAATTCACACCCCATTTATACCCCTTTTCTCGTTACACAATTTTAGCTTACGAGGCATTTACCTTTCTACAGAAATATTGTCAACAATCACTCTAATCTTTTATAAACTACATTAGAAAACAATACCACAAACATTCCTAAAATATAATTTATTTTAGGGATAATCACCATCTTATTTATTTAATTAACTGTAATTATAAACCACAGCAATTACAAAATAACTGCTCAAAGAGAATCAATAACCTAAAAACTCAAAAACCCATTCAAAATAAAACAAAAAATACAAACGTCCATAGCAGCCTTATTGCAATGCCTCCCTCAGATTATGCATCTGAACTATCACATCCCTAGAAAATGGTCTTCAGTCTTCCCTATCATAGGTAACATAAAAGTGACCTGCATAGATTTAAAGGCAATTACCTTTAGACTTCACATCAGCTTTCAAAGAGAACGTTTGTGTATAATTTCCTTTCAAAAATGATCCCAGAAAAACTACTGGCACATGTTTACACCTGATAATTTGTGAGTAGTTTTTTTTTTAAGTAAAACTATGAACATGGTTTGGAAAATGTAAAAGTATGCATGCAAATGCAAGTTCCAGCCTAATCCCATCCCCATCCCATTCCCCATGAAAACCTTTTGTCACTGTGGGTAAAATTATGAGCATAGAGAGGCCCTATGTGCAACTTTCAAACCGGTGCGTGGGTGCATATATGTGTGTGCATGCCAGTGCATGCCGAGATATGCGCTCATTTTATAAAATAGGAATGCATATGGACACCTATTATAAAATAGCCTGACTGCACAAACATTTGCGCCAAATTTTAAGTGGGCGCACACATGGGTGTACAAATCCCACTTCTACTGTGTAAGTCGGGGCTTTCAAAAGGGGTGCACGCCAGCACCATTGCCAGTTTAACCAGTTTGTCTGCCAGTTCACCCAGTTAACAACTAGGTTCTCCACATGCCACTGGTTTGGTATTACTCTCCAGCCCAGGTTGGGGTTTGGGGGGTGATGTTACAGAAACATTCAGAGGTATTCACTGTAAAATTAACATCATCAAAGAATTTTAGTCTTTAAAAAGCGATGAAAAGTAGTTGATTTGTACAATGCAGCTAGCAGAGAGTGCAGTGTACAAATCAACTCCTCTTGTTAGAATTTTCATCGCTTATAAGGGTCTAAAATTCTTTAATGATGCCAATTTTACAATGAATACCTCTGAATGTTTCTGTAACACCAACCCCAAACCCCAACCCATGTCCCGAAAACTCACCCTGAATCAAAATGCCCCTTTACAATGGTGCATATGTTGAGTGACAGGCTGAGCCCTATAAAGAGGTTCTGTCTCTCTCTCCCTCTCTCTCCCTCTCTCTCCCTCTCTCTCATACAGATACCCACTGAGGAGCTGTAGCAAAGTTATGCCAGTAACATGCACTGGCAGAGGAAAATTAGGGGTTGTGCTGGCCCCACTTCTGGAATGCCCTGCCCCTTTATATAGACACACATCCTTCCTGGCTTTTTAAAATTCACATAACTCCCACACAGCCCACGTATGCGGCCATTTTGGCACAAGCAAGGCTTTAAAATCTACCTCTTTGTGCACATTCCCAGGGAAAAGTCTCAATTACCCTGTATAGGTAAAAAAATAGATTCATTAGAACAGTGATGGAGCCTTTTGCAAGATACGATAGCACCATGCCTTCCTTATAGAGATAACTATCCAATTCCTCTTTATATTTATTTTATTTATTTATTTACGGCTTTTATATACCGACTTTCTTGATACAAATCAAATCAACTCGGTTTACATCGAACTAGACAGTAACTATAACCAACCAACCAAACAAGAGACAATTGAAGGAGTATAAAGTTACATTGTAACACGGGTGCCTTTAACTGGGAGTAGGAAACAAGAAAGGAGAATGAAAATAAAGTGCAATATACAAGAGGATATGTGAGGGGCAAGGAGCCGTCCTCGAGGTAACTTGTAACATGATTTAACGATTTCAATAAATAATTGCTAGAACGTTATTTATATACATTCAAGTCAGGCTGTTGGACAAGAGGCGGGGAAGGCTCGGCAGAACAGCCATGTCTTAGTTTCTTTTTAAAAGTTAGAAGGCAAGTTTCTTGCCTGAGGTCCAGAGGCATGGTGTTCCAAATGGAGGGACCTGTGATGGAGAATTTCCTGTCTCTGATGTTTGAGTGGTGCACAACTTTGATAGAAGGAACTTGTAAGGATCCCTTGTAGGCATCCCTTAAAGGTCTAGCCGTCGAGTGCAGTTTAAGAGGATGTAGCAGATCAAGAGGGGTCTGATGGTGAATGTATTTGTGGATAATAGTGAGTGATTTATGGAGAATCCTGAAGTGTACTGGGAGCCAGTGAAGATCTTTTAGAATAGGAGAGATATGTGCTCTCCGATTGGTATTAGTCAGAATTCTCGCCGTTGCATTTTGGAGCAGCTGGAGGGGTTTTATATTGGACGCCGGTAGACCTTGCAAAATGGAATTGCAATAGTCGATTTTGGAAAACAGAATGGTTTGGAGGACGGATCTGAAATCATAGTGGAATAGGAGTGGTTTTAGTTTTTTGAGTACTTGTAACTTGTAGAAGCACTCCTTTGTGGTGATTTTTATAAATTGCTTAAGGTTCAGGTGGCTATCAATAATGACTCCAAGGTCTCTAGCATGGGATATTTGAATGTTAGTTTGTAGTTGGTGTTGGAAGGGACTACCTTCTGGAGTGATTAGCAACAGTTCAGTCTTGGAAGTGTTGAGCACCAGATTGAGGCTTGAGTGGTGATGATTTATTGTTTGGAGGTGAGAGTTCCATAGCTTGAGTGTTGAGTCCAGTGAGTTGGATATTGGGATTAAAATTTGAACATCATCTGCATAAATATAAAACTTAAGTTTTAGATTTGTGAGTAGATGGCAGAGAGGGAGTAAGTAAATATTAAACAGGGTAGGCGATAAGGAAGAGCCCTGGGGGACTCCGAATGGGGCGCAAGTGTGAGAGGATTCCTTGTTCTTGATTTTAACCTTATAGCCTCTATTGCTCAGGAAGGAGTCGAACCATCTAAGAGCTGATCCTGTAATTCCTGTATCTGATAGGTGTTATATATGTTATATCTGATAGGTGATATCTGATAGGTGTTATATCTGATAGGTGTTCCTATATCTTTATATGTGTTGGGATATTCACATTTGCAACAGTAAAGTATATTGTGGTGATAAAGGGAAGACCCAAACATCCCCCCAGTGCCATAGAGTGTAATGAGATGTGTCAAAGCCAATCATTTAAATGTCAGAGCACACAGGTCAAATTGTATTCTTTAAATCTTGGGAATCCCAAGCCTCCTTCCCTCCACCCACCTAGCAGCTGTATATGGGGGCTTTTTAAAATAGGGTTGGCGCGTGTCGGCTCGACTTATTTGCGCAACCGCTGATTGATGCGTGCACTGGGCTTTTAAATTTAACCTCAATGTGCATAATTTTCTAAAACCCTGTTTTCATGGCTAAAGCTCTATTACTTTTAGAAATGGATTTGAAAATTACCCTCTCTTTTTGTTACGTTGTGTACATTCTTTAAGATGATATCTACATTTGATTCAATGGTATCCTTTAGACGTCTGCCACACACTCAGACATTTAACATCTTCAGGGGCCCATTGGAAGAAAAACGGATCTAAATCTTCTTTTATTTATTTACTCATTCAATGAAAGGACTTTTGACTTCAACCTTGAGCTACTAATGAAAAAGCATGAGCACCATAATAATAATAATAATAATAATAATTAAACCAATTTATTTTATTACCTGTTACTTTTGAAAAGACCTCTTTAATTTGCAATAGTTTTGGAACAGAGGCAACGGACATAGGCTAATATCATTTGTGTAAGTTGTCAGTTTCCATTCAACAGCTCCAAAATGTACTTGCTGGGTCCTAATTGAGAGCCAATGATTCCAAAGTTATATTAAGTAGTAGGTGGTGTGGAAACTCCCAAGGGAAAGTCCCTATGGGGGCTTCTAAATTGGCTATGTATACTTCAGCTGAAGTCTATGTTAGAAGCTTAAAGAAAAATGTGTAATACCGTGCAATCAACTGAAGGCAGTTGTAGCTCCTCTTTTATTGTTCTTAACAATTTGCATGCAAAGTAATAAACGGGTTGCATTCATTGACCAAGCCCGGAGAGCTGTGAGTGTCGCAAATGAAATTAACATGATTCAGAGACATTGATAGCAAGCTCTCAACCAATCAGCAACCAAATGTCTCAATATTTATTAGATTCCTAGAATGTATGCTTAATTCTTGTAACTATAATAACTATGCATAAGCTTACGTTTTGTCTTCGTGTTCTAATGGTCAACTTAACCTGTAAACACTAATTGCTATATAAGGTAACATTTTAGCTAATAATTAAATATATATTTAAATAAACCTGGGCATGCAATAGCCATATGTCATCTCTGGCTCTCTAGCCTTTAGCTGTCACTATTACCTTGCTTTATATGAGGAAAAGAAGAAGTTTCTTTTTCTAACTGCATTTCCAAGGCCTTATCAGTCACAATGCATTAATACAGGTGGGATTCTAACCAGAGAATCCCTCTAAATTACTGGTGAATGTTTGCTTGCTTTTTACTTACTTACTGCATAGAGAGAGGAATATCGAGAAAGAAAAGGGAAGTGATTATTCCCTTGTACAGGTCCTTGGTGAGGCCTCACCTGGAGTACTGTGTTCAGTTTCTGGAGACCGTACCTTCAAAAAGGACAAAGACAAGATGGAGGCGTACAGAGAAGGGCGACCAGGAAGGTGGAGGATCTTCATCGGATGACGTACGAGGAGAGATTGAAGAATCTAAATATGTACACCCTGGAGGAAAGGAGGAGCAGAGGTGATATGATACAGACTTTCAGATACTTGAAAGGTGTTAATGATCAAAAGACAACGACAAACCTTTTCCGAAGGAAAAAAATCAGCAGAACCAGGGGTCACGATTTGAAGCTCCAGGGAGGAAGATTCAGAACCAATGTCAGGAAGTATTTCTTCACGGAGAGGGTGGTGGATGCCTGGAATGCCCTTCCGGAGGATGTGGTGAAGACCAGAACTGTGAAGGACTTCAAAGGGGCGTGGGATAAACACTGTGGATCCATAAAGTCAAGAGGCTGCCAATGAAGAGTGGGTGACTCGCCAAAATGATGGCTACTGCCTGGAGTCAATACCCTTATTAAATAAACATACACAGGCTTACGGTGACTCCAACATCGCTCTAAGCTTCAACAGCAAGAGGAAATGTGGAAAAAAGGATTCACACTCACAAAGAGGGGAGTAGCTGGGCTTGTTACGGCGGTTACTACCCCAAATCAAATAAGCCTGATACTTCACTTTCAATGCATATACAGCAAAGTTCTCTGATTCAACGGCAGGGGAGAAGAAAAACTGATACTTCACACATCCAGCAGAGCTCTCTGCTTCAACGGCAGGGGAGAAGAAAAGAGGGTTTGCACTCACAAAGTGGGGAGTAGCTGGCTTGTTACGGCGGTTACTACCCCAAACCAAATGTGCCTGATACTTCACTTTCGATGCACATCCAGCATGGCTCTCTGCTTCAACGGCATGGGAGAAGACTTATACGTCACACATATCCAGCATAGCTCCCTGCTTCAATGGCAGGGGAGAAGAAAAACAACCAATAAGGGCTAATAACATAGTCTGGGTAAAACAAATAAGCATGGGTGCAGCTTGCTTATTGCGGCGGCTACTACCCCTAACGAATCAAGCTAGATATTTCACTTGGATGCAGCTCCATCACTGCTCTCTACATTAAAGGTGGGGGTGGAAGGGAAATAGAACCAAGAGCTAAGAGAAACAGATAAGTATGAGAGAAAATATGTGTGAAGCTTGCTGGGCAGACTAGATGGGCCATTTGGTCTTCTTCTACCGTCATTTCTATGTTTCTATGTTTCTATGTTACACGTCCAGACCCAAGCAGCTTCTACTGTATTTCCTAGACTAAATAGCGCAGCCTCAAACCTTTCAACAACTGTCTGCACAAGTTACAAAGGAATTCAGAACTGGAATCCCTGAAATTTTCCACAGATTGGATGTATCTTATTCATTTTTGTTTTGAAATATCCATTTGCTTTTAGAAATTTGGTGTGTACTGTAAATGGTATTTTACATGCAGAAAATGGAATTCTATGGGATAAGTTTTCAAAATATGTACATGTATAAAATTGACATTATGTGTGAAGACTGTGCATACTAAAAGTGTGGTGCATAAAAGTGAAAAGGAAAAAAAGAAGGAGATAAGGAGCATTCTGTGGCAGGGTTTAGAAGTTTTGCACACAAGTTAGTAAATAGTAGAAGATGAATTTTAAAAGCGATATGCATGCTAAAATCAGGAGATGCATGGGCTTGAATCACTTATTCGTAGCCACCCACTTTTATTTTATTTTTTTCAATTTTATTTTTATTGCATTTCACAACAATTATTTTGAGAGAAAAACAGGTGGTATATCAAGGAAATGTTATATTCTAATACAAACAACCTCCTCCACTACTCACAGAGGTAATGTTATATTTATACCCAATATTATAGGTAATCTAAGGTGGGTGGACTGGATACCATAATACTAAGAGCGAAATATTAGGAAATAGCCACCCAATTTTATAAACCAGCCACATATGTATACAAGTACCAATGCACAAATATCTCACTTCGGGAAAAGGGGTGGAATGTGGGTAGGGCATGGGCATTCTGGGCCGGGATCAAGAGATATGTGATTATGTAATTATATGCCTGGGAGAGCGTCCTGGTCCCTTTCAGTGTAAAGTTACTTCTGCTATGGATGAGATGTAAGTCTGAATAAACTATTTCTAGCCATCTATGAAGAGCTTGAGGAGGTCTAGGTTAACTGGGGCGAAGTGCAGGCTAAATAGCCAGGTGGTAGCTGTGTAGACTGGACAAACTGGTGGATGAATTGTTTGAAACTGGTCATGTCCTGGATGCACATATGTTATAAAATTCCCTCTCTTGTGCTTCTCAAAGCCCTCATTTCACTGCTGTGCGTGTACACATTTAAAATTAGGAGCACACATACACGCTCCCGGCCTATTTTATTACATGTGCATGTACCTGCACGCAGGATATAAAACTGCAGTGCATCTAGCCGCACGTCAAGATACATGTGTACATGGGCGCCTGCATGCCTGTTTTAAAGTTACCATCCCTATGTGCTTTCATTACCAAACTTGACCATAAGATTTTACACCTTCTAATTTAGCTGCAGAAGTCAAATTGCCCTTGACTTTTGCCTGCAGTTTTTGGGTAGGTGGTCAGAGTGAACTGGTAGAGGTGTCGGTGAACTGGTTAATGCAAATATACATAGAAGTATTTTCATAAGCAAAGTATGCATATTCTTTAGGAAATACATACCTCCATGTATATCTTGAGGTTACGTTCAGGTGTTACAATTAATATGCACATAAAATATATGCACATTATTTTATAAAATGGGTAGAGAAATGTGCATATATTTTCAGAGCAGAAATATGTGATATTTTATAAACTGTGGCTTCCACCACGCAGTTAATAAAATATTGCTGTAACTTTAGATTTACTGACTTACACGCATGATTGCTGCCTTACCTGAACTATTTAAAATTACCTCTGTGTGCAAGTTATACTTACATGCATAAAATATTTATATGCACAAACCACTAAAAATGAACAGAACAAATGCACACCCTAATAATGAGGATAGCTGGCAACCTTGACATGTTCCTCTACATAAAGCAAACCCCAGGAAGAATATATTATTCATCAATAAATATTCAATTGATAAATGAATTCCCAGATGCAAACCACTCTAGATTCCAAAATAGATATCACCACTCTACACAATTAAATGCCTTTTCTACATTTAATAACAATACCATTATAGGTTACTCTTGCTCTTTAGAAAGATGTAATACCATATATTGCAAAGAAGCCTGGAATTATCAGATGACATTGTTTTTTTTCATAAAATCTGCTTGATCTCTATGAATTATTGTTCCAAAAGTCCAATTTAACCTCAATGCTAATATTTTGGCACAGATTTTATAATCCACATTCATTAGTGAGATTGGTCTATAATTTTGAATGTATAATGCATCCTCCCCTGGTTCTCTAGGACAATGATCATTGCATTCTTAAAGAAGTTTTTTGCCTTTCATGGTGAAATAAATTCCTGATATGCCTATTTAAGCTTTGGTATAAAATAATCCTTAAACGTTTGATAGTATTCAACAGGGAAACCATCTTCAACAAATGACTTACGAGGTATGAAAGCCATAATTGCTGATTTTATCTTATTCTGTAACCTCTACATATAATAACTCTTTATCTGTTGATGCAAGGGTAAGATGCAGGAGGATAGTGTACAAAAAGGTAGTAAAATGACATTTTCTGACATCATTGTCTCTGAAGAGTATAGTACAGCCAGAACTGCTCAATGTTGGAACACTTACTGTCCAGGGATGTGCATTTATTTGAAATGAATAGGTAAAATGTAACAAATGGGTCCATGTAATGAAAGGAAGGGTCCCACGAATGAAAACATGTTATTTAACCCATTCATTTGTTTCCCATTGATTTCTATGGCCCATTTAAGTTTATGGATCTGCAACAGGTACAAGTAATTATAACAACCAGCCCTTCCAGATGTGAACTCACCATCTTGACAGAGCTGATTCAGAGCATCTTGAATCAAGCACAACAAATCACAGTGAAGTACCTTTCTTATTAGCCTATTGCTGATATCTGGATTAAGTGATGTTGAAACACGTCCACCAGAAGTTGTGAGCATGTGCAAGAAGTACTGTATTTCTTCTCTAGCTTTAGTTAGAGAAGGACATGCTAAGAAAAAGCTCTCATAGAGTTTTAAAAAACAGCTTAAGCATTTTGGATTTTTGTCACTGGTAGGCTACTTCTAATCTTCTCTGTGGTGCACTGCGTTCACTCACTGTGCCAGTCATAAGAGAAACGAATTGAAACGGAACCACACTACACCCGAGTGCCTGGAAGAATTTTTTTTGGTTTATTTAAGTGAAAACCCTCATATGTGAGCAGAGCATCAAGCTAACCAGAGCTTTTCATGAACTGTTCACTTATATAGTTGCAACTTTTTATTTGTTGACAAGTGTAACAGAAATGCCCGCTCAGTGTATATAATCATAGGGAAAAACACTTTGATGCAGATAGCCACTTAACTATTGTGAAAGATACTTTGTTGTGATAATCCTGTAAAATCAATTAACATGACACTTATCTTTGGGAAACTGCAGCTTGATGCCCTGCTCACATATGAGGGTTTTCACTTAAATAAACCAAAAAAAATTCTTTTGGGCACTCGGGTTTAGTGTGGTTCCATTTCAATTCGTATATACTATTTTACCACATTGAATTCCAGTTCTTTTTGTTATGCTAGTCATAAGAGAAAGGCAAGCAGTGACACTTGATGCTAATTTTCTCATCACTGGAGAACGGTCTAAGTGGGAGACAGCATGGGGAGTTGCAGCAATGCTAGTGATTTTTTGTCTCTATCTTACACCAGTGAATGAACCCTGAGCAGTGAACAGAGACTGAAGCAAAGATTCTATACTAGGCTTTCAGTCTTTTCTGTTGGTGTTTTTTTGGAGTCTCTCAACACTAGTGGAGAACACTGAATGCAGCACAGCACACATATACACTATGCTGTGTGTGTGTGTGTGTTTGTGTGTGTGACAGACAGGTTTCCACACACATGGTAGAGTGTACTTGATTGGGGGTACAGTTATGGTACCAATAAATAAAAAGATATTTGTAATATATAAACCCCCAGTAGACAATAGAGATGAGCTTCGTTTTTCTGGCTCAGGTCGAGTTTCGGTTCGGGCGCTTTTCCCTCGGATCATTTTTCACCAAAAATGAAACTGGAACCCGAATCCAAAACCGGAAAAACGAATTTAAAAAAACCACACGAATCGGGAAAAAAACCGCAAATCGGAAAAAAAACCCCACACAAACCCTTCACATTTACTTTCTTATAACCCCCCCCCCACCACCACCATCCCGATCCCTCCCCAAGACTTACTAAAAGTCCCTGGTGGTCCAGCGGGGTCCCGCGAGCGATCTCTCCCTCCATGCTGTCGGGCCTGCTATGACTCAAAATGGTGCTGATAGCCTTGCCCTTACGATGTCACAGGGGCTACCGGTGCCATTGGTCAGCCCCTGTCACATAGTACATCCTAGGTACATCCTCCCACAATTCCAAAAAAGTCACCAACACCAAGGTCCCCCCTCTCAGCACCTTTATCCTTCGTCTCCAAATTGACCAGGGACAAAGCACACAAAGAACCTAAAGAGGAAGAAGAGGAAGAAGACAACGACAAATTGGAAGAACTAGATCTATCACACTTCTTCTTATGCTTGGACTTGTTGCGCCTCTTAGCCCTTGCAGAATCATAATTAATACATTTGTAGTTTTGATATTTGGGTGAAGATAATTAATTTCCAAAGTATTGTAATTAAGTATGATAGATTTATTGCTCTTGATTTTTTCTGCTCAATGAACATTGTTGTTGCAATTCATGAAGCCCAGCGAAGATCATTCTGTGTGTTATATATTTTGTGTATGAGGGGATCTGACATTCAGTAGTCAAAAATTAGGTTCCATGTTTTGTCTCAGGTTAATTATGTGGATTTACACTTGACACTGAGAGTGTTTTGTCTCCTTATTTACAAATTAATGTATCTAGTAAACAGGTGCAGACTGACCATTCATGAAATAGGGCAGGGTCTGAGGGTCCACAGAACTCTCTCCTAACCTTGGATGAGTGGTTAGGGGCCAATAACTCTTATTGCCCTAGGGCCCACATCACTGACCATCCACCCCTCTTAGTATGGTTGTATCCTGCTTTCTAATGTGAGATATAACTTTCTAAGTGATGATGGGGCAATTTTCAAAGAGTCCATGTAGGTGCATAGACCTGGCACATTGTATCTAATTTTCAAAAGGAAAGTAAGTGCCTAATTTTCCTTTGAAAATTGCCCATGGCTGTCAAGGATTACCATGGTTTTTATACATGCTTTTTCTATGGGCAGATTTTTCCTGAAAATAACGTTTAGATCTGAAAAGTCGATCTTTGTGCATTGGTTTTCCAAACTTACCTGCATACATCCCTGGAAATATCTCCAATCTCAATCTGGCAAAAAGTATGCGAGTTATGGAGTCTTGTGCACATTTTTAGCAGGACATGAGTTTATGGTAGTTTGCAGATGCCGGTTTTGTCTGGGTAAATTGCTTTGAAAATTGTTCCCATTCCCAATACCTTACAAAGATTCTTGTGGTTTGCTAATTATTACCATCAGTTTATTCCAGATTACTCCTCCATGGCAACCCCCTTTATTGCTCTTAACCACAATTGCCTCCAGAGGCTAATGAAACTTTCTAGAAGTTAAAGTATGTCTTTGACATCAAGTATTGCCTATTATGGCTGGATTTCATGCAACCTTTCATTTTAGAACTAGATGCCTCTACCTTGGGGGTAGGGGCTATCCTCAGCGACACACTCCAGAAGGGTTGCTTTGTTCATGCTCCTTCTTTTTAAAGAAGTTTTCCCTGGCTCAGCGCAACAACAGCATTGGAGATCGAGAGCTCTTGGCAGTCAAAATTGCTCTCAAAGAATGGCGCCATGTTCTCGAGAAGGTTCCACACCACGTCACTATATACACGGATCACAAGAACCTCGAACATCTAAATCAAGCTCAACCGCTTAATCCAAGACAAGCCTGTTGGTCTTTGTTCTTTGCTTGCTTTGATTTTGAATTACAGTATCACCCAGCACTCAAGAATCTACAACTGATGCCCTCTCTCACTCTTTTTAGACCGAAGATGTCCGAGAACCTCCCAGGCACATCATCGATCCCGCTAAGATACTCCTGGCCACTACAGTGCCCATCCCTCCAAAGAAGACAGTAGTACCTTCCAGATTGCATGAGTAAGTGTTGAAATCGGCCCACAACTCCAGTGTCACAGGACTCCCAGACAGGGATGAACCCTTGATGTGCTTCAATGGCACTACTAGTGGCCCCAAATGAAGCTATGTGTCAAGGCCTATGTTGACTTATGACCCACCTGTGTGTATATGTAAGTAAGAGACTGGGAGTGTGCATGTGTGTTTGTGGATGTGTGTGTATTTGTGTGTGTATATGCGAGCGAAGGTAGGTGTTTGTGTGTGAGAGGGAGCCTGTGTGAAGGGGTATGTATGTGTGAGAGAGAGACAAATGGAGGAAGCCTGTGTGCAGGGGTGTGTAAGACTGTGTGCAAGAGAGAGAGGGAGCCTGTGTGATGGAGAGGGAAACTGGAGATCAATGGGGGAGAGGAGATGGAGACATGAATCTTGGGGAGTTCCAAAGGAAGTTTCTACCCCAGGTGCCAAATACTTTAGGTATGCCTCTGGGGAGCAGGGCATCAAGAGTGCTAGGGACTTGGATGGGCTGGGGAACAAGACTGATAGGGACTGGGAGGTCTGGGAAGGTGGTTAAACTTTAGCTTAATCAGCTTAATCCCCTATGAAGAAAGACTGAAGAGGTTAGGGCTGTTCAGCTTGGAGAAGAGACAGCTGAGGGGGGATATGATAGAGGTCTTTAAGATCATGAGAGGTCTTGAACGAGTAGATGTGAATTGGTTATTTACATTTTCGAATAATAGAAAGACTACGGGGCATTTCATGAAGTTAGCAAGTAGCACATTTAAGACTAATCAAAGAAAATTCTTTTTCACTCAATGCACAATAAAGCTCTGGAATTTGTTGCCAGAGGATGTGGTTAGTGCAGTTAGTGTAGCTGGGTTCAAAAAAGGTTTGGATAGGTTCTTGGAGGAGAAGTCCATTAACGGCTATTAATCAAATTTACTTATGCTATTAATTGCATCAGTGACAAACCAAACTTACTAAGCACCAAAAAAATCATGTAGGGTTCACTAAATTATTTAAACCAATCAATTACCACACACGGTGGAAAGTGTCCCATTATAAATACTCAACAGTGTCTTTGAAATTTTAAAAGGGAAACATCCTCTTGAAAATACAATTAATTTTTTACAACGATGTTTTCATTACTCAAAAATTTTTTTTAGGAAGGAAGTGGATTGTTTCATAAATTTCAATGCACTACTGACTTGTAGTGCCTTGTGTGGATTTTAATCATGAACGTTCCACCTCCTACCCGATATGATTTTTTTCAAACGGTGGACAGTAACTTTCCAAACGGAGTCGGTGTTATCTTTGTACGGCAAGGGTAATTTTCAACCATTTGGTTGGTGTTAATAATGAATGATGCGGGACTCTAACCAACACTGCCGTTGAGAACAATTATTATATCTTTTTAAAGCACATTGCAATTTAAAAAATTTTGAAAAAAATCATATCGGGTAGGAGGTGGAACGTTCATGATTAAAATCCACACAAGGCACTACAAATGCACTACAAGTGCCTTGTGTGAATGAAAACATCGTTGTAAAAAATTAATTGTATTTTCAAGAGGATGTTTCCCTTTTAAAATTTCAAAGACACTGTTGAGTATTTATAATGGGACACTTTCCACCGTGTGTGGTAATTAATTGCATCAGTGGCATGGGATCTTCTTAGTGTTTGGGTAATTGCCAGATTCTTGTGGCCTGGTTTGGCCTCTGTTGGAAACAGGATGCTAGGCTTGATGGACCCTTGGTCTGACCCAGCATGGCAATTTCTTATGTTCTTATGTTCTTAATCACATCAGTATGATGTACGCTTTCCCTTATTTAATTTCAATTTCACTTTTGAGTTTATTTGATTTATATGCTGCTTTTTGGCACTTCAAAGCAGATTACATTTAGTTACTGTAGGTATTTGTTTAAAATAGTTGTTTAAAAGAGCCACACTGATGTCCCTGAAGAGTGGTTATTACTAGGAGACTGCATCACACATCTCTAAATTAAAATATTTTCTGTTGGGAAAGAAACAATAGAACAAGGGGGTGTCACAAAATGAAACTCTAGGGGTAGTGAGGTGGAGGGAATTCCAAACCCACATCAGGAAATATTTTTTTTACAGAATGATGATCAATGCCTGGAATGCCCTTGCGGAAGAGGTGGTGAGGATGAGAAGAGTAAAATGAATTCAAAAAGGTATGTTATAAACACTGCTGATTCTGAGAGGCTAGAGTTGAAAATGAAGAAAAGGGAACATAGAAATATAGAAATGACAACAGAAAAGGACCAAATGGTCCATCCAGTCTGCCCAGCAAGCTTGTGGTAGCATCAAAAGTATCAGGCATATTGGTTAAGGGTAGTAACAGCCACATCAGCAAGTTACTCCCACTCCCACTTGTTTTCCCAGACCTTAAAATGTAGTGTTCTTGTTGGATCCTGTCTGAGTCTGATTCCCCCCCCCCCTTTTTCCCCTTCTGTTAAAGCAAAGAGTAATATTGGAGCAGAGAGCAATATTGGAGTAGCATCAACAGCATGAAGGCCTGTTGGTTAAGGGTAGCAACCACCACACAGAATGATATCCCCATTCCCTCTTCATTTCCATCCTTTAGTCCCTAGGGATCCACAATGTTTATCCCATGACCCTTTGAAAACTTTCACAGTTTTTGACTTCACCACCTCTTCTAGAGGGGAATTCCAGGCATCCACCACCCTCTCTGTGAAGAAATATTTCCTGATGTTGGTTCTGAGTCTTCCTCCCTGGAGTTTCGTTTCATTTCATGACTCCTAGTTCTACTAATTTCTTTCCAATGGGGAAGGTTTGTTGATTGTGCATCATTAAAACCTTTCCGGTATCTGAAGATCTGTATCATATCTCCCCTGCACCTCCTCTACTCCAGGGTATACATATTTAGGCCCTTCAACCTCTCCTCATAAGTCATTTGATAGAGACCCCCACCATTTTTGCCGCCCTTCTCTGGACAGCTTCCATCCTGTCTCTGTCCCTTTTGAGATATGGTCTCCAAAACTGAACACAATACTCCAGGTGAGGCCTCACCAAGGACTTGTACAAGGGCATTATCAACTCATTTTTCTTACTGGTTATTCCTCTTTCTATGCAGCCCAGCATTCTTCTGTCTTTACCTATCGCCTTGTCACATTACCTTGCCATCTTCAGATCACTAGACACTATCACCCCAAGGTCCCTCTCTTGCTCTGTGCTCAATAGCCCTTCACCTCCCATCACATGCATCTCTTTTGGATGCCCACACCTCAGATGCATGACTCTGCACTTCTTGGCATTGAATCCCAGTTGCCATGTCTTCGACTACCATTCAAGCTTCCTTTAATCATGTCTCATTCTCTCTACTCCTTCCGGCATTTCCACTCTGCTTCAGATCTTAGTATCATCCAAAAATAGACAAACATTACCTTCTATCCCTTCTGCAATGTCACTCATAAAGATATTGAACAGAATCAGTCCCAACACCAATCCTTGTGGCACTCCACTTAACACCTTTTCTTTCTTCAGAGTAGGTTTCATTTACCATCACATTCTGCCTTCTATCCATCAACCAATTTGTAATCCATTCCAACACCTTTGTGCTTACTCTCAAACCTTCTCATTTTATTCATAAGCCTCCTGTGCAGGACCATATCCAAAGCTTTGCTGAAATCCAAGTAGATCATATTGATCCTTGATCCAATTCTTTAGTCACCCATTCAAAAAATCAATCAGATTTTTCTGACAGGATCTTTCCCTAGTGAATCCATGCTGCTTCAGGTCAAGCAACCCACTGGATTATAGATAGTTCACTATCCTTTCCTTCAGCAGAATCTCCATTAATTTTCCCACCACTGAGGTGAGACTAACCGGCCTGTAGTTTCCAGTCTCCTCTCTGCTCCCACTCTTGTGAAATGGGACCACCACCGCTCTTCTCCAATCTTGCGGCACCACTTCTGTTTCCAGGGATCTATTGAACAGGTCTTGCAGTGGACCTGTTAGCACATCTCTGAGCTCCATCAGTATCCTGGGATGAATCTCATCAGGCCCCATGGCTTTCTCTACTTTCAGTTTTCCTAGCTCTTCCCATATATTCTCTTCTGTAAATGGAGTTTTGTCTATTCCACCCCCCTCCAATGTCTTGTTAATTAGTGACGGTCCCTCTCCAGGGTCTTCTTTAGTGAACACAGAACTGAAGTAATTGTTTAATATTTCTGCCTTTTCTTTGTTTCTCTCCACATATTGATCCCTGTCACCTTTCAATTTCACTATACCACTTTGGAGCTTTCTCCATTCTCTGATGTATCTGAAAAATGATTTGTCCCCACTCTTTATCTCTTTGACAATCCTTTCTTCCACCTGACTTTTTGCTTTCTTGATTGCCTTCTTCGTCTCCCTCAATTTGACCAGATATTCTTCCTTGTGTTCCTCTTTTTGGGATCCTTTATATTTCTTAAACGCTGTTCTTTTTACTTTTGATTTTATCAGCTATCTCCTTTGAGAACAAGATTGGTTTCTTATTTCTTTTGCTTTTGTTTACTTTTCTAACATATAGATTACTTGCCTTAGTAATTGCGGCTTTTAGTTTGGACCACTTTTGTTCCACCTCTCTCATTTTCTCCCAGTCTTCAAGTTCGGCCTCCATATACTTTTCCATTTCCACAAAGTCTGTTTTTTTTAACTACAAAACTTGGGTCTTTGTGTGACTTCTCTGGACTTCTCCATGCTGTTGGCTGATCACTGGTGCTGAGGTGGGCACCCATCCAGACATTAGATACATTATCCCCAATAGTGAGGGGATTACATAGGGGTAATCTGCACAGAGTGACAGTTACTCCCTTAACTGACCCAAAACATAGACTCACATACATGCACACTAACATTCCATCTGGCTCCCACACTGCCTGACAGAATTCCATTCTATTTCTATTTTCAACCCACAATGCAGATGTTGAACAGGCAGCATATTTCCACTACCCATTCACTGTGCAGATGGGGGCAGCAGTGCATCTCTACCACTGCCACCACGACCCATCCATTGTGTGTACTTACGTGGGCAGCAGTGGATCTCCTTCTCAGTCTCAGGCTTCCTTCACTGTGTTGTTGATGTAGGCAGCAGTGGATCTCCATAACAGTCTCAGGCTTTTTTCACTCTGCTGTGGCAGCGGGAAGCAGTGGATCTCAGTCTTGGGCTCCCTTCATTGTTTTGTTGATGTGGGCAACAGCAGATCTCCATCTCAGGCTTTTCTCACTCTGCCATGGCAGTGGATCTCCATCTCAGTCTCAGGCTCCCTTCAATCTGCTGATGTAGTGGGCAGCAGTGGATCTCCATCTCATCTGAGTCTCAGGCTCCCTTCACTGTGTTGTTGAGGTGGGCAAAAGTGGATCTCCATCACAGTCTCAGGCTTCCTTTATTCTGCTGCAGAAGTGGATCTCAGTCTCAGGTTTCCTTCAGTCTGCTGTGGCAGTGGGCAGCAGTGTATCTCCATCTCATCTTAATCTCAGGCTCCCTTCACTGCGTTTTTGATGTAGGCAGCAACGGATCTCCATCACAGTCTCTGGCTTCCTACACTTTACTGCAGCAGCAAGCAGCAATGGATCTCCAATGCAGTCTCAGGCTCCCTTCACTGTATTATTGACATAGGCAGCAGCAGATCTCCATCACAGTCTCAGGCTTCCTTCACTCTGCTATGGCAGAAAGCAGAAGTGTATCTCTGCCTCAGTCTCCCTTTAATGTGCTGCAGAGGTGGGAGCGCAGGCAGCAGAATGGCAAGCTCCAGCGACTACACAGAGTAGGGATGTGAATCGTTTTAGGACGATTAAAATTATCGTCCGATAATTTTAATATCGTCTTAAACCGTTATGGAACACAATACAATAGAGATTCTAACGATTTATCGTTATAAATCGTTAGAATCGTGAGCCGGCACACTAAAAACCCCCTAAAACCCACCCCGACCCTTTAAATTAAATCCCCCACCCTCCCGAACCCCCCCCCAAATGACTTAAATAACCTGCGGGTCCAGCGGCGGTCCGGAACGGCAGCGGTCCGGAACGGGCTCCTGCTCCTGAATCTTGTTGTCTTCAGCCGGCGCCATTTTCCAAAATGGCGCCGAAAAATGGCGGCGGCCATAGACGAACACGATTGGACGGCAGGAGGTCCTTCCGGACCCCCGCTGGACTTTTGGCAAGTCTCGTGGGGGTCAGGAGGCCCCCCACAAGCTGGCCAAAAGTTCCTGGAGGTCCATCGGGGGTCAGGGAGCGATTTCCCGCCGCGAATCGTTTTCGTACGGAAAATGGCGCCGGCAGGAGATCGACTGCAGGAGGTTGTTCAGCGAGGCGCCGGAACCCTCGCTGAACGACCTCCTGCAGTCGATCTCCTGCCGGCGCCATTTTCCGTACGAAAACGATTCGCGGCGGGAAATCGCTCCCTGACCCCCGCTGGACCTCCAGGAACTTTTGGCCAGCTTGTGGGGGGCCTCCTGACCCCCACGAGACTTGCCAAAAGTCCAGCGGGGGTCCGGAAGGACCTCCTGCCGTCCAATCGTGTTCGTCTATGGCCGCCGCCATTTTTCGGTGCCATTTTGGAAAATGGCGCCGGCTGAAGACAACAAGATTCAGGAGCAGGAGCCCGTTCCGGACCGCTGCCGTTCCGGACCGCCGCTGGACCCGCAGGTTATTTAAGTCATTTGGGGGGGGTTCGGGAGGGTGGGGGATTTAATTTAAAGGGTCGGGGGTGGGTTTTAGGGGGTTTTAATGTGCCGGTTTTGCGATTTTTTCGATTTTTTCACGATTTTTCACGATTTTTCACGATATTTTACCCCCCCCAAACGGCAACAATACGATTCCCTCCCCCTCCCAGCCGAAATCGATCGTTAAGACGATCGAGGACACGATTCACATCCCTAACACAGAGCTCCCAATCATCAGCAGCAGTGATAGTGATGATGACATTGTGAAATATTTGGTTAAAGTTCCTTTCTCTAGATTGAGTTTTAACATCAAGCAAAATATTTCCAAAGGAAGAAACACTCCACAGTTTCCAAGATTAATGCAAGATGAAAAACATTTCAGCCAAAGAAATAGGTATGATGCAACAGAATGGTTAACCCTTAACAGGAAGTGCTACTTTGAATAAACTTTTTTGTTGGCCATGTCTACTTTTTAATATTGACAAAGGGACCTGGAACAGTAATGGATTTTGTCACTTCAATAATTTGATAAAAGTTTGCTAGAAACATGATAGCTCTCTGACACATTGACAAGCTACTTTGCAACTCAAAATGTTTGGTCAAACTTGTATTGATCTTAAACTTGATGAACAGCGCAGGCTTGGGATTTCAAAACACAATGACATGGTCAGAGTAAACAGAGATGTTTTGAAGAGATTAATCAATGTGGTTTGTTTCCCCAGTCAAAAAGAACTGGCATTTCAAGGTTACAATGAGTCTATGCAGTCACTCAACAGAGGAAATTACATCCAACTGTTACATTTTTTGTCATGTTATGGCTGTGTTTTGTGTTAGCACTTGGAAACAACTAAGTTTTCTCAGGAATATCAAACCATATTCAGAATGACATAATCTCTTCAGTCCCTGCAGTGACTGATTCTTCAATTAAGGAAGAATTGCAGAAATCAACATTTGTTGTTGTGCTAGCTGATGAATCTTCTGACATAGCAAATCTCTCTCATCTTTCTATACAGGTCAGATATGTTACTAACAATGACAACGGACCAAAGGAGAGATTGTTGGGATTCATCAAACTGAAAGACAGAAGTGCACAAGGAATTTCATCACTTAGACTTCAAACTCTTAAGGAATTTCACTACCTGCAAAAATGCGTTGCTCAAGCATTTGATGGAGCTCCAATAATGGCTTCAGATTTGTGTGGTGTACAATCCATGATTTGAAAAGAGGCCCCTGATGCAATATTTGCTCACTATTAGCACATATCTTAAATTTAGAACTGAGTCAAAGTGCTGGATATATTCAATAGTGCAAGATATTTTTTCCACTCTGAATGGAATAACTGCATTTTTTCACAAAATCAAATAAGAGACTCAGTTACTAGATGAGCTTGTAAAAGTAAGAATTCTGACAGTAGCTACTATAAGGCAGAATTGCAGCTCATGAATTGTCAACATTGTGAAAGAGAATAAAAAAGGATTACTTGAGCTATTTGAAGATATAATAAATAATGCTCAAGAATGGGCTAGTGAAACAGTAGCTGCTGCATCAGGTTTCCATCATAGACAAAACGATTTTGCGTTTTTCTACTTGTTGACAGTTTTTGCTTGCACAGATGTCTTATTTTCAATTTTAGAAGCAAAAAGATTTGACATTTCCTTCTGCCAACAAAAGGTAAAAGAAGCAGAAGAATTCTTAGGTACTCAGAGAGAAACATTTCAAGAAATGTGTGAAAGCTTAGCAGAAGAAATAGGCCCTCCCAGGAAATGAAGTTGTGGAGCTTGATTTGAAGCTAATGCATAATACAAGCACTTGTTCTATGAAATAATTGATTGCTTGTTACTTCAACTTAGAGAGAGGTTTTCAGACAGGGCTAAGTTGAAATTTGTAGCTTTTCTAGATTCTTCAAAATTGATAACACGTGCCAAATCTTTCCCAGAAGAGGCACTCTTCTCTTTGAAGGAAACATTCAGTCAATATTTCAACTTTGTTAGACTTAAGAATGAGCTCACAGTGATGAACACATTTTCAGAGTTCCATGGAAAATATCCACATGAAATCCATAAAATGCTAACAAGTACTAGTCTACATTCACTAGGCTTCAATGAAACTTACAAACTTGCCACACTGATTCTCACAATTCCAAGCACCAAGCTACAATGGAAAGATTTTTCTTTGCTCTAAAAGGAATTAAGAACAGAGCTACAACAGGACAGGACAAACTTTCATCTCTAACAAAACTATTGAAAAAGAGCTGCTCCTTAGTTTAAAGTCAAATAGAAAATGTTATGAGGATGTCACAGAACATTTTATAAAAAAGGAGAAAAAGATGGAGATTCAGTTTAAGTAATGTCTTTCTAAGAAGCTGTTAGCTGTATCAGTTCAGTCCAAAGCAACAGTGATTGACTGTGATCTCTTAATTGTTTCTGGTTCAAGTATTATAGATGTTCAAATGGTTATTCCAGAAAGCAGTTCTGTTGGTTCAGCCTAAAGCAATAGTGACTTGTCAGCTATCATTCATACCTGAGTATTAAGACTTCTGAAGAAAGAATGGATGGCAAAGCTCAGCTGTGTTTGGTTGCTGCTTCCACCCTGGATGTGTATGCTGTTTCTGCTGCTCTATGCTTCTATATCTCTGGATACTCAAAAACCTGCTGCTTCTGCCTTTGAATATGATGCAGTCTGTAATGCTCACAAAATATATTCATAGAACCTGTAGCTGTGCACCCCTCTTCCCTTGGCATGTGAAACATTTTTAGAATCTATATCTGCTATAGGCTTTTTGCAAGTTATCTCAGCCTCCAAAAAGAGAGCAGGACATACACTGGATTTAATTTTCACTAATCAAAATACCATACCAAATGTAATGGAATCTATTTCCGTTAAACCTGTTCCTTGGTCTGATCACAGTTTAATCTCATGAAAGGCAAAATTAAGTTCTCCTAAAGTATGTAACAGAGATAACATTTTTCAAATTGAAAAACGAGACCATGTTGTTACTGAAACCTTGAAGAGCCAGTTTTCTGATAATCTGAAGAATGTTGTTTTAGATAAGTAGTAATGCTGTTGAAATCAATACGAATATTATTGACACTATAGTCCCATTAAAAATTTTCAGTAAATTCCAAAAATAGATTGGCTCCTTGGTATGATAATTATTTAAGGAAATTTAAAAGTACACTTAGGAAGAAAGAGAAAACTTGGAGAAGGAATAAATCCGAGGTAAATTTAGAAAGTCACAGATTAACTCTTCATAAGTATAGACAAACTGTGAATAAGATAAAAAAAGATTACTATGCCAAAAAGATTCATGCACTTAACTTTAATTGTAGGTTATTGCTCAGTACAGTGAAAAATCATATAAGACTGTTAGAATCATAGGTGTCATCGGAGTCCATTCCTACCTATGATATGTTTGCGGTCTTTTTCAAAGAAAATGTGGAAAAATTGAATATGCTATTTCCTGTCATTGACTTACATATTGAAGATGAATGTAAGAATATAGATCCAATATGAGATGAATTTGATTTCATCCCTAGAAGTCCAACATGTTATTGAGAAACAACCCTGCTCCCAACAGATTGAATCCAATCTCTGTGGTACTGTTAAAATTTGTAAAGGACATAATTGCTCCATGTTTATCAGCTATAGTAAATTTATCCTTAACTGAAGATCAGTTACCTTCTCTGATTAAAAGAGCAACAGTGAGGCCTCTATTAAAAAATAGAAATCTGGATCCTGGCACAGTAAATAATTATCACATTATTTCATCACTTCTGTTTTTCACTAAATTAATCGAGAATATTATCCTTGTTCAGTTAACTGACTTTTTAGAAGATAATTCCCTATTATTCCCAAATCAATTTGAGTTTAGAAAACACTGTAGTACAGAGACACTATTACTTTCTATTCAGGACACTATCCTAAGAGTTTTCAATGGTAGTCAAGATTTTCTGTTAGTTCTTTTAGCTATTTCGGCAGCTTTTGACACCATTGACCACAAAATTTTGGTAAATCTCTCAAAACCTTGGGAATTGGCAGTCACCCTTTGGAATGGTTTAAATCATATTTGAGCAGTAGGTCTCAACAAATCTGGATTGGGAGTAAATATTCAGCTTGGTTCAAAGTTCGTACCGGGGTTCCCCAGGGTACAGCGCTTTCAGCTGTGTCTAATATCTATTTAATTCCTCTTTGCAAATTGTTGGCAGGGTTAGGTCTATCTTTTTTTATATATGCCAATGACATACAGTTCCTTGTTGCCATATATGATACACTGACTGTTACTATTGAATTCTTGAAAATCTAATAGCTTTTCAGAGATAGATGTCATACAATAGGTTAGAGTTAAATTTGTCGAAGTCAGAAATTGTTTTCTTATCACACACTAAAAGTGCACCTGAAAATATAGAAATTTCAGTGAAAGATCATGTAATGAAGATTTCAGCTACAGTGAGAGATTTCGGTGGTATTGTTAGACACCCAATTAACTATGTCTGCTCATATTAAAAACTTTTGTTCATTCTGGTTATTATAAGATTCAGTTATTAAAACATCTGAAACCCCTTTTGGATATCACTGATTTTAGATTTGTTCTTCAAACATTATTGTTCCCATGTTTTGACTATTGTAACTCTCTCCTACTGGGACTCCTAGATTCATCATTGTGTCAATTACAATTGTTGGAGAACTCTGCTACCCATTTGTTATTGGATTGCAACAAATGTGATCATATTGCACCAGTTCTTGCACATTGGTTACACATCTATTTACAGACTGAATATAAGGTGTGGATGTTGATTCAAAAATTTTTGAACCAGGTTGGTGCTACTGGCTTGGTGCGGCATTAAGAATATATATTCCCATGAGAAATTTAAGATCACAAGATAAAGGACTCCTTGAGATTCCATTGATTAAGCAGACACACCTTGATGAGATTAGAGATCGAATATTTTCCATAGACAGTCCAATATTATGGAGCAACATGCCCAATAGATTAAGAACTGAAATCACCATTACTACTTTTAAAAAACTTTTAAAAACTTGGTTATTTAACAGGTATTTTGAAAACACAATACCTGATGAAAACTTACAGGTTAGGAAGTAAAATATATTACCATCTTTTAGACAGCATGGTTATTATAAATTTATTAGTTTGACATTGTTAGTCTTTTTAAATTATTGTGTATGTACAATTTGGATTGTAAACCATATTGACCTTTTGCGAGAATACAGTATTTAATACAGTTAAATTTTTAAAAAGTTGTTAAAATAAATTGGTTCCATTCATTTTCATAGTTGTTTTAGAAAGCTACACTGTCAATTCAGCCCAAAAATGTAAGTACATCAATATATGTTAAGATTAGACTATGCATTAATATTTTGCACATTTACTGAAACTAATATAAATGTCACCGAACGTCACTGTTTGGTTGAGTACCTGGCCCTTTCACCTACAACTTCCCTCTATGCACCTGGCTCTACGCTGTATTAGATCATTCCCTGTGATTCGATAATTAGGCCCTGTCATGTATCAGTAAGGCTATCACCCATGATAAAGATCCATACATGTTTCACGTTTCTTTACTTAAGCCAGTGGTGCTTTTATGGCCATCCAGAATGCCGCCTGAACCTCAGGAAGTTATTGCTGACGGGGATGATATCTACGAAGTATAAGAAGTCCTGGATTCCTGTCGGAGGGGGGAAAAGTTGAGTATTTAATCTCATGGAAGAACTATGGCCCAGAAGAAAATTCATGAGAGCCATCCTCCATCATATTGGACACCAACCTTTTCAAGGACTTTCATCAACAATACCTCATGAAACCCAGAACCTCAGGGAGGGGGCTTAAGAGGGGGGAACCTGTTAAGTTTGGTGGTCTGCAGGCTGCTCCCATGAACCACCGCACTCACCTGCCCAGTGGGACCATCCCTGCTGGCTCCTGAAACATCCAAATGCTACCAACCATCTGCATGGCGGGACACCATGTTCTGAAGTGACAAGACACTGCCAGTTCTTCATGCAGCTGGACACCACCAACCCCATCAAGCCATGCTCCTCCTTAGGTGAATCTGTGTCCGACTTCACGCTTCTTATAGGGTCCACGGCATGTACTGATGACCTCACAAGCCCTATAAAGGGCTCTCTCAGTCCTTCTCTCTTTGCTTCATTGTCCAGCTATTCCATAGTAGTGCATTTTGCTTCCCAGAATTCCATTCTTCGTCCAAATTATTTTCAGTCTTTATCCAGCTTGTCGTCAGTCTTTGTTCCAGTCTGTTCCATCCTCTATTGCCTGCTTGTTCCAGTCGTTCCTACCTTACTACCATAGCCTATCCCTCCCACTTCCTGTACTTTGGATGGATACCCAGTTTTGACCCCTGCCTGAACTTCGGATACACCTGTCCTCCGCCTGCCTCTGACCACTGCCTGGATCCCAGATATGCCTGACTGCCACCTGTCTGCAACCCTAACTAACTACAGACCTTCTCTTCTGCCATCAGCAGAGACCCCACTTAAATCCTGCCAGTCCCAGCACACAAAGGCTTAATCCAAGGGGAATGTGGGCTGGTATAGGTTAAGATCCTGACAGGTCTCTGCTTCACCTGGGTCCACCTGCCAATGGTGAGAACCTGCAGTTCTTTTCTCTGCAGGTAGCATCAATCTTGCCTAGGCCCAAGTTTTCACAGTCACAACAGCTACAAGGATCAGTATTGGGACTGGCTCAGTTCAATATATTTTTGAGCAACATAATGAAAGGGATAGAAGGTAAAGTTTGTCTATTTGCAGATGATACTAAAATCTACAAAAGAGTGGATATGTCTGAAGGAGTAGAGAGAATGAAAAGTAATTTAAAAAAGCTTGAAGAGTGGTCAAAGATTTGGCAGCTGGGATTTAATTCCAAGGCATGCAGAGTCATGCATCTGGGATGCTGTAAACCAAAAGACCTATATGTGATAGGGGGCTGAAAGGCTGATGTGCACAGACCAAGAGAGGAATCTTAGGGTGACAGTATCTGGTGATCTCTAGGTGGCTAAGGAATGTGACAAGGCAATAGCTAAAGCCAGAAGAATGTTGGGCCGCATAGAAAGAGGAATAACCAGTAAGAAAAAGGAGGTGATAATGCCCTTGCACTGGTCCTTGGTGAGGCCTCACCTTGAGTACTGTGTTAGTTCTGGAGCTTGTATCTCAAAAAGGATAGAGACAGAATGGAGGCAGTCCAGAGAAGGTCAACCAAAATGGTGTGAGGTCAGAATCAGATAACTTATGAGGAGAGACTGAAGGATCTAAATATATATACCCTGGAAGAGAGGAGGTACAGGTGAGATGTGATACAGATCTTCAGATACCTTCAAACCTTCAAAGCTTTTCCATTGGAAAGGAGTCCTGAATTGAAACTACAGAGGGGATGACTCAGAACCAAAACCAAGAAAATATTTCTTCATGGAGAAAGTGTTGGATGTCTGGAATTCCCTTCCGGAGGAGATGGTGAAGACAAAACAGTCAAAGAATTTAAAGTGGCATGGGATAAACACTGTGGATCCCTAAAGACTAGAGGATGGAAATAAAGACATGGGTGTATGGGAGTAACTTGCTGGTATGGCGGTTATTACTCTTATCCAATAAGCCTTGATACTTTTGATTCAACTACAACATTGTTCTCTGCTTCAACAGCAAAGAGAAAAGGTGAGTTGGTGTCAGACAACAACCGAGGGCCCCGACTTTTACAATTTAGGGAACTGATAAGCATTGGGGTAATCTGCATGGAGCAGCAATTTCTACCCTTAACAGAAGGCAAGGGTTTACTACCCTTAACCAATAAGTCTTGATGCTTTTGATGCAACTATAACATCACTCTCCACTTTGACGGCAGTGGGGGGTTGGGGGGGTGCAAGAGGAATTGCATTGAAATGACAACCAACATGGGCCCTGACTTTTATGTTCTGGGGTACTGATATGCAGACAAAAGTGAAAAAGCATAGTTCTGCTTCTAAGGCCAAGTCCATAAGCAAAACACATCAACACTGTCTGAATTTTCAAGAAGGCTCATCACTCAGAAAAATGTTGCTAGTAATACATTTTTTATGGGTTGTCATAAGGCTTAGAAATAACTGCACGGAGTGGTTGTTGCTACCTTTAAGGGAAACATGGGGGTAACCTGAACAGCATGGCAGATACTATCATAAGAAGCTTGCTGGGCCGACTGGATGGACCATTTGGGCTTTTTCTTTGTTATGTTACTATGTAATTGGGAAAGGGGTGGGGTGAAGGAAGGGCGCTGACCTGCAGAGTTCATCAATTTTTTAACATTGGAGGGGGTCATATGTGACATATTGGGGAGGGGGAAGGACTCTTGCTGCATGCCCAAAGGACCCTTTTTAAAAAAAATTATTTTAACAGTGCATCTTAACCACACATGACTCGGTAACTTTAAACCTGCTCTAAAGCAGGTCTAAAGTTATCTGGCTAAGGCCTATATTTTCTAAAACACCACGGCGGCATGAATCGTGTGGTGCAGGGGGGCAGGGGGGTGAAGCGGGGGGCGGGCTTGCGAAACTTGCCGGCTTTTGCACCCAATAGCGCCATCATAAAAGGTAGTGCTATTGGGCGCGAAATGGGCAGCGAAAAGGCTCCTTACCTTTTCGCCGTCCATGCTGTCTTCGCAGCGTCCATCCCCTGACTCCTTCTCTTCCGGGGCAGACGCTGCCCCGACTCCTCCTCTTCCGGGGGCAGATGCTGCCCCGACTCCGCCCATTTTTAACTATCGCACGCGAAAAGGGACTTTTCGCATGCAAAAATGACCCCCTTAGCCATTTATAACTGAAAATCAAATAAGTTAGCCCCATTCCGGAATGTCTTTTTATCCGGCTAAATTATACCCAGATAAAGACTTGTTCGTCTATAATTTAGCCAGATAAGAGACTCAATATTCAAAATATTGCCATGTATTCAGATAATTTATGAGTTATCTGGCCAAATGGCTTTAGCCATGGACCACATTTTGTAAAATAAAAATAGGAGGTTTGGGATGTGGACTGGACTGGAATTCTGTCATAGGATTCTAGTGACATAAGCAAATCAGTCACCTTTTAGGATGTGATTTATCAAAAGGCTTTTCATTGAATCAATGTCTAAGGCTGTGAGTCTCTTAATATAAGTTCTCTGTATGGATGGTATTACAGTCTATTAATTCTATTACCTGTCTTACCTACTCTATGCATGTAGATCATTTGTCTCACTCCAGTAAGAATGTAATTTTGGCTATGGTATCTTTATTGTGGATGTGCTAATTCCTTCCATTGTAAATAGGATTTAGGCCCATGTCATTCAATTAGTATGTCTTTGTTAGAATCAAAGCAGTTTTAATGGAAATGAAATGGTGAAGGGGGCTATTTAATGTAAATAAATGATGGCATCATTCTGTAAATCTGAAGGTTTAGTGAAGTGTGCTAATACAGAAATAAACACAGCTTATTATTTTAATACATCTTGACTATTCCTGATTAGAAATGACAAGCTTATCTTAAACATTAACTGGAAATTGTGAACACTTTGATAGGAATAAGGTATGTATTGTATCTTTGCTAATGCAGTTTTTCTTTCATACGCTGGTGCTATTAGTCCTTGCATAACCCCAGTGATGTACTGATCTTACTATTGGGTTTTTTTTTTTTTGTTATTCAGCAACATGAAAAATTTGCTCATCAATCAGTATATAAAGAAATTGCCATGAATGCCTCTCTACCACCTTTTCCCCAACCCCATCGACTGCATATTTCTCAGGCATCGATTCTAACATTTTCTGTTGGTAAAATAATGTTCAGACACTTCTGCGGGAAATACATTTCTAAAATTGCCATTTTTCCAATTGTCGTTTTGAGCCATTTCTTTCCAAAGTGCAGAACGCCAAGGACCTCTTGTTATTTTCAAGATAATTTGTTGAAGATAGGGCCCCCATATTACTGTGGAAGTGCATATGGAATGCAAGCCAGTAGCTTGAAGGATAAAGCATTTGCAATTTCAGGAAATAGAAGGCTTGGAGAAAAACAAACCATTTTTTCATTCAGTATCTCTTCTGGGTAGTATATGGAAGTAGCACATGAGTGATTTCGTTTTTCATGAACAAATGATGTCATGGAAAATGAAATCACCCAAGAATGTTATGCATAATTAATAGAAAGCCTTTATCTGTTTCTCAGTTTAAAGAATAATTTATGTGTGAATTGTAGATAAGGGATCTCAAGCTCAAATACTACCAAGAGGTCTGGTTTCCAAGATAGCCTCAGTAAATATTCATGAGATTTATTTGCATCAGTAGTTCTAATTTATGGTTAATTTGCATATTTTGATTATTCAGAGAACCAGACTTGATTTGGGGGACTTCAGTTTGACTCCCTTTATATTATCCTTCTGCTGTCACTGTCCACATCTGGTCAGTTCTCAGACTGCTACCCCCTATACAGATATAAAGTGATTGGCTGTACAAAGATTTCAAGCTGGGGCAAGTTAAAAGAGAAAATCCTCTTTCACTTTCCTTTATGTTTTACCCAATTTTATGGTTCTCTGGCATATAGTAGGGGCCATGAAAAGGAACAAGTTTTATAAAACAACTCATCAATAATAAATACATTTTGCAAGAATGATAAAGTTTATCCAAATTTATACTGATTAGGATCCTACAGCTTGTAGTGAAAGCGGGCAGCTGAGTGGTAGCTGCTGCTTCTGGGAGAGAAGAATAGAGGCTGTGAAGCCCAAGGTTTGTGCTCATTTCAAATCTCTCCCACCCTATCCCTCACCTACTGATCGCAGGTTCCTGTTTTTCTTAGACTTTCTCGTTTAAGTCAACCCATCTCATTTCCTATTTTAGTTATTTCTTCTACTTGTCTAAACACAATTACATTCTCTTAACATGCAGCAAAACAATTTATAGGAGTCCACAGGACACCATAATCCACTGAGAATTATGGATCTGCCACCCCATGCTCTTTCAACAAGTAGGCCATAAAGCATGCCTTAGAATTACCTCAGGCCAGCAACATGTTTTCCTTTGTCCTAATTCCTATGGCTCCACTATTCTTCCTCTTTCTGATGCTTACCCTCCCAAACTTATTCTCCACTGGAAACCATTGCAAGCATCAAGTCCACTGTCATTCTGTCCTCTTCTCTGTCTTCTGCTCCTGAGCTACAAAATATTCTCTTATTCAGGCTTTTCCTCTCTTCCTGAGAGCATCTTATGCTTTTCACTGCTATCACAGCTCTGGTTCCTTCCATAATTTTCTGATCCTCTTTCTTCTTTCAGTTGCACACATCAATCCCAATCCTGGGCCTTCAATGCAACTGTCACCCCATCTGAATTCTTTAGCCTGTTACCTTATCCTTATCCCCCTTCTTCCTACCTCTTCCCTCCCTTTGTTGTGCTCCCTGAGGAATGTCTGCTCTATTTCCAGTATTCATGTATGCATGTATTCATGACCACTTTATTTCTCATTTCTATCATCTTCTTGCTTTAACAAAGACTTGGCTTTTCCCTGAGGACTCTGCTTCTTGTGCTGCTCTCTGTCATGGAGGTTACAATTTCTTCCATATGATACGAAGATGATAGGCCATGGCTGTGGTTTTGGCAACTATTCTTTCTTTTGCAGGTTTTCAACTTCTTGCACCTCAGTGTTTATCGGCAGCCATTTTCATTACTGGCAGACAGGCAGGTTATGAAAACCGACGCCGAGTTTACTGGCATCGGTCTTCATAACTCGGCAGTCTGCTGAGTTGGTTTTTTTTTTTTACTTTAAAAAAGAAGTACAGAAAAGCAGTTTTTTTCTGCTTTTCTGTACTTCTTTTCAATGCACTCAGCTATTAACGCCTGCTTCAGGCAGGCGTTAAGATCTGAGCGATAAATGTGCATCTGAGACACAAATTTATCTTTTTACATTGGGAGTGAATGAGTAATAGGTTCATTCATATGCATTTGCATGTGATGAGCACTATCTCATTCACTCCACGTTAGATGCGCGTTAAATAGGCACTAATCTCCTTATTACATCCCCTTTCTCCCTGCCAGCATGGCTCTCTGCATTGCCCGTGAATAGTTAATTGCTTCCTTTCCATGCCATTTGCATGGACTCACACTAAATCATCTGCGGCTTCTTGCATGGGTTTGTGCACGGGTTTTTTCCATGCTAAGTGCATTATTATATATACGTGTAAGATTAGCGTGGAAAAACACATGTAATACCACATGCAAACACCCATGGAAGGTTTGCCGCAGCTTATTTCATTGGCCCCAGAGAGAAAAAGGAGAGCATGACAAAAACATCTTTACTAATAAAACTGTCAGTACTAAGTGGCTATTCTGTACCACAGAAAGAGAGAAGATCATCAGGTACCAAGAGATGTATATATTTATTTACTTAAAAAAATTTATATACCACATATCTAAAATTCTAAATGTTTTACAGTAATCTGAAACCATGAACATCTGGCGTATAAATACAGAAACTGTCCTAATTTTTTGAGCATCACTGGCCTGATTAAAAAGAACTTCCAAGCTTGCCTCAGTAAGTTGTCTATATATATATTATACCATGCAAACTTCAGAAAGAAGCTGTTTGGCACAATGCAAGTATTAAGAGCAGCAGCAGTAAAATAGGAGAAATTCAGATTATGCCCAACATACCCTAGCTTAAAAGTGAGATTCATTCTTTTCATTGTAAGTTCAAGACAAATCTAATATAAATCCCGTGCTTCCAGTTCTGTTGATACAGAGTACATCTTTAAAAAATACAGCCTCTCCCCCGCCCCCCCCCCCATCTCCAACAAGAGGGGCAGAGCAGGACATTTCCATGTAAACCTCACCAAACAAAAAAATATTTTAATTCTGGTGTCATTTAACAGTAACACAAGTCCCTCCACTACCAGGCCCATTGCAAAATACAAAATCCTTCAAGAAAAAATCTCAGGACATAAGAAGTAAGCCTGCCATACCAAGGGCCTCATTTTCCAATATCACAGCAGTAATGCATGAGGGGGCATGTCCTATGCAAATAAGGCATTTGAAACATCATCGTGCACTCCTATGATGCCTATGCCCTAGACAAGTATTTGTATCCCTATGGGAGGGCCACCTAGTAACTCGAGGTGGGGATTAGGTATGAGCGTCGGGGGTTGGGGGCCACTTTCGCATTCCACATGAGACGTACGGAAAGAACAGTGGTCTCTAGTGAAGATTTGCTGGCCGTCGGAGTGAGGAAACTCACTCCAAGAGGAGATTTGGGCAACGTTCTCTCCACCTAGCTTGATGGACACTCTACCTGGGCAACAACAAGCTAGGTGGAGAGAATGTAGCCCAAATCTCCTCTTGGAGTGAGTTTCCTCACTCCGACGGCCAGCAAATCTTCACTAGAGACCACTGTTCTTTCCGTACGTCTCATGTGGAATGCGAAAGTGGCCCCCAACCCCCGACGCTCATACCTAATCCCCACCTCGAGTTACTAGGTGGCCCTCCCATAGGGATACAAATACTTGTCTAGGGCATAGGCATTATAGGAGTCTCTCTCTCTCTCTCTCTCTCTCTCTCTCTCTCTCTCTCTCTCTCTCTCTCTCTCTCTCTCTCTCTCTCTCTCTCTCTCTCTCTCTCTCTCTCTCTCTCTCTCTCTCTCTCTCTCTCTCTCTCTCTCTCTCTCTCTCTCTCTCTTAGTTAGCAGCCACACATGATAAACTGGTTCCTGCTTTACATATGCTCTGCCCCCTGAATACTAATTTGCATTCACAAATCACATTAACAGCTGTTAGCATGAATTTATCACACGTGGTAAACTGCTTGGAAAATGAGGCCCTAAGTCACAGAACACCAACAAGCTTACCTTTGAAAAGACAGCACTGCAAATATTACACTTGGCCCTACAACACCAATACACCTTCAACTAGGGAAATGCAGTAAACAAGACTACTACAGATCCCTACATGCTAGCAGAATACCTCAGTTCACTCACACTTTCAGAAAAATCTTCACCACATACAGAACAGTTGACCACAAATTAATATGCAGACAAAACTGAAATGGAAACCCCACAAAGTGAGACCTTGAACAAAAATATATTTCCTTCTATGCTTAAGCCAAGCACTATCGTTATTCTTATGAGGAATGGAGGGTGTTATGTAGGAGCCACCGAGCAACTGTCGTTATTGTAGAGAATGTGGGTGTTTTGTTACATAAAACTCATCTTCACCACCCACAAAAATCACAGGGGCTTGGTGGCCTGAACATAACACTTCCTGTACCCCCATCCCATTTGTGGTACTTTGCTTCTCCCGGAATAGCACCAGAATCCCTCTCTTTCCCCTGTGCACAGTAACCTCCAGCCATGAGTCCATTTTAAAGCCAGACTGCCTCCAGCTTCAGAGAACCACCCAGCCTGTCACCAGCTCCAGAACCCCACCCACCATCCCCACCCAGCCAGCCTCCATCTACAGAGCTGTCCTCCCATATCCAGCCTTCAGCTTCAGAACCCTACACCAGCTAGCCTCCAGCTTCCCACACCCCCATGCCCAGTATGCTAGCCTCAGACTCTTCCCATCTTCAGCCTCAGACCCCTGCCTCAACCAGAGTGAAGGTTCTCTGGGTCTCTTGCAGAAATGCTGCTGCCGGAGAGTCTACACACTTTCTGGCTCTGTCTCGTGCTGGCCACGTGAGAGCCCCAGATCAGTTCAAGAATATAGGCACCCTGCTTGCCTCTCATGTTATTTATATTAATATCTTCTCCTGTTATTTATATTGATAGTTTCTGTTATTTAGCCTGTTATTTAATTACTAATTACTGCTCTGTGTGCTCTCTTTCGGCCTCCTCTTTCTGTTGCCCCCCCCCCCCCCCAGCTCCCTATTTTATGTATTTTCCACCTTTGGTTCAATTGTGAACCGGTATGATGTACCCACTAATGTGGTATAAAAAAGTTTTTAAATAAACAAATAAATAAATAAATAAATACTAGGGAGGTAAAGTTCCTGGATGAAATAAATGACTACTTCATGGAGTTATTGGTTCAGGAATTGACAAGAGGGGGAGCTATTTTAGATCTAATTCTATGTGGAATGCAGGATCTGGTGCGAGAGGTAATGGTGGTGGGGCCACTCGGCAATAGTGATCATAACATGATCAAATGTGACTTAATGACTGGAAGGGGGACATTAAGTACATCTACAGCTCAATCACTAAACTTTCAAAAGGGAGCCTTCAATAAAATGAGAAAAATAATTATTAAAAAAAATCCTGAAAGTTGCAGCTGCAAAGGTTGATTTTACATCACGTGTGGTCATTGTTTAAAAATATCAGCTTTGAAGCCCAGTCCAGATGTATTCCACACATTTAAAAAGGTGGAATGAAGGCCAAATGACTGTTGGCAAGGTTAAAAGGCAAAGTGAAAGAGGTTATTTTAGCCATAAGAATTTCCTTCAAAATTAGAAGAAGGATCAATCTGAAGAAAATAGGATAAATCACAAGCATTTGAAAATTAAATGTAAAACACTGATAAGATAGGCTGAAAGAATTTGAAAAGAAGCTGACTGTAGAGGCAAAATCTCATAATAAAATCATTTTTAAATATATCCAAAGCAGGAAGTCTGTGAGGCAGTTGGTTGGACCATTAGATGATGTTTGAGGGGTTAAAGGGGCACTTTGGGAAGATAAGGCCATTGCAGAAAGATTAAACAATTTCTTTGCTTAAGGATTTACTAATAAGGATGTTGGGGAAATAATCCATTCCTGAAACAGTTTTCAAGGGTGATGATTTGTATGAACTGAATCAAATCACAGTAAACCTGGAAGATGTAGTATGGTAGATTGACAAACTGAAGAGTAGCAAATCACTCAGACCAGATGGTGTACACCCTAGGAATCTGAAAAACTCAAAAATGAAATTTCAGATCTATTACTAGTTTTCATTAAAATCATCTATTGTATCTGAAGACTGAAGGGTGGCCAATGTAACCTCGATATTTTAAAAGGACTCCAGGGGTGATCCAGGAAACTATAGACAGGTGAACCTTACTTCACTGCTGGGAAAAATCATGGAAACTATTCAGAAGAACAAAATCACAGAACATATAGATAGCATGGTTTAATGATAGCATGGGTTAATGAAACACAGCCAGCATAGATTTACCCAAAGGGAAGTCTTGCCTCACAAAATCTGCTACTTTTTTTTTGAGGTTAATAATAGAGATGTGCATTCATTTTTTCTGAATTGGAAAATTTCAACGAAATTGTGCAATTCAGCATGTTTCGGGGACCCTAAAAAATGATCTGGATTTTCCCATTTTTTCCCGAAAATTCGTTTTTTGGATTAGTGCGCAGTAATGGGAGTTAGTGCGTGCTAACTCCCCATTAGCGTGCACTAACAAAAACTAATAAAAAGTAACAAAAAATAACAAAATCTAACGGTTTTTGTTAGTGTGCACTAACGGGGAGTTAGTGCTCACTAATGGGAGTTAGTGCACGCTAGTGTGCACTAACTCCCGAAAAACAAAGACTAACTCCCGAAAAACAAAGAATGACATGAACACAAAAAACGATTCACATCTCTAGTTAATAAACATGGGGATAAAGGTGAGCCGGTAGATTTAATGTATTTAGATTTTCAGAAGGAGTTTGACAAAGTCCCAAATGAGATACTGCTAAGACAAATAAAAAATCATGGGATAGGAATCAAGGTCCCTTTGTGGATTACAAACTGGTGAAAGGATAGGAAACAGAGAGCAGGATTAAATGGTCAGTTTTCTCAGTGGAGAAAGGTAAACAGTGGAATATTTCAGGGATCTATACTTGGACCGGTTCTTTTAAATATATTTTTAAATGATCTGGAAAGTGATGAGTGAGGTAATCAAATTTGTAGATACATAGTAACATAGCAATGACTGCAGATAAAGAACAAATGGTCAATCTAAGTCTGCCCAGCAATTTACTTATGGTAGTAACTGCCACTCTGTATAGGTTACCCTCATGTGTTCTGTTAAGAGTAGTAACCGCTGCTTCATGCAGGTTTCCTCCCATGTGTTCTGTTAAGGATAGTAACTGCCGCTCCGTGCATGTGACTTCCATGCAGAAATGTTACACATTCCTTTCTTTATTCCTTTAAGGATCCACAGTGTTTGTCCCATACACTTTTAAATTCATTAAGGCCTGGATTTTAAAAGGTCTACGCACGTAAATCGCCTTTCGTGTGCTGGGCCTATTTTTAAAAGGCCCAGCCACGCGCGTAAAGCCCCGGGACACATGTATGTCCCCGGGTTTCGAAAAAGGGGCAGGGAGGGGGCGGAGCGGTCTGGGGGGTGGGGGGGGGGCAGAAGCTCCTGGCACAGCGGTCATTTGCCGCTGTGCCGGGAGATCACGTGCTAGCAGGCTGTCGGCGCGTGCAACCTGCACTGGCCCAAGGCAGGCACAACAGATATTATAAAAAGTTTGGGGGGGGGGGTTAGGTTAGGGCTGGGGGGGGGAGGTTAGGGGAAGTGGAAGAGAGATTAGTTTAGGGGGTTGGGTAGTTCCCTCCCAGGCCGCTCCGAAATCGGGGAAGGCTGCGGGCGTCGGCACACGCAAGTTGCACTAATGTGCACATCCTTGCACGTGCCGACCCCTAATTTTATAACATGCGTGCACTGGCATGCTCATGTTACAAAATCTGGCATCTATGTGTGCACGCCAGATAGCATACGCACATGGACGCCCGCGCATACCTTTTAAAATCTACCCCTAACTGTTCTTGTCTTCACCACCTCTTCTGGGAGAGCATTCCAAACATCCACCAACCTCTCCGTGAAGAAATATTTCCTGATATTGGTTCTGAATCTTCCTCCCTGGAGTTTTATATCATGACCCCTAGTTCTACTGTTTCCTTTCCAGTGGAAAAGATTTGAAGTTTGTACATCATTAATACCTATCAGGTATCTGAAGTTCTGTATCATATCTCCCCTGCACCTCCTCTCCTCCAGGATATACACATTTAGATCCTTTAGCCTCTCCTCAAGGGTCTTCTAAAGCAGACCCCCTCACCATTGTGGTCGTCTTCCTCTATCCTTTTTGAGATATGGTCTATAGAACTGAACACAGTACTCTAGGTGAGTCCACACCAAGGATTATTCAGAATTGTTAAATCACAAGCAGATTGTGATAAACTGCAGGAAGATCTTGCGAGAGTGGAAGTCTGGCCATCCAAATGGCAGATGAAATTTAATGTGGACATGTGCAAAGTGATGCACAAAGGAAAAAGTAACCCATGCTATAGTTACACGATGTTAGGTTCTATATTAGGAGTTACCACCCAGGAAAGAGATCTAGGCATCATAGTGGATAATACATTGAAATCATCAGCTCAGTGTGCTGCAGCAGTCAAAAAAACAAACAAAATTTAAGGAATTTTAGGAAAGGAATGGTGAATAAAACAGAGAATGTCATAATACCTCTGTATCACTTCATGGTGAGACCACACTTTAAGTACTGTGTGCATTTCTGGCTGCTGCATCTAAAAAAAATATTGTTTTACTGGAAAAGGTACAGTGAAGGGCAAGCAAAATGATGAAGGGGATAGAATGACTTACTTTGAAGAAAGGCTAAAGAGGTTAGGGCTGTAATGCTTGGAAAAGAGATGGCTGAGGGGAGATATAGTAGAGGTCTATAAAATCATGAGAGGACTAGAATGGGTAAATGTGAATTGGTTATTTACTCTTTCAAATATTACAAGGACTAGGGAGTACTCCATGAAGTTAGCAAATAGCACATTTAAAACAAATCTTAGAATTTTGTTTTCACTCAATGCACAATTAAGTTCTGGAATTCATTGCTAGATTATGTGGTTAAGGCAGTTAGCATAACTGGGTTTTAAAAAGATTTGGACAAGTTCCTGGAGAAAAGGTCCATAAACTGCTAGTAATTAGGTTGACTTAGGGAATAGCTTGTAATTATTACTGGCATTTGCAGCATGGGATTTATTGACTGTGAGTATTTGACAAGTACTGGTAACCTGGATTAGTCACTGTTGGAAAAGAATGCTGTGCTTGATGGGTCCTCGGTCTAACCCAGTATAGCAATTTCTTATGTTCTTACTTTTAGATTTTGAAAAATGTGTACGTAAATTTCCCCCAAACTTTCTCTGTTTAAAGTAGCAGGTGTAGCTTTGTGTGGATAGTTTTCATGGAATAATTTTCAAAGTGAACTTATGCATGTAAAATTGGTATAATTTAAGAATATAACAGCCCACAAATGTATGCAGACTGTTATAATTACCCCTTTTTCTCCTAAGCCCTATTTATAATTAGAGGCAGGTTGAGTCAAGTCAGTCACAACCCACTGGTTCTCAAAGATGTTTTTCAATAGGAATTCCTAAAAGACATTAAAACAAAAAAACTTTTAAAAAAATGACCTTTGAAATTTCAATCTATTAAATAATATTCTCCTCAAGCTTTTTAGTGTGACTTTGAAGAATTTTCCTGTTGGAAGAATGAATGGACACATGCAGACAAATACTTTTTTTTTTTTTCAATGACATATGCTCTAAATATTTCTTATGTATTTCAACATACTCTAACACACACAATAATTTTTTTGTCTTCAGGATTCTAGTTATTTATTAGAAAATATATTTCTTTCTTCAGTGTACAGGCCATTTTAGATATAATAATGTTTAAAAATGCTCTCTATAGAATTGTTTATGATTGACAGCTATTAATGTTGAATATTGAGTTCCATATTTAAAAGGGTGTCTGGCTAAGTTGGAACCTAGCTGGACAAACCTCGGGTTTTAAATATCTCCCTCCACTGTTTGGATTTATTTTGGCCAATTAAGGCATTACTCATCTTAAACTTATCCAGATGAAAAAGAGGCAATGCAGGACATTCAGTGGGCGGGGCTTAAACTTAGCCAGGTAGCACTGATATTCAAAGCTAGCTGGGTAAGTCTGGTCATTGTGGAAAGCAGGTCTAAAATTATCTGGGTTCCTATACCTGGATAACTTTAAACCTACCTGGCTATATTCAGTATATATTAGCTAGGTAGCTTTCAAAATAATGTCGGGCTGTAGCCCCTTCTTCCTCCCAGTACATACAAAATTGTACCACGGCAAAGCAAGAATCTCCTCTTGCCTCCCAATATATGCAAAATTGTGGGCAATAAGGCAAGAACTGCCTCCCTCTTTCCATTATATACAAAATTATGTTGCAGCAAAGCAAGAATCCTCACACCCCCAGAACTGTCAGGGAACATAGAGTGGGAGCAGGTTAGTCTGCTACGTGCTCCCCTTCTACTGAATATCTAAATGCCGATAGCTCTGACAGATAGATATTCATTTATTCATTGCACTCTGTAAGGACTGGTCAGTGCAATGACAGCTGACCAATCCCTTTCAGAACTGTGAAGAAAAGAAGGCTGTGTTTAAAGAAGCTAAGGATGATTTGTGCAAGATGCTAAATAGGATCAGAAGATGCTGTATTTAATATGACCTTATCCACACACAAGTGAAGGCATCCATGAAAAAGATCAGGCAACAACAAAATGCTCTTTTGCAAAGCTTTTATTAGGCTTTAATCAATATCTCTTTGAAAAAAACTGCTGGAGGCTAAACAAAACTCTTTTGGATTTGAAGTGAAATTTGGAAGCTCAAGAGGTGTAAAGTGGAGCTAACATAGGGTTGCCAACTGACTCTGGATTTTCATGACAGGTTAATCCAGTCCCGGTTTTAACCTATTGCATGCAGGTAATTGTAGTCCTGATTTCCCTATGGTGTTTCCTAAGAAAAGCAAGACTACAAGTCCCCTCATATAGTGGGAAAAAAACAGGACTATATCAGCTTGTCCTGTGAATAACTGGATAAGGAAGGACCCACAAAGCAGGACGGTAAACGGTCTAGAGTAGCCACTTTCTACTTGCTATTATTGATTGGAGAATATCGTTGTCAGGCTTTTAAGCAAAACTTGAAGGACTAGTCACCAAGATATGATCTTAAAGTTGGTTCTGCGTTCATACCAAAAGTGGCTGAACAAGTGAATACATTCCATAATCATATATGGTGCCCGGACATATGCTCTATATTTTATCTAATCTCAAGAGCCCCTGATGCAGCCTTAAAAGGCGACACTCGGCCAGAGTCGGGCCGGTTCTGATCAATGAAATAAATTCTCTTTCCAAGGCTCCGGTTCTGAATAACTGGAGCCAGTAGGCAACCCTACGGTAACGTGATTCAAAGTGTCAACATGTTTGTGTGAGATAAGTGATGTTTTTGATGAGAATATCTAATATTATTCTGAGTTGAGATGAGGTTTCAAGTTATACATGCACTAAGTTTATAAAAGTTATGGAGTGTTTTTATGGTATGTTATAATTATAAAACCATGACCAGCCTATAGCAGTGACATTTAATACAGCAAGTATGAACATATTGGCCTGGGTTTTCAAAGCCCTACGTGCACCGGGTCTATTTTAAAAAGGCCCGGCAACACACGTAAAGCCCCGGCACACGTCTAAATCCCGGAGCTTCGTGAAAGAGGCGGGGAGGGGGAGGGGAAGGGCAGGGGGCGGAGCTAGAGGTCCCCCGGCACAGTGGCCATTTGCCCCTGCGCCAAGGGATCGTGTGCCGGCAGAGTGCTGGCACGCAACCTGTGCCTGCCCCAAGGCAGGAGCAAACAGTAAGTTAAAGAAATGGAGGAGGGGGTGGTGGTGGTTTAGAGTAGGGCTAGGGGTGGGAAGTTAGGGGAAGGGTAGGAAGGATAGAGTAGGGGGAAGGGAACGGGTGAAGGCCACGGGCGTCAGCGAGCGCCAGATGCACTAGTGTGCACCCTCATGCATGCGCCGACCCCCGATTTTATAACATGCGTGCACCTGCGAGCGCATGTTATAAAATCGGTCGTCCATGTGCGTGCGCCGGGTAGCATGTGCACATGGACACCCGCGCTTAGGTTTTTAAATCTACCCCACTATTTCAATTCTTTTCGGATGGTCTTTAAGGAAAATGCATGTATGAGGTGGTGATTATAGTTTCATAAAAATTAGATCAGGCCTTCCTTCTTTGAATGAATTGACATCCTTCCTTGCACTGGTCTGTGGACTCACAAGACATTTTGGTTGAGGTGTAGTGGTCCGGGCTCCAGAGGCTTCTTCCACTATGATCCTCCTCACTGGGCAGGGAACCGCTCACCTCTCTGGGTGAACAGACATCCCCTCACTACTTAAGCTATGTCAAGCTCACCACAAATTACCGGAGCACTGTGTATATACACACACACAAGCACACTCAATATAAAGAATGTCTGGAAATTTTATGTAATCCAAGGAGTACACTTTTCCAAGCTTGTTGATTTATGACTGTATATGAGAAATGCACAGTAGCTAAGCTGTAAGCCTTGATTGGCGCTACTGCTCACATTTGTGCTAATTCAATCATTTTCCTGGGTGTGCTAGTGTGTGTCCAGTGAATATGAATGTAATTTTGTAATTTCCTATTTCAAAATTAGTAGCAAATGGTATATTTTGATGAATAGGGGCTTAAGGGTAAGCATTGTAAGCACACACAAGAGACCCACATGCTTATGAGAGCTCCAAATGTTTTGGGATGGATGTTTGAACACTTTCTGGAATATCATTTCATCATGTTTATAATATCTTGCAGCATTAATTATGTAAAAATATAAAGGGAGTTTATTCTAGCAAAGTTCTATGTTTGCTAATAGCATGCTAATTAACCCTCCATAAGATTCCCTGCACTGGCAAGCATAAATGAACACCATCTCTCTGTTGCTCAGCTTTTGCTTCTGTATGTCAATCCTTTTAATCATTGTGAGCAGTAAGAGTTTGTGTTTTGCAGAACCCCCTACATCGTTATGTAAATCTATCCAAACCCATCTATTGATTACATTAGGGATGCTGTAAGTGCTGTTTGTTGCTCGTTTCTTTTTTTTTTTTTTCGTTCTGTCTTTGTGGTTGCCGTTGAAAGGTAACCCTTTGTGTGGTTTCGCTATCAGCATAAAGCACTTCAAAGTTTGCTAATGTGCAAAACAACAAACCTCATTAAGAAGAAGCCATATACAATGCCCCTCTTATAGAATGCATGTGTGCAGAGGGTAGAAATTATTGGGAAGTTGTGTTATAATGATCAGAATTCACCATGGACCCTGTTTAACCTAAGGACCTAATTGTAAGCTTCCACTCTACCTCCATCCCCATGGACACAGAATAGGAAGACAAGCTTTAGGATTCAAGCCCTAGATATTGGGTCTGCAGATTAGCTGCATAAAGAGCCCTAATACCTGAGTTGTGGATTTAATTTGAACCAAGCTGTACAGCAAGCTTCAAAGTAACAAAATTGAAAACAGTAGTAAAAGGGGAACTAACAATTCTTGTGTTTGCTTCTGGTTTTTGCTTTTTTTTTTTTTTTTTTAAGTAAGACAGGTAGGAATCACTGGAAAAGTAAAGCAGAAGGTTGTTTCATATAATAGCAGATATACAATGCATTCATGGCAGTTTCTGATGCCAGGATGAATTACATTCCTCACGCATACATAAAAAGAATGTAAAATACAAATGTTTTAATTAAATAAACAAAAATAGTTTTTCAAACTTGCTATATTTTATAGAAGGCTCATTCAATATAGCAGGGCTTTTACTCTTCAAAATACTTTGATTGGCCAGTAATGGCACTTTGGGGTACTATTCAAAGAAATGAGACTGCACATTGTTTCAGTGGATCTAGCTACATCACAACGGATCAAACATTGCATCACGCACCCAACCCCTCCCTGCTTTCTGTAATGGCTGGGAGCGGTCGCAGAACACACCGTCTCCCAGGTGTTTGTATGTGTGCAGAAAAAAATCAATAAAATGTTTAAACATAAGTGGCTCTAGCTTTCAAATAATCTTAAATAACATTTAAATAGGTATAGACCACTTACTGCCTAGGTAATTTTATAGACTGTTACAACAGATTTCTAGAACTTTGATAAACTGTAAATCATGACCTAAATAAATAATAATGTGTGATGCCTTGAGCTTCGTTTCACTGCTTCTGTTTCTGCTATAGGACAGTTGGATTTACTGTATCAGCTAGGAGATATAAGGAGAAAGACTACAAATCCAGGAATGTATATCTTAGCTTTTATTTATTTTCCGGTTCAGTCTCAAATAAAACTATTCTTTGATTTGTCAAGTTTCAGTAATTTCTTTATTAATGGCCTTTTAACAATTAAAAATAATTGAATAATAATGTGGACTAGAGGTAAGGTAGTGGATTGATAATCCAAATAGATAGTGAAGATTTGTTTTCCTATTGTTTTCTTATGTGTAATCCTTATTTCATGTATTTTATTGATGTAAAAATTGATAAAATTTCAATAAACTATAAATTAAAAAAATAAAAATAATTGAATAGGTATTATGCAAATATATATCAATTGTTTCAGGTGATGCAATACAGTTAGATACATTTTTACAAGTTATGGCAATAGATTAATCCTTTGCAAACTTGCACAGATTTTACTAATACAGAAATCTTATAAATTAACTGACCCCAGATTACTTAGAATCAATTCTCTGACCTTTGCAACACTATTAGGAGTTGGAATCTGTTTTCTTAACTGACAGTTATTGAAGCAGGATGCAGTCTCTCTCCCTCTGTGCTACTGGACAGGAACCAGGGCCGGTGCAAGGGTAGTAGGTGTCCTAGACGAGCCTTCTGCCTTGCGCCCACCCCGGTTGCACCGCACCACCACCCCCAGTCACATCGCCCCCGCCTCCTACCTGCTTTGGTGTACTTCTTAGGACTGCGAGCAGCGCGTACTGCTTGCGGCCCAATGAATCTGTATTCCTCTTTGCCGCGAGCGCTCCGCTTGCAGCACCAAATGGCTGCTCTTTAGTGCGGCACCCCCTACTGGTCGGTGCCATAGGCGACCGCCTCGTTTCGCTTAATGGATGCGCCAGCCCTGACAGGAACACAGTGTCAGGCACAGAGACTTCAGAGTCAGCTGTCTATAGGCTGATGGCGGGAGGTAAAGCAGAAATAAAACTTCTATGTAGGAATTTTCAGCTCAGTGATTCAGTATAAGGATCTCTGGTCAGCATCTGCCTTCAGGTGGCAGGAATGCAGGCAAAGATGTTTGTGTACCAGTGGTGCCAATGCTCGTTCCAAGGGTGTGTCCATTGGTAGACTGGGCTATGATAACGGCAAGATAACGGCCTGCTGATGATAATGATTCTCCCTTGCTGTCTTGTTCCTGGGCTCTTCTTACTTTATAGCCTGCCAACGGGCAAAAGTATATGAATACTGATGAGTACCAAACTCAGCTCTTCATTGCAGGACTCTCCTTTTATTGGAGAAGAATTCATCTTGGAATATATGACTGCATGACCTTAGGAATGCTTAGAGATAAGCAGTGCCCAATCCATGTTGAGTTCTGGTTTCAGACAGGCCAGAAGGTAAACAGCCTTTGGGGGTCTTGTAATGACTGCATTTCTAAGTCTTAAGATATAGCTGAAACTCCAAAGTCCTTCAGTTGCAATCTTCCATATTAGTTTGGCTCAGAGAAAATGGCTCTTGGCCTACATCAGGTATTGCGCCTATAGAGATGACGTTTTTTACTGTAATACTTTCCCCTAGAAAGCATTACTAAATTTTAAAACTTTGAAAAGTTAATCTAAGGAAAAGGATGTTTTTTTGTAGTTTTAAAATATGTTAATAAAACAAAGGACATTAGCACATGGGACTCTATTCCTATATGCAGCGAAACTACCACATGCTTCAGAACAGTTAATGAATGACCTATAATTAAAAAAAGATATATTAAACTAATTTTGAGCACATTTCATAATATTTCACAACTGTATTCCTGAGAATCTGATCTTTAGGCTATCTTGGGAGGTAATGCACATGCCATGACAGGATTCAGGAGTAATTCAAGGCAATCTGCTGCCTGAGGCGAGGGATGAGATGGCGCTCCTCTCCCCTCCACCACACACACAACTCTCCTACTCTCCTTTAATGTTCAGAACAGATAAAATCATCACGAGAGGTAAAGGGGGCCCCCTGGAGTCTGGCCCTTTTGTTGATTTGAATTGCTGCAGAAAGGGAAAAGCAGGGGTGAGAGTTCCCAGAGGAGTGGCAGATACAGTGCCAGTGATAATGTTTCTAGGAAGCTGCCACACTCCCAGGAACCCTCAGACCTGCCTCCCACCTTTTCCCCAGCATTTTCCCTTAGAAGAGTGGGAGATTGGTGAATGGTGGGGTCTGTGTGTGGCACACGCTCTCTGGGCTGGGCAAGGGCATTAGGCACCTTAGGCAAACTTTACAGTCTTGTGTCCATGCCCCCCGCTCTCACCACATACAATTAAAAATTTTACATTTATAATAATTGTACATGAAAGAGAACATTGAAAGCTCAGTCATCTGAGGTAAAAATATCACTAATTATCACAATCCTGCAGAAAAACCACATTTGGAATGCATATGGTAATAGGCCTTCAGTAATGCATGTTGTGTATGGCCTATAGTAATGTATGTTGGGTGTGGGCTTTGCCCTCAGAAAGCCCAGAGTAAACTGAATTACAAATACAATATAGTGAACCTCCCATTCTAAAAGAGCACTAACTACCAACCCTCAAACAATAAAAACCCTAACTATGAAAAGGCAACACTGCAAATATTACACCAGGCCCTAAACACCGATACAACTCCTGTTATGAAAACAGAACAAGCCAGGCTGCTGTAGATCCCTATACAGAAACTACATGCCAGCAGAATACCTCACCTCAATCACATATGCAGAGCATGGACAGACTCTCACCAAATACAGAATAAAGAGACCATAAAGTATAAGAATATAAGAACATAAATTGCTATGCTGGGTCAGACCGAGGGTCCATCAAGCCCAGCAACCTTTTCCAACAGAGGCCAAACAAGGCCACAAGAACCTGACAAGTACCCAAGCACCAAGAAGATCCCATGCTATTGATGCCAGTAATAGCAGAGGCAATTCCCTAAGTCAACTTGATTAATAGCAGTTAATGGACTTCTCCTCCAAGAACTTATCCAAACCTTTTTTAAACCTAGCTATACTAACTGCACTAACCACATCCTCTGACAACAAGTTCCAGAGCTTAATTGTGCGTTGAGTAAAAAAGAATTTTCTCTGATTAGTCTTAAATGTGTTACTTACTAACTTCATGGAGTGCCCCCTCGTCCTTCTATTATCCAAAAGTGTAAATAACTGATTCACATCTACTCATTCAAGACCTCTCATTATTTTAAAGACTTCTATCATATCCCCATCAGCCGTCTCTTCTCCAAGCTGAACAGCCCTAACCTCTAGGGGTGTGTATTTGTTTGCAACGTATTGGTAATCCGCAACGTACAGGGCCATATTCGTTGTATTCGTGGGGAAGCGAAACGTATCGAGATTCCCCACGAATACAATGAATCTTCACCGAATTATTTGGCCATTGAGTGAAAAAGTATTTTCTCCGATTAGTCTTAAATGTGTTACTTGCTAACTTCATGGAATGCCCCCTAATCCTTCTATTATTCGAAAGTGTAAATAACCGAGTCACATCTACTCATTCAAGACCTCTCGTTCAAGCCTTTGCCCTCACTATGTCACAGGGGCCGACCAATGGCACCGGTTGCCCCTGTGACATAGTAAGGTCAAAGACTATCGGCGCCATTTTGAATATCGGCAGCCAACGACGTGAGTGCAGGAGATGGCTCCTGGACCTCCCGCTGGACCACTAGGGAGTTTTGGTAAGTCCTTGGGGGGGTCAGGAGGGTGGGGGGTTGTAGTTAATTCAATTTTAGCCAGGAAACAAATAGGAATGAACGTATTGGGGCCCCCCTTGCCGAATGCAACGTATCTGCCCCCCAACGAATATGAATACTGAATGCAACGTATGCCGTCCCTCTGCACATCCCTACTAACCTCTTCAGCCTTTTGTCATAGGGGAGCTGTTCCATCCATTTTATCATTTTTGTCACCCTTCTCTGTACCTTCTCCATCACAACTATATCTTTTTTGAGATGCAGTGACCAGAATTGTACACAGTATTCAAGGTACGGTCTCACCATGGAGCGATACAGAGGCATTATTACATTTTCTGTTTTGTTAATCATTCCCTTCTTAATAATTCTTAACATTCTGTTTGCTTTCTTGACTGCTGCAGCACACTGAACTGAAGATTTCAAAATATTATCCACTATGATGTCTAGTTCTTATTCCTGGGTGGTAGCTCCCAATATGGAACCTAACATCGTGTATCTGCAGCAAGGGTTATATTTCCCTATATGCAATATCTTGCACTTGTCCACATTAAATTTCATCTGTTATTTGGATGCCCAGTTTTCCAGTCTCGCAAGCTTCTCCTGCAATGTATCACAATGTATCACAATCCGCTTGTGATTTAACTACTCTGAATCATTTTGTATCATCTGCAAATTTGATAACCTCACTCGTCGTATTCCTTTCCAGGTCATTTATAAATGTATTGAAAAACACCGGTCCAAATACAGATCCCTGAAGCACTCCACAAGCCAGATTGTATGCAGAACAATAATGGAAAAATAGAAATGCCATTTCTCAAAACAATAAAATCAAGGAATATAAAACATCAATCATAATAGTAAGAACATAAGAATATTTCAAGACAGCTGATGAATAGAATAATAGCCAATTATTAAAAACTCATAAAAATTATAACATTTCCAAAATATCATTATTATTTCAAATAATAGCCAATAAATAAAACTAGTAAGGGAACGTTTGATTTCCAGAAGTCTGAAATTTCTGTGGATTTGTATAGGGGAAGGGGAAATTTCTCCTCTAATATATACACACACAAACATTAATGTTCTCCCTCTCTCTCTCTCTCTCTCACACACACACACACACACACACACACACATATACACATACACACTCTCTCAGACAGAAACACACAGTCACTCAACAGTCACTCTTTCTAAAGACACAAAGACAGAAACATACACACACACACACATACACATTCTGTTGTTGTACTGCTGCTCATGTGCTCACTCAGAGGCAGATTCAGTAAAAACGCGGGAGAGCGGACGAACGCCCGCTCTCCCGGCGCGCGCACTGGCCACTCACCGGTGTGTGCGATACAGTACGCAAATGAGGTGGTGCGGTAGAATCGGGCAAAAGGAGACACTAGGGACACTAGCGCGTCCATAGCGCCTCCTTTTAGCCCGGAGCGGCAGCTGTCAGCGGGTTTTGACAGCCGACGCTCAATTTTGCTGGCATCAGTTCTCGAGCCCGCTGACAGCCACGGGCTCGGAAACTGGACGCCGGCAAAATTGAGTGTCCGGTTTTCGGCCCGACAGCCGCGGGCCGAATTCAATTTTTTTTTTTAAACTTTTTTTACTCTTCGGGACCTCCGACTTAATATCGCCATGATATTAAGTCGGAGGATGCACAGAAAAGCAGTTTTTACTACTTTTCTGTACACTTTCCCGGTGCCGGAAGAAATTAGCGCCTACCTTTGGGTCGGCGCTAATTTCTGAAAGTAAAATGTGCGGCTTGGCTGCACATTTTACTTTCATTTTAATTTGCATGTTGAGGGTGCTATTTGGTGCTGCGGGTTGGACGCGCATTTTCCTCCCCTTACTGAATAAGGGGTAAGGGAAAACGAGCGTCCAAGAGCAGGCTAACTGTGCGCTATGTCTGATATTCAGAGCTTGCCTTTGCAACAAGGTTGGTTTTGTTCTCTTGTGCCTTCCAGGTGATTGCTTGGTTCCTGATTTGGGTTCCAGCGGATTGCCTCTTCGAGTTGACCTCAGCTATGTCCGACCTCGCCTGCCTTCTCCAAGCCTGACTACAGCTACGTCCGAAGTCGCCTGTCTTCTCCAAGCCTGACCTCAGCTATGTCCGACCTTTCCTGTGCTTCCTCTAGGAGACCCTGCGAGGGCCACCTAAGACCAGGAGGCCCAGGTACCAAGTGCTCAACCCAAAGGAACCCCGGGTTGCTAGCGGTGAAGTTCCAGTTAGCCTCTGTCTCCTCCTGTGCTCTGCCTCCTGGTGGCAGGCACTCTCTGGGTCCGACCAGAGAGCCTACTAGTCTACACCAGGCCAAGGGTTCACCTTCTGGCATATCAAAAACAAACTAATGAAAAGAATAAATGTCAAAACAGTCAAAAAAGTCACAAACTTCTTCTCTCTTCTTCACATACACATACTCTCACACACATTATTTCTCTTTTACACACATGCAGACTCTCACTTTCTTATACACATGCAGGCTTTCAGGCACACGCAGGCTTGCTCTCTCTATGCAGTGCAGCAATGGAAAAACAGAACCTTCACAATTCCTCAAACATCAAACAATAAAATCAAGAAATATAAAAAATACATAATTATAATAGTAAAATATACAAATAAAAAGAATATTTAAAAAACAGCTGACAAATAGAAGATCCAATAATTAAAATCTCATATCCAATTTTTAAAAAATGTACCAAACACCAATAAAATATTTCAAAAAAGCAAACACATCAAACAACACCCAAAAAATAAAACTAATAAGGATTTTAAAAATTCACACTCTCCATACCTGGGAATTCTTTATTTCCAATCACCTTGAGATTGTTGTGTGCTCATTCACTCATGCTCCCTTTCTCACACATTCCTGCACACACACACACACACACACACACACAAGCTCCTCCTTTCATGCATATGCTCGCATACACACACACACATATATTCCCTCTCTTACCATTCTGGCACACATGTACACTCCTTCACACACTTCCTCTCACATGCTCTTTCCCTTCACAGTGCTCGCACACTCTCTCTCTGACACTTTTGCTCCCTTGCTCACACAAATACTCTCACTCACAAAGCAAATGTAACAATTATTACAACTTGCTCCTGCAACTTACTTTCAGCTGTCCTAAAAGCTTCAGAAACTGCAGTAAGCTTATCTTGCTGCTGGCAGACAGCGAGAAGGGAAGAGACAGGAAGGAGGAAGGAAGTACCAGCCATGGCAGTGCTGGCTTCACTGGAAGAAAAACCAAGCTGGTGGTGGTAGCAGTCAGAGCACAGCCTCTTGCCTGGCAATTACCCCTCCCCTCTCAGGAAGCCCTTGCAAGGTAGATGGAAGCCGGCTTCTGATTGGCTCCTGAAAGCTTTCCCTACCGATCTTCAGCTGCCGGCGAGTTGGGAGTCACCAGTGGCCCCATGGCCTCATTTAATCTTCAGCCGCCGGTGGCCTTTTGCGATGTTCAGCCGCTGACAAGTTGTGAGCCGCCCCATGGTGTCATTTAATCTTCAGCCGCTGGTGGAATGGCAGTCACTGGCGGCCCTGCGGCCTCTTCTTCCACTAGATTGATTTCAGCGCCCTCTTGGCAGCAAGATGAGGCGTTTTGAGGGCTTTTTTTGCCACTCCAAAATTTTGCTGCCTGAGGTGGCAGCCTCACCCTGCCTCCTTATAGAACCGCCTCTGACAGGAATGAATCTCACTCAGAAGCTAGAGTTTTTTTGGATATGATCTAAATCTCTCAAATGTACTGCTAGTGTTCTTCTTAATACTTGTATTATATCAAAGAAAACTGCCTTCTAGAATTCATAGGATGTAATATGTACAGGTAACATATTTTTATCCAAGCCAGTGATGCCCAATACAACTGGGATAATTTAATTTCTGTATCTTTCCGCCACATTTTCTTAGTCTCTGATTGCATCATTTGGTATTTGAGGAGTTCTCTCTTGCCATTTGTTGTGCAGAATAGTCACTTGGAATAGTCGCTGCTATTTCTATTAGCAATGCCATTCTTGTAGTTTTCTCCTTCACCAGAATGTCTGGTTTTCTTGAACTGAGCTCTTCATTGGTTGAAATGGAAACATCGCAGGTGATCACAAATTTGGGTAGTATAACTCTTCTGGTAATTCCGCATCTGATTCTTCAAAGAGTATGGTAGGATACTAAGGGTCTACAGTACTAAGCTACATTAAAAGTGGCCCATTAATGCACATTTATAGGGCAATATTTAATGCAGACTATATTAGGGATGATATACAAATGTGTTTTAATCAGACTAATGCATGAGGATTAATGAACGATGTAAGTAATGCTATAATACTTGTGTTAGGTAATGCATATTATGGAATATTCTTAACACACAGTTTTTCATGCTTATGCATTGCATAACACAAGTATTTGTATTATCTACCATAGAATCCACAGAGCTACTTTGCATAATTTTTCATCTCATTACCTGATTAACAGAGTTTGGCATTAATGTTAACACAAAATAATGTGCCCATATTGCCAGGACTGTAATGCGCTTTAGATGCCTGCATTAGATAAATCAGGCATTTAACACACATTAATGCTTGTGTTATTGTTAATGCAGTTAAATTAGCCTCTATGAAGGCAGTTTTCAAATAATTTACCTGGATAAATTGGCTCTCTCAAAATTGTCCTATGCTCAACTGAAAGCGCATGCATGTTTCCACAATTTCATTTCTGATTTATATTCCTCCTTTCATAACTGATCAGCCACTTCAAAGTAAATTACATTCAGATATGGTAGGGATTTCCCTGTCCCCAAAATGCTTACAAACGTAGGCAATGGAGGGTGAAGTGACTTGCCTAAGGTCACAAGGAGTGTCAGCAGGATTTGAACCCTGGCTTCCCTGATTTGCTCTAATCACTAGGCTGCTCCTCTGCTCATACCTTTACTCGGGTTGAGGGGAGATATTCCTGGGGATTGGAAGAAGGTGGGAATGGAAAACAATGACGGTAACTTGCAAATGGGCGCGTGGGCCCACAGATATGTGTAAGCACTGTCGCAGGCCCATAGACACGCAATTTTATAACATGCGCACATATATGCATGCATGTTATAAAATAGACTAGGCGTGCGTATATGTGTGCCTAAGTTTAAGCTTGTACATGCCAGCAGCATAAGTCGGGTTTGAGCCACGTAAATGAGGGAAATTTATAACAGTTGCGTGTCAATGCCATGGCCAGTTTCACCAGTTTGTCCACCAGATTCACCCAGTCTAGAGCTAGGTCCTCCACACCTCCCTGGTTCTTTAGCCTACACTCCCCCTAGTTACCTCAGACCCCTCAAACCCCTCGCAGATGCCACCCCTTTTTTGTCCAATGTGAGATATCCGCACATCGGGATTTGTGCGAGCATGTGGGAGGCTTTTAAAATTGTGTGGGCGCACGCTTGTCCTAGATGCATGCACATCTCCTGATTTTGGCTCATGCCCAGCTTTTAAATTTCACCTTAATGTGTGCAGATTGGATTTTCAAATTTATATATGCTGTTTTTCAGCAAAATTATTGTCTGCAAAAAAAAAAAAAACATGTGCAAAGTCCACAAGTTCTGTGCAGCTATAGCAAATTTTCAAAGGAAAACTACCTGCAAGGTCACCTTTTCAAAATTACCTACAAGTTATGAGGGGGCAAGCGTACTGATGGACTTTGCACCTGTATGCATTGTCTGAAAATTGCCCCTATGAGTCTACTGTTCGGTACTGTCTCTCACAGCACTTGATTCATGCAATCAACGGAAGGCAAACCCTGATACATTATCTGCAAATATAGCAAAAAAATGTCCAGTGAGTTTGGCCTATAATGATTGTACTTTAGGCAGCATTAAGAGAATGTTGGCTGCAGAACAGAAATTTGTTTTAGCTTGTTACAAGCCAATTTTAAAACAAGCGAACTTGTGCCCATACGTGCACGTATCGGCACATGAGCGGAGATATGTTGGAATTTTAAATCATGCGTGCACGTGATTTAATGCGCCTACTGTGTGTAAGTATGCTCCTAATTTTAAGAGGCTACTCGAGCAAATCTGCTTCACGTTATCTTCCATAGAACTTTGCTGGCTTTAATGTGCGCATGCTAGCGGATTTTAAAACATGCTCGCACGAAGGGTAACCCAGTTTTTCCAGATATTCCACCAGTTTGCCCAGTGAATATCGAGGTCTTCCAGACCCCTCAGGTGCTTCATCCTGCATGACCCCAGTTGACCCGGACCCTTCACCCTGTCCTATAGGCCCTAAAAAGCGAGATCTACAGACTTGCTCCTCTCAGGAGCAACAGTAAGTTTACATGACTAACAAACTGCTGCGGCCTCGGGTTTTAAAATACAGAGTTATCTGCATAAGTGTTGGCCCCACCCCAGAATGCCCAGGCCCCACCCATTCCCACCACTTTTCTACCACCTTACTTTCGGTGTGCACACGGGTATATAAGTGTGTAAATCACGTCATTTAAGTCTGCGTTGCTCATGCGTGGCCCAGATATGTGCCTGCGTGGGTATTTTTTGCAAGCAAAACTTTTACAATCAACCTCTTAGCTCTTTGGGGAATGCTTTTTTCCAGCTTCTTAATCTCATACAGTTTTGGTGCCACTGCAGTCAATTTGACCTGCTGTTTTGTATGTTGCTATTTTGCCTCTGTAAATGCTGATGTATTGTGCTGTGTAAACATATAGACCTATTTAAAACTATAGTAATTTCAGACATTTTTGCTAATGTGATACACTGCCTTTATAAACCGATCCTTTTTTTTTATTTCACCAGGGCAGTCTTTACCTATGCATCTAATTCTAGAAAATAAATGTTGCCTTTTATCATTGAATTACTGGCTCCTTGTCATAGCAGTTCCTACTTTGATAAAGAGCACTTCAGGGCCCAGTTTCTTTCAATATGAGCACTGTACAATCATCTTCCACCTTCCCTGCTGTTCTTTTTATGAGTTTTGATTTGCATTTTTTACTTCACATGAGCAAAGCAGTTTTCTCACTTTTGTTGCAGTCTGGACACTTATTATCAGCTACAATAACACTGATTATGGCAATGTGAATAACATGTCATTGGTTGACACTTATTATTATTACAGATTGTCAGTGCTTTTTTTGGCTTGGCAGTTTTCTTCTCTTTTTGTCTTCCAGCTCAATAAGAATTGGTCTCTACTGGGCTATGCTATCATAAAACTTCATTTATAACTCCCTGCCCCTACCCCCTATTTTATATAACTCTCACATAGTTCTATCATTGAAGCGATAGTCTTTGGCTGGTGGGATGTGTGTGTGTGTGTGACATGCAACAGTGCTCCTTCCATATTCCTGCAATCATAAGCTCTGTGTACAGTCAGTAGTTGTTAAGGAGGCTTCCCCACCCTAGGGGCTGTGAATGCTGTGCCTGGGAGGCACCTGGGGGAAATCAGCTGGAGTGGACCCTCATATGGGAGTGTGTGGTGGGGGGGGGGGGGGAGGGGAGGGGAAGGGGAAGGGGAAGGGGAAGGGGAGTCATCACTCCAGAGATTGAACATCAGGATGAATCCCTGCAGAGATTGAGCAATGGGATGGGAGTGTGTCTGGATTGGCTGCCACCATCTAGGGTCTCTGCAACTCCCGACATGAAGTGATGTTAGTTGGCAGACAGGGGGCAGGCTATGTGCCTTCAAATTGTGGGGCCTGGGGCAATTGCCCCGATTCACTTCTCTCCCTCCTTCCCCAAGGACAGCCCTGCCAACAGCTCCAGCTGGCCCAGGAATTGCGAAACTCAGTGGTGATTTTCTTAAAGTAAAAAAAAATGGTACCAGGTTGGGATCGACAGCGATCTCTACTTTCCAGTCTGGTTGCAATAGGGAAAAAGAAGCCAAGTATTCCAAGTCAGTGACCTTGCGTGAGTTGCACAAAATCAGCTCTGGAAAGACCTTCATGGAAATCAAATCCACATCTTCCATGTGTTGGAGTAGCTTCGGGTGCACCCCCCCTCCCTCAAGTCTGCAGTCTTACTCAAGAAATTTTTCTCTCTCTAGCTTGATAGTGATAGCGTGTGGGGTGGACAAGAGTAGGCAGTGGAAAACTGTGTGTGGTAAGCCTTGATATGACTACTTGATTCTCGAAATGGGACAAGGAGCAAGCAAAAGATATTGACTTGAAAATGGTGGAGGGCCCAGCTGAGAGAGCAGTGGTGGACACAGCAGAATCAATTAGGGAAGTGACAGCAGGAGTTATTGCGGTAATGAATAGTAAACCGTAACAGTTAAATACATCCGTGGTGGCAATGGATGAGACGTTGGCATTTACTCGGCACTGTACAGATCTAGAAACTGGAATGGTGGAAACCACGATTAAAGTACAGGAGTTGGAAACTAAAATGGCGTGTTTAGAGAAGGTGATACAGGCTGCGCATGTAAAGATGGAGGACTTAGAGAACAGAAGCTGCAGAAACAATATAAAAGTGTTGGGAATTTCTGAGAATATTCCCGAATTCAAACTGATGAAATTTCTCTACCCTCGGCAGGCCAGGAACAAAAAATAAGATTTCAACGAGTTTACCGCCTGGGAGTCAAAGAAGCACCTGGGGTTTCACCACACATTTTAGATTTTAATGCCAAAGGGTGTATAATGAAAGCTTATTGGAGATTTCGAATTACTGCATGAAGGGAAGAAAGTCTTGATTTTTAATGACTTTTCAGCAAATGTGGCAGCCATATCGCAGGAGATGGGCCCAATCTATTTCTTTCTGACACAGAAAAAGATAAAGTTTGCTTTGGTATATCCCACAACATTGCAAATTCATCTCAAGGGACAGCAGTGGAAGTTTGAATCAGCAAAGGAGGCCCGGAAGTTTTTGGAAGCAAGATCATTGCAGCTTGATGCGAACTGAGTGTTTTCCCTTTCTCTTATCTGGATATGATTGATCTAGGATTCAAGTTTTTTCTAGCTTGATTACTAAGATCTGGCACTTAGCTGAATTCAACCGCATGCCACAGACAGATAGTTTCTCAGTTTAGATCCTTTGATATTGGATTCATATAAGACCAGCAAGATCCTTATCAATACCATGCGGCTATGGTGTATATATAGACTGATTGAAAACAGAAAGTTTTTCTTCTTTTTTGGATGGTTGTTTAATCTTACAATTGCTTAATAGTATTGTATTTTGTGAATTTACATTTGTAAGGTTGGAAGAGACTCTGGGGCATGTGTGTGTACTTGAATGAATGAGAAAGTATTGGGAGGGGAGGAAATTCATTTAAAGATGGGAGTGGCATCTGGATGCCTACGAAGTTATGTGTGTGATTTGGCTGTGTGTGTGTGATCTATGTCTTGAGAGTAAGCAGGGAAGGAATAAGGTATGAGGGTGGGGGAGTTTGTTGGTAAGGGAGACATAGAGGGAGAAGGAGGAGGTTTGGAAAGGAATGAGGGAAGGTGGAGGGATTATGGTGAAAGACTACTCTCTTCTGACAAGCTCTAATGAAAATGATATTTTTGAGTTCTCCAAATGGTGGTACAAGGTTTAGTGTTCAGGCTGTGAAATGCCAGACTTAGGACTAGATTCATCAAAATGCTGTCATAATTTTAGTTCCCACACTGCGCACTTCACATAGGTATCTTATCACAACTGCTTTGCATAGGTACTTTATCGCAATGCACAACTAGAGTTTTGGGGCAGCTTTACATGCACAGTCAGACGTACGAACAGCACAGTACACATCAGTGAAGATTGCATGTGATTTGGAATGAGGAAAGATACGCAAAGATGATATTTCTCTTGCCCTACTATGTTCTCTCGCCCTAGCTTGATGCATCTCTACCTGGGTACTATCAAACTAGGGTGAGAGAACATAGCAGAAATCTGTGTATCTTTCCTCATTCCAAATCACATCCAGACTTCACTGATGTGAACTGTGCTGTTCATATGTCTGATTGTGTATGTAAAACTGGCCTCAAAACCCTAGTCCACCACTAAAACCTCACTATGAATTACTAGATGACCCTCTTATAGTGGTATAAATAGATTACAGTTGTGTGCATTATCCTCTCTCTATCTCTCCCTCCTCTTTCAGGCTTAATGCTGGTAAAAAGGTGTAGTTATTTCTGCCATTAAAAACATGTAGACCCTGCCCAAACCCCTCCCCTTTGAAAAAAATTTGCATGCACAACATGAAAAATAATGCACGTGTCAAGGTCCTAATGCACTTTGATGAATGACCCTGTAAGTTAGCTGGCTACTTTAGACCTGCTTCTGAACAAATCTAAAGTCAACTGTCCTTGTGTGGCTGGATAACATGCTACTTAACTGGATATCTTTAAAAGATATCCAGCTAAGTAGCACTGTCATTTCCTTATAAAACAATAGATGACTAGAGAGTGACTAATATCCCCTATCCCCCCAAAAACTGCTGTTAAAGACTTGCCAAGCCGTAATATTCTACTTCCACCTCTCCTCTCTCCAAACATTTTTAAATCTTGAGAAAGTGCTTGGCGCCTCCCCATCCCAGCCAATACCTTATTTATCTGTGCCAGGAGCGAGGAACTCTGTGCCCAGTGGAAAGAGAAGCGGGGCTCACCTTCAGCATTAGCTGTAGCTGGTTATCTTGAGCTGGGTTGACTCTAAGCAACGTCCTGCACCATTGCCATCACTCTCCCGGCCAGGTTTGCTCTTCAGTCAGTAGCTGCAGTTCGTTCCTGTTGATCCTCCCATGGAGCTACTGAGGAAATGCTGGGGCCTTGGCCCAAGCAGCTCCCCTGCCTCAGCAGGCCACAGCATCTACTCATCCTCCTGGGATGACTCAGGGGTAAGCCCCCTGACTGTGCAGGCTGCCCCTGGGATGACTCAGGGGTCAGTTCCTTAACTGTGCAGCCTGCCCCTCCTCCTGCAGGCCACATCACCTTCAGCCAGCCTAGCTCATCCTCCCTGCTGACATCACTCAGGTCTCCTGAGGGCTGGTTTCAATTCTTCCTGCACTGACATCACTGGTACCACCCCCCAAGTATAGGCATGGGGAGTTTTACTTTTCACCCCTTCCCTACAAGCTGGAACAGTGGCCTTCCTAAGCCCATTATTCCCTATGGGGGAATTTTCTCAAATTTTTCAAATGCACAACAGAGTAGTCCCTGTATTTAACCCCTCTAACCCTCAAACCCCATGCCCTCAAACCCCATGTTACTGGGTGCCATTTTATGTAGCCTCCTACTTCAGTCTTAGGGCCGAATTGGTGCAGGGGACACACTGAGTCCCAGGCTAAGTCCCAGTTTTTCTACACCAATCCTTTCAACCTTGGGGAGTGGATTCTATCAATGGGGGGATGGGGGGGGGGTGTGGAGGCTTAACCTCCTCGGCCAAAGGCATGCAGGGGAATGGGGAACTCACTTTTAGTCTCTTCACTCTCCCACATTTAATACTCACTGTCCACAGACTCACAGGGTTGGTACCTTCCTTTAAGGTGAAAAACAGGCAGGGTACTGGAGGCGGTGTTCAAATTAAATTTACTGTAACAAAAATAACTGCAAAGTCCATTCAAAAGATAAAGTCTAGGTATCTTCAGAAAATCACAACAGTTCACAGGCCGGTTCTCACTTCGTTGTTCCCTGAGCCAGAAAATCCCTATAGGGTAGGGACAAACTTAACACCCACACTCCTGGGTGACTGAAAGTGGGCTTCTGGAAAAAAAAAGGCTAGGTCTCATTCTCTCCCATGACGATAAAATTCCCTTGTACCTTGGATGGCAAAGTCCAAAAGCTTCTCTCAAAACGTCTCTTTTCTGGGCAGATGCAAAAGCCACCCTACTTCAGATGGATGCAGAGCAAGGAATGCACCCAGACTCTTTTCCCCTCAGGCAGGGGTGGTTGCCTCCTGAAACTGGGAACAAGTCCAAAATCAGCATCAAGAAAAATATTTCTTCCAAAAAGTTCATCTCCTTTCCATTTTCTTCTCCAGGCCAAGGTAGGGCCTAACAAGGGACCACAGCCAAAACACTCCTCCTAATTCCTGCTCAGTTCCAATATCCTCTGCCTTCTGCATGTGCTCAGCTCGAATTTATAGGTCCAAGGTGACCAATCCCAGCCTTGGGAGAAGGAACTTTTAGGGATAGTCTAGGAAAAACCTCCCAGTTTCTTAGTGCTGGTCAGAAAAAGAACATTTGTTAGTAAAGGATCGGTGTATCCCTTACAGACGTATGAAGGGAATGGAAATAATACTGAGAGAGAGGAGACTGAAAAGAAATTAGGAGAGGGGAGAATGACAGCAGTTGGCAGATGGCAGGAGAAAGAAATCATCTTTTAGAGAAACCTTTGGGAGACGAACTATACTGAGAGAGTGGGGGAAAAAAAAGAAACCAATTAAAAGTAAAAGAAACCAATTACATGGAAATGGTAAAGACAAAAAGAATACAAATATTCTCTCCCCTGCCCCCCTCCACACAAATGGACAGAAACAATTTTATTTTTTAAATTGGGTATGGCAATTTTCTAAGCCATTTCTGCACAAAAATTGTTTATTATGAATAGAAACGGGCCTACTTTATCTGCACATATAGTTAACTTAGTGGTGAGACAGGCATTCTTGAGATGGGACCGAGGATGTAGAACTTAGGCGCAAACTTTTCAAGTTGCAAAAGTGCTCACATATATTTTCCCAGAAAAAGCGAGTGCACAAATAGCAGGCGAAGATCTGTGCACTCACTTTTTCTGAGTCAATTTGCAAAGGGACAGATTTCCCTTTGAAAACTGACATAAAGTCTGTGGGTAAAAGTACCCAGAGACTTTGCACTACTGGTACGGTTTGAAAATCGTCCCCAAAATGTTCAGATAGTAACTTTAGAATGCGTGCACGTGCATCTACATAAGTGCATATGTGGGCGCGAGCAAACATACGCTGGGATTTTAATTCATTTGCACAAGTGCACTCACACTATTTAAAATAATCCTAGTGCACGTATGTGTGCTCCTAACATTATTAGCGTATCTTTCCTTGGGGCTTGTCGGATTTTACATGTGCAATTGAGCACATCTTAAAATATGCGCATGTGAAGGCAATTACCAGTTTGATCACTTAGTCCACTAGTTTGCCCAATCTATCTCTAGGTCATCAAAACCCCTCTGGTTCTTCAGCCTGCACTCCCCCCCCCCCCCCCCCCCCCACCAATTTACCCAGACTCCTTACCCACTCAGTTTTTGGCTATAACAAATTTTATTTTTACTTACACCTGAAAAAGAGCAGAAGTAAATATGCGCAGGTAACAGCTCAATGCATATTGTGTTTGCCGGATTTAAAATTAAGATTTATGAGTGCATATGTTGGCAGACCCCAGAATGTCCCTTCTACTCGTGTATATGGGGATTTTAATGCAAGCATGTCTTTTAAAATTCCCCCCTTAAAATATATGATTTTCTTTAGAATTTTTGTTCATATGAAGTAGTAGAAGATATATATATATATATAATTTATACAAATGTACAGCAGTCAAGGCAGAATTTTCTTAGTTATCATGGAATCCATCCTTGAGCTGTTACTGAACTCTGGCCTTGAATATTATCCTGTCAAAACAAACAGCTATTGGTTTAAATAAAGAATAAATTGTAGGGAATCCAGCGTATATACCAGCTAAGGAAACATAAGACGCTTTCTCAAATTTCCTTTGTTCAAGAGTGTGCTTTTTTTTTTTTTTTTTTTTGCAGTTTTGTCATATTCTCAGCATTAGAAATGATCATTTTCCAGGTCTTATTCTGTATCATAATGTTGATAGGAATACAGTTGTGGGGCTTGCCCAATGTCTCAGTGGTAATGCAGAAGCCATGAAGACATTTGAAAAAACAGAAAACACATAATTCACAGGAACTATATGCTTTGGCAAAAGCCTGTTTGTGGGATCAACACATTTGGAGTAGATCTCCCTGATCAGAAGGAACATGCACTGGGGAAAATGCACTAGGGTCCTTTTACAGGCAAGCAGTAGGCTTTGAAACAATTTTAAATTGAGGCGATCTGTTACCAAAATTTTGGTTTTTATTTGTGCTTTAAGCACAGTTCTCAGTTTGCCAGCTTCATCACATTAATGTACCTTCAGTGTCCCACAACCACGTTTACCCTTTCTTCCGTGGGAAACCGTGAGAGCCACTGTTACCGAAACAGGAACGAACCATGGAACCTGTAGAACGAACCTTGCCGCCAACCAGTTATAGGGATGACTCAACAAACACTTTTCTAAAGTGAAGCAGCTGTGTTGAAAAATGTTGATGTTGGGTATTTTAAACTAAATATCTGGTATTCTATTTGAAAGATCACTACTAGACCTGTAATTACAAAGAAGCAATTGTAGCCTACAAGATTATGTGTTAAATAGTTAATATGACAGTACATCATAATGTTTGCACCAGGACTTGCTAATCATATGCTGTATTTTGAAAAGACAGTGAAGATTAAATCAGGTACATTTAATCTAGGAAATTTTATTCAGTTAATAGTCACACCGCAGCATGAAAAAGATGGGCACATCCCTCTGTGTCTGTCATAGCACAAAATATTGCATTCATTTTTCTCAGCTAGCCTGACAGTGTAAGTCTACTTTTGTTTGAGGTGAAATACAATTCTTGCTAAAACATAGTGGTTTATCAGACCTTTTTCTCTTCATTTGCATAAACTGAAGACGTTCTATGCAATATTTATGACTTTACACTCACTCTTCCCACAGATAGAAGAAGACAAACATGATTTTTATTGTAAAGGCCAGATGCTGCCTTGGAAATCAATGTGAAGCCTTTTAATAATTTAAGTAATGTCAGAAAAATTGAGAATGTTTTTCTTTTTTTTTTATTGGAGCACATATGGGTTATATAATGAATGATTATCTCAAATTAAGGAGTCCTGGATTTTTAGTCTCAAGCAACCAACTGAGGACATTCAACTAAGCTTTTAAGTCAATCACTATCAATAAAGTGGAATTTGGGAAATGGCTTAAACTGACAGAAGAGCTGTTTAGTGGAATTTAAGCAAATCATTCTAAAAAAATTAACAGACTTTCAGCAACAGTGATATCAGTTTGAGCTTGGGTAACTCAGAGTAATGTCACTGAAGTTTTCTTTGCCTTTTTCTGATTTAATTTGGAAAGAACTGCATTATCATAGAAAAAGAAGCATTTGTGCAACCCTTTAAGTACCAGTGACTGGTGTGTAAGATTTGTCACCGCTGAGCATAACTTTCAAACAACTCTGCATGGCCTCATAATTGTGTGTGTATATGGGTGCATAGAAATCTACTATAGTATTTTTTAATCTGCGTGTATATGGTCCACGCAGATTATACAAAATATATATATATATATATCCACCTCCAACATACACAAGTATGTTTCAGTAGGCGCAAATATATGCAATGCATTGAAATTGCATACTGTATCTATTTTATAAGCATGTGCACACATATTTAATTGTGAAAAAATATGCATACAACTATGATTTACACATGGACATATGAATATTTTAAAATATGCATGCATACTTGAAATCACCAGTTTGCCAATACCTCCATCAGTTTACCCAGTCCATCTCCAGGTCACTGAGAACATTCTATTACTTCATCCTGAACGTCCACCCACAAATAACAGGCAACAGATGAGTCTGATATCAATTGTGCTAATTAGCAGGCGTAAAATTGTGCAATTAAGTTGCCTAATTAATTCACACAAATCTCTTTTAAAATAGCAAATTGTGACAGTAACCTTCAAAGGAATGCACGGGCACACATTGACGCTTGAATATTGGCGCACACCCAGGAATATGGCGATTTTATAATATATGTGCACAAATGTGTGAATGTTATAAAATAGCCTTCAAGCGCATATGTGTGCGCCTAATTTTGCAAGTAGGTGCACCCAACCACGCTAATCTGATTTTGGCCATGTAAGTCAGGGAATTTTATAACTGGCGCGCATTCATGCTAAGACCAGTTTCACAGTTTATCCACCAGTTCGCCCAGTGTAGAGCTAGGTTTTCCAGTTCCCCCTGGTTTAATAGCCTGCACTTCCCCCAGATACCCCAGACTCTTTAGACCTCTCAGGAATATTTTTTTTGTTTGTTTTTTTAAACTTATACCTCCTCCATAACAGAAGTAAAGTTATATGGCACTAGACCTGGGCATGCGCCCAAGTGCGTAAGTATTTGTGTGCACATCTCTTGGTCCTGCCACAGAATGCCCATGCCCACCCACACCACGTCCCTTTCTGAGGGAGATGTGCACACAGCGGAAGACGTGTGCATGTAGGTGGCCACATGGACAGGCAAAGGCATCCACATATAGGCACATGCAAACACCCACAGGCATCCACATACAGGCATCCACATACAGGCACACACACACACCTATAGGCCAGAGTACTTAAGCAACGCTGGGCACTTTTTGCTAGTTGTATTATATGTGTTGTAGGGAAGGAGGAAAGGGCAGGAGTAGGGTAGGATCTAAGCTTGCAAGAGTTATCTGGGCTCCGAGTGCCCGTGCTATGATCACTGTTACCAAGTGGCTCCACCACCATTACCCCTTGTACCAAATTCTGCTTCTCCTTCTCTAACTGCTATTAAAACAAAGTCTCCCTCATCTCTTCAAAAAATGAAATAGTGTAGTGGCAACTTTGTAATAACAAAACAAGCATTGCATGGTATTTGTCTTGGGCATGCAAGGACATGTTGGTTGGCTCATATGACCTTGAAAGTAGGCAAGTAGTTTGGCCAATGAAGCCAGTATTGCCACTGCCATGGTCAAGGATTCCTTAAAATAATTTACTCTGAGTTTCACAAGGTGAAACTGATATCACTGTTGCTGAAAGTCTGTTAATTATTTTAGAATTATTTTCTTAAATTCCCTGCATTAATAGCATGAGAAAAGCACTATCAAATTAAAGCCAGAAGAATGCTGGGCCGCATAGAGAGAGGAATATCGAGTAAGAAAAGGGAAGTGATTATCCCCTTGTACAGGTCCTTGGTGAGGCCTCACCTGGAGTACTGTGCTCAGATCTGGAGACCGTATCTCCGAAGGGACAGAGACAGGATGGAGGACGTCCAGAGAAGGGCAACCAAAAAGGTGGATGGTCTTCATCGAATGACTTATGAGGAGAGATTGAAGAATCTAAATATGTACACCCTGGAGGAAAGGAGGAACAGAGGTGATATGATACAGACTTTCAGTTACTTGAAAGGTTTTAATGATCCAAAGACAACAACAAACATTTTCCGTTGGAAAATAATCAGCAGAACTAGGGGTCACGATTTGACGCTCCAAGGAGGAAGACTCAGAACCAATGTCAGGAAGTATTTCTTCACGGAGAGGGTGGTGGATGCTTGGAACACCCTTCTGGAGGAAGTGGTGAAGACCAAAACTGTAAAGGACTTCAAAGGGGCATGGGATAAACACTGTGGATCCATAAAGTCTAGAGGATGTGAATGAAGAGAGGGTGGCTTGCGGGAAAGACAGCTAATACCTGGAGATAATAGGGGTGTGCATCCGTTTTCCACGTATTTGTAATCTGCAACTTATTTTTTGCAATCTGAAAAATACATGGGGAGGCGAAATGCATCGCGACTCCCCACGTATTCAACAGATATCCGTTGTACTCGGCCTCCTAAATAAACATTTAAACCCCCCACCCTCCTGACCCCCCAAGACTTACCAAAACTCCCTGGTGGTCCAGCGGGGAGTCAGGAAGCCATCCCTGCACTTGTTTGCGGTTTCCTAACGGCGCCGATAGCCTGTGTCACAGGGGCTGCCGGTGCCATTGGTCAGCCCCTGCCACATGGTCACCGGTGCCATCTTGTGCTCCTACCACGTGACAGGTAGGTCATGTGGCAGGAGGTCGCTCCAGGACCCTCGTTGGACCCAACCGGAACTTTTGGCCAGCTTGGGGGGGCCTCCTGACCCCCACAAGACTTGCCAAAAGTCCAGCGGGGGTCCGGAAGCGACCTCCTTTCACGCCGTCTGTCCGATCCCAATACTCAAAATGGCGCCGATTGCCGCCATTTTGAGACTCAAAATTGCCATCCCTCCAATACTCAAAATGGCGCTGATCACCGTCATAATCATTCAAATTATCCCTACTGTTTACTTATTTATTTCAACTATTTCAACTATTTATATATTACATATCAAAATTCCTATGCGGTTTAACAGAAGTGACATTCATAATAAACTCATAAAAAAATAATAAACTCATAAAAAATAGAATACATGAAAGAAAGACAAAGTAATAAAACAATAAAATAATAAAACTAAAAACAAAAATAGTAAGAATTAAACAAACTGATCTTAGGGACCACTCCAAAATACTGAGTTGAGAACATCATAGACTGTTCAATAGACTGTTCCAGCAAGTATGCATTCATAAATGCTTGAGAAAATAAATGTGCCTTATTTTTTATTTATTTATTTATACAGTTTTTATATACCATTGTACAGAAACAAGTTCTATCTCTACGGTTTACAATAGTCACATTTTAAGAACACAATAAAAGAAAGAGAAAATAACAATATATCTTAAAATATCCATAAATAAAATTCTATAAAACTTTCTAAAATAGAACTAAAATTAATATTAAAATAGATAAGAACAGACTAAAAAGGGGAAGAATGGATCATATAAAAAAAACCAGGATTATACTTCAGTGACCATTTCAAAAGCTTGTTTAAAAAGCCACGTTTTTAGATCTTTCCTGAATCTCTTCAGATTATCTTGTAGCCGTAGTTCTTGGGGCAGTTTGTTCCAGAGGGACAGACCTGCGATAGAAATTGCACAGGCCCTTACTTCGCTTCAGTGTGCAGACCTTACTGTTGGTACTGTCAGAAGGGTTTTATTGGCGGATCTGAGATTACACTGAGGGATATGTAGTTTTATTGTAGAGTTCAACCATGCAGACATATCACCATATAATATTTTGTGGATAATACATAAGGTTTTATATATTATTCTACTTTCTACTGGCAACCAATGTAAGTCCTTTAAAACTGGAGTGATGTGATCCTTTTTCCTAGTATTTGAAAGAATACGAGCTGCAGTATTTTGCAGGACCTGTAAAGGGCGCAATGTCACTTTTGGGAGTCCTAGCATTGTGGAATTGCAATAGTCTAATCCAATTAATAACAGAGCTTGAAGTATTGTTCTGAAATTTTTATTTGAAAGGAATGGCTTCAAGCGTTTTAACATCATCAGTTTACTAAACCCTTCTTTAACTTTCTTAGAGATATGGCTCTAAAATTTTATTCATAATCCATAATCATAATCTAAACGTTGATAATAAAACTTTTTTCTTTAATTAGTGAGCCCTGAACATACAAAAGCTTTTCCCTAGTCTCACTGAGGCAAATTATTTTAGGAGAGGGCACGGTCAGTAGATGTTGATTTGATGATTTTAGACAACGTGAAGATTGATACAGTTTTAATACTGCATTAAAACTGGAGGGGGGGGGGGGGGGCGAACTCATTGAGGCCTTGGAACACTAGCAGGATAGCTTTAAAAGTAATCCTCTATTTGATTGAAAAGAAATGTAGGCTAATCAGAGTAGGGGTAATATGTTCTCTCATTGGTACCCCTGAAATAACCCTGGCTGCTGAGTTTTGCACCAATTGCTTAGGCCAGGGTCCAACACTGGGACCCATGCTTGGATCTAGACTCAATGCTGAGGCCTAGACTGAGACTGAATCCAGGTTGCTGAGGCCTGGGTCTGAGCCTAGGCCTAGGCCCGATGCTGTGCCCTGGCCCAAAGCTGGGTCCTAGTCACTAAGGCCCAGGTCTGGGTCTGACACCAAGGCCTGGCAATGACGGGTCTTGGTGGCCCTGGCCCAGGCCCAAATCCAGACTTAGGCCCAAGTCCAGGTCTTGGTCACCAAATCTCAGGTCCAGGTCCAAGACCTAGGCCTAGCCCCAAAACCTAGGCCTGGTCCAATGACAGAGCCTGGCCAAGGCTGGGACCCAGTCACAGAGGCTCAGGATTTGGCTCAATACCTAGGACTAGGTCCAATACCAGGATCCAGGCCAGGGCCTAAGCTTGATGCTATGACCTGAGGCTGGGTCCCTGTTGCCAAGGCCCAAGGTCTAGGCCTGGGTGTGATGCTAGGGCCTGATCAAGGCTAGATCCCAGTTGTTGAGGCCAGATCCCAGTCACTAAAGCTCAGGCCCAGGAGTGAGGCCTTGGCCCAAATCTTAGGCCTGGGTCAAATTACGGAGAGTAGGCCGATTGATGTCTTCTTTTATTGATCTGGTGACTACAAATGATGTCCTCTACTTGGAGGATTCGCTGCAATAATGTTGCTGCGGCATCTTCCTTCAGGGCAGAAGGTGCAATTTTGTTGTATGACCGGATCTAGAAACGAAGTCATCAGAAGGCCTACTCTGGGTCTAGGCCTCAGGCCTGGTCCTAGCATATTCATTTTGGTTATCCTGTAAATCAGACCTGTTTGTGGCTTTTGAGAACTGGAGTTGGCTTTGCATCCTAGATTTTATCCTGCCTCTTAAGCATTGCTGAAAATCAGCTCTAGGTGGTTTACTCCTGCTCACTATTCTGGATCCTTGGAAAACATCCAGGGACCCCTGTACATTCTCAGTGGTTAAAATGTCTAATGAAATGTTCCACTGAAAATGCCCCCATTTTTGTTTTGTGTACAGTTCAAATACACATTTCCTTAAAGCAGTAAACCCAAATGGCCTTAGCCATTAAATATAGATGCTTTCACTTTGAAGTCTATGACAGAACTCTTTCCTGCGTCTTGCCCTATAATATATATTTTTTTGTTTTCAGACATGTATCTGTGGATGAAATGGAGCATTTTGGACATGATTTCCTCTGATAATTCATAACTAGGAGTAACAAACTCTCCTTTTAAGTCAGTACAAGTCCATCACATTTATTTCATTTCTATCCTTATGAAATAACTAATAGTTATGGCCAGGCATGGTCCCTTGCAAATACTAGAATTTAAATGAAAATGAATGTAGTTAGTTTCCAAATCCTGGAAATGATTTAGGACTTGAGGGAAGCAGGTGAAGACCTTTGTTATACATGCCGTTGTGAAAGTGACTGTTTCCAGCTTCAAGAAATGGATGGTTTATTCATGTAAAATCATCCATTGTTTGAAGTTGGGTCTCAGAGCTACATATGTTGAGCTCAAGCAAGCCTAGCACTTCTGGGAATCCAGCATGATAATGATTGCTGTTTCTAATTGCTTGTATTTCAGGAAGTATAACAAGACAATTCTCAGAGTATGCATGTTACGTACAGGTTGAGAATGACTACAAGTTTCAATTAGTGAGCTGAAATTCTGATACTCTCAGAAGTATACATTGCTGGCTGGCATGATCTTTTGCAAATGATCCGCCTTGTACTATTGCAAATTTCAATGCTGTTACTTTGCCCCATCTTTGGCTTTTCATTTTCAGATTTCACTTTGATGTATTTGGGAGCTATACCAGAAAGAGCAGTTGGATGCTAGTAAAAGGGACGTGCACACAACATTGTTTTGTTTTGATTCATTTTTTTTGTTTTGAGGTTTTTTATATTTTAGTATTTAGTTTGTATAATGTTTACTTTGGTTCATTTGCTGAACCAAAATAAACATTAAATTAAGCCCACAAACCAAAAACCAAAAGAAAATGAGGTCTTCCTGGACCTCTTGCTGCTTTCTCAGGTCCTAGGGGCTTCCCTGACCCCTCTACTCTCCCCTAACCTGCCAATAACACAGGGCAGGGACTTTCCCGAGGTGAGCTAAGCCTAGCCCTGCTGGGTCCTGCCCAGGCCCTTTGTTATCCTGCCCCTACAAAGAAGGGCTGGATTCTCCACTGGCTCCCACTTACCCCTTCCATGTGAATCTTCATCCTCCAAAGAGGCAGGAAAGATCCCCAGTTGCTTCTTCCCTCCTGGGTTCCTTTTTAAAAATGGCCCTGGCTGGCCCTGGGATTGGTGTCAACTTGATGTCAACAAAATGGCAGTGACCAGCACCATTTGGTTTCTGACTGTATCAAATATACAGCCATACAACAAAAGTGCATCAGCTACCCCTGAGACCAATGCCATTTTGTTGACATCAACTTGACACCGGTCTCAGAGCTGGCAGGCACCATTTTTAAAGATGAAGCTGGCAGGGCAGGAGCAACTGAGGATCACGCTTGCTCTGGGAATCACTCTTGCCCCATCAGAAGGGGTAAATGGGGGTTGGGGAGGCTTTGGCTTCTTTGAGAGGGCAGGTGGACTGAAGGGTCAGGGAAAGCTCTGACTGGACTTGGCTCGGCTTAGCCCAACCCAGCCCAAGGAGGCCATGGTCCCATGATATTGGTGGAAGTGGAGGAGAGGAGAATCCTGGGGAGGTTCCTGGAATCTGAAGAATTGGTGAGTGGCCCTAGAGAGATTTTTTTACATTATTTTTGTTTTTAAATTTTTGGGGGGGGAACCAATCAAAAATGTCTGAAAATATTTGGATATTTTCAGTTGCCTCCCCCCCAAAAAAAAAAATGTAATGCTGTTATTCATATTTCAAAATAGCTGTTCTTTGACCCACCTCTTGCTTATCTACTGCAGACAAAATGTTTTCCTGTAGTAAAAGTGCACTTGTACTTTCATTTTCATTCTGAATAATCATTCATAAAAAACCAAATACTCATCCCTGGCTGGTAATATAGATGTCCATATTCAAAAGCCATTTAGATGGATAATGTAATAGTTATCCATTTAAATGGATTGCCTGGCTATATTCAGCCTTTATCCAGCAAACTTCTAGTCAACTAAGTTAGGAGGCTAGAATTTAGCCAGATAAGTTCAGGGAAGTCCAGAGGCATAACTGGGAGGAGTTGAGTTAGCTGGCTAAGTTAACCAGTTGACTTGGCCGGCTAACAGGGTCATTTTCCAACTCGCGTTATAGCGTTTTCGCATGTGAAAAACACCTTAACGCATGCAAAAAGCACCATAACCCTGGGACAATGCTAATTTTTAAAAGGGGAGGAATTGGACACCTTTTTCATTAGTGTTAAGCCCATAATGCAAATTGTGATTTTTTTCACAAATTCTGTTTTGGGCATTTTTAGGCTGGGGAAGGATCTGACATATGAGAGAAAGAAAGAGAGAGAGAGACTACCTATAATGTGCTTGTAGTAGTTAGCTATTTATGCTACTTTAGGAGGTCCATCTAGTAACTCGAGGTGAGGTTTAGTTAGTAGTTAGGGGTTAGGGGCCACTTTGACATGCAGAGTGAGACATATGAACAGAACAGTGCATTCTTGTGAGGATTTGATGTCTTTCGGAGTGTGGAAACTCACACAACGATGAGATTTGTACAATGTTCTCTCAACCTAGCTTGATGTTACCCAGGTAGAGAGACCATCAAGCTAGGTTGAGAGAACATTGTACAAATCTCATCGTTGTGTGAGTTTCCACACTCTGAAAGACATCATATCTTCACAAGAGTGCATTGTTCTGTTCATACATCTCTCTGCATGTCAAAGTGGCCCCTAACCCCCTACACTGATACTTAAACCTCACCTATAGTCACTAGGTAGGCCTCCTATAGTAGCATAAATAGGTAACTACAACAAGGGCCTGATAGATAATCTCTCTCTCTCTCTCTCTCCCCCCAGTGGTTGCAGGTAGGAAATGCAATAATTGTGGTATTAGTGCGAAAAGTGGACACACTTTGCAGTAATACCTATGTGAAGCGCTAAGATAACGCACATTGTGACAAATAGGTTATTACCATAAAACACACCCCTCTTCCTATCGTATGTAATATTTTGAAGAATCTGGTCCAGTCAAGGAGCTATCTTAAAATTAGCCGGCTAACTACTTAAGATAGCCAGCTACATTTAATAGTGTGGTTGCACTGTTCAATATGCCTCCAAAGTTAGCCGGATAAGTTTGACTTAGCCAGCTAAGGGGGTCGTTATCTAAAGCTATCACTCGCAAAAAAGGACATTTTGCACGCGAAAAGTCCCTTTTCGCGTGCGATAGCTAAAAAAGGGGCAGAGTCGGGGCAGCGTCTGCCCTGGAAGAGGAGGAGTTGGGGCAGACTCTGCGAAGACAGCATGGACGGCGAAAAGGTAAGGAGCCTTTTAGCTTCCAATTTCGTGCCCAATAGCACCACCTTTTACGATGGCACTATTGGGTGCGAAAGCGGCAGCGATCGCACCGCGGAGGTGTGCTCGCTGCCGGCTATCTCACGCCCACCCCCCGCTTTGCCCCCCTGCCCCGCTGTACCGCACGATTCACGACACCGCGGTAAATTAGAAAATCTAGGCCTAAGTCATCCGGATAACTCTGAATATTGGAGTTAGTCAGTTAACTTAGCTGGCTAAATCAACTCCTCCCAGTTATGCCCCTGGACCTCCCCTAACTCATCCAGTTAAATTCTAGCTGCCTATCTTATTAGCCAGCTGGTGTTTAGCCGGATAAAGGCTGAATATAGCTGGGTAAACCATTTAGATGGATAACTATTATGTTATCCATCTAATTGGATTTTGAATATGGACCTTCAAATGTTTAGTCTGATCTGAATAGGTTAAAAAAAAACTATAGCAAAGAATACACAAATCAAGATAAATAGTAACTTACCTTGTTTTGTTTAAATCATTTTAGATAAACACTATGGGGCGGATTTTCAGAGCCCTGCTCGCGTAAATCCGCCCAAAACCGGGCGGATTTACGCGAGCAGGGCCCTGCGCGCCGGGAAGCCTATTTTACATAGGCCTCCCGGCGCGCGCAGAGCCCCGGGACTCGCGTAAGTCCCGGGGTTCTCGGAGGGGGGCGTGTCGGGGGCGGGCCCGGTCGTCGCGGCGTTTCGGGGGCGTGTCGGCAGCGACGTGGGGGCGGGTATGGGGGCGTGGCTACGGCCCGGGGGCGTGGCCGCGCCCTCCGTACCCGCCCCCAGGTCGCGGCCCGGCGCGCAGGAGTCCCGCTCGCACGCGGGGATTTACGCCTCCCGGAGGGAGGCGTAAATCCCCCGACAAAGGTAGGATGGGGGTTTAGACAGGGCCGGGCGGGTGGGTTAGGTAGGGGAAGGGAGGGGAAGGTGAGGGGAGGGCAAAGGAAAGTTCCCTCCGAGGCCGCTCCGATTTCGGAGCGGCCTAGGAGGGAACGGGGGTAGGCTGCGCGGCTCGGCGCGCGCAGGCTATACGAAATCGATAGCCTTGCGCGCGCCAATCCAGGATTTTAGCCGATACGCGCGACTACGCGCGTATCTACTAAAATCCAGCGTACTTTTGTTTGTGCCTGGAGCGCAAACAAAAGTAGGCTGTTCGCGCTCGTCTGAAAATCTACCCCTATGGGGTAGATTTTCAGAGCCCTGCTCGCCTAAATCCGCCCAAAACCGGGCGGATTTAGGCGAGCAGGGCCCTGCGCGCCGGGAAGCCTATTTTACATAGGCCTCCCAGCGCGCGCAGAGCCCCGGGACTCGCGTAAGTCCCGGGGTTCTCGGAGGGGGGCGTGTCGGGGGCGTGTCGGGAGGCGGGCCCGGTCGTCGCGGCGTTCCGGGGGCGTGTCGGCAGCGTTTTGGGGGCGGGTATGGGGCGTGGCTACGGCCCGGGGGCGTGGCCGCGCCCTCCGTACCCGCCCCCAGGTCGCGGCCCGGCGCGCAGCAGGCCCGCTGGCGCGCGGGGATTTACGTCTCCCTCCGGGAGGCGTAAATCCCCCGACAAAGGTAAGGGGGGGGTGTAGACAGGGCCGGGCGGGTGGGTTAGGTAGGGGAAGGGAGGGGAAGGTGAGGGGAGGGCAAAGGAAAGTTCCCTCCAAGGCCGCTCCGATTTCGGAGCGGCCTTGGAGGGAACGGGGGGAGGCAGCGCGGCTCGGCGCGCGCAGGCTATACAAAATCGATAGCCTTGCGCGCGCCGATCCAGGATTTTAGTGGATACGCGCGGCTCCGCGCGTATCTACTAAAATCCAGCCTACTTTTGCTTGAGTCTGATGCGCAAGCAAAAGTAGGCTGATCGCGCTTCTTTTAAAATCTACCCCTATGAACATGGTTACTATCAGTTTTTTCTAAGTGCAAAAGTCCTTCACCATTTGTACCTGATAAATATGTGAAATTTCATATATTCTGAGAAATGCCTCAATTTGTTGGGTAATACATATTTTAGAAAGAATCATGAGTAGAAATTTAAGCATGGTAGTAAAACAAAATTGATGGTGGCTTTTTTCAGTAAAATTATATCAATGAATTGGAAAGCACATATATTCCCTCCATTTTTTGTCATCTTTAGCCTCAAGTTAAGGAAATAAGTTTTATTGAAAACTGTATATTGGAGCTAATTAACCTGCTCCATCTGCATAATTTATTGTGCTTATAAGAGAGCAGTTTTCAAAGCAATTTACTCAGTTAACTAGGGATTTACCTGTGTAAATTGATTGTCTGCAAATTTCCCACCCTCAGTCCATCTAGAAACACAAACAGGATTTCACAACCTTGCTACTTTTAGTTTGCCTGGGGTGCGAGTGAGTGTGTGTTGATTCTGGGGGTATGTCTTGGGGAGGCTATGAAAATGCTCTTAGTTGCTTTTCAAATCTACATACATTATTTTTCAGCAAATGGTTTGCCTGCACTAAATGTAGATGCAAATGTCCATGGATACTTTATATTCACAGCAGTTTTCAAAGTAAAAGCACAGAGCCTAAACACCTGAGCACATCTGTGGCCTGGTTGAAGGCTGTATACCTGAAGGTCAGCGTAGTCTAGTGGTATGGATAGTGGCAGGATAGAAACTAGGAAGCCAAGGTTCAAACTGATGTCTCGCACTTAGTCAAGTTACTTCCATTGCATCATAAACAAACATAAGGGGTCATTTCCTAAGCATTTTTCCGATAGCACAGAATGGGATAAAACCTTTAATAAATAGGCCCCCTTGGATTTTAAGCTTTGTGGGCCAGGGAAATACCTATTGCAGGAGTAGGCAGATGAGTTTTCAAGACAGCCACACTGAATATTCATAAAATTATCTCATGGATATTCTTTGTGAATAACCTGAAAACCTGATCAGCTTGTGGTACTTAAGGACTGGCGTTGCATACCCCTAACATACTGTAACTCATTTTGAACTCTCAGGTAAAAACTCTGACAGCAATATTAGTAGCGTAAGCTACCAGAATTGTTGATAGAGCAATGGAAGATACTGCTGGGAGTGCATCAAAAACACTATTGACTTTTGATGCAGCCAGGGGGCCTTGGGGGGGTGGTTCCAGTTGTGGTAGAAGGGTGTGAGCAGGGGTGCCAGTTTGGCAGGAGAGAGTGGCCCAGAGCCATTCTTTTGAATATATTTTTTTCATATTTAAATTGAAGCCTGAAGGGGATCATGTGATGCAGTGAGAGGTACAACACAAGGGTCTTGTGAGATCCAAGGGTACTTCATTCTTTTCATGGTAGAGTGATTTGTATCGATGGTAAATTGACTCAAAATCCATTTCTCTTGTTTATGAAAATCCCCTAACTGGATTGAGGAAGGATTGGAAGGAAACATGCAATGGCTATGAAATCATTGAAGAAAGATAATGAGAAAGGCAAGGTGGGCAAGCACAAAATGGCGGAAAAGCCACTATTCCTTGTAAGAGATATATAGATTAATAAAGTATTTGCCACAGTTGTACCTGCACTGGAGAATAAATCTGAACAAATTTACAAAATGTTTGAAGGAATGAGTGTGCAAATGGCAAAGATAGAGAAACAATTGTGGGAGGTTCGAATCTCTGAGGTAGATGACCACATGCATAGTAACAGTCAGTAGAAGAAGACCAAATGGTCCATCGAGTCTGCCCAGCAAGCTGCCCATAGTGGGCAGCTCATATTTCATATTGTGACTCCCTAGTTCTACAGTTTTCTTTCCAATGGAAACATTTGCTGTCTGTGCTTCATTAAAGCCTTTCGGGTATCTGAAGGTCTATATTATATCTCTCCTGCACCTCCTTTCCTCCAGGCTATACATATTTAGATCTTTCAGTATCTCCTCATAGGTCTTCCAATACAAACCCCAAACTATTTTGGTTGACTTTCTCTGGACCACTTCCATACTATCTATCCTTTTGGAGACACGGTCGCTATAACTGAACATGGTATTCCAGGTGAGGCCTCACCAAAGACCTTTATAAGAGCATTATCACCTCTTTTTTCCTGGTGGCTATTCCTCTCTCTATGCAGCCCAGCATCCCTCTAGCTTTAGACACCGCCTTGTCACATTCTTTAATGCCTTCAGATCTGCAGACACTATTACCTCAAGCTCCCTTTCATGGTCTGTGCACATAAGTATTTCACCCCCTATCACATATGGTTCAACTGGATTACTGCACCCTAAATAAATGATTCAGAACTTCATGGCACTGAAACCTAGCTGCTACACCTTTGACTACTCTTCAAGCTTGATTTAGAGGTGGCTTTGCTGAAACAAATTGCCAATATGCAGAGAAACTAGAGATCCTGGAGAATAGATCCTGTTAGACATCTTGCGATTTATAGGATTGCCAGAAATTCTTGCAGAGGTGGACTTGATAGAATTATTAGAAACTTGGCTTGTACAGGAATTGCAGCTTCAATATCACATGGCCCTTTGGGGGTTGAGAGAGCCTATTAAATAGGCCAGAGATGGCCAACTCCTGTCCTCGAGAGCCACAAACAGGCCAGGTTTTTAGAATATCCACAATGAATATGCTGATATAGATTTTCATAGAAAGGAGGCATTGCCTGCAAATCTATCTCATAAATATTCATTGTGGATATCCTGAAAATCAGGCCTGTTGCTGGCCTGGTATAGGCCAAGAAATGGAAAGAATGCTCTGCTGATAACTGTGATCACAAGAATTTTGAATTCTCTCATAAATCAGATATTATACAGGTTTACTAGCAGCTTGGAGGACTCAAATATGAGGAGTCCAAAGTCTTGATATTTCAGAACGACTCTGTTGCGGTCCCTACCGCTCCCCTTCTGTTAGGGCCCAAGCCCGCCTACCTCCGCTTCAGGGATCACCGCGTTCCGCCCGCTCCGGACCCCGGGGGCTTCTCTCACTCCACGTGGCGGCCGCCATTACGTGCCTGCTTCTCGTCAGCCTGCGCATGCGCGAGGACGTCCCTCTTGAGCGCCCAGCTCCCGGAAGCCTGGCCCCGCCCGCTCTGCTGACGTCACGCCCAAGTTCTGATATAACCGGCGCTCAAACTCTCTCTCATCGCCTTGCAACGAGGTTCACAACTCCATAGTTGTTCTTAGTTGCGTTCCTGGTGATCTTCATGTATTCTGCTTCCGACTCCGGTTTGCCTCTGACTCCGCTTCAGCCTGCTGCCTGCCTCCGACTCCGGTTTGCCTCTGACTCCGCTTCAGCCTGCAGCCAGCCTCTGACTCCGGCCTGCTTCCGACTCCGCTTCAGCCTGCAGCCAGCCTCTGACTCCGGCCTGCTTCCGACTCCGCTTCAGCCTGCAGCCAGCCTCTGACCCCGGCCTGCTTCCGACTCCGCGTCAGCCTACAGCCTGCTTCAGACTCCGGTTTATTACAGACTCCGCTTTTGCCTACAGCCTGCTTCAGACTCCGGTTTGCTACAGACTCCGCTGCCGCCCGCTGCCCTGCCTTCAGCCGGCCCTCGGCCCTGTGCAGCCGGTCCCCTGCCTTCCGGGTACCTTGGACTTCCTTTCCTTTCTCCTCACTCTGGTCCCGGCCTATGCCTTTCTCAGCCTCTGGACTTTCTGTCTCACTTCCAAGTCCTGAGGACCCGGGACCCTACGGGCTCCTCCCGGGGGGTCCCTGGTTCCTGGGTGAACTCCTCCGGCTTGTGGCTCCGCCTCCCGGCCTACCCTGCCTCCCTAGGTAGGTCGGCCCAAGGGTCCACTATCTCTCCAGCAGTGTCCAACTGCAACACTACTCTACAAGAGTAACAGCTTGGCTCACAGCCTTTCTACCAATTTGTGCATGGCTGATTGAGAAGAAGATCCACTTTTCCTTCCTGCAAACCTCCATATATTTCATATGGGGAAGCCACAGATATTTGCCTCTATGGAACTGGTAGGGGCTTTTCTCTGCGTGTTAGATATGTGCTGAGAAGCGACGCCAGGGAATCTGTATGAATGTCAGATGGAGTGACCTGATGTGGAATGCGTTTGGAGAATATTAAGGCTTTTCAAACTGAAAGATGGAGTGTGACTAGAACATTCTGGTATCTAGTGAGGAAGTTCTGTTATTAATTTTATGTGTCTGCTCACTGCACCAACCAGATATGGTATTGTTAGGGAAGACCTTCTGGTATGGAAAGCTGGAAAGTCTGTGTATGAGCTGCAAATGTGCTGCAATGATCCTTCCAATTTAATTGCTTGTGTTTAACTTTTGGGTTTTTGTGATGCAGACTTTTATTTCTATGGAAGTTTGAATGTAAAACAAAATTAATCCCAGTTGTAAGGGGAAGACACTACACTGTTAGAACAGAGCAAATGGCACATGTAAGATACTCAGTTCAGTTTGCTAATTCTTCTGCTAATCCTCTTTTAACTCAGTTGAAACCAGCATCATTAACTGCATGTGTGGTGGCATTGAGAATGTTGGCCTAGGCTTGCACAAAACCTTCTGCTTCAGCAATTGCTATTGCCGCTGCACCAAACAAAATAAATACTTCATCCATACCTAACTGGAAAAATGTGTACAATTTATACCAAGTTGTTTCCTGGGAATATATACAATGTTCACCATGGAAAGGAGCATACACCTGAGAAGATGGCAGTAGCCAACTATATAATGAAAGCATGCAATTTCACTAACAAATGTTTGCATTGTAATACGTTTGGGTTTTTTTTACCCATTGATACACTACTTAAACATGTGTTAATCCATGCTTTATTTTTGTCTATATTGCTGCTCCACTTTTCGGTGATGCTGGAAACATGGTTGCTCATATGTGATTGGTTCTTGTGAATGAAAAAATGGGACTTGAAATACACTTTATTCTCCTTTTCTTATGCTTTGGCTAGAATAAAATGTGAAGTTTCTGTTTTTGGGAACATGCAATTCTGGAATGAAGTTTAGCTTGGTGGTGGGCTTTGTGTATAAGAGTATTTTTATTCTTTTTTCTGTCATTTTTTTTTCAGATTTGGATGAAGGAAAACATTTGGAGTAGCTAGAGAGTCTCTATCTTGTATTGATGTACTGTATTTCAAGGGGAAGTTTTGTTTTTCGTAGTTGTGGTTTCATGTTGGGTTTGTGGGAAAGGTGGAGGACTCCTTCAATAATTGTAAGTGTGACCGACACTGAAAGTAGTTGTTGTACTTAGTATAAGGTTAAGGGAGTGTGATGGGGATAGAGATGGGGCAGGATTAAGGCCTAGATTCTAGGGATGTGAATCGTTTTAGGACGATTAAAATTATCGTCCGATAATTTTAATATCGTCTTAAACCGTTATGGAACACAATACAATAGAGATTCTAACGATTTATCGTTATAAATCATTAGAATCGTGAGCCGGCACACTAAAACCCGCTAAAACCCACCCCCGACCCTTTAAATTAAATCCCCCATCCTCCCGAACCCCCCCCCAAATAACTTAAACATTTCCTTGCCAAATCCTACCTCCTTCAATCCCCCACCCTCCCGAACCCCCCCCCCTCCCAAATGACTTAAATTACCTGGGGGTCCGGAACGGCAGCGGTCCGGAACGGGCTCCTGCTACTGAATCTTGTTGTCTTCGGCCGGCGCCATTTTCCAAAATGGCGCGGAAAAATGGCGGCCATAGACCAACAGGATTTGACGGCAGGAGGTCCTTCCGGACCCCGCTGGACTTTTGGCAAGTCTTGTGGGGGTCAGGAGGCCCCCCCCCAAGCTGGCCAAATGTTCCTGGAGGTCCAGCGGGGGTCAGGGAGCGATTTCCCGCCGCGAATCGTTTTCCGTACGGAAAATGGCGCCGGCAGGAGATCGACTGCAGGAGGTCGTTCAGCGAGGGTTCCGGCGCCTCGCTGAACGACCTCCTGCAGTCGATCTCCTGCCGGCGCCATTTTCCGTACGGAAAACGATTCGCGGCGGGAAATCGCTCCCTGACCCCCGCTGGACCTCCAGGAACTTTTGGCCAGCTTGGGGGGGCCTCCTGACCCCCACAAGACTTGCCAAAAGTCCAGCGGGGGTCCGGAAGGACCTCCTGCCGTCGAATCCTGTTGGTCTATGGCCGCCACCATTTTTCGGCGCCATTTTGGAAAATGGCGCCGGCCGAAGACAACAAGATTCAGTAGCAGGAGCCCGTTCCGGACCGCTGCCGTTCCGGACCACCAGGTAATTTAAGTCATTTGGGGGGGGTTCGGGAGGGTGGGGGATTTAATTTAAAGGGTCGGGGTGGGTTTTAGCGGGTTTTAACGATTTTAACGATATATCACGATATTTTACCCCCCCAAACGGCAACAATACGATTCCCTCCCCCTCCCAGCCGAAATCGATCGTTAAGACGATCGAGGACACGATTCACATCTCTACTCATCAAATTGGTATAAATATAGCGGAAATAGTGCACGCGATAAAAAAATGAGCGTGGTTAAGCTAATTTCCTATCTACCGCATTACACAGGCAAGTATTGCAAAGCACATTGTGTGAGCGTGAGGCACTTTGTATCAGCACGTGCTGTGTTGCGTCAGCATGTCGCACGTCATTTTATGCGGCTAGCATTGATTAGTGTGTGGCACGTTATTTTTGCAGTTTATATATCCCGTTTTCCTGCAGCTGCCTCTCTGAGGGTGTGTCAGGCATGAGAGAGAGAGGAGAGGAGGTGAGTTGTTGGATAGTGGTTTGAGTAGGAGTTTAACTAGTGATTTCTGAGTGCTGTGTACTTTATTTTGTGTTTCTCATCTGTTGCCCTGTTCCTTTGTCTTTTGTCTTTTTCTGTGTATGAAAGTTTTTGTTAGTTTGTCATGTTTGTCTGCCAGTCTTTTTTTTGTGGAGGAGTGATGGTTGTGGTGTGGAGGAGTGTTGTTTGTGGTGAGGAGGAGTGGTGGTTGTGGTGAGGAAGAATGGTGGTTATGGTGAGCAGGAGTAAGGATGATGGAGTGTGAGAAGCTTGGGGAGAGAGGAGGAAAATCGAGGAGTGAGGAGAGGAGGGGGAGGAGGGAGGACGAGGGCAGGCTTGTGAGGAGTAGGAGTAGAGACAGGGACAGGAGTAGAGATAATCAGAAGGGATGGAATAGGAGGAGGTGGTGGGAAGGGGATAGGCAGGAGAGGACGGAGAGAGAAGGATGGCAGGCTAGGGATAGAGAGAAATGGCAGAGGGGATGGGAGTTTGGAGGGCAGGAGCAGGAGGGAGAGGAGAGGAGGGGAGAGGGGAGTGAGGAAAGGGAAGGCACCTTTCTGGATGCAGAAGTGGCACCCCCTTCTGGCAGGCAGGTAGCAGATGCTCTCGTCTCAGGGCTATCAAGTTCAGAGTGCAGGATAATGAGATGGTTGAGCATTATGCCATGATATTCGGCAACCGTGCAGCCAAGACCTCGAAGGCAGCCAAGAGCCAGATCTGATGCACCATATTCCAGGTGATCTCCAGGCACAGTGATATCCAACATAGTGGGAAGCAGTGGCCCACAGGAACAGGGACATCAAGTGCAGTTGAAGGCAAAGGTGGTGAGCCAAAATAAATACAACTGCTGGACTGGAGGATATCCTCTTGTCCCATCATCCTTACACTCATGGAGATGCACCTTATCCAATGGCTGGGGCTGGATGCATTCAAGGGCATGGCTGAGCAGCTGGACACCATGCGAGCTGCATCTGGTAAGGTCACCTCACCTGTAAATGGCCATGTTGCAACAATTGTACACATCATTTGGCATAAGATGCTCACAATACTTTACATGCAAATTATGCCTCTGATGCCAAATCCAAAATGGATACTTGCTGCCATTGGCATTTATATCTTATTCTTAGTTTCCACCCATGAAGCTGCTGATCCCAGCCATCAAGTCCCAGGGACCAGCCAGCAAGCCCCAGGGACCAGCAGCACACCAGCCCTTTGCAGAGGGCCTTGCTGATGGATACCCAGACCCAAGTGAGTGAGGAAGAGGAGGAGATGTAGCAGCAACAGCCTCAGGAGGCTATGCAGATGCTTGAACCACTGGGCTCAGCCAGCCCACTGAATGTGTCCCTGAACATCTCCGACTTCATGGAGGAACCCAGCCTGGACTGGGAGCCAGCTGATGAAGCACAACCTCAAGCCAGAACACCATGGCACCAGCCTGAAGCACCAGGCCCTTGGAAGCACAACCCAGCAGCCCCCTCATGCCACATTTGGAGGCCCAAATTTCAACATTCCACACCACCATCAGAGAACCGCCACCAGCACTGGCACCAGCGTCAGTAGCAGCAGCACCAGCATCAACAACATACCCACCACCAACAGAGAAGTTAATGCACAAGCAGCTGGACCAGCTGGAAAGGAGGCATGGGGTATACCTCCGCCAAATACAGGTCAAGCTAGTGCACCTCAGGAGAGCTGTGAACAGGCAGAGCAAGGCCCTGCAGGATCAAACTGCTGCACACATACAGGGTATAATGATGCTGGTCACATCAATCAACACTATGACCAATGTGCTCACGAAAATCCTTCAAAGGATGTCTGAGCATCGACCCGTGTTGTCTCCAGAAACACTGGACTACAGGCCCCACAGCAGTATCCAGCCTGATAGACGCCCGAGGGGTATGCCTCCAAAAGACATGCCCCTCTAAGTGGCAAGCCACACCATGGCAAAGGGCCATGAAGCAGCAAAGGTGGTGGCATTGAATGTCAAATAAGAAGAGTTGTACCAACACGCCTGACCAGGCCTCTCTACAGAGTTCCTGTGCTAACTAGATGAAAGAATTCTGCTGGTCCCATCCTCACTACAGAGTTCCTGTGCCAGCTAACAGAAGGGATGGTCTATTGTCTGCTATAGCCATCCTACAACCGAGGTCTAAAGCCCTCCTCGATGCTCTGCCTGCATTCCAGTCTCTTTGATATGGTTTCCAGTCATGGTCCAGCTGCTGTCTCTTCTTATCATATCTCCTTCTCATGATGCTGGTATCTGTCTCATCTCAGCTCATGCTGCTTTTATCTGCATGCTGCTTCTCATCTCATCTCATCTCATCTCAACTCATGCTGCTGTTGCCTCTATGCTGCTGCCTCCATGCTGCTGTGTCTTCTCCTGGGTCTCCTGCCTCCATGCTGCTGTGTCTTGTCCCGGTCCTTGGCCTCCATGCTGCACTCTTTGGTCCTAGTCCTGATGTGACCTTGCTGAACTCTGCTGCCTTGGCCCTCAGGCTGTCCCCCCTTTCAGTGCGCTCTTTCAACATGGACTGTCTGGGGCCTTTTCCTTGCCATCACATAGTAAGGCTGCTATCAGTTCTAATATTAGAGCTGTACTGTAGCTAATGGGGGTGCCACTTCCGCTTTGTTTTTTATTTATGCTTATATGAATTACATATCAAGAACAAATTTGATTGAAGAATATGTTCAGAAGTACTAGATAACATTACAAGATCATAACATAGATCAAAATAAACATACTCCAAACATTTAAGTCCACTCTTACAGGGTTCAATAGCACAATGATATAGTATACACAACAGATACAATAGGAAATACTATACTTGCACCTCTCAGGGGGTTTTAATTATAATGAGGAGAGAGAACTTAGCCAGTTACAGAGAGATTAATTACCCCACATTGTCTTAATTAGAGATATTTCCTATTTATCACTCAAAAATTGTACCAATTGGGATGGCAAAAAGAAAAGATATGAAGCTTCTCTACACTATATATAAAACTTGCAGGGGAATTTTAATAGGAAAAAGGCCCCTAATTTCTGGACTTTAGGTCTGAGAAGTAAGAATTGCTTCCTCTTCTTCTGTGTCATCTTAGATACATCAGGAAATATCCTAACCTGCAAGCTCAGAAAAGATTCTAATTTGTGTCTGTAAAATAGCTTCAACATCCAGTCTTTATCAGGTTCCAATACTAATGTCACTATTAATGTCACTGGAGTAGTTTGGGCCGTGTCTGATGTCTCCAAAAACTCTGAAACATTTAAAGCTGGAGTAGCAGGCGAGCTCTGGCAGATTTTCCTTGGTAGTCTCCATCTTATTTTGTTCCAAACTATTTTTGGGGGAGGTAAATAGAATGCTTGCATTAAAGGTGGAACAGCATTTTCAGAGATATTAAGAATTTCTATTACATATCTTTTAAACATGTCCTTTGGTGGTATATATGGTATCTTTGGAAAATTCACAAATCAAAGGTTTTTACCCTTCACAACATTCTCTAAATTTTCAGTCTTACTTAATGACAATGAATTATCTTTTACTAAAGATTCCTGTAACAGCTTACTAGATAACAATGTTGTATTAACCTCATTAATCTGCTGGGTATTTAATTTTACAATATTTTCCACTTCTTGTAAACGTGTTTCATGATCATTACTTCTCTCTACCAAGGAATTTAATTGATTTGAAAGCAAATTCCCCAGGCCTTCTATAGTTTCCCACAATGAATCCAAAGTTACCAACTTGGGTTTAGCCAAAGAAAATCATGGGCTTGGTGGTAAAGATGTAGAAAAACTTCCCACATTCATCCTAGGATCTTCTCTCCTGGTTAAATTACCGGCAAACTCATCTGGCATTCCTGCTCCGACATCCATGCCATCACTTCCCGGTACGAGGCTCCCTGCCTGGTGGTTACTGAAGCCTGCATCATCGGCAGGCATCATCACCAGATTCCCTTCCGGGTTTCAGCATGTGGCAGGGTTTGCTGGTGTTTCTCTCCTAATCGGGGACAAAGATGTTTCCAAGTCAGGCAGGGAAAACTGCATCTCCTCAGCGGCTCCCATCTCATCTCAACTCATGCACAACTCATCCTCTCCCGACTTCAAACCCCCTGGAACCACATAGCTATCCATAGGGCCAGTCACCGACATATCCGGGGGAAGCCCAGGGTAACAGGGTAAACTTTTTCCCTTGCTCGTCTTTTCCTGGTCGAATGGGGCATTTGAGGCAATTTTTTTGAAGGAAATCTTAACTAAGAAGAGCCACGGCGTTCAGAGTGAGAGTGCAGGCGCCATCTTGGATCCCTCGCCATTTCTGCTTTCTATGTTCTTTGCTGTAATCATGATTGTGCCAAAATGATAAGATGCTATGTCTATACAGAATGTACTGTTCAGTTCATTTATAATGTTATGTGCTATTTTCTATCTTGTCCTTACAGAATGAGATTACCAAAGACTTTGACTTTATTTGAAACAGTTGACTACATTTGTTCACTAATAAAGTGGTCTCTGGTTTGAAAAATACACTTGCTGGTTGGGTCATTTCATTGTGTGTTTTTTGTCTTAACGGTTCACTAGGTACAAGGTTTTCCCTCCACATTACCTTGCATGCTAGAGTGCCCTTCCATATTCCAACTCCCACTTATCTAGCAGGCAAGACCATATGTGCTAGGCCATACAACAAGAAGAGCTAAACAAGAAGCTCCTTACTGGGGATCTTCAGTATTGGCTCCTGTTGCCTTCTTTACACAGCATACTGTTAGCTAACTCTTGGTTACATGGGCCTGTATGTGAGATGGATACTAGCTAGCTAGTGTTCAGACCTATACACTGTCCAGTACAATAGGTGTGGAAATGCTTGGCTATAGGTACAGTAGCTATATCTTCACTCTGTGGGGACTCAATGGGTTGTACATCTATGTGCTGGTCAAGGTGGAGCGATAATAACCCCTTAGCTTCTTCCATTGTGAAGATATATCACATTTGATCATTCAATGGCCCTTCTCTCTGGCTATGGCACTGAATGCTCTCATTACATCACTCTTTAGTCAGAGGCCTACTTGAAAAGTGACTCATGGCCAAGGTGTGGATCATCTATAGGGAGCTGAAATATACAGCCGCAGGTGCACCTTACACGTATTATTCAGATCTCCAGGCAGGTCACTACAGGGGTGCCAACCAGTCTGTGGAAGTCTGCCTGGGCCCAAGCATCATCAGTAGCCCTCTAGGCCCTCTGCTCTTGGCATACGGGCATTCTCTATACAACACTACTCCTTCACTTCCCCTCCTTAGTTGTCACACAGCAACTAACACCCTGTTCTAACAGTCAGCAAGTAAATAGCAGTGGTGAATGGAAAGGTTGGTTAGTGGACAAGTGAAGTGCTGAAAGTTTTAAGCTAAACCTGTCCCCTAAATTCTACAGCAGATATGTGCCACCACCTCTAAGTTTGCACAGTAAACCTATTGAGCTACATATGGCAGAATGTAGGTAGCCCTACCCTGCCAATATATACAGATAACGGAGTAAGTGTCAAATGATGGGGGCTGGGTGGTAGCCTCTATGTCAACTGTCCATGATATGATCTTCAGAGAGGAGGCTAAGAAGACCAGTGGTCAGAAAAGAGTACCTCAAATAGTACTGCTGCCAGGCCTCAGGCACCTACCAAGCAAACCAACCTCCCCTCCACACACCAGGTATCTGCTACATGCTGGCACTAATCCATCCACCAAACTAATAATCTGAATAACCCCAACATAGATGGTATTAGAGGGTTCTTATCACTGCGCGTTCCTGCCATCTCTGCACCCCCACATTCAGTGGTCAGCTTCTTAACACCCACAACCTACCTTCTAAAACTGGGAAGTCTCTCTGGAAGCTGAAGCACTGGAAACCCTGCACACCTCCAATTAACTGGACTATTAGGCCCACTTCAAGTACTAGGTGGGAAAGCCTCTGGGGCAGTTGGTGGAAGGTGTGTATGACAGGCAGATGTCAACTCATCCCGAAACAATTGACTGCATATTTGAGGTGTGATGATGGCAAGTTTCACACCCCTGCCCTTTTCTCAACACAAGGGATAAACAGTGAACAAGTTAAAGTAAATTGGTTATTTATTCTTTCATATAATAGAAGGACCAGGGGACACTCCATGAAGTTAGCAAGTAGCTCATTTAAAACAAATTGAAGAACATTCTTTTTTACTCAGCGCATAGTTAAGCTCTGGAATTCATTGCCAGAGGATGTGGTTACAGCAATTAGTGCAATTGGGTTTAAAAAAGGTTTTGATAAGTTCCCAGAGGATAAATCCATAAACTGCTATTACAGTAATTAATAAGCAATAGTAGCTTGTGATCTATCTAATGTTTGGGTACATGCCAGGTGCTTGCAACTTGGATTGGCCACTGTTGGAAAAAGGATATTGGGCTTGATGGACCCTTGGTCAGATCCAGTATGGCATGTTCTTATGTTAAGTTCTCTCCCCATTCATAGATCCATTCCCCATCCCTAATTACTAAAGACCCTTTTTCCATTAGTAAAGAACCATAGGAATTAACTGGATACAGAAATATCAGAAAACAGCCTTATTCTTCCTGCACAGAGTTTTAACTTGACTTTGAAATTAGCATTATATGGTTTATAAGAAGAGTGCATGTAAGAGAATGACAGTTTGGGCAGAGTTGGAGGCAGTTTGCATGGTCCTCCCAACCAAAAAAGCATTCCACTGCCCCTGGTGATAAACATTTTCCCACTCCTTTGATACCCTCAGCTGGGTCTATATTAGTTGTAATGGTAATCTAGCTGCTGCTTTCACTCCAGCTGGAACTGGAGCATGAGGGCTGTGGTCTAGGGATGTGCAGAGGGACGCCATACATTGCATTCGGGATTTGTATTCGTCGGGGGGCAGATACGTTGCATTCGGCAAGGGGGGCCCGCAATATGTTTATATGTTAATTCTTATTCGTCCCGGCTAAAATTAAATTAACTACAACCCCCCCCCACCTTCCTGACCCCCCAAAGACTTACCAAAATTCCCTGGTGGTCCAGCGGGGGGTCCGGAAGCCATCTCCTGCACTCTCACCCTCGGCTGCCGGTTTCACAGGGGCCACTGGTGCCATTGGTCAGCCCCTGTCACATGGTAGGAGCAATGGATGGCCGGCGCCATCTTGTGCTGGCAGTCGATGGTCCAAATGCAGGAGGTCACGCCCGGACCCCTGCTGGACTTTTGGCAAGTCTTGTGGGGGTCAGGAGGGTCCCCCAAGACTTGGCAAAAGCCAATGGTGGTCCAGCAGGGGTCCAGGAGCCATCTCCTGCACTCGGGCCGTCGGCTGCCAGTAATCAAAATGGCGCCGATAGCCTTTGCTATACAAGATGGTGCCAGCCATCCATTGCTCCTACCATGTGACAGGGGATGACTAATGGCACCGGTAGCCCCTGTGACATAGTAGGTCAAAGGCTATTGGCACCATTTTGAAACCGGCAGCCGAGGGTGTGAGTGCAGGAGATGGCTCCCGGACCCCCTGCTGGACCACCAGGGAGCTTTGGTAAGTCTTGGGGGGTCATGAGGGTGGGGGGTTTGTTTAAATTGGCTCCTTTAGACGGGCGAATAATTTGGCGAAGATTTGTTGTATTCGTGGGGAATCGCCATACGTTTTGCTTCCCCACGAATACAACGAATATCTCCCTATACGTTGCGGATTGCCAATTCGTAGGGAACGAATGCACACCCCTACTGTGGTCAACTGTGTGTGATGCAATCCTGGCCTCTCTTCAGTCAATAAGTTGCTCTGTGGCCCTTGCTGATTGCTTACTCCTTCTTAGCAGCCATTTAACTCCTGAACCTCCATGCAGGTCTGCTTGTCAGTGAGATGTGCACGATCAGGCGGACGTGCCACTGACAAAGCATCAGCAGCATGGCATCAAGTAAGAGCTGCTGCCACTACCATTAGCTGGCATGACTGATTCCTCCCCATCCCCATCACTGCAGCAAGATACTCGCACTGCACCTGTCCAGAGTCTTTTCCCTGAGGTGTGGGACTGAGAGGCCAGGCACAAATAACTCTCTTGACCCTGATTACTGGAATAGAAAAACTGTTTTCCTTGATATTATAGTAGTATAAACCAATTTGGCATTATATAGTTATGGAGCAGTATGGAGAGAGTTAAAGAATCCATAATCTTTTTAACTTTATAATATAGTTTTATTGCATTTTGTCTCAACTTTATTGCCATTTTAATATTGTATTTTTTTGCAATTCATCTATTTTTTATTTATGACTTGCACTGTCTGGTATAATTTTATAGATGTCAGAGAATACAGTTTTTTTTCTGCATTTTTTCTCAGAGAACACAAAGTAGCATTCATAAAGCAGCTTTTAGAATTATTACTGGCAGTGTAAAATCAAACCTGAACATCTTGAAGGTGAGAAGTTCTACATCTACCCCTTTAGAAAATTAGTATGGTGCCAGACTTTTGCAGCTTAATTTCAAAATCTTTATTAAGAGACCAGTTTTCTAAGCCATTTACCACGGTAGATTGCTCGAAAATTGTCCTTGTTCAATACTTTTAGCTGGATTGAGATGTGTGTGTGTGTAATGGTGGGGGTGGGGGGGGCTTTCCCTTGGGTGTGCTTTAGGTGGGACTGGAATACAATATGGGGTAGATTTTCAAAAAGTGCGCCTTTGTGTACTTTTGTTGGCGCATCAGGCGCAAACAAAAGTATGCTGGATTTTAGTAGATACGCGCGTAGCCGCTAAAATCCTGGATCGGCGCGCGCAAGGCTGCCGATTTCATGTAGCCGGCGCGTGCCGAGCCGCGCAGCCTGCCGCCGTTCCCTCCAAGGAGGGAACTCGCTTTCGCCCTCCCCTCACCTTCCCCTCCCTTCCTCTATCTAACCCACCCCCCCGGCCCTATCTAGACCCCCCCTACCTTTGTCGGGGGATTTACGCCTCCCGGAGGGAGAAGTAAATCCCCGCGCGCCAGCGGGCATCTAGCGTGCCAAGACAGGACCTGGGGGCGGTTCCGGAGGGCGCGGCCACACCCCCGGACTGCCCCGGGCCGAAACCACGCCCCTGGTCCCGCCCCCGAAACGCCGCATCCCGCCCCCAAAACGTCGCGCCGATCCGACACGCCCTCCGACACGCCCCCCTCGAAAAACCCCGGGACTTACGCGAGTCCCGGGGCTCTGTGCGCGCCGGTAGGCCTATGGAACATAGGCGCACCGGCGCTCAAGGCCCTGCTCGCATAAATCCGGGCGGATTTACGTGAGCAGGGCTCTTAAAATCCGCCCCTATATGTTAGGGATGTGCATTCGTCCTGTTTCGGTCACCCTGAAAAACGAAGGGAATTTCCCAGAAATTTAGTTTTTCGGGGTTAGTGTGCACACTAACCCAAAATTCAGGGCGGCCGCAAAAAAAAGGCCCAAACTGCAAGAAACCGAAATTTTCCGCGGTGGGCCGATAACGAAGGCCGAACCAAAAGGTTCCGCCGAAGCACGTCTCTAATATACTTAGATTGTACTTTTAAATACAATCTACATGTTATTTTCCAATTTCATATGTTATTTTTGATATAATTTATTCCTCCAGGTAAAGCAGGTGCAAAAGTCCATGGGTGCTTTATACCCATGACAATTTTCAAAGGGAAAGTACACCTTTGAAACTTAAGTACAAGGTTCATAGCTACAAAGTACCCATGGACTTTGCTCCTGTGCAGAAATTTTGAAAATTTCCCTCTGTATGATAAAGGGGTATTGACAGGATGGAAAATGGAGGCAAAGGAGAGAGATGCAGGTTGAAGCAACAGGAACAGCCAGTCATATCAAGTATTACTAATCTTCTAATATTATATCAGCCATTGGTACAAAGAAGCTTTATTGCCTTCAAGGGGCAATTTTGAAAAGCCTACTTTGTTGCAAGATAGATATGTGCCTAACTTATAGGTAGTTTTCAAAGGGAAACTAGCCTTGAATATCAAGGCCTTTCTTAACAAATATGAATTCCTCTTTATAGCATCCTGTAGTGGAATCCATTTGACTCAAAGATTTTCTTACTACACTGGGCTTCTGTAAATATATAAATGTATTATCTTACTCAATACCTTTATATTGCAATATTGCAATATGGGCATCCAAGATATGGAACAAATTTGCCATGTAGCTAAATGAGGGATTGGGTCAATATTTTTGTATGAGTAAAGAGGTTCTGGGGGGGGGGGGGGGGGGGGGGGGGGGGGGGGATTAAGACATTTCTGAAGAACCGGGGTCAATAAGTATATTCATTATTTTAGTGCTTTTAACTATAACAGGGATTCCCTACCTTTGGGGGAATGTTGACTCATTTTCAACCTCCAAAATATTCACAGACCTCCACATGTGTCTCCTTAAATTTAACATGCAGTTAAAAGCCATACAGAAAACTGATTAATGCAATAACAAATAATGTGTACTCTAGAATCATTTGTAATATATACAACTTAATATTAAATATGGAATGGTTTCTGATATAAACTGTGCGCTTCCACCTGCCTTCCCATTATGAGTGCTCCTCCCCACCCCTCGCCATGGCCCCTATCCTAGTACTTTCCCTCATGCTCTGCTTATCGCCCACTACCTACAGACCCTTCCAGAGTTCTCTCCCTCCTTATCTTTCCTTTCTGAAACCTCTTCTCTGGCCCCCTTTGCCTCCCTGAGTGCTCACCTTCGTGCCTTCTCCCCTTGGTCATCGCTCACACATGGCCCCTTCCCTAATGCCTTATCTTGTTCTTTCTCCTTCCCTGGTCTCCCTCTCAAGGCCCCTTCCTCAGTGCTGCCCTTCCTCCATGGCCCCTTTCTGAGTGCTATACCTCCCCTTCTTCCCCCGTGTCCTCCTTCCAAGTGCCCTCCCTCCCCTGTGATCCCCCTCCCTAGTGCCTTGCCTCCTGATCTCTTCCCCTTGTGGGCTCTTCCCTGGTCTTTTCTCCATGACCCCATTCCAAGTATTTATTTACTGAATTTGGATTTATTACCCACCTTTTATAATAAGAATTTCACCCAAGGTGAGATACAACATATTTAAAAAGTAAAATACAATCTGAGGAAGACTTAACAGCTCCCTCATTCTGCTGCGGGCTGTTTGTTGAGTGCCAAACAAACCATACTGTGACCGTGTAGGCAGTGTCCAAAATTATTCTTTACTGAAACAGTTTCGTTGAATGGCACAATGAAATATGGTAAATCACACATCACAGTCTCTACAGTTTCTCTCAGAATTACGGATCTTTTCTCCTCTATCTGTGCATTAGTCTTTATTAGGCCAAGGAATCCATCCACACTTCTGGATTAGATTGTGCAGTGGTCCCTCTGGGCTAGGCCCCCTTGGATGGATGGGAAACTCCTCCCTATGGCACAAAAGTCTATCGTGGCAAAGAGTTAATGTCTCTGTCCCTCAGGGCTCTTTGTGAACGCCAGGTGGGTGTCCTCCCTTGAATGTAGATCTTTTGCTCACAGTTAGTAGATTAATCTTCTGGTGGGATCCCTGGTGTTAGGAATCCTTGTGGGCTCTAGTTCTTGCCAGTCCCCTTGATGGGCAGGAAGAGGGGCAGAAAATAACTTCCTCCCAGATGCTGGAAAACAAATTTTCTTCCCCAAATTAGATAACTGCAGGAATCCACTGCCAAGGGTCACCACCTTTGCTGGGCAGATCTTCCCTAAACACTGGGCATCTTCAGCCGAGGGTTCCCCACTCCCTGGCTTTGGAAAGGTCCAGACCTCCAGCAGGGAGAAGACAGTGCAACAAGGAGTAATACAGATCTGTTACTACACAACTGCAGGTTATAAAAGACCACAAGCTATTTAAGAAACATCTGAATACTTTCCTTGGGCAGCAGGCATTCGAGGTTACTGGTTAGCAGCACCAGGCTTATTTGAAGTGGCATGCGATGGATATCATGTTTTTGTGATGTTTTTTATATCTGTTTTTAATTATGAATATTTTTATGTAACTCACTACAAACAGTGGAGTGTGTGAGCAATAAATTTGTTATTATTATTATTATTCAAGAATAGAAGGCTGTTGATCACGCCGGAATGAATCCTGTGAAAGCAGACTGCTGGCAGGTGCAAAAGGTATAATAAAAATGTGGGGGGGGTTAGAGTAGGGCTGGGGGGGGGGAAGGTTAGGGGAAGGGATGGGAAGGTTAGTTTAGGGGGAAGGGAATTGGGGAAGCCCGCAGGCGATGGCGCGCGCAAGGCACACCCCCTTGCGTGCGCCGACCCCCGATTTTATAACATGTGTGCTCCTGCGCCCACATTTTATAAAATCAGGCACACATTTGAAAATCTACCCCATAGTTTTTAAAACCCTTGCTCAGTTCTTCGACAGTCAGACTCTGCTCAGTCAGGGTAAACCTACACATGAACGTTATATATGTGCATAATCAGGCAAGCAATTTTGTAAAATGAGATTTCCGCTTGTAAAACATTATTTTACCTACAGAAGTCCCTATGAAAATTATCTTCCGATTGTCTCTGTACAGCAATGCATACATCTAGTATGCGCTATACAAATGAACAATAATAATAATAATGATGTCTTCAGTCAAACATTGGTTTAGAAAACTATATTGATCTGGGCCGCCAATTGAGAAGGACGCCAAGAAGCTCCTCTGAGAAATGTCCTATTTTGGCTTTTCCCCTGTGATTGAAAATGCCACATACCAAATGAAAGGCCAGACATAGGGAGACTGTATCTAGCTCTCCCTTACCTGGTTCAGATCAACCTAAAATTGCAGAGTTTTTTTGTGTGACTCCAGGTCGGATTTCCGGGGTGATGGCCGCTGCAGAGAGGGACCTCGAGCGGAACCCCTCCCTACTGGCCAACGAGATCTCCCTTAGCCCGGGAGCACCAGTAACACCTTCTCCCCCAAGGTCTGGCGCCTTGGCCCCGGCAATATCCTTGGTTGATGTCCATGGGACTCCATCGGGTTCAAGTAAGTAGCAGGAGTCTACAGAGAGAACTGGAGCTGTGATTGAGATGGCGTCGTCGGTTCAGGCTGTGGAGGAGGCCTCCACTTTTGCGGGCCTTGGTGTGATCACTTCCTTGCCTACCGATATGGAGCAGAGACCAACTGTTGGGCTCGGCAGGATCCCTTCTCGGACTGTTGGAGAGGAAACAATTACACAGGTTGGCAATTTAAAATTATCTAGACCAGTCACTATTACCCTAGATGTTCTCTGGAATGCCTTGGTTCATTTGGATTCTTCTATACCTTCACTTACATCAGTTGTACTGGAAACTAATAATGCCCTCAAGCAGAATTCTGTCATATTGTCAGCTCAAGAAACCAAGATCTTAAATATAGAATCCAGAATGACAACAGTGGAAAAAGTTTAATAGTAGTTAGTTCAATCTGCACTAATTTGCTCTAAAAAGGTAGAGACTATTGAAAACAACTTACGTTCCTTAAATTTGAGGATTATAAATTTTCCCATTATAAAAGAACTTACTCTGGTGGAACTGTTTAGGAACTATCGTTCTCAGACTCTTAAAATCTCGGAAACAGCTATGCCTGTGATAATCAAAGCTTATTTGTTACCTAAACCGCAGATGGAGGATCCTCAAGAAAATCCACCTTCTGGAGTTCTGTTGGATTTATCAGATTTTCTGCAGAACTCTCAAGAACTTGAAATTACTCATAGAGGGAGGCTATTAGTTAAATTTGCATTTCCTACTGATAGAGATAATGTTCTGTTCTTTTTTCTTCGTAAACGTTCCCTACTGTTTTATGGTTAAAAAATGTGGGTTTACCCCAATTTAACAAGGGTTACCCAAATCCAGAGAAAGAAATTTCTACTAATTTATTCTGAGGTACAATCTAGGGGGGGTCATTTCCAACTTCGTTATCCATGTAAATGTCTGGTTAGATATAATAATGCTAATTACATTTTCTTTGAGCCATCTCAACTATGTGCATTGTTAGACTCTCCACAGGAATTGAACTTGTAAAAAGGATGCAACTAGTGGTTCTCAATATTTCTTTTTTCCATATTCTTTGATTGTCTGCTCAATATTTTCTCTGCCCCCTTTATTTCTTATTAATATATGGGGTTGACTAAATATTTAAATATTGTAACCATTGCTTGTATTTTTTTTTCTAGGTACAACCTTTTCAAATCAAAGTGTTCCTTGTAATAGTTATTGAAATTGCATAAAAATAAAATATATATAAAAAATAAAACTATATTGATCTTTGCTGTTGCAGGTTTGTACTACAGTAGTAATATGAATCAACTGCAAAAATGTCTTCATAATTTGCTGCATGATGACAGAACTGAGCCAGTAGCATTTGTTCCTTTACATTCTGAGTGACAGCAATGGCATTTATTTTACTCATTTTAATATGATGTAGTTCAGGCTGCTAAGAAACTCCATGAAACACCCTAGAACCACCACTGGCACAATTTTGTGCCGCCATGTTTTAGGCTCCATAATTGGAAAAAAAAAAAAGAAAACAGATGTTTTGGGGCATAAATTGATACTCTGTATTAAACATAGACAATAATTCTGCATTTTGTCAATTTATTTCACAGTTTTGGTGATACAGTCTGTGACAACAGTAGTTTCTTTACTGTTAGTATCATATGACTTAGAATAAAGGAAAATATTGTAGATTTTTGGTTTTTTGACAGTAAATGTTTTAAAATTAACATTAAATTAGATAAAATAACCAGCAAAATCCTTTAAAAAAATGTAAACATTTGCTGTGCAAATACAATTACATTTTAAGAAAATGTACTAACAATTTTCTAAAAATCTGCATGCAAGAACTGCCACTGGCACATTCATTCTTATGCTGCTAGATTGTAGGCTCTTTTCAGTGAAAGAAAACAATTTTTTTGGGTGAACAAATTGATTTTCTGTTAGATATAAGTGTCAGAGTGCATATAGATATCAAAACACCTCAAAAGACAAGTCAGGATGAGCGAAAAATGAGAAAATTCACCAGCACAAATGTGCTGCCGGTAGTTCTAGGGTATATGGTTGGCAACTACTCAAGTTATACATTGTATTGCATTTGTTCAGTTACTATGTTATATTGTAAAGCGCAATGCTGAATTACTGTTTGAATGTAAACCGAGGTGATGTTACTTACGTACCCCGGTATAGAAAATCTATAAATAAATAAATAAATAAAATATGAAATGTAAAGCAAAAACTGAAGGAGGTAGAGGGCTAAAATTTTCAGGAATAAAATTTCATTATAAAGGATGAACAGTCACAGAATTTCAATCTACTGCAATCATGTACATGGATTATGCAAATCTTTAGAACTGTCATGTTCCGTTTTATGCTGCTATATTTTAGGCTCTTATCAGTGAAAGAAATCACATTTTTTTGAAGACTGAATTGATACTCTGTTAGACACAAATGTCAGAGTGAAGATAGAAATCAAAGCTCTTCAAAAGGTGCATAGGAATGAGCAGAAACTTAGAAAATTCGCTGGCATGAAAATGTACTGGTGGTAATTCTAGGGTGTACGATGTGTTAACAAAAACTAAAGTGGATGGGAGCTAAAATTTTCATGTATCAAAGTTAATAAAAAATGATGAAAAGTCATGGAATTTTAACCCATTGCGATCATGTACACAGAACGTGCAAGCCTTTAAAATCTTCACTGGCACAAAAAAATGCCAGCGGTAGTTCTAGTTTTTTAAGCAGCAGGGTTTCCTGTGAGCATCTGTGGATTGCCCACTGTGAGCACTGGAGGTATGAATGTCCTTTTGTTTTGTATTGTTTTGGGAGAGTTTTGATTATTTTTTTTTATTTTGCAGATATTTTTCTTCATTTTTGTAAAAAATTTGTTTTTTTACATTTAGTGTGTGTTATTTTCATATCGTCAGCATGCAATGTTTTGAAGAAAAAAATTATCCCAATCTCATTCACTCCCTCTCTTGTACACTACCTGTCTCCTAATAAGGATACTGTCAGCTGGAGGACTTATCCCCATCTTCCTTCCAGCTTTACCTTTTTTTGGGCAGGAGATATGGCACTATTCCTAATATGTTAAAGTGATTTAGACTGGGAGGAGAGGACCTTATGGTACTTTATATTCCTTCAGAATATTGCAGACTCCAGAGAGATGTTCAGCTGCCAAGACATCTTTTTATCAAACATATACAGAGCCTGACTGAGGGAGGAAGGGAGGTGCAGTGGCGGCTTCTTTATTTTTGAAGATTGAGCCTAAAGGAAGGAGAAAAGGAGGAAGGGGGTATTGCCCCCCTTGTTTAGAGCTTTTTAAGTTTTGAAATATTGGAAGGGCAGAAGGGAGGGAGGAAGGGGGCTCTTTAACTTTTGGAAGATTGGGAGAGCAGTATGGAGAAAGGAAGGGAGGCATCAGTCCAGGGTACTCACAGTTATTGTATATACTATTTGTTCAGGAAGCACAAGAGCATAGTCTGCACTCAAAAACTATACAATAGACACAAAAAGTGCAGGAAATAACTTTTATAGTCCGTTATGAGATTGAAAAGAAAATGTATTTATTATTATACACATGGCAACTCCACTGTAACTTGTAATAATAATCACATTCGGGGGTCCCCCGATACGGACCCATGTTTTGCCGAGGCTGCGTCGGGAGGGACAGGCAGTTTAAAGATCACAATTCTTCAAGAAGTTTATACACAATATGGCAGGGAGCGCCGATGCAGCCTCGGCGAAACACGGGTCCATGTCGGGGGACCCCCCCGAATGTGATTATTATTACAAGTTACAGTGGAGTTGCCATGAGTATAATAATAAATACATTTTCTTTTCAATCTCATAACGGACTATAAAAGTTATTTCCTGCACTTTTCGTGTCTATTATATACTATTTGTTAACATCACAAACTAAATGCAAAAACATAAATGAAATGAAAATCCTAATAATTTCTGTTTGGTTTTTGTTTAGATTCATTTTGAAATGACACAGCAGGCTGTTTCATAGCATTTTTCATATTTTTCAAAATGAATGCCATCTCTATTGGCCACAGACATCTGAATTAGTTCAGCTGTCCAGCATTGTCCTTAGCATTCAATTAACCTTTCTTGCTTCTGTCACTGATAGATACTTTCAATTTTGAAGTATGTGGGAAGAAAGGCTTTTAAAAAAATAAAATTCAAACAAATATATTGTTCACCAGTTCAAGTATGTACTCAAATGATGTCTAAGTAGGGATGTGGAGAGGAAAAATGTTCATTTATTTTGTAGGTCACCTCCATTTGGTTCATTTTCTTCAAAGGAAAAGCATTTTTCTTTTCTTCATTATATTATTTCATTTGTTTACCATTAAAGTCAAAAGGGGAAGAAGTGCAGCCTATTTTGGGCAGCAAAACAGGATTTTTCTCAAACATTCCAATGAAACGTTTGAGAAGACATCATCAGAAGAGATAAAGAATTCCAAGGTACTATGACTGTGGCAAAGTGGCACCAAAAGTGGCATGAATAGCTTAGAGCACAGTAAAGTGGCAAAGGGGTACTAGCAATGGTAAGAGGTTCTCTGAGGCACCATCAGAGGAGCAAAGAAGCAGCAAGAGTGGGAAAAACACTCCAAGGTTTCAATAGTTGACACCAACAATAGTGGCATGATCTCTTGAAGGCAACACGAGAAGCAAAGTGGCACCAAGGGCTGCATCATCATCCTAAGGCATCACGAGGAGGGAATAAAGCAGACAAGTTGGCAGGAAAAATCCCAAGGCACTGATAAAGGGACAAAGTAGCACAAAGAGTGGCATCAACACACTAAGGTACCATGAGAGATAGAAAGAGGACCCCCACCGTGGCAAGAATACCCCAAGGTGTAGAATTTGTAGTGGCAGCAAGAGTCTCAAGCTGCAAAATCTGGGTATAACAGCAATGCTAAGTGGAAAAAAGACCCCTAAATTGTAGAATAAAGGGTATTGCAACAAGGTAGAATGGCATGGGAAATGCGGTCTTCCTGTTGAAGAAGTTGTCACTTTTCAGATTTAGTGCAAGAGTCTGTCAACATCAGTATCATTTTTGTGACAAACTTTTATTACATTGTCTACTTGAAACTATTCTTGCTGCTGGGTGGAATTTTGGGTTTCTTGTGAAATTTGCTTTCCAATTGAAACTTTTATGGCAATCAGAAGATGACTATAGTCTCTCATCCCTGTGGTCTTTCTGGTAATCTGTGAGGAATGCTTTATTAAGAAAGCTTTTCTATAGCTGAACACAGTCTCTTCCCTTTATTGATTTTATGGTGTTGCATTAATTCTCTCTTCCTGCTGAAATTTTTACCACATTCAGAATATGTAAAAGGTATCTACTGTGCATCTTTTCTGTTGTGCCTGCATTTCTTCCTTCTGACTGAGGGTTTTGAGGACAATACACCCTAGAGATGTGCAGGCAAAAAGTTTTTGTTGCATACGCGATAGGTATTCGTGGGGGGTCAATTCCGTTTCATGCGGAAGTATGGAGAATTCAATAAGTTGTCAATCTGTAAATACGTTACTACTAAATTAACTACAACCCCCCACCCTCCTGACCCCCCCCCCCCCCCAAGACTTACCAAAACTCCCTGGTGGTCCAGTGGGGAGCCAGGAAGCCATCCCTGCACTCGTTTGTGGTTTCCTCACGGCGCCGATAGCCTGTGTCACAGGGGCTGCTGGTGCCAATGGTCAGCCCCTGTCACATGGTCACCAGTGCCATCTTGTGCTCCTACCACGTGACAGGTCATGTGGCAGGAGGTCGCTCCGGGACCCTCGTTGGACCCAACCAGAACTTTTGGCCAGCTTGGGGGGGCCTCCTGACCCCCACAAGACTTGCCAAAAGTCCAGCGGGGGTCCGGGAGCGACCTCCTTTCACGCTGTCCATCCGATCCCAATACTCAAAATGGCACCGATCGCCGCCATTTTGAGACTCTAAATCGCCATCCCGACAATACTCAAAATGGCACCGATCACCTTTGCCCTCACTATGACGGCGATCGGCGCCATTTTGAGTATTGGAGGGACGGCGATTTAGATTCTCAAAATGGTGGCGATCGGCGCCATTTTGAGTATTGGGATCGGACGGACGACGTGAAAGGAGGTCGCTCCCGGACCCCCGCTGGACTTTTGGCAAGTCTTGTGGGGGTCAGGAGGCCCCCCAAGCTGGCCAAAAGTTCCGGTTGGGTCCAACGAGGGTCCCGGAGCGACCTCCTGCCACATGACCTACCTGTCACGTGGTAGGAGCACAAGATGGCGCCGGTGACCATGTGACAGGGGCTGACCAATGGCACGGCAGCCCCTGTGACACAGGCTATCGGCGCCATGAGGAAACCGCAAACGAGTGCAGGGATGGCTTCCTGACTCCCCGCTGGACCACCAGGGAGTTTTGATAAGTCTTGGGGGGGTCAGGAGGGTGGGGGGTTTAAATGTTTATTTAGGAGGCCGAATAAAACGGATATCTGTTGAATACGTGGGGAGTCGCGATGCGTTTCGCCTCCCCACGTATTTTTCAGATTGCAAAAAATAAGTTGCTGATTACAAATACGTGGAAAACGGATGCACACCCCTAATACACCCCAGAATGGGAAAACTAGGCTGGGATCATAGAGATGTACAACAAAACAGTAAGACAGCGAACAAGAAAAAAGATGGAGTGGGAAGAGAAACATTTATTTTCTTTTTTCAATATTTTACTGAAGACAAAACACCCCAGTATACACTCCAGTATAACCAACAAGGAAACAAGTTAGGAGAACTAGACTGGGATTGTAGAGGGGTACAACAAAATGAAGAACCATAAAAGAGATGGGATAGAAGGAACAACTTTTTTTTTTCTGGGCACAAAATACCCAGGGCTGGAGAACTAGGCTGAGATCCAAACAGCAAACATGAAGGCACCAAAAATCTCCTGTTGGTGCATAATTTGAATGGCAGGTAGGCATAGTAAAAGCATGATCCCCAAAAAGTATAACAGGGTAAGGCAGGTAGGTTGAGTGATAGCAGAAAGACCCCTAAGGTGGTATATAAGGGGCATGGAAGTAAGCAGAGTCATAACAGTAAGATCCTTAAGGTGGTACATCTAGGGAATAGCAGGTAGACATGTTGCAGCAAGACTCTAAGTTGTTACATATAGTGCATGGCAAGTAGGCAGAGCAGTAGCAGCATTACCTTGAACCTGCATGGAGTGGCAGATACTATTCTTAACAGAAACATGGGGGTAACCTGCATGGAGCGGCAGCTGCTACCATACGAAACTTGCAGGGCAGAGTGATGTACCATCTGGTCTTTTTCTACCATCAATACTATGTATTATGTTACTATGTAGTACATCTGGGGCATGGAAGGTGCTATTCTTATTTGTTTAGAACCACACTTATTGTGAAGTTGCAAATGAATCCTGATCTGATATATTATATACTGTTATTCTGATATGCTGTAAACTGTTTTGGGTGACATTCAAAAAGCTGTTAAAAAATCCAAGTAATCAATAAATAAAGTTTTATTTCCCTCCAGCTGTTTTACATAAGTACAGTAACCCACTCCTTGATGTGCAGTAAGATAGATTTTAGCATACTTTCTAGGTGTGTATAAGTCACTCAGCTTTGCCTTGTGCAACATACATATTTGAGAAAGAGACCTTAGTAGACTGGTAGGTTTGTATCATAAAATATTCTTTAGTCCAATAAAGGGAACAACTTATTGCATTAGTAAGTTGGTTTTCTTTTAGCACATTTTATTTTGAAAGGCTAATACATTATTCCTGTTATACTTTTTAAAATGTTAGAGCATTTTTTATGGTTGTCAAGATGTGTTTCATTAAGTTGATGCAAGAGTAAACATGTTTTAATCATAATTGCTTTAAGTAAGATTGTTTTCCAGGATAGATTTTTTTTTTTCAAAATGCTTTAACTTTTATCACTTACTGTGAAAACTCTTTTATTTGCCTAGGGAAACTTTTCCTAGTTAATCTCAACCCTCCATGGTGCATACTGACAGGTAATAGCTGCAGGCAAGCAATTGCTATGGAGTCTCATTTCTCACAAGTGCAGATAAGGCTATGCTAATACAGCTGTTGAGCACATGAAAGGCAGAAATTTAAAATGGAATAATAGAAACAAAAATATGATGAAATGTTCTGTGTCCATGACATATCCTCATCTCCTGCAGTGATTCACAGCTTGGGGTTACATAGTAGAAATGTGTTCTCTAACTCATTTTTAATATTTAACAATTGATGAAGAACACCTGTAAGACTTTACAGATGACCTCATAAATCTTCTTTTGCCCCTCTTTCCTGTCTCCACGTACATTGCCATATTATGATGTTGCAGAGCAGATAAGTACTAGATTTGTTCCTAGGAACCTCAGATTGGTGATTTGAAACCCAAAATCAGTCAAAGAGAATTAAAAAAAACAAAAACAGCATTCTGTGCCAACAGACTGGTCTTATTTGCAGTAGGGTTAACTGCTTTTCGTCTGTCTCTTCTGATTTATGAGATTATTGCTTTTTGATTTTCATAAGATTCCAGATACTGTCAGACTTGGTAAATCCATGTACTTTTTAAAAATTGAAGCATTTTATGGCATAAAAAGCATTCAGATAGACTGATTTGTCTTTTGGGAGACAAACTAAACGCAAACAAAATAACTGATAAACTGATTAGCGATGTAGGGGTCCTGGATGGAGTGAGGGGTGAGATACGTGAATTTAAAATTCATATACTTACATGTAAATCCTTGAATGGTCTGGACTCTTAATATTGGAGGAAAATGAACCCCTGATTCCACATACTGATAGAAAAATTAGCCCTGTATAACTGATTTAAACCCCACAGAAATTCCCACTGTCTCTCATAAGGAGTATTGTAGATTAAAAAAACACCAATAAGATTTTTCATTATCTCTGCATAATGGCCAATCAAAATATTCCTTTAGTATTCTGACCACTAATTTTCTATCACAATGAAGAATTCAGGAGCTCATCATTGAGTAAACAGTTCTGTGTATGCAGTAATGAAAATCAAGTATACAAGGTTCTTTTTGTTTGTTTTATAAGAGACAATTGGGTTGAATAGTAGGGATGTGAATCATGTGCCCGATCATTTTAACGATCTGGATCGACTGGGGGGAGAAAAAAATCTGATTGGCATGATTTTTTTGTAAAAAAAATTGTTTTTCTGAATTGTTACTTAATGGTTTAAAAGTAACATTTGAGGAAATTTTCATTAGCTAGAGGTGCACACTAAGCCGCGCATGCTTGGTGCTGTCCCCGTGGCCATTTTGCTACCAGATATAGCATGCACTAGCCAGAAAGAGAAAAAAAGTGCCAGCAGGCTGCAGCAGTGACAGTGCCAGCAGTAGCCACTAGCCAGTAGCCAGTCTAGCCTCAGCCTGCTCTTTAAATTTAACCACTGTAAATATAATAAATTAATAATAAAGTTTTTTGTTTAGTTTTTCTATGGTATGTTAATGTTTTGAAGCTCAGGTTGCAAGTTTCTTTATTAAATGTTTTGTTTCACTAAAGTAGAATATAGAGAAGTACTTAATTTCATTTTATGTAAAGTTTTATGTAAAGTTTCTTTAGTTTAATACACAAAGTACTTCATTTTATTTTATTCTACTCTAGTGAAAAAAAGTTTAGTTTAACACAGGAACTGCAAACTTGAGCACAGTGAATAAGGGGGGGGGGGCGGAGAGGGATGTGAAGGGGAAGACAGCCCCTGCATTCAGCAGCTCTGATTTTCTGAAGAGATCTGTCCTTCAGAGATCAGGGAGTGGGACTGCTTGGCCCTTCACCTCCCCCTTTCCCTTCCCTTTGTCAAGCTACCAACCGTTTCCATTTCCCATCCCCCATATATTAAACCATCACCTCAGTGGGAACCTTGGTAACATCAATAAATAAGAGGGCAGCCAATAGGAATACATATTCATTCCTAACTGACCTTAACTCACCTGAAAAGTGTCAAATTGTATCATTTTCTGTTGGTGTGCACTAACAATGGGTAGTGCGCACTAACTCCCGTTAGTGTGCACTAATCCGATTAACACATTTTTTACGATAAATCGGGGGAATGTCTATTGTATCACACTCTAATGATTAATGACGATATTAAAAATATCGGTCGATAATTTAAATAATTAAAAAACGATTCACATCCCTATTGAATAGAAGGGCTGTTGTAGGAAGGAAGTGAACATCTTTACTGGTTGTTCACTTCAAATATTAGTCATCACTTTGTGCATGTCTGAACATCTTTTTGTTATTTTCCACTGAGAGTAGTGCCTCCATGTTAAAATGTTGGAATGATCTTATTTATAACATGAGTTCATAAAAAGTAAGTAGACTAATTTAGGCTTGAATTTATTTTAAACAATGAGAGGATGTAATAAGGACTTTTCTAATTTCTATTTTATACTACGGTTTGCCTTGAAGCAACTTTATGCAAAACAGTGGCTCCAGAATATGTGTGCTTTTTCATCTTTGCTGCAAGCAGAAAAAAGAAATAATGTATAGGAGTTTCTATTGACACAGAAACTAAAATAAGTTTCATTTTTTATTTTATAAATTAAATTATAGAGAGAAACAAAAAATTATTTTTTAAATAAAGGTATGTTGAATGGAGGTTTTCTGACCTAGGATTGAGGAATGAGAGAGCTTTTTTAAGTCTCGTTGAATCAGGGCATGTTGTCATCTGAGGTCTTTTTCCTCCTTATTTTGCACTTTTATTTAATTATTGGGTGAAATTTCCCTCATGTGTTTCCAATGCTGAATGGCACAGGTTGGCTCTGAGGAAGGGTTGCCAACTGGCTTCATATTTTGAGGACAGGTTCATCCAATTCTGGTTTTACTCCCTGTATGGATATACATATAGTCTTGCTTTTCTTAGGGAATGCAATAGGGAAATCAGAATAAATTCCAGCATGCAATGGGATAAAACCAGGACTGGATCAACCTGTTCTGAAAATCTGGAGCCGGTTGGCAACTCTACCCTGAGGTCAATGCCTTTTGCATTATGGTCATATGCTTTACAAGAGGGATGAATGCTGGGGATTTTTTTTTTAAGAGGACTAAGACTATTAGTGCTGATTTTCAGCACTAACTGGCTAAACCAGCTAAATCTAGCTGGTCAAATTTACTTTCTCTGTGGCTTTGTTCTAGGTGATACAGAATACAGGTGTTGGTTATAGTGCCTCAGTTTGGTAACTGTTGCGAGTGCAGCCTTCAGGCTCGTATCGTGCTTGTATCGTGCCGCTAGCTCATAGGAGAGCGGGAGCCCTTAGGCCATGGAACGGCTCAAGGCGGGCTGCGAGCCGCACCCCATGGAGAGGTGTGTGTGCAGGTACGGGTGGAACAGTAACAGAGCTGGATGGAACAGAGGCAAGGAACAATGGGACGAGAATGAGACAGGAACACCCCTCCGCTGGACCTCCATGCACCAGCGAGGCCAGCAAATGATGCTGGTCTCAAGAGTAGCCCTCCGGCCACTCGATAGCCCTTCTAGACCCGCTGCTTGGGAACGGCGAGTGCGGGAGGCCAGACGGAGGTTGAGGACCGGAACAGGCCAAGACAGGAAGACTGGGACAGAGACAGGAATGTAGGAGCAGGAACACGACGACTTGGAGCGTAGAGACTCAGACAAGAAACTTGGAACTTGGAGACTCAGATGAAGAACTTGGAACTTGGAGACTCCGATGATGAACTTGGAACTTGGAGACTCAGAAGAAGAACTTGCAACTGGGAGACTCAGACGAGAAACTCAAGACACGGGTCACGGAAGAAGCAGACCCAAGACCCTCCGAGGTCGGGACAGGATACAAGGCTCAGGATTGGAACTCGAAACTTGGAACTCAGAACTTTCAAAGCAAGGGACCTCTGGAGGTGCGGGCTGCTAACAAGGAGAACATCAGGGTCAATACATTGGGGTACGTCTGGACAGCAGGCATCTGAACATCAGAACATCTGGACAACTAGAACCTCTGAAGATGACATCAGGAACATTGGACACAGGCACAAGGACATCAGACATCTGAGTTAGAGGCGAGGATAAAACTTACAGACCACATGAGAACGGGAACGACTTAGGAAGGGGTCCAACTGCCCGAGGCTCCAATGCCCGGAAACAGGAACTGGATGGAATGGCTTTACCCTTGGAATGGACATCTGAAGACTCAAGGAGCTGGGACCACATGGAGACGACATCAAGAACAACAGGAATGGCTTAGGAAGGAGTCCAACTGCCCAAGGCTCCAATGCCCGGAAATAGGAACCGGATGGAATGGCTTTACCCCTTTACCCTGGGAATAGGCATCTGAAGACTCGAGGAGCCAGGACAACATGGAGAGGACATCAGGCACAAAGGGAGGAAGTAAGGACCTCTAGCCATCTGGGACGTCAGAACATCTGGTACCTGGAACATCAAGGACGACAGGGCATCTGGTGTCTGGAACAACAGGCCATCGGGACTTCCAGGATATCAGGAGAGTTCAGAAAACAGAACATGGAACATCTGGGACATCAGATCCTTGGAAACATCAAGAGGGTTCGGACCTCTTGACCTCTTGGACATGGAACATCAAGGCAAAGAACAGGATCAGGAAGATGATGAAGGAGCTCCAACGAAGAACAGGAAGACGACATCAAAAAAAGGAAACCAGGAACATGGAAGAACAAGGAAACATCCAAAATCAAACAAAGAAATGCTTCTGGACTGGGTCAGGAACCACGGAGGACCATGGCTTCTCAGACAATGACTCCAGACACAGGGAGCTCAGGAACAAGGCATCTGAGCTGATGCGAAGACTCTGATGGACTGAGGCAGAGCCCTTTTATAGGGCTGAAGCAGGAAGGAGGCGGAGACTGGTAATCGGTGGAGCTGCAGACTCTTCCTGCCGCTGGCCCTTTAAATACCTTTGAAGAGGCACGCGCTGGCACCTAGAGAAGGGCCCAGGAAGGTACAGGACCCTGGACAGTGGCGTCCCTGCTGCACAAACGAAGAAAGAAGCAGGCAGGTGTCAGGAGCGGCCTCCAGGCCTCAAGATGGCGTCAGCAGCAGACAGAGGTCTTGGCAACGGCGCACAGGCCGCATAGGAGGCAGCGGCAGCTTCCTGCTGCCTGAAGACATCCTGGCGACATCTTTCCCTGCTGGAGGTGGAGTCAGAAGAGTCGGCTTGGAGCCTTGAAGATGAGGGCATCCCAGGGCGGCACCAGGCCACGAAGTCCGAGGCCTACGGCTGCGGAGGTAAGAGCCTGTCCGCGGGATGGAGTCTGCGGGCAGGGTTGCAACAGTAACTGTCCCAAGGATTCCATAAGATGACAGGTACAACAAGACCCATGCATAATAGAGAACTCATTTGGGCAAGATGGCTGCAAGCTGAATGCTCCTGGCTGCTCTGCTTTGCGATTTCAACCCATTGTTTTCTTGAGGTTTTTTTTGTCTTTTTTCCCCTATTGTAAAACATATGAGGAAAATCAGACCTATTCCTCCGAGTCTGTGGCTTTTCCCTCCAGGACTATGGAATGCTTTGTGATGTGGCCAGATACTGATCAGGACCCAATGCTTCATTGGATCCTTGGAGTCTCAATAAGAACCTGAGACTCTAGACCTGGAGACAACTTTGAGTCCACTGGCTCCAATCTCTCAACCTACATCTAGCAGTGGAGCCTGCTCAGGAGTTGCTTTGATATGCCTGCCAACCTCATTGACAGTATTGGAGTACACTTAAGAGGATAGATGGAGTGAAGATGTTGGGGATCCCCCCAGTGGGGGTAGAACTTTTGGCACTGTGGCTGCCACAGGGAATATTACCTAGGCAGCTGAACAACAAACACAGGAGGAATTCACATCAGTCAGTTGTTTTGATGAGCAGAGTAGACTAAATAGTCTGTATAATCTTTTTCTTCCATCATGTTTTTATGTTTCAGTGTTGTTCTTTTGGGGATCCTAAAATATCATGGAGATTACAGGAGGAATATTCCAGTGGTTCGAGACAGCTCCAGAGAAGATTATCCTGGGACAAATTTACATGGCAATTAGTCACATGGATAGATGTACCTCAAGTTGCACTAATAATTTGTGCTCTATTATCTTTCATATTTATAGTTATGGATCCAAGATTCTCCAAGAAATAGAGTAGTATGTGAGAGTGACAGAGGGGTGATTTTCCTTCATTTAAAGCTGCATTTAGTAAACATACAGGGTCATTTATCAAAATGCGTTAGAGCCTCAATGCACAATAAAAGGCTCTAACATGCATTATATCGTGCATATCGTGCGATTATACGTGATATTTCGCATGTACCCACCCATGTTACAATGACCTTCTTTGCATGCAATTTGCATTCATGAATAATGCAAATGCATGCAAAGAAGATAATTACTAGGCAATTCTATACTAATATTTTAAAGTGGCCAACTGAGAAGGTGGTCAGCTGTGATAAAATAACTACATCTCCGTTAGATGTGTGGCAGGAGGCCCGGGACCCTAAGGCGGGTCCTAAGGCTACCACCGCATGTTTAAAATAGCAGGGAAAAAAATGTGGTCAAATGGGGAGGTTGAGCGGGGGTCATTTCAACCCGGGCTGCAAGTCGAGGTGACCCCAACTCCCCCAAAATATAAATAAAGTTAAAAGTATGCACAAGGCAGCTAAGCCCCCTGCCCTGATACACAATCCCCCCTTCCTCCTGACCCATTCGAGAGCCTCACCAACATCCCCCCTCCCCCCTGACCCCTCCGAGAGCAGCATTACCAACTTCCTCCCTCTCCCATGTGGCCAGAGTCTGATCCCCAGACTTTACCCCAGTCATATAGCTGAAGTAAGGTGAGGTTGATGCCATTTTGGAAAATGGTAAGGGGGTCTCTGGAGGGGTGCCAGGGGGAGGGGGGGGGCTATGGCCCTCAGAGGGTCAGGGGGAGAGTGGAGGGGATGTTGGTGAGACTGCTATCGAGGGGGTCAGAGGGGAGGGGTTGTAGGTGATGCTGCTCTCAGGGGGTCAGGGGAAGGGGTGGGGAGTTGGTGAGGCTCTTGGGGGGGCCAGGGTGAGGGCAGACTTTATTTGTATTTTTGGGGAGTTGGGCTGCCTTGACTGGCATCCCCGGGTTGAAACAGGCATCAGCAATGACCCCCGCTTAACCTCCCTGTTTGGCCATGGGTAATTTTTGGGTGGCCTGCAGCCCTTTAAGACGATGGTGGTCTATGAGATTGGGGCCGCCATTGCATTAAAGGGCCACTCACCATGTTCTTTTGAGCCACGGTGTTTGGCCGAGATACAAAAGTACATGCCATGGAGCTGTGATGTGTTTTCAAGGAAGGGTTCCCATTATTGCAGTGACACATCCGTCCCCTGCGATAATGGGACACTTTCTCTGAAGACATATAGCAATTTGATGAATCTAGGAGATAATTTGCTGTTGCATGGGAAAACCAAACATTTGGAAAATGTTGCTCAGAGAAAATATCTGAAGTTTATTAATTCCCTAAACTCCTCAATAGTCTCACCAGTTGATATGCTGATGAAATATATGAAGGAGATTTGGAAAATCTCTGCTAATTCCCACCCATTCTTTGTTATGGTCTATTATACCTTGGGGAGATCTTGAAGATCCAACAGGAATAGTTGGTCAGGGCCCTCATATTTACATTTTTTATCCTTTTAAAACATAAACAACTCAAAATTTGAGATTATAAAAACAGATGGGAGATTACAATATAGAATGAACCACAAGAAAAAGAAAAAGGAAACAAAAATGTATTGTTAACACAGTAATCTGCTATTAATTAGACCACCAGAGGGGGAGTCAAATAAGGAAATAATGCCAAAAATAAAGGACAAGTAGTAGTACATACATTCCTATGCTAGGATTCAATCATCTTAGTTAGCTACTCTAAAATGGGGCCTATTCTGAATGAACCTCTCTAATTGTGCATGATCAAAGAACACATATTTGACCCCCTTCCAATTTAACAGAACACTTACAGGGAAATTGTAAAATAAAAGTAAATCCCAGAGCAAAGACTGTCTGCCTATACTTAGGGACCTACCTATACTTAAGAAACATTTTTTTCTAAGTTGTGTCTCCTTAGCAACATCAGGAAACATAGCAATCCTTTGACCTAGAAACTTCTTATCCTTTAAACGAAAAAATAATCTGAGTCCATAGCTTATAGGATTCTAACATAAAACATACTAATAGAGTAGTTGTCCCCTTAGTTTCCTCTTGGGACTGTTCTAAATATCCTATGAGATCTATATAGGGCACTTCCTCAGACGTTCCTAAAGAAGATTGACTTGTTCTTTGCACAGGCAAATAATATACCTTAGATACAGTATAGGCAGAATTGTTTCATTAGGAATATTGAGTAACTCAATATAAAACATTTTCCACATCACAAGAGGAGATATCAAGGAGCATTTGGGGAAATTAAGGAAGCAAAGATTTGATCTTCTAGAATAATTGTCTAGATAGATTCTCCTTAATCAGAGCTAAATCTGAGTCAGATAACCTCTTAATTTCATTTTTAGCTAACTCTAATTTCCCTTATTGCTCCTTAATTAACTAAGAGTGGACATTAGATGTAACAGTCAGTGCATTAACTGAAGATAGAATACTATCCATCCTGGAGGTCAGAAACTGGAGGTCAATTGCTGATGATAGAATATCTAAAGTTATAACCTCAGGTTTCATCAATGCACTGGTTTGGGGAAGCTAGACTGGCCACTTCTCCATAATTCCCTTCTAGGATCTTTCCTTCATGGACTGGATTATTCACTGGTTCATTACCCAAGAAAGAAGCAGTCACAGGTCCCCTAGGGGCCTCCTTATCTAGTGGAGATAGATCCCTAGACGCAGGGCTTAAGGAGATAAAAGACTCACCTAAAGCATTCCCAGGCCTTGATTAAATCCTCCACCCAACAGCACAAACTCTTATTAAAAAATGGGATTGAAATAAGAAACCACCAACTTCTCACTCATACCCTGTATCATATTATCATGCTACACTACTGTATCATATAGATTCATCTTTGCTACACAACTATATTATTTGATGCAATTGACCGCACTGTAAAGATCCTACTGTTCAGTTATTTCCCCCTTTCTAGATCCAAGTTATTTCTCCCTGTTTTATTGTAACTTTCTCACACCCATACTATTGTTTACGGTGTTTAAACTTTGAATAATGTTTACTTTGTTACTCTCTGCCTTACCCACATTGTTAATTGTAAACCGGGTTGATGTGATTATTATCATGAAAGTCGGTATAACAAAATAATAAATAAATAAATAAAATAAATAGAGCAGCAGAAAGATTACTTAGCTTAAGAGCTCAATCACAGTATTTTGTCACTATGAGAAATTGAAGTCCTCAAGGGTGGGCTGGAGAGGAGCAATAGATACCACTTGCTTCAATGGAAAAGCTCAGTTATTCCCCTCCTTTTTTTTATCCAACATCAAGGAAACCAACAATTACAAGAGGAAGATCGCAGCAAAATATTCCCTAGGGGCACACCCCTTTAAAGCTGCTAAAGCAGAGATTTTAAAAGGCAGCCGGCACAGGCTACTGACATCAGAGAGGGAGGTTCCTGTGGTCTCCAACCAGCCCAAATAGCTGACAACGGGACTTACTGCTTCTCCTCTCACTCTCCCCCAGGACCCTTATATATCGTGTGACAGGATCTTACTGCTTTGATTGAACAGGAGGAGGCTATGACCAAGCTACTTGTGTGGTCAAATTTGTATTGGATCTGCATTGGGGTGGACAGTGAGATTATTCTTTCATTGTGAAGATTCTTTTGTTTTATGGTTATAAAATATATGCATTTTCAGCTATTGTGAGCCAGCACAAGAGAGAGGAAAATATTCCTCTCTATGAAGAAGTAATGCATCATTTATGTTTTCCATATAAATACATGGTAAATTAGCACAATGCATTTTTCTTTTTTTGACCCTTAACGACTTGTTTTCTGAGGAGAAGAGCTATTGGGATATCTATCTCCTCCCTCCCTCCTGCAATTACCAAGACAGCTTTAGGTGGTATGAAAAAACAGTAACTATAATTTTTTATTGTTCAGACCTCAGCTTATCTATTATGATTTTCATTTTTTGTGAGTGACATTGCCAAAGGATAGTTGGGAAAGATTAGTCTTTTTGCCGATGATACCAAAATTTGCAACAGGGTAGGAAGGTGTGGAAAATATGAGGAGGAATTTAATGAAGCTTGAGGAATGGTCTAGGGCAGTGGTCCCCAACCCTGTCCTGGGGGCCCACCCAGTCCGATTTTCAGGATATCCACAATGAATATGCAAAAGAGAAAATTTGCATGCACTGCCTCCATAACATGCACATTTTCTAGGGGCTGGCAGCTAAGACTTAATGCTAAAAAAATACCTGGCCTTGCATTTTGGCTGCAAAACCTAAAGGTGAGGTCTTATTGATACTACTATTTGACATTTCTATAGCACTACTTGATGTATACAGCACTGTACAAACAATACATAAGAGACAGTCCCTTCTCAGTAGAGTTTACAATCCAATCAAGACAAACATACATATCAAAAGACTTGGGGAGTTTCATATAATAAGATAAGAACATAAGAAATTGCCATACTGGGTCAGACCAAGGGTCCATCAAGCCCAGCATCCTGTTTCCAAAAGAGGCCAAAACCAGGCCACAAGAACCTGGCAATTACCCAAACACTAAGAAGATCTCATGCTACTGATGCAATTAATAGCAGTGGCTATTTCCTAAGTATAATTGATTAATAGCCATTAATGGACTTCTCCTCCAAGAGCTTATCCAAACCTTTTTTGAACCCAGCTACACTAACTGCACTAACCACCTCCTCTGGCAACAAATTTCAGAGCTTTATTGTGCGTTGAGTGAAAAAGAATTTTCTCCGATTAGTCTTAAATGTGTTACTTGCTAACTTTATGGAATGCCCCCTAGTCCTTCTATTATTTGAAAGTGTAAATAACCGAGTCACATCTACTCGTTCAAGACCTCTCATGATTTTAAAGACCTCTATCATATCCCCCCTCAGCCGTCTCTTCTCCAAGCCGAACAGCCCTAACCTCTTCAGCCTTTCCTCATAGGGGAGCTGTTCCATCCCCTTTATCATTTTGGTTGCCCTTCTCTGTAAAATTAATTGAGACAGAAGTCAAACAAGCAGGCTTTAGATTTAAAAGTAGCCTAAAAAATGTGGATTTTTAAATGGAACTTAAAAAGGCAAGAGAGGGAACATGACACACCAGCTTAGGAAGATTATTCCAGGTACATGGGTCAGCTAGGTGGAAAGTACAGAGTCAGAAATGGGCGGTAGAGGAGAAAGGCATAGATAGTAGAGATGTGAATCGTGTCCTCGATCGTCTTAACGATCGATTTCGGCTGGGAGGGGGAGGGAATCGTATTGTTGCCGTTTGGGTGTGTAAACTATCGTGAAAATCGTGAGCCGGCACACTAAAACCCCCTAAAACCCACCCCCGACCCTTTAAATTAAATCCCCCACCCTCCCGAACCCCCCCCCCCAAATGCTTTAAATTACCTGGGGATGCAGCGGTGGTCCGGAACGGCGGCGGTCCGGAACGGCCCCCTCAATCGAATCGTGTTGTCTTCAGCCGGCGCCATTTTGCAAAATGGCCGCCACAAAATGGCGGCGGCCATAGACCAAAACGATTCAACGCAGGAGGTCATTCTGGACCCCCGCTGGACTTTTGGCAAGTCTTGTGGGGGTCAGGAGGCCCCCCCAAGCTGGCCAAAAGTTCCTGTGGGTCCAGCGGGGTTCCGGGAGCAATTTCCTGCCGCGAATCGTTTTCCGTACGGAAAATGGTGCCGGCAGGAGATTGACTGCAGGAGGTCGTTCAGCGGGGGTTCCGGACCGCCGCTGAACGACCTCCTGCAGTCGATCTCCTGCCGGTGCCATTTTCCGTACGGAAAACGATTCGCGGCAGGAAATCGCTCCCGGAACCCCGCTGGACCCACAGGAACTTTTGGCCAGCTTGGGGGGGCCTCCTGACCCCCACAAGACTTGCCAAAAGTCCAGCGGGGGTCCGGAACGACCTCCTGCGTCGAATCGTTTTGGTCTATGGCCGCCGCCATTTTGCGGCGGCCATTTTGCAAAATGGCGCCGGCTGAAGACAACACGATTCGATTGAGGGGGCCATTCCGGACCGCCGCCGTTCTGGACCACCGCTGCATCCCCAGGTAATTTAAAGCATTTGGGGGGGGGGGGTTCGGGAGGGTGGGGGATTTAATTTAAAGGGCCAGGGGTGAGTTTTAGGGGGTTTTAGTGTGCCGGTTTTCCTGCCCTCCCCCTTCCCCCGATTTACGATTTTTTGACGATAAATCGGGGGAATTGGTATTGTATCGTGGCCCTAACGATTTTTGACGATTTAAAATATATCGGACGATATTTTAAATCGTCAAAAAATGATTCACATCCCTAGGAGTGATTGCTTGATGAGCAGTGTGCACAAGGAGGGATGTAAAGAGGTAAGAGAGGAGAGGTAGTGAGGAGCAGCAGTAGGATGGCACCTGTAGATGAGTAAGGAACTGTAGATGAGCTGTAGATGAGCTGTATGCAGGAACTGTTCATCTTTACAATCTCTATCACTCCTTCAGAGATCCCCTGTGTTGGTCCAATGCTTTCTTGAATTCAGAATCTGTCTTTGTCTCTCCACCTCCGTGGGGAGACTGTTCCAGGTATCCCATATCCTCTCTGTAAAGAAATGTTTCCTAAGAGTACTCCTGAGTTTACCCCCCTTCACCCTTATCCTATGATCCCTCATTATAAAGCCTCCTTTTCATTGAAAGAGGCTCGCCCCCCTGTGCATGGATTCCTTTGAGATATTGAAATGTCTCATTCTTATCTCCCCTATACTGTCTTTCCTCTAGGATATACATGTTTAGATCTTTAAATTTATCCCCATATGCTTTAGAATGAAGAGCACTGATCAGTTTAGGAACCACCCTCTGACTAATAATATCAACCCTTGAGAAACTCCACATTTAGTTCACCAGATTTTAAATGATCCATCACCCACTACCACTTTCTGAGAGTACCCACTTACAAAAGAGCCAAACCAGCTCAAAACTTGGTTTCAAATCTCTCATGTGGATCAACATGGCAACTGCACTACTTCATTAAATTAGGACACCGTAATCCAGGGTGTCAAAGGCCATCGACAAGTCAAGCAGCACAGTAGGGATGAAGCACCCTTGTCCAGAACACAATATAGATCATTGACTAAGGCAAGGAGCACCGTCTGTATTCCAAATCCCCTTTGAAAACCCAATTGCTGGAGATTTAACCACTTAGTAAAATATAGAAAGACAATTAATTGCACTGATACCATTTTTTCAATAATTTTACTGCCCAGGAGAGGATTCCAGAGGTCACCATGAGTGAATCCAGGTTTCAGGCTCCACGACCCCAGCTTCCAGAGACCCCACACCCCTTGCAGCAGAAGAGGAATAGAAGGCTCATCTGCATATCCTATCCAGCAGAGGACTTCAGAGCTCACTGTGAGTGAATCCAGGGTTTAGGCTCCCCAGCCCCAGCTTCCAGAGACCCCACAACCGTTGCAGTAGAAGAGGATAGGAAGCATGCACCATTAGACTCATATGAACAAATACTTCTTTCTCTCTAATCTTATTTTACATTTACAAGGAAACCTGAGCACAAAGCCAATGAATTTTGTTAGAGCTTTCATTTAATTTTGTAATGACATTGGTAGAGCCCTACTGGATCTTCACTAAGAAGAACATACTACTCATTAAGGTAGGTAAAGGCAAAACATACATAGTGATTTATAACTCTCCCATGTGGGCTGCTGTTTTCACTGCTTTTTACTGATATAAAAAGGGGAAACATTTAGAGAGAGTGTGAATTTTTAATTAAGCTTTCCAGGCGGTAGGATGATGCTGTTCCTGCTCCTGGGTTTTTTTTCTCTTGTTTTGGGGAGAAAGCCCTTGGGTCTTATGGTTAGTAGAGGTGTTCTTCTTTCCTTTTTTTTTAGTAAAGACTTGTTTTCCAAATTTTTTGTCAAATTAATTTGAAGAGAGTTTTATTCCACCCTTCCTTCTTTTGTTTGGATATTGAAGACTGATTTTTATTTTCTTTTGACTATCTAAATTCCCCTGGCCAAGGGAATTTGCTTTACCAGTGTTAGGAGATGAGTTTTCTAGAGGGGTTTCTCACCCAGAGTGATCCAGTCACCCTTTGAAGGTTAAGAAAGGAATAGATCTTTATCCACTCTTGGAAGAAGGAGAAGACCGGGAAGAAAGGAGAACAATGGCACCCCTCCAGGGTTAACCACTATCATATCATCAGGATATGCAGGAGATGAGTTGGGATGTATCCACCAGGTAACATCAGAGAACTCGAGGAGACTGGAGAGGAAGTAAAAAGTTATGCATGACATCATAATCAAATGTATGAGAAATGGGACTTTGTATTCCAGCTAGACTAATTCAAGTATCATATCCACCAATTTGGAAGGACGCTCCAACATTGCCCCCAAAATTGGGATATAAGAATGAACCATCATTACAGAATCACAGAGTTATGGGAATTAAGTTATATAATAGACTGTTTTGCACAAAGACTTGGACATTGTCATTCCCTTCAATTTAAAATCAACTATCAGTAAAGTAATGTTGGAACCATGTTCATTGTCCAGCATAATTATTACTGTATGTCACAAAGACTGTTATAAAAGCAAGGTAGTACAGGGAAAAAAGTTTCTGTTATAGTTTTGTAAGAATGTGAACCCTGGGCCAAGGTGAGAGATGTCTCCGCCCACAGGGAGGAGCCCTGTGAGCCTCACCGTCGGTAGGCATGGTCTCAGTGGTATCAGACACAGCTGTGGAACAGAGTCTTTATTAATAAAGAAGAAAAGCACAGCCCACGGAGTACAGTTCAGAGTAGAGGAGGATACCCCCATAATGATATCTCTGATGAGAAGATCCGGTAGTGGCCTGCAGAGTGGGGCACGCCAGGAAGTCTCTCTGTAGTGAAGCTGTAACTCAGATGAGTAGCTTCGGTAGTGGCCCGCAGAGCAGGGTACGCTGAAGAGATGTCTATTAGGGGTGTGCATTCGTTTTCACCGTATTGGCAATCCGCAATGTATATTGCACTATTCGTAGTATTCGTGGGGAAGCGAAATGTATCGCGATTCCCCACGAATACACGAATCTTCGCCGAATTATACAGCCACCTAAATAAAAATTTAAACAAACCCCCCCACCCTCCTGAACCCCCCCCAAGACTTACCAAAACTCCCTGGTGGTCCAGCGGGGGGGTCCGGGAACCATCCCCTGCACTCACACCCTCGGTGCCAGTTTCATCATGGCGCCGATAGCCTTTGTCACAGGGGCTACCGGTGCCATTGGTCAGCCCCTGTCACATTGCCATCGGCGCCATCTTGTGCTCCTATCATGTGACAGGGGCTGACCAATGGCACCGGTAGCCCCTGTGACATAGTATGGGCAAAGGCTATCGGTGCCATTTTGAGTACTGGCATCAGACGGCCGGAGTGCATGAGGTCGCTCCCGGACCCCCGCTGGACTTTTGGCAAGTCTTGTGGGGGTCTGGCCAAAAGTCCCTGGGGGTCCAACGGGGGTCCCGGAGCGACCTCATGCACTCCGGCCATCCGATGCCAGTACTCACAATGGCGCCGATAGCCTTTGCCCATACTATGTCACAGGGGCTACCGGTGCTATTGGTCAGCCCCTGTCACATGGTAGGAGCACAAGATGGCTCCGATGGCCATGTGACAGAGGCTGACCAATGGCACCGGTAGCCCCTGTGACAAAGGCTATCGGCGTCATGATGAAACCGGCACCGAGGGTATGAGTGCAAGGGATGGCTCTCGGACCCACCGCTGGACCACCAGGGAGTTTTGGTAAGTCTTGGGGGGGGGGGGTCAGGAGGGTGGGGGGTTGTAGTTAATTTTAATTTTAGCTGGGACACGAATAGAAATCGCCGTATTAACGCATCGGGGCACCATACGGCTGAATGCAACCTATCTGCTCCCCGACGAAGCCGAATCACGAATGCAATGTATGTCGTCCCTCTGCACATCCCTAATGTCTATGTTGCAGTGAAGAGATGGTAGTCTGAGGTGCAGAGACCCCGATGGAATCCTGTAATGATGGTATAGTAGGGACCTGCAGCGCAGGGTATTCCAGAGTGACTCCTACTGGGGATGAAGCAGTAGAGGCCTGCGGCACGGGGTACACCAAAGCAGATCCCACAAGGAGGTTGGGTATAGATGAAGTCCGTAGCAGAACAGTACTCACAGTAGACAGTTCCAGGAGAGATCCCGGGGAGTGGGATCGAAGAAGTCCAAGGCAGAAGGCCCTCCGAGGAGCGGATAGCCGGAGACGAGAAAGGGCCCTTGAGGGGCAGGTACCCGGAGTGTCTCACTCCAAATGCAGAGTCTGGAAGGGGAAGTCCAAGAATGGAGCGGAATTCAGCAATGAGGGAACTCCTTGCTAACTCGTAGAAGCGTAGGGCCAGTCAGCTTAAGTATGGCAGGTAAATGATGTCATCCGAAGGGGACACCCTCGAGGTTCCCGTCATGACGTGTAGAAAGGTGGCCCATGCGTGAGCACGACTAGGTAACTCCTGATCCAAGATGGCGGTCGGCAGCGCCCACGCCGTCCCAGAAATGCCTAGGTGATTGGCGGTGGTTGGCAGAGGCCATCAATCTTCCAGGAAATGAGAAGGCAGAGAAGAGAGAGGTGAGCTTTAGTGGTCACTGCTGTCTGCGACCGACGGGCGTAACAGTTTCAAAATTTCTTGTATAAATATCACATAGAAGAAGCTGGAAATATTTGTAGTAACTAAAGATGGTTTATTTAAATCATGAAGAGATGACGTTCACAATAATTACTGAAGTAGCTAAGTCCCCTGACATGAACGTGTAGACAGCACATTAGAAAAGCAGCATGTTCTGACAGAAGCATTTATGTTTATTCTTATTTTCCTGGGCAGCACAGAGATTTTTGGCTTTGTTCAAATGCTTTATTTCAAATGAACTGTTCCTTATATACTTCTTTGTTTATTTTTTACTAATTTGTCCTGCCTGATACAGCATGTCCCAGCTTCTCTTAATTTTTTCAGATATCGTTGCCTGTTTTACACTTTCTGTGATCCCTTGTAGTTTATGAATGCTAACCTTTTCTCCCTTAGCTTTTCAGCTACTTCTTTAGATAAACTTAACTGTCTCTTTTTCCTTTATTTACATTCCTAACAAAAAGATTAGTTGCTTTTAAGGTATCTCCTTTTAGTTTTGCCCTCTGTCCTTGTACTTCCCCTAGATTTTCCCATCCAGCAAACTCCCCCATTTTGAGAAAATTAGTTTTCTTGAAGTCTAGCACCCTTGCCTTAGAATGAACCTTCATCTCTTGTGTCCTAATATTGAACCACACCATCTTGTGGTCACTGGTTCCCGGATGATCATCCACTGCAACAGCATAAACACTGTCCCCCTTGGAAAGCATCAGGTCCAGTATCGCCCCCTTCCATATAGGTTCCCTTACCAGTTGACAGAACAGTTCTCTTTGCAAAGGATCCAGGATCTCCTTGCTTCTAGAAGATACTGCAGTTGGGATATCCCAATCAACATCTGAAAGATTAAAATCTCCTAGCAGCAGCACATCCCCTTTCACAGCAAACCTGTGAATATTCTCCATTAAATCTCTACCCATCTCCTCTGTCTGTTAAGGAGATCCATATATTACACCAATATAAACAGATGTTCCATTTCCTCTTTCCAGATTAACCCACAGTGCCTCCTCCTTACATTCGGGCCGATACAGTACAGTGCACTCTGACGGAGCGCACTGTTAGCCGGCATTTGGACGTGCTAGCTTTACCCCTTATTCAGTAAGGGGTAATAGCGCGTCCAAAACGCGCGTCCAACCCCCCCACCCCCCCGAACCTAATAGCGCCCGCAACATGCAAATGCATGTTGATGGCCCCATTAGGTATTCCCGCGCGATTCAGAAAGCAAAATGTGCAGCCAAGCCGCACATTTTGCTTTCAGAAATTAGCGCCTACCCAAAGGTAGGCGCTAGTTTCTGCCGGCACCGGGAAAGTGCACAGAAAAGCAGTAAAAACTGCTTTTCTGTGCACCCTCCGACTTAATATCATGGCGATATTAAGTTGGAGGTCCTGAAAGTTTAAAAAAGTAAAAAGTAAAAAATAAAAAAAATTTAAAATGGGCCCGCGGCTGGCGGGTCAAAAACCGGATGCTCAATTTTGCCGGCGTCCGGTTTCTGAACCCGTGGCTGTCAGCGGGCTCGAGAACCGATGCCGGCAAAATTGAGCGTCGGCTGTCAAACCCGCTGCCAGCTGCTTCCGTCAAAAAAGAAGTGCTAGGGATGCGCTAGTGTCCCTAGCGCCTCTTTTTACCATCGGCCCTAATTAAAATAAATTAAAATACTGAATCGTGCGCACAGGAGAGTGGCCCGCTCTCCCGCAATTTTACTGTATTGGCCCGATTGTAAGCTTAGCAATGCTGTTGCTTTAATACTGTTCTTTATATATCATGCCACGCTTCCTCCTTTCCGTCTTACCCAGTCCTTCCTGAATAGATTGTAGCTGGATATACCCATATCCTAATCATGATTTTCCATGTACCATGTTTCTGTGACAGCTACTATATCTAAATCAGCTTCTTCCATGACTGCCTCTGAGACTTTATTCTCCATACTATGAGCATTAGTGTACAAAGCTTTTCAAATATTGCCTTTTCCCCCATATTTCTTATTTCTATATGAGTATTTAATGTTTTTCTTGACTTAGGGTTTTCTTCAGCCATCCCCGATGAATCTAGTTTAAAGCCCTCCTCAGTAGGTTTGCCATTCTGTGTTGAAAGACATTGTACCCTTTCTTTGACAAGCTGATCCGATCTCTGTTCAGCAATCCTTGAAATATCATCCTATGGTCCAGAAAGTCAAAATGCTCACGTCAACACCATCTCTGCAGCTATTCATTTATCTCCAGAATGTAAGCTTCCCTGCCTGGGCCTTTATTCTTAACACAGGAGGTATTCTCCTCAATCCTCCCAGTTAAGGATAAAGGCCCATTTTGAAAATGAGACCTTGCAGGATAGGAGTGAGCCCTAGTTGCTTCTGTCCTGCAGGGTCTCATTTTCAAAATGGCACAGGCCTGCGATATGATTGATTGTGCAATGGAAAGGTGCCAGCATTAGGGCCAGTTGGCACCATATTGAAAATGAGACCTGGAGTGGCAGGAATGACTGGGGATTGCTTCTACCTAATTTTGACTTCTTGTGACCCATGGGTGAGGTAAGATGGGTTCAAGGAAGGCCAAGAGAGAGGAAGGAGGAGTAATTTTGTTTTCATTATGGTAGTGCTGGGGGAGAATAGGATTTAGTGGTGAGGAGAGGAGGAACCTGGCTCCTTCATTTCTTATTGTTTTTTTTCTTTTGTATTTTCTTTCTTTTTTTCTCTTTGATGTTTATTTCATTTAACAGTAAATGAATCAAACCAAAATAAACATCACACAAAACAAAGAAACAAAAAAACAAATGAAATAAACTTTTCTTCTGTGTACATCCCTACTAGAATATATTTCTTGCACTTTATTTTGAAAGAGAGAGACACCAACACACACTTTATGACTGGCCAAGAAATACAAATTGTATTTACATAAAAGGCAAAATCCCCAACTATTTCACTATAATGTATTTTCCAATAAAAGATTAACAAATGACATCTGTTTATAAAATATCATTGTACACCTCATAATGTCTAAGGCATATGGATGGAACTGTCTCAAAGTGCCGTAATTCATAGAGAATGGCTTGATTATCCATATAATTTAGACAGCATGTGTTTTCTACTGTTCTTTGACCTGCAGGATCTACTGTCATGGAACCAGCAGTCTGCATGACAGTTGTTTTGGAGGAGAAATCAGAAGGTTTCATTGAGGCTGATATACAGCTGGATGGATAACTGAAAAGTTATCCATCTAAATGGCTAACCAGTGATACTGAAAACCATATGTGGATAAATTCTAGAATTTAGCTGCATAAATCAAGGGCGTTCTAGGGGCAGATGGAATATGTTTCTGGGAAGAGCAGAGTTAGCCACATATTTGGAGTTAGCCACTTAATGTATGTGGCTAACTCTGATCATGCTGCTGACCTGTCCTACAGTTAGCCACATAAACATATGCGGCCAACTTTAAGATAGCTGCATGTATTCAGTGGAGTGACTGAACCAGAGTACCTACTAGTTAGCTGGATAGGCTTATCCAGTTAACTAGCTGAGCCGCTCAGTGGCTGAATATTGGCCCCTCTGTATCCATTGGAAAGGATTCAGCCTTTGAATGGAAAATCCCTGATATAAGATGTATAATTGAACTAGGAGGGATGGTGATAGAGCAGTCTTTTTCCATGAGAACTGTGAAGGCCCTACTTAACTGTGCCATTCCTGGTTCATGGAATTCTGTTGCGGTGTTCAGGAGTCACATGGATATGGGAAAAGAATGAAAGATGAACAAGTAATCTTGTTGGAGCATATGTATCTCTATGGATTGCATCAGAAAAGTTAGGCTTATCTACAGCAAGACCTCTACCGTCACTGTCCTGATAGATATAAGTGCCCAAGCAAGTTCCCAACCTTCTGCTAAGATCATCACTCAGGGTTGTTCTTATCCCTTTCTCTCATCTGCTCCCATTAGACCCTCAACCTAGCATATAGTCCATTCATCTGCTTTGCTTGTATCCTCCTTCATGCTGAAAGACAACCCTATAAGGAAGATTAAGGGACTCTTGGTGTGTATGTTCTTAACTTGTGGTTTTGTAATATAGATAACTCATCAGCTTGCCCCTGCTGAGCTGTTGAAATTGTTTCTGTGGACTTAAGAGAAGCCACTGATGATGACTAGCTTCAATATTTGGCACTGTGTTGCTCCAGTGGGACAAGTTCAACAGATATGTTCACCTGAAGAAGGCCTGGCTCTTGATGTGCTTTCAATGGATGCCCCTTCTGATATGCTGATTTCTATGTCTGAGGTGTTTGACAGCCCTGTGAATGATTTCTGATTTATTCCCAACTTTGCTGCTTAGCCACCAGGTCTTTTCTAATGCAGCCTTTGCCAAAGAGCACATTTGATCTAGTCTTAGCTCCAGAATCTTGTTGAACTCAGGTTGTGTGAAGTGGAACATGTATTGGCAAGGTTGTGCATCAGTCTGTGTAGCACCTTCTGCAGCCTACAGCTTTGATCCTTTCTGCAGTTTTTCAGTATTTTACTCATCTGCCGGATTCTTCTAAAGTCATCAGATGTGCCTTGGTTAGTTCTGCTTGTTGGAGTCAGTTCTTTGTTTATCATTTCTCCTGGTCTCCAGTAGCCATCCAGCTTTTCTACTCCACACTGACAAGTACCAACATGATCCTGGCTTACTTTTATACAGTTTTGAATGACGGAGGTGAAGACAAGAGGAAATTAACACTGAGCATGCTCAGTTTAGCATAACTGCACAATTTAATGTTTTTACACTATTTAGCACTGAGTCATTACTGTTTTTGTATTGATGTGCATGCTACTATCATAATGTATATGGCTTTGGAGATATTTTTTCATGCATGCACACTAAATGTTAGCACATAGCCAGTTAATTGGCATTTTATCATGCACAGCAAAGGCTTTGTGAAATGCATGTAAACATTTTTTAGCACAGATTTTTGTGCTTAGGCACCAAAATGTTTCCAGTACTGTGAAACTGAAAATGACAGGCCTACCTGGGTTTTTTACTGCAGTAACCCTTAGCTACTGTAACATTTATTGTTTTGCCTTTCATTAATTATTGTTTACATTTTCAGCTTTAGAATATTTTTAATTGGGCAACAGTTTTATATAGGATGATTTTTTTCCCCCATTTACTGTTTTCTTTTGAAGGGTCTCTTGTACCACTATTTATATACAAAGTTTTGGAACTATCCTCACTCTCCATACTGTCATCTCCCACAAGCATTTGAGTTGTTTGATTGCAGTAATTGTAAGTGAAGTGCAGGGCCAGGTGTTCCAAACCTTGAAGAGCCATTAGCGTTGCCTCCATAGTGATTCTGTCTAGTGGAAGTAGCAGGAGCACAAATCAGAAATCAAATTCAAAGCTTCTCCGTAGCAAAATAACCTAAAACACAGTCACTGAGCAATCAGCCCTATTCCTTATAAGAATGACTAGCTGGAAATATGCATTCTGATGTAGTGCTTCCTACAGGGATCTATTCAGAGCAATTTGTAGCTAATTTTACAGACACACTCAAGGCTAATAATGAGAAAACTCATGGTTAGGTAGGTTATGGCTTCATTACCCTTTCATGGACAGTAACTATCTTTGATTGTATCAGGAAGTACTGCATCTTTTCTAAGAAACAGAATATTACATTTCATTTTCTGAAGAAACAAGGTTTAAGTTTACTTGCTCCACTGAAAGATTTGTGCCCTATGAGCCCGATTTATATATAGATTTCACCATAGGTACAAAAAGAGAAGAAACACTTTCCTAAAATAGACATTATGTGTTTATTTTTTAATTTTTTAATTATATTTTTTATTTATCTTCTGCCTTTTGTGTTACTTTGGAGTGGATTACATTCAGATACAGCAGGTATTATGCCCTGCTAAGAAAATAATGTGACTTTCTTGTTCATGTTACAAAGAATAACTATTCTGTACATGATAGATCTTCCATTTTATATTGGCTGCCATTTTGAAGAGCAGTGCTGGTGGGGAAGGACTGACTGGGATTTCCCTTTGGATCCATGGATGAGGTAAGGTATGTGGGGGGAGAGGAGGGAGGGTTGGGAGTGATACAAGAGTAGATCAGGGGAGGGTATATGTGTGTGTGTATGTGCGTGCATATGAAAATACCGAGTACTGAAACAAAATTCCCTCGCACCCCTAGAAGAGATGCAGAATTATGACGGCAGTTAATATGAGATGCTCTTAGGGGAGAGTGGTTACAGCTGCCTGAGAAGAATAAAATCCTGTTGTTCCAGAGCAGTGGACAAGGCAGAAGTAAGAATGACTGGGGAAATGGGAGGGAGTGGAAAATGGGAAACAATGGATGTACCATTTGGTTTGATTTGCTATAACAACAATTAATTCCTAAGGGGAATCAAACTACCCACTCAATAAGCAAATCAAAATTACATGGGTGGTTTTGCTTTCAGTATTGACCTTTCCAAAAGTGCACGCAAAGTTGTGCCTGTTTTGTGTGTGGGTACCTTTTTTTTTTTTTTAGTTATAATTGCCTTCTCCAAATTATCCCCATCTCGGAAACGCCCACAAAAAACCCCAAAAAAACGAAGGTAAGATTATGTATGGTGTTGACATACATATGCATGTTAGTTGTGCCAAGAGTAGATAATAATCAAACAATCCAATTCTTCAGTGTTTTACCTGCAGAAATAGTTTTCATTTATGCCATCTAAACTTTCAGTGAGCTAGAATAGAAGCACAGATTCCAGTCTGATTAGGCAGACTTAAAATAAATACTGTATCTGAAATATATATATATTACAACCGTTATGATGGCTTTATTTGGAAGCCGAATGACGGTATATAAAACCCTCAAATAAATAAATAAATAAATAAATAAATAAATGTGTATATGTGTGTATATATATATATATATATATATATATATATATATATATATATATATATATTTATTTATTTATTTATTTTTAGATTTTTTTATACCGGTGTTCCTGTATGAAATACAGATCACATTGGTTTACATTGAAACTGAACATAAATTTTTGCCTAGAGGCAATACAAAATATATATGTACAAGCCGTTAAGCCCGTCACAACGGGCTACATTACATTTTTGTTTTCGGTCCATTTTCGAAAACAGCACCCTCCTACACTTTTTCTCCCTCATTCCACCTTCCCCCTCAGTCACTCACCCCCTTCCCACCCCTCAGTCTTACTCACTCTTTGTCTCCCACTGCCTCCTTCCCCTCACTCTCACCTCCCTCCCCTTTCCTCAGTCACTCCCACCTCTCTCCCCTTCCCTCAGTCACTCCCCACCCTGTCTCAATCCCATCCCCTCTCCCTCAGCCCTCCTCCACTCCCTTTTTCTCTGCTCCACAACTTCTTACCCTTCCACTTACTCACATCCCTGTCTCTCACCTCTCCCTCATTCTCCCTCTCCCCTCACTCCTCCCTCCCCCTCTCAGTCCCTCCCCCTCCCTCCCTCCCTCTCACTCAGTCCCTCCCTCTCACTCAGTCCCTCCCCCTTCCTCCCTCCCACTCAGTCCCTCCCCCTCCCTCCCTCAGTCCCTCCCTCCCACCCTCCCTCTCACTCAGTCCCCCCTCCCTCCTCCCTCAGTCCCTCCCTCCCCTCAGTCCCTCCAGTCCCTCCCTCCCTCTCACTCAGTCCCTCCCCCCCCCCTCACTCAGTCCCTCCCTCCCTCTCTTTCTCTCCTCCCTCCCTCCCTCTCTCTCCTCCCTCCCTCGCTACTGGCCACCGCTGCTCCTCGTCGTCGTTTGCTGCCGTCGCTGCCGCCGCCGCTCGACGCCGCCGCCGCTGCCACCCGACGCCGCCATCGCCGCCGCTGCCACCCGACACCGCCGCCATCGCTGCTGCCGCTGCCACCCACCGCCACCATCGCCGCTGCCACCCGCCGCCGCCATCGCCGCTGCCGCTGCCACCTGACGCCGCCATCGCCGCCGCTGCCACCCGACGCCGCCATCGCCGCTGCCGCTGCCACCCGACACCGCCATTTTTTTTTTTTTACGCTGGCTAAGACCGACGTCCTTGCCCGCACATGCGCAGTAGAGCTGTGCTCTACTGCGCATTTGCGGGCCGTCGGTCAGGGCCCATTTATAAGGTAGATTACATGTAACCGGTTCTTTGGGGGTACTTCTTGAACAGGTTAAAGGTTATAAATAGTGAGTGGTCTATCAGATGATACAGAGAATCAGGAGATAACACATTTAATGGAAAGCCTGGAAGATTTGAACCTCGTCTCTAATACAGACTGGGAAGAATTACAGTCAACAAACTCTTTTTTTAAAATTATTTATTAATTTTCAAAGTAATACAAACAAAAGAAAATTGTTTGCATAGGAAACACATGGATTCATAGCACTGAACCACCGAAATATATATAGCATAAGAAAATACAATTGAAGAAAAACTATTTACTAAGAAACAAGTATAGGGGTCGCGCACATGGACACACCAATTTTATAACATGCTTGCGCTGGCACGCGTATGTTATAAAATCTGAGGGCCCATGCGTGCATGTGCTGGCGGCACGCGCAAGGGGGGAGGACTTAGGCAATTCCCATGCGGCAATGCATCCCAGCTTTCCCCAGTTCCGTCCCAGTCCATTCCAATTAAGGAGTGGATTGAGAGGGAACTTCCCTACCCCCCTACCTCACCTTCCATACCCTTCCCCTCTCCTCCCCACCCCCTAAATGCAAGTTTGGTGGTTTTTTTACCTTTGTTGAGCAAATTACCTCAGCAGCCAAGCTGAAGTAAGTTGCATGTGCTGGCAGCTGGGACAGCGAACAATGGTGCTGTCCCGACCCACCCCCCGCCCTGCCCTCCCCGCCCCCCCCAGCCCGCCCTTTCCAAGAAGCCTGGCACTTGAGCACGTACAGGCCTATATGCACGTGGCTGGGCCTCTTTGAAAATTTGCTCAGCACGTGTAAATTCCAGCCTTTGCACACGCAAAAGCCGGAATTTACACGCCCCGGGCATTTAAAATCTGCCCGATAGTTTTGTAGTTGCATTGGAGAAGGTACAGAGAAGGGCAACCAAAGTGATAAAAGGGATGGAATAGCTCCCCTATGAGGAAAGGCTACAGAGGTTAGGGCTGTTCAGCTTGGAGAAGTGACAGCTGAGGGGGGATATGATAGAGGTCTTTAAGATCATGAGAGGTCTAGAATGGGTAGATGTGAATCGGTTATTTACTCTTTTGGATAATAGAAGGACTAGGGGGCACTCCATGAAGTTAGCATGTGTCACATTTAAGACTAATCGGAGAAAATTCTTTTTCACACATTGCACAATTAAGCTCTGGAATTTGTTGCCAGAGGATGTGGTTAGTGAAATTAGTGTAGTTGGGTTTAAAAAAGGTTTGGATAAGTTCCTGGAGGAGAAGTCCATTAATTGCTATTAATCAAGTTCACTTAGGGAATATCCTCTGCAATTACTGGCATCAGTAGCATGGGATCTATGTAGTGTTTGGGTACTTGCCAGGTACTTGTAGCCTGGTTTGGCCACTGTTGGAAACAGGATGCTGGGCTTGATGGACACTTGGTCTGAACCAGTATGGGTATTTCTTATGTTCTTATGTTCTTAAGTACAATGCTTCCCAAGCGTTAAAAAGAGAAAAGAAGTCGAGGAGGAAGGCAAAGAATATTTTAGGGAGTTAACCAAAGAAAACTAATCAAAGAAAAGGCATTAACATTAGCATAGATATAACAGCAGTATATACTTTCAGCACCGTGTTACTTATTACTTAAGACATTGGGGAACTGTGTACCAGCCTTTGGGTCTCTATAAAAAGTTTCAATTGTTACAGCAGGAAAAAAAATCAAACATTCATTACCTCTTTTGATAGTACTTACAGGCAACAATCTCTTGTGGCTCCAACTGGTTTGTTTATATTTACAGGAGAAATATTTTCAAAGTCCAATCCATAGGAAACTTCACAGTGAATGGACCTTACATTCATGCTTCAAGACTGTAGTAGAACCAACAGCGCATTATTACTCTAGAAACACATTCATTTTGGGGAAAAATAGCATAGCTTAAAATTCAAAACCTAAAGTACATCAGGGATATCTACAATGGTGGGCTAAGTCCCTTCTTCCAGGAGTTGACTGATATGTCCAAATCACATGGGCATATTCCAATTAAGGGTTCCAGTATCTAGTGTTCACATCCAACAGGCATAGACTTCAGAGGCAACTCTTGAAAAGAAAAGCTTTTAATGGCTGTACTGCAAGCCCAGGTGTTTTAGGATTATAGAGAGTGGTCCAGAAGAATTTAGATATATGTGCAGGGACAAAATTGCTCCCACTAGAAAGTGAAATACTGAGAGCAGGAAATATGATTTATAGCTTAGGATTTCTTGAAACAAAGACATCTGAGCTACACATGTCTGTATACCACACAGTACAAAAGCCCCCAGCACCAATCATTGAAACAGATGGAAGATAGTTAAAAGCAGATCTGTACCTCTGCCTGGTTTGTCCTCATACCCGGGGAATACTTCCTCAAAACGTATGCCAACTGCTTGCGGGGACAACACAAAGGCTGCATCACTTGTCTTTTGGGGACTAGGAAAGGGAGGTGAGACTCTGATTTAATGCATGTTGTTATCCCTTTTCTTGTTATTCACTACATAAGTGTGTTGTTAGCAATAGTTTGCTTTTCTTTTATTACTTTTCTAGATGCATATCTGCTATTGTCTCTGGGTCACTTACTAGTGTAACTTCCTTCATCCTGATATTATATTTTTGCTAGCACATATTTGTATTATACTACTGTTTTCTAAAGTCACCTTTCTATAGATCTCCTGAAACTGTGTCTCCTTTCCCACATGACTCAAGGTTATCGGCGACCTTGTTTAACATTTACATGACTCCGCTCTGCCATTTACTATCAGGACTTGGTCTAAATTATTACTCATATGCAGATGATATTCAGATTCTAATACCTGTCAATGATACTTTAGAAAAAGCATGCCAAACTACTACATTATACTTGAATGTAATTAAACAACTGCTACACCAAATGAAACTCTGCATCAACATTGAAAAGACCGAAGTAATCTTGTTAGAGAGAAAAATCTCACCAAATCATACAAACTTACAATTCAACTATGAAAAATTAAAAATAAAGTTAGGATCTACCATCAGAGACCTCGGGATATATATATAGACCCCGAACTAAATTTCAAAAACCACATTGCAAAAAAAAACAAAAGAAGGATACTATAAACTATTGATTCTCAGGAGACTAAAACCATTTCTAGACATAAAAGACTTTAGAACTGTGTTACAAGCACTGATTTTTTCTTCCACAGACTACTGTAATACCCTTTTTTCAGGCTTGCCCTACTCCACCTTACGTCCACGGCAAGTATTACAGAATACAGCTGCAAGGATATCGATCGGGACAGGTAGAAAAGAACACATTACCTCTGTCTTGATGGAACTGCATTGGTTACCGATAGAACAGAGAGTTCAATATAAAGCGCTATGCATTCTACATAAGGCAAGCCATAACAAAAATGTTGAATGGCTAAATGCAGCAATAAGATTACACACACTGCAGAGAAATTTGAGATCTGCCAATAAAGGCCTCTTAGCTATTCAATCCTTGGTATCTGCAAAATTAACATCTGTAAGGGAGAGAGCAATATCATTGGCCGGTCCCATAATTTGGAACAATCTTCCAACAGAAATAAGATTGGAAACAAATGTGGTACATTGCAAGAAAAAAATTAAAACATGGTTATACAAACAAGCTTTTGGCATGGAGAAAAGTGATACGTGACAGGAACTTATAGAAATAATAATTTTTTGCTAGCACACAGCAGAGACCTGAGAAACTGTTAATGGTATGAATGTCTAGGTGAATGATTTAAATTTAGACTTTAAATTGTAAATTATGTTTAATTTTTAATAAGGAGAGATTTATGTTATTGGTTATTGTATGTAATGTCTGTTATTAGTTAGATAAATACAAATATTGTAAACCGATATGATGGTTATATCAAAATACCGGTATATAAAAGTTTTTAAATAAATAAATACACTAGCCTAGGAGTATAAGAGTAGGCTGGAATTTTCCATGCTGGTACAGAAACAAGCAAGAATTTGTTTTTCAACTTCCTGTCTGCCGAGTGAAAAACTGCAGATATTATAGTGCTGAGAAAAAGTGTGTGAATTCTTTAGGGTGGTCTATATTTTAATACAAGTTATATTTAAAATATTATTACATCTTGATCTAAACCCTGATAAGAGAAAATAATCCCATTGAATAAATAGCTCAGTTATTTATCCAATACAAAGATTCAACAATAAGTATCCTTGTGTGGTTGAACACTTCATTCAGTATCTGGAGGCACCGCCTTAAGTAGCAATAACTTCACTAAACATTTCTTGTAACTGTTGATCAGTCTTTCACATCCCCTTTGAGGAATTTAGGCCCGTTCTTCCATTAAGAACAATTTCAACTCTGTGATATTTGAGTGATTCTGTGCATGAACAGGTCACTTCAGGTCTTGCAACTACATTTTAATGGGATTTCGATCAGGATTTTGACCTGGCCAATTCAAAATGCAAAATCCTTTCTTCAGTCATTCCTTAGTAAATTTCAGTAAAAGTTTAGGGTTGTTGTTTTGCTGCATGACCCACTTTATGGTCAACTTCATTTAGGATCCTCTAGAATTGTCTTATATAAAGCAGAATTCATGGTTCCATCAATGATGGTAAGCTGTACATGATACCTCCACTGTCATGCTTCATAATCAGGCTGAGGTTCTTACTTTGGAAAGCAGTGTATGGTTCTTGCCAAACAAAAGGTTTACTATTGTGCCTGAAAAGTTCAATTTTTTGCTCATTTGTCCAGAGAACACTGTTCCAGAAGTGTTGTGGGTCATCCAAGTGCTCTTTGGTGAACTTGAGGGTGAGCAGTGATGTTCTTTTTAGAGATCAGTGGTTTCTTCCTAACTATCTTCCCAGGAACACAGTTCCCATTCAATTTTTTCTCAAGATGGTTGACACATGAACTCTCATATCAGCCACAGCACTGTACCTGTTACTACACTGCACTATGAGATACAGCTGTCACTAAAAAACATTATTCTGCTGAGACTACTTCTTGATTAACTGTGCTCTTTTCATCAGTTCAACTAATCAAACCAGTATGGGAGTACCAGATAATGATTGTCATCATTTAAAAGCTAAAAGGTCTTCGGATGGATCTAAATTGCCTCTGTGAGAAGCTCTTTACTGTATGACATCCATTGATTAAAATGACTAAGGAACAAATTGAACTTTTCAGTCAGCAGTTCTTAAATAAAGATTTTAAGATTGCCCTGTCAAGCTAACATAATGCAAACAAGTGTATACTAAATGCTGACAACATCAGAATTTGCTTTCGAAAATTTTTTTTCATTCCTTTTCATTCAGTATGAGGCTGATGTACTAAGCAGCACAAAATTGCATAACAGCCACTTTGCACACCAAAAGGTCAAAATTTAATGTTAATTCATAGTTAACGAATCACTGCAATGCAAAATTCTGCAAAGCAGTTCTTTAACTATGAGCGCAGAGTAAATAAACTATGCATGAAAATAGCTGCAGAATCAAGGTGTAGCTTCAATGTTGCTTTCTAAATTTGATTGGGTGACAGACTGTATGAGTCTTAAAGGTGCAAGGGAAATCTTTAAAGCAATTTGCAAGAATAATAAGGCGCATCACACCTTCATTAATTGGCGGTCTGAAAATTACCCTCCCTCAATGTGGCAAAATGTTTGTGCGTTGTTCAACAGTGAGAATACTTTTAGCCACATTGAGAGGAGATGTTTGCAGGGTGTGTTTAGGTTGGGGAAGTAAAAGTATGCACGTGCATCGTATTTTCACATCTTTGAACAGAAAAATTCTACCCACAGAAAAAGCTCACACCAAGTTTCCAAGGGAAAGTATGGGTGTGCTTTTGTTTTGAGAACTGGTGCAAATCCAGCAGGTAAAATGTATGAGCAATTGTTGTCCCAATGCAGACCTTTTGAACGTTGCCCCCATATTTACATTGTAAACAATCAGATAGGAGTTTTTTTTTTTTTTTATCTGTTCCACATTGTTAACTGTTGTAGTTTGAAATCAAAAGGGCAGAAACACCAGGGACAGAAAGTTGGATTAAAAAATCAGAGTTGAGAGTATTTTCTATTGGAAGTTAAACACAGAAAAATGTGATGTTCCTTGATTTTTTTTCATGACCTATTACTTCTTGTTTTTTTTTTGTATAAAAACTGTTACCAGACTATCTGGCCACAGAATAACGCAGCGTTGCTTTCCAGGCTGTAATAAACCATTCTAGTAATGGAGTCTGTAGGTTTATAAATATTCTTTCCCTATTAAAGCTAATGGAAGGAAAAATAGATAGAAGACCTAAGGCCTGTGATTTAATGGTGGGGAAGCTAAAATGTTCCTCGCTTGCTTGCCAAATGCTCAATTTTAAAGGCTTCCATGCTTTGAAAGGCGCTGTTTCATGACCTCTAAATTTGCCCCAAGTAACATTATCTTGGCAATTTGTATATAGGTTGATAGTTTTATTGAAAATTGTGCTAATGCTACAGCTTCCATAGCATGAGACTGTGCTGGAAGAGAGCCTGACAGAGTATGACTGATTGGCTATGAGTTCTGATCATGTGATCACTTTTCTGTACAACTGGAAAGGGGAATGACTTGGGCTCCTTTCCTTTCCATGCATTTCAATGGAGTAAAACTCTTGTTACAACAAATGACATTCTTGTCATGATGAAAAATTCTGGACATATAAGTTAATTTTAGAGAGTATATTGTTTTAACTATGTTCCTTGGAATCTGAAGTTTATACTATATCCTTAAAAATAAAGATCAGCAAACATGTTGCAGGTGATACCTTCTTACTGGAATAGCCTAATGTATTTGTGAGTTGCTTTTATAAGTTAAACTCTCATCAAGCCTGGAAAATGAGCTAAGGATGATGATAGCAACTGAATATAAAATGTGTTTGCTGATCTCTATTTTTGCATAGTTGCATGAACTACCATGGTAAACATATAACTTTCTATAATGGAGATGTTTCACATAATTATATGGGGGGTTGCACAAATAAAATCAGCATATGCGTGTAAGTAGCATGCCTGCATGTATATGCTATTTTATAAACCTCGAGAGTACACATGTCACGCATAAATGTGAACAGGGTGGAAAAAAAAGGGTTGGTTTAGGATTATTCCAGGCTGGGGTTCAGATGTACGTGAACAACATTATATTTTGTAAATGATATACACTACCATACATTACCAAACTGGTCCATACACTTATACCTGCCAGATACTAATTGACTGATGTAGTTTTTGAGTAGGAGGGATCTGGGTGAACTGATGGTGGTTCATGGTGAAGTGCTGGAGGGTCGAGGTGAACTGCTGAAGGTCTGGGTTAAATGATAGAGCTATTGACGAACTGGTGATTATAAGTAGGCGCACAAATCAGTATTTCAGAAATGGAGTACGGTCATGCTTTATAAAATACTGGCCCCTACCTTTAAGTTGGAATTATTACATGTGCATTGCTATAATTACTATGCAAGTAAAATATATGTGTGTGATTGTATAAAATGGGTGGAAAAGGATGCATGTTCTCTCGTACTGAAACATAAGCGTGTACCTTCTGGCAGAAATATATGGTGTTTTATAGTTTATAAAATACTAGCAATAATCTCTGTGGACACACTTATGCATGCAAATAGTGTACCACAGACAGTTTTGAAAGTCGGGCTCAGTATTAAGGGTCCCTAGTTTGTTACCATTCCATAGCTGTAGCAATTGCCATAGAATTTCCCTTTTGCTATAGAACTCTGCCTTTTTTCCCGCCCTACCCTGCCCTCATTGTTGCCTCTTCTGGCTGCTGCAAGTTCTCCTCTCTTCCTCCCCTCTGCCTCTTTCCCACATTACTACTCCCTCCCTCCCTTCCTGCCAGTGGTAGCAGAGATTATAGTATAGTACTGCTTGAATTTATCTGATTGTTATGGGATCAACATGCAAAAGATTTAGGTGCTTATCTTAAAGAGTTAGAAACCTTTATCTACCTAAAAGAAAAATATTGTCCTGCTGAGCAGTTCAATTTAGGGACCTATTTTCACTTGATATTTACATTTAGGCAACTAAGAGTGGGTGGGGTCTGGTCAGGGAATTAAGTTAGGAATTTAGCACTGATTTTCCGCACTAGGCACCTAAGTTATGTAACTAGTCAAATAAATAGCAAGCCTAAATTTAGGTGAATTTTCATCCGAGGCTCAAGGGAAATTTTCCTAAAACCAGGCCCCTAAAACTGAGGCATCTACATCCGGCACTCTGCAGACTTTGATTATTGGCCTGTATGTGATTCTGCATGTCATGAACTGTAAGTCACTAATAACTGTCTGTCCTTACAAGACTAGAATGGCGCTAAATGACTTGTGCAAAATGGTGCTTTAGGTTGGCTGCTCAGGCAGCAGCAATACCGATGGCTCCTCCGATAGCACTGTAAGGCAGACAGGGAGAGGAGAGGAGGTGAGGGAAGTAATCGCAGTGGTGGTGATGGGGGGGGGGGGGGGCGGGGAGTGGGAGGGGCGTGGGGATGTGGGAAGAAGGCAGTAATGATTTGAGTGTTGAAGGAAGGAGGTGGAAATTGTTGGCAGTAGTGCCTGGAAGACAGGAGAAGAGGGTGTCAACAGCAGCTGTGCAGAGGGAAGATTAGGAGGCAAGAGGAAGAGTGACGGGGTAAGGGAGGAAGTGGCTGAGAGAGGAGAAGAGTAATCATCTGTAGATAAACAGACTAAAGGGAAAGGGTGGATGAAGAGGGAAGACACAAGGAGGCGGGAGGAAAAAGACCACGACGTAAAACAAATGTGGGAGAAATCTGAAACAGACAAAATGAAATAGTGAATTCATAAATTATTCATATCTAAACAATAAAAGTTATAAAACTTCTTTATTTTTCATATGTGAAACACATTGAGCAAAGTGTGGCTGTATGCATATTTTAGCAAATGGACTGCAGAAACTTCTAGCTCTACCCCTGAGCTGCCTCAGAAAACCAGGGTACTAGACTATATCCATAAACGTGAATGTAAGAGATGAGAACTGGACAAAGAGATACTGAACCTTATTCAGAAAAGACTTTTTTCCAATTCTGTTCTTATGGAAACTTATTTTAGTGAATAAGACCTAGTACTTACAGTACCTGAATGTAAACCGGTGTGATATCTCGATTGAGATCAAATGTCGGTATATAAAAATAATAAATAAAATAAATGTTGATGTATTAAGGTGTGCTGATTTTCACAACGTTCGCTTTGTGTGTCAAAATGGCAACATGTGTGCCTAATTTGGGCTTAGGTGCACAAATTCCACTTTGATATGTCAAGCAAACTTTGCAAATTTGCTGTCTTCACATGCAGTAAACTTACATGTGCAAGTTTACTCTTGCCAAACTTCATGCAGATTCAAAATTAATGAGGAGCTACGACGCAAAATCATGAAAAGCAGTTCATTAATGTTTGCAGTGCTAAAATATGCTTGAAAAGATCTTTGCAGGTTGGCTTTTGCAAAAAAGATAACTACACCTTAATGCGGTATAGTTGTTGTGATGACCAACTGCGGGACTATGCGGCCAGCCACATTTACCACCCCTCTCCCCCCCCCCCCCCCCCCCCCCGAGCCAGCCCCATTCTCTTCACGGTGTCCCAGAGCCGCCACCATCACTTCTTTCCTGCAAGGCAGGGAGGCAGGACTGCCGTTTTGCCTCCCTCTAGGTGCGCACGCGCGGCTTGCCACGGGACGTAAAGGGGCCGCAGTGGGAAAGCGTCCCGCCACGCCAGCAGCAGGCCCTACTTAAGGTAACCCCTGCTGCCCAACCTTGCCTCAGCAACAGGTCGCACTACTCGAGTCTGCTAGTTGCTTCTCCGTGTTCCAGCCTTCGCCCCCACCTTCCTCGTCCCAGCTCCCGGACCCCGTGCACCTGTCCTGGACCTGCTCTCCTGTTCCCTGGATGGCTCTTCTGGCTTTGACCCTGGTACGTTCTTCTGCATTTCGTCTGTCTGCTGCCCAGACTTTGGCTTGCCTTCTGGATTCATCTATATGCTGCCTGCCCCTTCTTCACCAAGATGTACTGTGCTGTTCGTACGTCTCACTCTGCATGTAAAACTGGCCCCTAAACCCTATACCACCACCAACACCTCACCTCAAGCTTTAGCTGGCCCTGCTATAGAGATATAAATAGTTGAGTACCTTGCACCCCATATAAATTGTCTTTCTCCCCCCCCCCCCCCCCCCCCAATAGTAATATCCCCCTGCCTGGGCACGTCACAAAATAGAAATATTGCACTTCACCCTACGATGCCAGGGTGGCGCAGCGTAAAGACCCTTTGCTAAACCCGCTGAACTGAGCCCTGGTGCTCGCAGCTGATCGCTTATTGCTCCTGCAAATCCTTCTGGAGGCGCCTGGCGAGAGAAGGCCACGTTGTTGCAGCTGGAAAAGCCGGAGGGGGATTTTTCTCACGCATGGGCCGCTAAGGCAAGGCCGCTGGGCCCCTGGTGTCAGGCCCTGCACGACTGTGATTGATGACCTTCTGCCACGACAAGGACAGCACAATGCCCTTCAGATCCAGGGCGGAAGGACCCCTGGAAGCTAGATTTTTAGCTACCTTGATGGCTGAGTGGTCTAAGGAGCAGAACGTAAGTGTTCCTTCTTCTCTGTGCTTTGTGTTCTGGTCTCCTGCTGGAGTTGTGGGTTTGAATCCCACTTCTGACATGCTTGCCCATGAATTTGATACCTTAATTCTTCAATTTGCTTTACTTTCTAATTGAAAAAATAAATTTTTTAGAATCAAAAAGCTACCAATAAGGGCCCTGAACTCAGCGGTCAGAGTAACAGATAAGTTTGAAAAAATAAGTGTGAATGCTTGCTGGGCAGACTGGATGGGCCTATTGGTCTTCTGCTGTCATTTCTATGTTTCTATACTACCTATGCAAAGTGCTATGTGGTAAATCTAAAATGATCATAAACGCACTCCTTTTTCTTGCCATGGGACATTTTTATAGCATTTTGATGAATCTAAGGATAAGTAGAACAAGATAGGGATGTTAACTTTTAATTAGGCATGAGTGTGTACATGTACATGTGTGTGTCAGTACGTGCCCAGAGATGCAGCCATTTTATAAGATGCGTGCACATACGTTATAAAATGGCCTGGGAACGCTTACGTATGTGCCCAGTTTTGCAAGTGAATGTGCACAGCTATGTAGTTGGGTTTGAGCCGCATTTTATAACAGGTGCGTGGCCATGCCATGATCAGTTTCACCAGTCCGCCCATCCACCAGTCCGCCAGTCCGCCAGTCCGCCATCCACCAGTCCGCCCAGTCTAGAGCTAGTTCCTCCAAACCCCTTTGGTTCTTTAGCCTGCACTGCCCCAGTTACCCTTCAGGGATAACTGTTTTTTTTTCAACCTTCTCCATATCAGAAGTAAACCTTTGCAGCACTGGACCTCAGTGTGCACCCAGGCTCATACATACTTGCACACACATCTCTTGGCCCCGTACTAGAATGAACACGCCCTGCCCACACTACGTTCGAGGCGAGATATTCGGATATCAGGAGATGTGTGCGCCTGTAGGTGGCTTTTAAAATAGGGTGGACACGTATTTCCTACAGGCGCGTACATCTCCCGATTTTGGCAAGCACCCAGCTTTCAAAATTCACCTCTAAGACTTTAGGCCATCAACAACAAACAACAACAACAAAAAACTTCAACCACTGCAGGCTAAACTTAGACATGGTTACACACACTTTTTTTTCTCTTGTTTTTGCTGTTTCATTCAGCTTTATGTCCTCTGCTTTTAGACTTACAGAGATTCTGTTATGCTATAAGAGCTGTAAATGGAATAACAAAGATCTCTGCAAACTATTAGGTTGCTAACCAGAATGGAATGATGATCCAGTCTCTTTCAGTACTTTGGAAATACTTTATTCAACACGTGTATAATCCCATGAAAAACTGATCCATTCCCCAGTGGGTACAATGCTCAAAGTACAGACTTCTGTGAATACAGAGGATACAGCTTACATCCTCTGAAACACAGGATCCAGAATCTGGTAGCTTGATGGCCCTGTTGTACGGCAGTAAGCAATTTATTTTATTTTTAAAAATACTTATTGTTACAGCCATCCCCCAGGCCAGACTCTCTTCCCATGCCGTTCCCCAAGGCTGGAGGGCCTCCGTCGCTGCCAACACTGGCGCGGAACCTCCGGCCTGCAGGACACCACCGGAGCCACCCCCAGCTGCTTCCTCTCTTAGGCACGCACGCCTCTGCTACAGATTTAAAGGGCACACAGCAGGAAATCACCGCCGGCCCTCCCTTTGGACGCCGGACCCCTGCCCTATATAAACCTTCCTATAACTCCAAAATGTCAAGGAAACCCTTTGATATGTGGTTTATGTGCGGTTGCTATTAGTGGACCAACCACTCTGTGGCTGGCCTGTTTTAATAGCGCCCGTGTTTTATTCTTTAATTTTTTATTCAACAAATTTTTCGATTTATATTCAGTTAACTGTGCTTTTATTTTCCCGGTGTGCGGTCTGACCCACCAATACCTTATCATTATCCTTTGTTTGGTACTTATCTTGTTTTCAAGATTGCTGATTGCTACCGCTGTTTAGGGGTTCAGCTCCGCTTGCCTGACAATGGCCATGTTTCAGCAGCACTCTGCCTGCTTCAGGGACCACGGGAAAAACTCTATTGTGTCCGAAGTACGGGTCCACCGTTGGAAAAGCACATCAATTCTTTTAAAACATTTAAAATGTAAAAGTTAACTTCAATCTTAAATTGAAAACCTGTATCCCACTTCTCAAGTTTATAGTTCTTACTGTTCTTGCGTATAAAATCTTTAAAGTGAGCGGCGCCTTCGTTTCTTAATCCGGCGTCTCTCTCTACTCCGCCGTTTTTATAGCATCTTACTACCACTCCCTGAACCAATCCCAATTGTCCCCTCTGAGTCGAGGGTGCTAGCACCCTAGGGTGCCCATCGATCGCGATAGTTTGTGACGTCACCCGCTACTTTTTTCATCACTCGCTACTCGGCGGAGTAGAGAGAGACGCCAGATTAAGAAATGAAGGCGCCGCTCACTTTAAAGATTTTATACGCGAGAACAGTAAGTACTATAAACTTGAGAAGTGGGATACAGGTCTTCAATTTAAGATTGAACTTAACTTTTACATTTTAAATGTTTTAAAAGAATTGATGTGCTTTTCCAACGGTGGACCCGTATTTCGTACACTATAGAGTTTTTCCCGTGGTCCCTGAAGCAGGCAGAGTGCTGCTGAAACATGGCCATTGTCGGGCAAGCGGAGCTGAACCCCTAAACAGCGGTAGCAATCAGCAATCTTGAAAACAAGATAAGTACCAAACAAAGGATAATGATAAGGTATTGGTGGGTCAGACCGCACACCGGGAAAATAAAAGCACAGTTAACTGAATATAAATCGAAAAATTGAAAGAAAAATTTGTTGAATAAAAAATTAAAGAATAAAACACGGGCGCTATTAAAACAGGCCAGCCACAGAGTGGTTGGTCCACTAATAGCAACCGCACATAAACCACATATCAAAGGGTTCCCTTGACATTTTGGAGTTATAGAATTGTGCACAAAGGAAACGAGGTTGGTTGGTGAATACTGTATAAACCATCAGCAGGCACTCCTCTGGCGACTTGGCAACAAGTCTGCTTCAGATTTTCATGTGGTGCTGTGCCTGGTTCCTGCGTTCCTGTTGTTCCTTGCCTGTTGCTGTCTTCCTTGCTGCTTCCTGCCTTCCTTGAGACAACAACCATTCCTGCCTCGTTCCAGCTCCTGCTCCTTCTCCCCCGGACGGATTCCCCTGGCTCGACCTTGGATTGCACTTCACGTTTCTTGCTTGCCATTTGCCCTGGACTTCGGATTGGACCTCACGTTTCTGCCTGCTGTCAGCCCAGGACTTCGGATTGGACCTCACGCCTCTTGCTCACTACCAGCTCCGGAAGTCAGATCCTCACTCATAGGAGCTTCTTCTCAGGGGCCCACCTAAGTCCAGCCAGCCCCTGGAACCCAAGGGCTCAACCTGCAGGGAATGGGGTTGGTATTGGTGAAGCGTCTGCCTTTGGCCCCTGTCGTCCGTCAGCCTTGCCTCCTGATGTTGGGAACCTGTGGTAGAACCTCCTCCCAGGTAGCAACAATCCCAACTCGGGCCAAGGGTCCACAACCCATGTCGTGCTGGTAGCACTTATATTCCACCTTTCTCAACAAGCATTGCACAGGGCAGATTACAACTGTAATATAGACATCTATTAACATTGAGACAACAACCATTAACAAGACATAACCCAACTGCACTTTTCACTTACAACCTCTCCATCATTCCCTTAATGTTCCTCAGCCATCCGTACCCCAGATATCTTCCTTAAACAACATTTTTATTTGCTTATGAAATTTTACAGTAGCCTTTTTCTAGTCCCAAGGATCAATTGGAACCTTGACAGCAGGACTATTGGGTATGATTACAGGCTCAGTGCATGTTTTCTATATCTTTCCTAAATCCTCTCAATAGGGCTACTCAGCAGCAGGACACCAACCTCCATCACCAGCCCTGGATTAACCATCAAGCAAAATAAGCACGTGCTTATGGCACTTAAGGATGTTGAAAATTTGCATTTTTTTCTGTTGCTTTCCTAATTAGAAGTAAATAATATGCTTATATTGCTTACTGCTATTTAGTGTTAAATAATTAAAATTTTGAAAAAGTTTATATTTAATATAGTTGTGGAGGTCTGGCCTAGAATAAAACTGAATTTTTAATCTTATTTCACCTTCAGCACTTACTGAGTTTTAATATCTTGTCAGTTAAGCAATGGACGGGTCAAGAGGGGCACCAGTGTTGGGCTGTGCTTAGTGCATCAGTTGCCCTTAATCTAGACCTGTTCAGCACTGCAAACCACTGGTTCAAACCCTAAGTCCCTTTATCCTTACAACAATGTGATATTTAAGATGCATTTAACTTCCTCTGGGAAGGATAGCCCTCAGGTTTATTTCTAAAAGGAAGGGGGAGGAAGGAATAATGTTATTTCTATTACCTAATTAGTGTTGGGTAGACTGAAGTAGTACAGGGATTTAAGCTGTCTGAGAGACACACATCCAAAAAGCATCAATTAAAATAAATAGGCAGCCCTGAACCAGTTCTACGTAAGGTATATGTCACACATAGTGTGTACTGGGGCTAAGTCCTGAAAACACTGTATCAAGCCTGAATTTCAGATCCTTGTTGGAGGGTACGAATCACCTCTAAATTTCTTGCCATTACATGTGGTATCTTCTTATGAGTGCCAATAAGGAAACTGGACACTGTGATGGTGTTCCAACATAAAACTTTATAGAAGAAAATGTTCAACATAAATATATGGTACTAGATATGAGTCTTAGATAATCTCCATAAAGGCAATTTAAAAGCAGTAAATCTGTCGTTCTTTAATCTACCTCTTCGGTTCCCTTCTTTATACTTTTTGCACTCCATTGGTTACCAATTGAATGGACAATAAGATTCAAAATATTGACTTTAGTTCACAAAGTTCTGAACAGTGTGGCAACATAGTGCATTAGTTCAATGCTGAATTTTTATAAGCCCAATAAAAGATTAAAGTTCACTGGCTGCTGGTTACTAGATATACCTACAGTTCATTCAGTAAGGCTGGCAAAATCACATGACAGGCTGAATGCAATAGCTACCCAACACCCTCCACAAGAAACAATGTTTTAAGACATTCAAGAAGGCCATGGAAATGCACTTATTTGGTGAGGCACTCAATAAAATTTATAACTGCTGAAATGTCAGATTCTTTAGCTTAATTGGCAGAATCAGTTCTAATGTCTACAGTTCACCACAAGCACAGGTTGAAAAATTGTAGCTGTCTGTTTTATTTTGCATATGTTTTATTTGTTTTAGTTATGAATATTGCTTGTAAGTCACGTAGAATATTGGATAAAGCAGTAGCAACACTTTTTATATAGATAAAATGTGAAGATGCCTTGAGCAAACTGGAAAAGGATTCTCCTATTCCCTTAGGGATGGCCTCCTTGAAATATCTGTGATCTACTGCTTGCTTGCTCTTGAATTCTCCATTTTTAATCCTCTCCTTCTCTTCTGTACCTTGTGGGCACCTCCTAAGCTGTTTGCCATTTGTGAGCACCAGTGTGGTGGCTTAGTTCTTACTCTTTCCTACTGGGCATGGTACCAGCTGGGTATCCACTCCTTCTTCAGCCAATTGTTAGATTGATGGCAGAATAAAAAAAAATCAAACCTTCACTCCTCTCTTTCTCTCAGGAATGAAGGATGAGTAAAATCTTCTTCTGAACAAAAATCACACAGTAAGTAAACAACTCAAAAAGAGGGAGAAATGCTGAGAATGTTGTACGCATAATTTAGGAACATAACTTGGCCACGGTTAGATTTAAAATATAAATGCACTGTTGAGCTGATGCCACTTATCCTCCCAAGTATGGGAGGCACCTGGCAGCAAATCCAGCGTTAGAATCTTTACTCCACCTCTGATCAGGAGTAAAGTTTCTAGCATTAAGAAAATGTGCGCTCAGCCAGTGCACTGCTCTGTATTGGGAGGGAATGCTTAATACTCTCATTTGCATGGAATTTTCATGCGAAGGCGCTGAGCTGAATGCACATTTTTAAATGCACATTTTGTGCAGGTAAATCTTCTCTGCATCGGGAGTAATGTTTACCTGTACAAAATGTGCATTTAAATGTGGGAAAAATCATGCATTCAGGTGAATGCACTTTATTGCATTGGCCTGTAAGACGACTCGGCCAATGAAACTGAAAAAGAAAAGCTCCTTCTCTCTCAATTCAAAACTCACAATTCTACAGGGATCACTTGCAGTTTCACTGTGTCGGTATGGCAAAACACAAGGAAACAAACCTCCAGGTCCCCTCCCCAGAGAGATTCTTTACCCTGAAACATAAATAGGGGTAGTATTCCCCAAGCACATTCCCCCTTGGTGAGACCTGCTGCTCTGAGCACAAATGAAGCCAATATCCTGCAGGATGTCTTCCTAACAGGATCTGCTATTTAAGAAAACACAAAGCTACACTCACACACACACACTGAGTCAACACACACAGTAGATTTCAGGATAGAAGACATTTATTATTAATGCTAAGTTATGCTTTTAAAAGCAGTACAGAATATACAGATACAGCAACGACAATAGTTACAATGATAATAATGTATTACAAACACTTTTCTGACAATTAACCCAGCTGAGTGCTTCTGTCAGTGAGGATTCTCTCTCTCGGTTTGTCCCCCTGCCACTTCCCTCCCCTGCCACTTGTAGTTATACCTTTTTCGTCTGCACATCTGAAGCATGTTTGGAAAGATACATGCAATTTCCCAAAACAAGGTCCAGAGTAAGAAATCCCACCCCATAGAGCTCTGCTGTTTACTCCTCTTGTGTTATGAACCTGGAAGTGGACTCCTGATCCGAGGAGAGGTAAGAGTTACTACAGCGAGAGAGAACTCTTGTAGACCTTTCTCCTCGGGAGGCGAGGCCGGTTACTGTAGAAGTTGAAGAAATGCTTTGTCACTGGAAGCCCTTGGTCCCCCCAGGAGGAGCCCATAGGGACCAGGACCACTTGGACTTAGGAGAGTCACTAAAAATGAAGAATTGGTCTGGATGCAGGCGCCTCCTGCAGGTCATGGTTTCCAGACTGCTGGCACCTCCAGCAGGTCAAGGGTCCATCCAGTAGTGACAACTGAAGAATGGTTGAAAGCCGGTCGGTAGTCCAAGTAGGTGAATGTTCAGAAGCAGGTCCAGAGTCGATGCCAAGAGAGAGGTCGGAAGACAGTCCGGAGTCAAAGTCAGGAGAGAGGTCGGAAGCTTTGACTCTGGACCGGCTTCCGACCTCTCTTTGCATTGCTTCCCCATTGAATATAATGGGAAACGAATGAATACAAATAATTAATACATTTTTTTCATTTGAAATGAACCAAATGAATGACTGCAACCTATAAACTGAAGAAACAAACTGAAACAATATTTTTGCTTCAGCACATGTCTATTAAAAAACTTCATGCCCCCTTAGACTTTGTCTTCCTAATCCTTTCCCTTATGATTCTTACAATTATTGGTTTCATCCGATATTTAGCCTTTGATAGATGATACCACAGCAAAGGCAAAGGCAGCAGAAGTGCAGCTTACAAAAACTGATTCAGAAGAACTGTATCCTAGATTCCCTGAATCAAAGAATATTAAACAGCTAGTGGCTGTTGGTGCCTCTAGTCAGCAGCATCTTAGCCTCCAGTGACCAACCCCAAGCCTGAATAGCCAGCTCCTTCACCTAATGATTCCATACAGAAATGTTGCAATGTTTCAAAGCATTTACTGAAGGGATACAGAACTAATAGAAAATGTTTAGTGGTTTCTCTTTGGGAGGAAGTATTATTTTATGGATAGAGTTGTGAACTATGCTCCAAATGACTTCCAAGGTAATGAGTTTCTTATACTACTTTCTTCAAAATGCTTGGCAAGTGTTACAGAACACCACTGGAGGCAGCTGAAATCAATTGTTTCTGTTTGCATATTATCAAATAGAATTGACGACCTTAGAAAAAACTATTGCAGCCAGTGAAAGTAAACTCAATGACCTAGAAAACAGGTTATGCCACAATAATCTAAGATTCGTGGGCTTCCCCAATGGTCTTCTGGAAGATGGGTTGATAAGCATTATAGAAAATTGGGTACCACAGGAACTTAAACTTAAAAACCTTGAAGAAAAAGTTACAATAGAAAAAGCTCAGAGTCAGCCCAAAAACAACGATGGGATCGCACTCAAGATTCATAATTGCATGTTTCTTAAATTTTGCCCAGAAATCTGAAATCTATGTGGCTTCTCACAAAAACAGAGAGATAATCTATAAATCCCATAAAATTCTTATCTTCCAAGATTTTTCAAGTATGGTATCAGTTCAAAGATGGGTATATGCGTCTGTGTGCAGCAAGTTAGTAAACAGAAGTATACGGTTCTCCATGCTCTACCCAGCAAAAATGAGAGTTTGGAAGGAAGGAAAGATTCAAATGTTTGAATCGCCTTCTTAGGTTAAAGAATTTCTAAATTGCTGAAAGGCAAAACACTTCAGAGTGATTCCGTATAATACAGAAAGTGTACATGTGCCGGTGCTGATGTTGTTACAAAAAAGGAAGGAAATCAGACACTATTTAAATTTTGAGTTAGGTTCTGTCTTTATGCTTAATTATTTAGAAAAGATGTTCAGACTATTATAGTGTTATTAAAGGGTCAGTGAAACTGACTAATTGTGGAAATATGAGGGATCCAGATTGATCATTTGAATTTTAGCTGACTCTGTTCTTAATAAGGAGAAGGAGATAGAAATTCAGCAAAAGATGTTCATTTTACACAGCTGAAAAATGCATGAGATCTTAATGGATCGTGTATGTTCTCCAGAAAACTGAAAGATCAATATATAATAAGCCAGGATTGCCTCAAATTCATGGTCCATCCTAAGTTACTTTGAGAAAGAAGGAGCTGAGATGGCAACCGCGCAAAGAAATATTGATGAAGTGATCTGCATTGGAAGTAGATGATATGGATATCACAACTGTGATGTCAAAAGACAAAATAATGCATGAGGAATAAGGGCTTTGATGCAAAGTAAATATATATGAACATCAAGACAACTCTTAATTTGGCAAAAAATGGCTACAGCATTATCATTCTAGGGATAATATAAAGCCTTGTATTTATTTATTTATTTATTTGGAAGCTTTTATATACCGATGAACGTTGGGAACATCTCATCGGTTCACAGAAAACAGAAAATTCAGCTAACGAGCTTTACAGAGAACAAAATTCTAATTCTGTACAATAATTCTTTCTACTTGGAAATAAATGAGTGAAAGTTCCTACAAGAAAAATGACATGATATATAAGCCTTAAATAACGTTAATACTAGATAGTTGGTTTTATCTCTATCTCAACTGTTTTTAAGGAGGACTTCCCTCATTCATTCAAGGATACTTCTGGTTTATTTGGGGTATGGGGAGGGGGTGGTGACTGATTGCATACTAAGTGTTCTCATTCCCAAGTTTGGGGATATTGAATAAAGGAGAAAGGAGAAAGTTATTTATTTATAGTTTTTTTTTTTATACCGACGTTCGTTTGCACATCACATTGGTTTACAAGGAACAGATAAATAAACATTGTGAAGGAGTAAGAATAAGAAGTTACATCTCAACATTATAAGAGGAAGTCACCGATTAGGGGAAGATACGTTGTAGACAGTTATAGGAGGAGAAGGGTGTGCAGAGTGTGATTAAACAATTAAATTGCATTCTTTATATACATTGTGTCAAAAAACATAGATGAAACAGGAGAGAACCTTTGTACAGGAGTTTTATCTAAAGATACTTGGATTTGATGGCTTGAGGTTGGTGAGGGGAGTTATGAGAAGGTCTGTTTGAATAGCCAGGTTTTTAATTTTTTTTTTTTTAATTCTGTGTGCTGGGTTCTAGTCTTAGTTCAGGGGGCATTGAGTTCCAGATAGAAGGGCCGGCAAGTGATAGTGCCCATTCCCTGGTGGAGTTGAAGTGGGTTTGTTTGGGTAAGAGTACATGTATGGTTCCATTGTTGGCAGATCTGGCGGGTCTTCTGGGGGTTTGGAAGTGGAGGGAGTTGTTTAGCCAGTATATGTTTTGGCTGTGTAGGGTTTTGTGTATTATTGTGAGACTCTTAGAGAATTCTGGAGTGGATTGGGAGACATTGGAGGTCTTTCAGAATGGGCGTGATATGATCTTTTCTTTATGCGTTGGTGAGGACTCTGGCGGTGGCATTTTGTAACATTTGGAGGGGTTTGAGGGTAGTTGCAGGGAGACTAATAGTATGGTGTTGCATACTAGAAGATTATTGCTTGGAGGACGGTTCGAAAGTCGTTTAGATGTAGGAGGGGTCTTAATTTTTCTAGAACATGTAGTTTATAGGAGCAGTCTTTCATTGTTGTGTTTATGAATTTTTTTAGATTGAGTTTGCTGTCTAAGATAACGCCTAGGTCTCTTACATCATGGGCGATCAGATGTTTGGGATATTAGGAGTTGATTTCAGTGAGGGTCTTTTCCTTTAGGCTGTGAGATATTATTAGGAATTCAGTTTTGGAAGTATTAAGGGCCAGATTCAATTCTGTCAGTAGTTGGTTGATGGCGGTGAGTTGAGTTTCCCACAGTTGGAGAGATTTAGTAATGGATTCAGTGATAAGGATTAGAATTTGAATGTCATCTGCGTAGATGAAGTGTGTGAGTCCTAGGTTGGATAGGATTTTGCATATGGGCAGCATGTAGAAGTTGAAGAGAGTAGATGATAGTGAGGAACCTTGGGGTATGCCTCAGGTTAGTTTGATGGGTGCAGATTCACTATTTCCTATTTTGACCTTGTTATCTGCTAGATAGGATTCAAACCAGTGTAGGGCCGTGCCTGTTATGCCAGTTTCAGTAAGTCTGTCTATAAGGATTTTGTAGCTGATGGTGTCAAAGGCTGCTGAGATATCTAGCATTGCTAGAATGTAGGATTGGCCATTGTCTATTCCTTTTAGGAGTGTGTCGGTTAGGGAAATTAGTAGAGTTTCAGTGCTAAAGAATTTGCGAAAGCCAGATTGCGATGGGAATAGAATGTTGTGTTTCTCTAAGTGTTCGGTGAGTTGGAGGTTTACTACTTTCTCAAGGAGTTTAGCTAAGAAAGGGAGAATGGATATTGGCCTGAAGTTAGCTGGTTCTATTGGGTTTCTTTAAGATGGGTTTGACTATGGCTTCTTTTATTGCGTCTGGGACATTTCCATGTGTTAGGGATGTGTTGATTATTTCAGTTAGGGGTTTGGCTAGTAAGTTGGGTATTGTTTTTAGGGATTTTATAGGGATAGCATCGGCTGGGTGTGGTGCAGGATTAATTTTTTTTATGATTGATTCGATTTCTGCGAATGTGTCAAGGACAGCTTTTGGGTTTTTTGGGAGAACGATTATGTTGGAGGGAAAGGGGAAGGAGAGGGATAGATGGATGGGGAGGGAAAAGGTAATTTGGGTTGGATAGGAAGGAAGGATGGACATTTACCAATGGAAAGGATGGGCTCAAGTATTGAATTATCCACATATTAGCCTTGTGGTGGGCAACACTTAGCAGAGAAATCAGGAGGGAGTTGGTAGTAGATATATTTTCTGGGGAAATTGTGAGATACAAAAGACAAAGTATTTTATAATGGATTACATAATTTTACAGTAATAATAAGAGTACTAAAGTAACATGCATATAGATAGGTTAAGTTCTGCCATTAAAAGGCAGAAAATATTGTCAGCATTTCAGAAACTTAAAATTTCTTTAGCCGGTATCCAAGAAACACATATTTCTGACAAGGAGTGTACAAAATGAAAGAGAAGCTAGGTAGGACAATGCTACTACACAGCAGCGGCAGGAAGGAAGGCTAGATTTGCTACACTCATTCATAAGCAGACACAATTTCAGTTGTTATAAGAAATTTTGAATAACAATGGGAGATACATAATGTTAGTGGGAGAGATCTATGGGCAGGAGTGTACGAGTTGCAATTTATATGGGCCTAATGATTACAAACACACATTTTTCACAAGTATAGTCAATACACTCATGCAAGTGATGAAGGGACCTTTGATTAGGGAATTAACTATATATGCAAGACTCTAAGGCCTGGATTTATCAAAATGTACTAAATATCACATGTGATAGGAAAAGGGGTGTGTTTTATGGTAATAGTTTATGCAAAGCACAATAACATTTTCCCACAACCACTGGGGGGAGCATGAGAGAGAGAGAGAGAGAGAGAGAGAGAGAGAGAGAGAGAGAGAGAGAGAGAGAGAGAGAGAGAGAGAGAGAGAGAGAGACTAGCCATAATGCTGTCACGCTAGATTGGTATTTATATCTCTATGGGAGGCCAACCTAGTAACTCGAGGTGAGGTTTAGGTATTAGTGTAGGGTGTTAGGGGCCACTTTGACATTCAAAGTGAGACATACGAACAGAACAGTGTTCTCTTGTGAAGATTTGATGACCTTCGGAAGTGAGGAAACTCACCCAAAGATGAGATTTGTGCAATGTTCTCTCAACCTAGCTTGATGTTACCCAGGTATTAAAAATGATGGAGTTGGGGGGCGCTGGTGAGCAGCGCTGCTGATGGCTGCCTGAGACGTTAGCTCCGCTCCCCATATTTACTAGAGGCATTTATTTAGCGGTAATTTCGTTGCAACGGAGCACGTTTATAAAAAATTTCTGCGGGGGAAGGCAGTGGGATGGCAGCTCGCAAGCGGCTGGTTGATTTGAAGCAGTTCTCGTTTACAAAAGCTGCGGCGGAACTTATGCCCGACGAGGAGGAACAGGCCGCGAGCAGCCACGAGGAGGGGAACGGCGCAACAGCTCCAGAGAGCTGTACGGAGCCTGGGGACCCGGCGCTTGCAGCTACTCACCCCGATTTCCCGACCCGAGCGGAACTGCGAGCCTGGTTTGTAGAGTTCCGTACTGATCTTAAGGCTCACAAAACTGAACTGCTTGCCTCTATTGCGGACATGCGCGAGGATCTCCATGCGATGGGAAATCGCGTGGACGACTTAGATCTCCGAGCTGACACGCATAGTGAGGCCATTGAACATCTCACCGGCCAACATAAGGATGTACAAGCGGAACTGGAGCGGGTAAACGAAAAACTTGAGGACTTAGAGAACCGCTCTAGGCGAGCGAACCTTCGTCTGCGCGGGATACCCGAAACTGAGCCCTACTCTGACTGCATGCAAACGGCGGCGGCCATTTGCAAATTCCTCCTTGCTAAAGGCCCTCAGGCTCCTGATGGTGACACCAGAGAAATTGAGCTGGAGAGAGCCCATCGAGCGCTGGGTCCCCGCAGGGACAACCAACCGCGGGACATAATAATTAAATTTCATAATTTCCGGCTAAAGGAGGACGTCCTCAAAAGTGCCAGAATGCAGCAACACTGGGTTTGGGAGACCCACACTATTGCTATATATAATGATCTTGCTCCTTCAACTTTGCAGAAGAGGTATTCGATGCGGGAAGTTGCCACTGCCCTTCGTAATGAGGACATTCGCTATCGTTGGGGATTCCCTTTTGCTCTTATCTTCCAACGCAAGGGCATTACTTATCGAGTGCGCACTCTGGAGGAGGCTTCTGAGAGTTTCGCTAAGGCGGGCCTGGAGATCCCGTTTGCCCCGGCCGTTCCGCCACGACGGGGCCCCTTAGGGGACCCTACGCCGAGATGGAAGAGACCGGGCCCTGGACGCGGGCGCTTACGCCGCCAACAATCATGGAAGGGAGACCCTCAGACGGAGAAGGGTTGATGGACTACCCAGATGTCATTCTGCTTCGTAGTGAGACACTCTTCCCGCTGACCGGATGATTGTTCCTCAACTCTTATTCTTATTTTTACTCTGCAGTCGTGTGTGACTTTGAAGTATTCTGTTGCATTTGTTCTCTCTAGTTCAATAGCATATATCTATTGTTACATATGCCTCAAAATGCTACCATGGTTAATTTAGGGGGCGGCGGTCTGGGTGGGCTGCCAGCGTTGTTCTTTGAGTACCCCCCATTATGATTCGCGCAGTGCTAGCGAATCGTTACTACTGGGTTGTGGGGTTTGAGTACCAGGGGCCAGAGTCAAATGGGCGTGGATGGCTATTCTCCTATCTACTATTGTCCTTGAAGTACACGGGAAGCCGGGTTCATATCATTTTCTGGATGTGTCTGGCAGGGGGGTTCTCTGGAGGGTTTCTAGGTGGGGAATCCCTTTCTAACTCTCACTCCTCATGGTGCGTATAGTGTCCCTGAATGTAAAAGGGTTAAACACCTATAGGAAGCGGCATCTCCTTCGAAAAGAACTTCAAACCCTTAGACCAGAGATAGCGTTCATACAGGAAACGCACTTGAAAAGGAGGTATGATCACCTTTTGGCCTTTAGGGAATATCCCCATCGTTATCTGGCTGCCAGTAGCCTACAGGCCAGGTATGCCGGGACGGGGATCCTCATTTCTGCTCAATTGGTGTTTGAATATATTTCACATGTTGTAGACCCTAAGGGGAGGTATGTGCTTTTGAAGATTCGTGTGGGAGCCCAAATCTATACATTGTTGTCCCTCTATGCCCCTAATGGGGATCAAATTACTTTTTGGGCGGGCATCCAGGCTTTGCTGCTGAGCCATGCGGAAGGCTCAATTATTCTTGGCGGGGACTTTAATGTTACGCAGTGCCGTGAACTGGATAACTCAGGAGGGCCTTTATCCGGCCACCAGGCAAACAGACAATCTCTACGGGGCCTTATGTCCGATTGGAATTTACTGGATATTTGGCGTGATCGTTTTCCAAAAAGTAGAGTTTATTCATATTTCTCGGCGGCCCACGCTAGTTATTCCCGTATAGATTTTTTTCTGGTAGACGGGGTGCTGGGTAATAATGTCTGCTCAGTTGATATCGAAGCCATCACGTGGTCAGACCACGCCCCGATAACTCTGGATGTCCATATGGGAGACAAGGACTTGGGGGACCGGTTTTGGAAACTAAACGAATCTCTGCTCAGGGATGACCGTTTCCTCCAGGAGTTGAACTCCCAGCTTCAGGAATACTTTAGTCTCAATCAAGACCCCTCGATTGCACAGGCAACGCTATGGGAGGGCTCTAAGGCTGTGGCCCGGGGCATCCTGATATCCCGCGCTGTGTTTTGTAAGCGCTCCAGGGCTAGGGCCAGAGCTGCTCTCCAATTGCAATTACTGGCGGTAACCCGCGAGCATATGGAGTCCCAGTCCCCACGTAGTTATCAGAAATTGCTGGCCTTAAAGGATGAACTTGCTTCCTTAGATAACCACCAGGTGTTACATGCATTGGATATCACTAAGCAGATTTATTATGAAGGGGGAGATAAAGCTGGTCGCTTCCTGGCCCGCCAGCTGCGCACCAAACTTACGCAAAATAATATTTCCCAAATTAAGAATGCCGATGGTCTTACACAGACCACTGCATCAGAAATTAGAAAGACTTTCTCGGTCTTTTACCGTTCTCTTTATCAAGCCCAAGCGAATATTCCAGCCCCTGAAATTGAGGATTATCTGGATGGGGTGACACTTCCCTCCTTGACTTTGGAACAACAGCAGTCGTTAGATGCCCCTATTACCATGGAGGAAGTGGCTTCGGCCATCAAGTCTATTAAGTTAGGTAAAGCCCCTGGTCTTGATGGGTTTTCTGGTGCCTATTATAAGAAATGCTCGGGCGTATTAGTTGAACCCCTCACGGCCTATTTCAACAGCTTACGGGATGGTGGGATTATAGATAAACATGCTAACACGGCGGGGGTCACGGTTCTCGCTAAGCCGGGCCGTGACCCTACGTTGTGCAGCTCTTACAGGCCAATCTCGCTCATTAATGTAGATTTAAAACTCTTGGCCCGTATCTTAGCCATGCGCCTTAACAGATTTCTGCCAGGTCTGGTACATACTGACCAGGTTGGCTTTGTCCCTCAGCGCCTGGCGGCTGACAATATACGCAAAGTTATTGATCTGATCTGGTGGGTACGCCAACAACAAATACCGGCAGTGTTACTGTCTCTGGATGCTGAAAAAGCGTTCGACTTGGTGCACTGGCCATTCCTATTTTCCACATTGCATAAATTGGCCTTTGGTCCTTATTTTGTAAATTGGATTCAGCAGCTTTATGATCAATCTCGGGCCAGGGTTAAAGTCAATAATGGTTATGGGCCAGCGTTTTCTATTGGTAGGGGCACGCGTCAGGGGTGCCCCCTCTCCCCCTTATTGTTCGCATTGTATATGGAACCTCTCACTGCCCGGATCAGAGCTTCCTCGGAAATCCAGGGGGTTCGGCTCGGTGACAATCATTACATTCTCTCCCTGTTCGCGGATGATGTCCTGATGATGTTGACTGACCCGAAACGGTCCCTTACAGGGGTGATGCATGAACTGGATGCTTTCAGTAGGGTGGCCGGCCTAAAGGTGAACATAGAGAAGTCCGAGCTCCTGAATGTTAATTTGGAGCCTCGGGCGGTGCAGGACCTTAAAATCCAGTTTCCTTTTAAATGGGCTAAATCGCATGTCAAGTACTTAGGGGTACAACTGTCTCCCAATTTAGCCGAGTTATATGCTTTAAACTATCTCCCACTCCTCTCTAATCTTACCCTTGATATGAGTCGCTGGAATAAGGGAGGTTTCTCCTGGCTTGGTAGAATTGCCATAACTAAAATGACTATTCTGCCCAAGCTATTATACCTATTCGCCTCTTTGCCAGTCTATATCCCATCTCCGATATTGCGTAGCTGGCAGAAGAGAATTTTCGATTTTATATGGCGGCGGAGGCCGCCAAGGGTGGCCAGGTCGGTATTATGCTTACCTAAATTGCAAGGTGGGCTGGGGGTGCCCAACCTCCGGCACTATTATATAGCCTCTCAATTACGGGCGGTTATAGATTTCCATCGCAAGTATACTGCCAAACAATGGGTCTCCATAGAGCAGTCGATTGTTGGTCCCATGGAACTCTCTGCCATGCCGTGGCAGCCCCGTAGTACGTGGCGAAAGGTATTGGATGTGCCGTGGTCCCTGGGGGTTACTCTCAAGGTATGGACTAATAATAAACGCCGCCTCCTTGGCGACCATCAGTATTTCTACCACACTTCCCTAATGAATAACGTTGGCTTCCCTTGTGGGTATCAATCCAGAAGGCTTAGCCACTGGCGTGCCTTGGGGATTACCTCCATTGGGCATATTCTCGTTGGGGGTGCTGTCCCCTCATGGGAACGCTTTTTTGAGTTACACCAGCTTGATCATCGTGATTACTTAGCTTATGCCCAAGTGACTCATTTTATACGGGGTTTACTACGGGACGGGTCATTATGCCCGGGCAGATCTCTCATGGAAATCTATTGCAAACATAGTGACTGGCTTAAGGGGATAACTTCTAAGGTTTATCAGTTGCTTTTCTATCCACAAGGGGCACCTGGTTGCTACGTCACTCAATGGGAGAAGGACCTGGGTAGACCATTGGGGAGGCGGGTTTGGGATGAGATCTACCTTCATGCCCGGAAATGTTCTCTCTCAGCTCGCATGCAAGAAAACTGTTATAAAATAATTTATCGATGGTACTATACCCCTGACAGGATGCATCATTTTGCCTCTGCTGTGTCAGACTCCTGTTGGCGTGACTGCGGCCAGCGGGGTACTTTTTTGCATATATGGTGGAGCTGCGCTGTTTTGGTTCCATTGTGGGAGGCAGTGTTCACCTGGCTGACTAAGGTTCTGAATGCACCGATGGCGCTTGCTGCTGAATCTGCTTTGTTGCAAATCTTTCCTGATACGGTCCCTAAGCATGCGCAGCGGTTTTGTATGCAGGTGTTTATTGCTATTCGTACACTGATTGCCAGGAACTGGAGGACGGCGACAGTGCCGCATCTTCAAGCCATCATTTCTTTATTACATCGCTACCAGAGGCTGGCCTCTTTAACTGCTTATAAACACAATACCATGCCTTCTTATCTTAAAACATGGAAACCCTTTTTTGACTATATGACCCGTCCTGGACCTCCTTGACTGACTGGCTGGCCTGTGGTTCGCTGGATCCTCAGAGCGGCAGCTGGGCCTTGTTTGGGTCTTGATGGCCGATGCTCCCTGTTCCAGGACTTTCTATGCCTACGCCTAGCACATTCTTCAGTGGTGGACCTTACTTCCTGTAGGATTATGCCTCTTTTGCTTTTACTTTCGGATACAATGTTTCACGTCCCATAGGATTTGCTGTATACTTATGGTATGGTACTCTGCCCAGGGGGGGTGGGGGGAGGGGTTGGGGGGGGTGTTTCTTCCGCTAGTATGGTTTACTTGTCAGCAAGTTTGACAACTGTGCTATCAATGGATTTTTTCTACTCTGTGTGTCTCCATATGCCGGTTGTCTGTCTGTTACCGTTGAAAACTAATAAAAATGTAAATTTCAAAAAAAAAATGATGGAGTTACCTAAATTGCTATACATTATGCAGTTTTCCCTTTTTGGCTCAAAAAGAAGAAACTAGTAATAATACATCAAATTGCCCAAACGTTTTTATGGGGAAAACAGAAGGTAAGATTACTTTGCATACTTTGATGAAACCTAATGAGCAGGGAGGTTCACGGTGCCCTAATTGGTGAGATTACAATCTGGTTTACTTATTAAGACATGTGAGGGATTGGTTACTAGAAACTGATAAATGTTCCCCTTTAGAATGTTTACAAGAATGGGGTGCTCCACTATCTTTAAATAACATCTTGCAATTGAACTTAGACCAATTACCAGTAAAATGTAAAAATATTCTTCTGATATCATCTTGTACAAAGGCCTGGAATATGTTTTATAAAACCAAACTGAAAAAAAAATGAATCATCAAATGCCATATCTTATATTGTGTGATAATCCCTATTTCCCTGAGGGATTAAACTATATGCTGAATTGCATATACACTTTCTTTAAAGATGATTCTAATATAATAAGATGCTTTGAAGACTTGCAGGAAAGAAAGGGTGTAGAGAGGCAGGAGTTCTGTGCCTACTTGCAAATTAGACACTATATTCAAGTGCTACGTCAACAAAACCCAACATTGCACATAATAAAGGATATTGAGGGAATACTATTCTGGAGTAGGTCAAAAGCCAGTTCATGCGCTGCACGAAATAGAGCAATTCAAAAAATTGATGATGATAAGGGATTCAAGATATCATTAAAAAATGGAATGTACATGCTGGTATATATCTAGAGAAGTGGGAGATACATATTATACTGCAGCACATCACAGAGATTTCAGAAAATGTAGCTTTGAGAGAAACTTATTACGAGCTGATAAATTGTATGTATATATGCCACATACTTGGGCTTTCTTTGCTAAACTAATTGACTCAGACATTTGTACCAAGTGTCAGCAAGATAAGGAATCTTATTATCACTGTTTTTTTTGGAGTTGTACCAAGATAGATATCTTTTGGTATGAGATATTATCATTTCTAAATAAGATATTACAGAATACAATCCCTAGACAGCTGCATATATGTCTACTGGGACAGATTGATAGAAATAAGATTTCCATAGATGATCATTACTATTTATTCCTACAGATAGCTTATATATTTGCCATACAGTCAATTCTGGCTTGTTGGATTACAGAAGACAGACTGACGAGTTTGCAGTGGAAAATCTGATTTCATAAACTTCAATATTTGAATACTTATAGACAAAAAATAGGTGTCCAAAACATTTAGATTTCCTACATGAATATCTGAGGTAAGTGCCTACTAACATTTTCAGGCAAAACGAGGAATTTGACTTTTAGTAATAAGACAAGCTCATGACTACTCTCTAGAGCAGGGGTGGGCAATTCCAGTCCTTGAGGGCCACAAACCTGTCGAGGTTTTAAGATATCCTAATGAATATGCATGACATAGATTTGCATACAACTGAGGCAGAGTGCATGCAAATCTCTCTCAGGCATATTCATTAGGGATATCCTGAAAACCAGACTGGTTTGTGGCCCTCGAGGACCGGAACTGCCCACCCCTGCTCTAGAGCCTTATAAAATACTTTTTATTAAAGGGTTAGTTAAGGGAAGGTAAAGAGGTTCGGAAGAGAAGGATAGGTTTTGTTGCAAATTTAAGGTTGCTATGTATACAATATGGTTGCTTTATGTATTGCAGAAAATTGAATAAATAAATGTACAGAAAAAAAATAAAAAATGTTAGGAGCAGAGCAATGCGTCAAGAAGAGTGGCAGCAAGGCCCCAAGATATACTGTGAGAGCTGAGCATTTACAAGAATGTTTTCATTGATTAAGAATGAAAGTCAGAGGATCAAAGATGACCAGATACTGCCATATTCCTGACCAATAAGTGATGCCAACTAGTGATCTGTCAGTATTCTTCCCATGACCTGCCATGCAGCTTCTTGGAAGCCAAAATCTTATGTTTCTGTGAGGAGTCTGGTTGCAGAGCTGGAACTTAAAAGGAATTGATAGAAGGGCAACACCAGGAGTGGAACCTGTGGCTTAATTTGACTAAAGAGAGGAAAGCTTTTCCAGCCCATATATGGACAAATTCACAGTTCTTTCTCAATTCTGTGGGTGGTGCTACATGGCCACCCTTATTTGGTGGAGTGATTTTTCTGGATAATTCTGATAACTAATGAGACCTCTCAATGTTAATTTGTTACTCCGAACCCCCAGCAGTTGGTGTTCAACTTCTTAGAGGGATAAGTGGCATTCAGCTACGCATAATCAAGAAATAACAGGTCTGTGATGCTTTTAGATTTTTGGGGATGCTCACATGCTACACTGAATGGATCAGTGTGTATCTATTAGAGATGTGAATCATGTGATCGATCGTCTTAACGATCGATTTTGGCTGGGGGGGGAGGGAATCTGATCGTCGCGGTTTTGTTTTTTTTAAAATCATTTAAATCGTAAATCGGGGAGGGCGGGAAAACCGGCACACTAAAACAACCCTAAAACCCACCCCGACCCTTTAAAATAAATCCCCCACCCTCCCGAACCCCCCCAAAATGTTTTAAATTACCTGGGGTCCAGTGGGGGTGTCCCGGTGTGATCTTCCACTCTCGGGCCACGGCTGCGTTAATAGAAATGGCGCCGGCGCTACCTTTGCCCTGACAGGGCAAAGGTAGCGCCGGCGCCATTTTGGTTCCTGTCCCCCGACGTCACGAGCGCAGGAGATCGCTCCCGGACCCCCGCTGGACCCCCAGGGACTTTTGGCCAACTTGGGGGGGGGGCCTCCTGACCCCCACAAGACTTGCCAAAAGTCCAGCGGGGGTCCGGAAGCGACCTCATGCACTAGGGCCGTATTGCAAAATGGCGCCGGCCGTATGGCATCAAAACCCCTAAAGTGTACCATGTGTGGAATTGTAAACAGCACAAAAATATCAAACTCCCAAGGGATAAATTGTGGGGAACTACTAACAGTACAAAGGCATCAAAACTCCCAAGGAAACATGAGAAGGGCAAAGAGGATCCAATAATTGTTTGCATAGGCCAAGGTAGTAAAGGCAGCATCAATATACCCCCAAAACTGCAAAGTATCAAGTTTTCTCCAAGGCAACATGAGAGATTCAGAAACAGGTGAGGCAGTAATAGTGGCAGGCTTAGACAGCAATAAGTGAAACAAAAAAAGAGGTGGGATGGGAGACGAAACTAGTATTTTATTATTTTTTCACATTTTTATTTTGGGGAGAAAACACCCCAGTATAACCAAGAAGAAGGGTAGGATAACAAGGCTGGGATTATAGAGGGTACCACGCAACAATAATAAGAAGAAACAGAAATGAGATGGAGTGTGTTGAGAAAATTGCTTTTATTTTCTTTTTTCACTTTATTATTTACCTACTTCTTTCGGGAAAGAAGTAGGATGGGAGAACTAGGTTAGGATCCAAGCAGCAAATAACAAGGAGGCATTAAAATTCCCAAGGTGGCAACAAGGCAGAGTAGTAGCAAGACCCTCATGGTGTAGCATCAAAGGCATGGCAGTTAGGCAGAGTGGTAGTAAGACCCCCAAGGTGTTTTATCAGGGGCATGGTAGCTAGGCATATGGCAGCAAGATGCACAAGATGTTACATCAGAGGCATGGCAGCTAGGCAAACTGGCAGCAAGAACTCCCAAGGTGCTTTCAGTCATCTAGCCACTCACATAGAAATTCTGGAAAGCCTAGCAAAACCAGATCGATTTTCTAAAAGACATATATTTCCATCAACTCTGGTGTGAGCCTTGAAGTATAAGGGCTCATGATGCCACATGCCCTTTAGAAGACACATTCATTAGGCACAAAGGTTGATGGGCAGAAAGATAATGCTAAGCCACATTGTCCAGGTCTGGCCAGACCATTGACTTGTGTGCCAGCACATCTCTGTCCATGTTCTTGATAGGTTCAATTAGACATCATGTCACAGAATTTCTGCTGTAATATAAGACAAGAATCTCTCTAGCTGTTTTATTTATAGTGTATACCAAGAGAGATGGTTGTTTGGGGACAATGTGGCTTTGACATATTGAGGTGGAGGAGGAAGTGGTAGCTGACAGAATGCTGCTCGTGCTTGTAATACACTCTAGGGTGGCCACTCTTCCTGCACTATATCTCCACTGTGCTTCTGCTTGTTCATGTATGTACCCTAGCTGTATATGAGATGCTGGGACTGGAGGGGGAGACTCCCTTTTACCCATGGATCACAAAGTGTGGCAGGCATGTAGGAATTGTTTTCTGTCAAAGGGTGTTGCTGCAAGGACTCCACAAATTGAAATACATCTGCTTCCATTCCCTCTTGCTCAAGAAAATCTTCTAATTTTTCCTCCAGAATATTTACTATTAGGGTGACAGCCTAAAAAAAAATTGTGTTGTTTTTGTTTGGGGGGTGGGCTATTTTGGGTCCACCCCTGAAACTTTTTTTTTTTTCATTTCCCCATTTCATTAACAAAATAAAAACAACCCAAAACCCACCCCAACCATTCCCATTCATTACAATATTGACCCCCCCCAGCCCCCCCACCCTAACCACCTAGGACTCATCAAAATTTCCTGGTAGTGTAGCGGGGGGGGGGGGGGCCTCCCAGGCCAGTGGTTGCCCTTATTCAAAATTGCATAGGCTGCCTTGTAACAGGGGCTACTGGTGCTATTAGGCACATATAGGGGGAAAAGAGTGGCTGATGCCATTTTGAATAATGGCAGCCACCAGCCTGGAAGCAGGAGGTTGCTTCTGACCCCCCCCCCCCCCACACACACTAGACTACTAGGTATTACAGGTGAGTCCTGGGGGGTGGGGGTTTTGAGGGTGAACTAGGGTGGGTGGGAGGTCAGATGGTTGGAGGCTCAACATTGTAATAAATGCAAAGGGTTGGGTTGAGTTCTGGGTTGTTTTATTTTTAAATTTGCTTTTTTTGGCTCCCCAAAAAATGATAGGAAAAAACCCATAATGTTTTGTGATTTTTTCTGTCTTTTTTTATTTCTTAAATGCAACGAAATAAGAAATTTCTGCAGTATTTCCTATTTCGTTGCAAATTAATGTCCATGTTACTGTTGCGGAGGAAGCAGTGGACCCTTGGGCCGTCCTGGTGGAGTAGGAAGCTGGAAGTGAGGAATACTCTGCGGAGAGGCAGAAGGCCGGGAGGCGGCGGCAGACGACTCGTGGCTGAAGTCTTTGCCCTGGAAGCCTGCGGACCCCCCAAGAGGAGCTCGTGAGGTCCCAGCCGCTGGGACTTAGGAGATCTTCTGGAGAACAGGCAACGGCTTCACCCTGGAAGCCAGCAGACCACCCGAGAGGAGCTCATGAGGTCCCGGCCACTGGGACTTAGGAGAACTGAAGAAGAGAAGTGAAGAACCGATCCGAGGTCGAGGCAGGAAGCAGACACGGAAGTCAGGAACAAGGCTGAAGTCTGGAACCAGGATGACAGGCAAGATCCAGAACCCAGGGTCTGGAGCGGGATCCAAAGATCCAAAGAGAGAACAAGAACCGCAGGTCCAAAGCAGGAGCTGAAGATCCAAAGCAGAAGCCAAAGATCCAGAGCAGTAGCCGAAGATCCAGAGCAGGAACAGAAGATCCAAAGCAAGATCTGTGGCAAAGCGCTGCAGCAAGTGGGAACCTGTTGCAAGGCGATTTGCTGAAGGCAGGCACCGGCTTGTCTGACGTCACTTTAGGGGCAGTCCCCGGTCCGGCAGGAAAAGCCCTTTAAAACGGGCCTCCCTGCGCGCGTGCATGCCCAGGAGGGGCGGAGCAATGTCCTGGGGCTTGGCGGCGTCTCCCTCGTGGAGACGCCGCAGCGACAAGGCCAGAGCAGGCCCGAAACGCCGTGCTCCCGGTCAGGAAGCTGCCGCGAGACCCACGCGGCCTCAGAACCCCCGCGAACCCAGCCACCACTGCTCCCGGCCCGAAGGTAAGGACCCAGTCGCAGAGCTTGCGACCGGGACTGCAACAGAACCCCCCCTCTTGCGCCCCCTTTTGGAGGGCCCAGGTTTACCGGGATGAGAGAGATGAAATTGATGCAGCAGAGATTTGTCCAGGATGTGACGGGCTGGTTCCCAGGTGTTGTCTTCAGGGCCACTCCCACCGGCGCTGATGAAACTGGACATCGAGGACTTCACGAACCTGATAGATGGGATCGGGCTGCACAGTTACATCTGCAGGCTCGGGGACTTGCGGTTTTAATAGAGAAATGTGGAACACATTATGGATACACATGGAAGAGGGGAGACGTAGCCGATAAGATACTGCTCCCACTCTCTCGGCCACACGGAATGGTCCACAAAACCGTGGAGCCAATCTTTGAAACGGAACTCTAAGATGAATGTTCTTGGTGCTGAGCCACACTCGGTCTCCAGGAAGAAAGACTGGTGCAGGTTGACAGTGACGGTCCACCCATTTCTTGGCTGTACTAGCGGCCTTAGTGAGTCTGTCCTGGATGGAGAGCCAGAGTTCATGCAGTTTTTGGGCCGATACTTGAACCTCGGACCCCCCGCAAACCCAGCCACCACTGCTCCCGGCCCGAAGGTAAGGACCCGGTCGCAGAGCTTGCGACCGGGACCGCAAAAGTCCATCCCTATTTACTATAGGGATGATTCCACAGAATGATCTGGAAATCAGATCCTCCATCACCTTTATTGGAGGACCTAAACTACAACAGGTAACTTACTTTGGAGAACTTACTTTGAAGGGAAATAATTTTTAACAATAACTTGTTCTATTAATTTTTGAAAAGGGATTTTTTTGCATTGCTTTTTTTGTTTCTTAGGCATTCTTTCTACTTAGTTTTATAATGGAAGAGTAAAGGGGAAGGGGTTGTTTTTCCTATCATTTTTTGGGGGATCCAAAAATAAAACCAATATTAAAAATCAAACAACCCAGAATACACCCCAACCCTTCCCATTTATTACAATATTGAGCCCCCCACCAGCTGCCCCCCTCCCCCTCCCCACTCACCCTTGCTCTAGTGGCCTTTTGTCTCTGCCTTTGGATTCAGCAGTTCAAGGAGACAGCTTTTTCTTTGAAGCTTGGGAGTTCAAAGGAGCTCATTGCCCATGGTAATTGAATGAGGATCTGAGCTCTGCATGTAGGTCACCACAGCTAAGAACTAATCTGCCTTTATTGGAGGAGATAAACTGCAACAGGTAAGTTTTTCTGGCTGAATTCAACCGTGGAGACCTTATTCTGAAGGGGGATAATTTTTGAAAAAGGGATTTTTTGCATTGCTTTATTTTTGTTTCTTTGGCATTCTTTATACTTTTAAAAAGGAAGAGTAGAAGGAAGGAGCACTCTGCCCCCCACTGCAACTCCCATTCACCCCTACCTTCACTTCTAAATTTATAGACTAACCTACTAGTTAGGAGGGTAGATATTGGTTGGCAAGATTATCACAAGGAAGTAATTTAGATACATTTAATTACTGTGGAATCAAGTAAAGTTTCAGGAGGAGATTAATGAGTAATACCATAGCAGATATTTCAGGTAATTAATTTTCAGGATAAGAGAGAAAATTACTGGTTGGTACCAGAAAAAGGAGTGAGAGCAAGTGAATTAGCTCATTCTTTGTTTTCTGCAAATAGAACAAATTAAGAACATTTCTTGTGAGCTTATTGGTAGTATCATATCAGATCTTTTGGGAGCACAGAGAGGAGAGGATCACCTTGGTGGTGGCTGAAGAAAATTGGAAAGTACTGCCGACCTAACTTTCCCTCCTGGGCAGTAGCCTCAGGAGACTTGTCCTCAGTGCAAGAGGGCAACACATCACCTGGAGAGCAGGTCCTTGTTCCAGGATCACTTTCTGCTGCACCAGGGTGTTGCTTTCCAACAAGGAGACCTTTCTGATCCAAGGCAGCAACGAGGCTAACAGACTGGATTTGAAACTTGGCTACTATGTCCCTGAAGGTCTCATGAATGTATCTCTCTGTTTGCCTCAGCTCCTCTAGGCTTGCCATTCTAGCCTCCAGAGATCGGACTCATTCTCTGCCAGCCAGGAGCTCTTTGCACTGGGTACACACATGCAATCTCTCACCAGTGGGTAAAAAATCATACATGTATCACTCGAATCAAAAGTCTGGAAAGCCCCCCTCTTCTGGGGTGTATATGCCGGATTTAATTAACTCCGGTGTGACCCCAGCAGATGCTCGTCATTTGGCATTGAAGACTGGACACCAAGGCCTGTGCTTGACCTCCGCATCAGGTCTGTGTCTGGGCTTAGGCCCTGGCATCATGACCCTGCTCTAGGTTGGGTTGCGGCATCAGGCCTGGGTCCAGGCTGAGGCCTTGGTGTCAGGATGCAGTCTCCATGTCAGGTCACGGCCTACGCTGAGGCCCTGGCATTGACACTCAGCCTCTGCGCTGGGTTGCAGCACTGAGCCTAGGTCCGTGCTGAGGCCCTAGCATCAGAAGCTGACCTCCAAGTCGGGTTACAGTGTCGGGCCTGGGCTCGGGTCCAAGTCTAGGCTGAGGCCCAGATGTTGAGACCCAGCCTCTGGGTCAGGTCACAGCATCGGCCTTAGGCTCGGACCTAGCCTAGGCCAAATCCCATGCATTGGGACCCGGTTTTTGGGTCGGGTCACAGCGTCAGCCCTGAGCTCGGGCCCTGACCTAGGCCAGGCCCAGGCATCAGGACTCGGCCTCCAGGTAAGGTTGCGGCATCGGGCTTGGGTCTGTGCCTTTGCTCAGGTCATGGTGTTGGGCCTGGGTCTGGGCTCTGGTCTAGGCAGAGGCTCCGGCATTGGGACCCAGTCTCTGGGCTGGGCCGCGGTATTGGGTCTGGTTTCGAGCTCCGGCCTAGGCCGAGGTGTTGGCTTTGAGTAGGCCAAGCCAACAGTGACCTCCAGCAGCCTTGGCCTATACAAGGCCGAGGCTTCAGCTTGTTCACTGCCAGTGGATCTCTACCAGACCGGATAAGTGGGAGCTAGGGGCAATCCTGGCCCTAGCAATTTTACAGAGGAGGGGTGGGAGGGAGGCCTAGTTTTCATTTTTTAGCCGTTTTGGAATTTTTCTTTTTTTTTTAATTGCTTGATTTGTTTTTTCACACGAATCAAATGAATCAAGCAATCCATGATCCAAAATTTGTGGGGAAAATACCATCCGAAAATGAACCAAATAATGAAAATTAATTTTTTTTTCCCCTGCACATCCCTAGTAGAGTTGATTGCTATTGTCACCTGTTAATTCCTGCCTGCACCTTCTGCATTTTCGGTAGAATCATAGACATGAGTGTGGCATAGACTCAAATGGGAAATGTAATCAAATGATTAGAAATTTTTTGTTTTAATTCGTGGGCACCTGCCATTCATTTTGGGGTCCCTAGTTGAAAAAAAAAATGGTTTCATTTGTTGCATTTTACTCATTGTTTCAAACAAATGTGCATCCTTGTTATAACCTTTGTTTTCAAATCTATTGAGATTGTGTATGATATTAACAGATAAGTAAGCAGAAGCTGTAACAAACTTATGGCAGTAGGCCCCCATTGACTATCTTCTGAGCCTATTTTAGATCGTGATAACATTTTTACTGCTCATTCCCATATTTTGTTCATTATTATAACTAACTTTCAAACTGGATGATACATACCACACACTGAAGTGTTTCAATATATAATCTTCTACTACTTGCAATTCAGATGTGCTCTATCATCCATTTGACATTAGCCAGATTTATATGTATTAAGGGTCTATCTGATATTATTATGATTACATATTTTCCTGACAATCAAAATTATTCATTCCATCACAATTCATTTTTTAATCTACTAATAATCTAAGGTATATGTATAAAACTGTAACAACACATTTTCAATTTCTCCCTAGTAAACCCTGATCATTATGCAGCAGGAAAACAAATCTTCTTCCCTGCAATTGCGTGGTACACAATGTTCTTTGACTGCTTCACCCGTGTAGTTACAGCTGATGAGTGCAGCAGCTGGAGTGCCTAATGCACTCAGCATGTTTACATCTTATGCTGGAGAGAGCAGGAAAAAAAAAACCATGTGCTCAATTGGAGAATTAGAATAAAAGAAACATATTCAGACCATATGAATATTTTTAGATTTGGTGCACATAGTGGGACAACAGTGAGATGTCGAATAGAACAAACGAGTTTTAGATCTAAGGGCTCTGAGATTCTCGATATCCTTTCTTTTAGAATGCTACTTCTTCCTTTGCTTGGACCATCTGTTTCACAGCTTGTGGGTAAACCTGCCTGAAATACCTCTGACCTTCTTTGTGGCTTCTAGCAGCCATCGTTCATCTTGTTGTGTTTTCGATGTGTAGTACTGGGAGCTTTTGGAACTACAATAAAACTTCCTGAGAATGTGGTGAGTCTACATGATTATAAAAGAGCTGCCATGACTTTGACTCCCTTCTCTTCTAAGGCTGACCTTTACTGTTTTACTTTTTAGTTCTTGAGGCAATACTTCAATACAACCAATTGAAGAGGTGGCTCTGTGGATATTCTTCCTGATGGCAGGATGCAACTACAGTTGTGTACCCCCTGCCGAAAGGAGGTAATCTTTTATGTGAGGTTATTTTGTCTTTGAGGGTTTAGAAACTAGGAACTTTAGTTCCCTCATTGATGGGGCTTTAACCCTTCTGTTAGGCCTTGTCAAGGAACCTGCACACATTGAACTGCTTTTGCAGAAGACCTCATAAGATATCAAAATGCAAGGCAAAAAAGTGGAGTTTGGATCTGTTCCCTAAAATTAAAAATAATAAATATTTTTTACTACGTATTAAAAATGGTAGAGATCTGTATATTATGACATAGTACTTTGGGAGGGGGAGCCTTTTAATTTAGGTATTTTTCGTTGACTAGGGCTTCTGATTTTTGGTTAAAACCAACCCCTCCCCTCAATAAAACAAAAAATACCTGAAAATAGACCTACCTTGAGAAGCTTCAATGTTGTGATCCGGTGTTGTGAGAGTCAAGAAGAGCACGTGAGAAGTGGCCAGATGACCTCATGGGAACAGGCTGATGGGGATTCCAAGCCCTGCTGGCATAAGAAAAAGAAAAGACGCAAGATACTCCATGGGAGGAGTGAGCCAGTAGGAAGAGCCCAAGCCCTGCTAGCTAAAGGAGGAGTGGGATCGAGGAATGGGCTGGCAGGGAGCCCAAACCCTGCTGGTGGAAGGAGAAATGGACCAGTAGGGAACCTTAGCCCTACTGGCTGAAGGAGGAGCCGACTGGATGAGTGGTTGAGCAAGTAGCCCAAAGTGTGTCAGATGAAGAAGACACACTGCAAAATAAGTGGGCTGGCAATGACCTGCCAGTCAAAGGAAGAAAGGGCTGGAGGTATTAGTGGAGAAGGGAGAAGAGAATGGAATGCAAATGAGAAGGGGGAGGGGAGTGTGATGGAAGAGAAAAGAAGGAGGGAAGTACATGGGATGGGGAGAGGGAGCCACACTCAGCCTGCTACCCCCTCTTTAGCCATACATAGCCTGCCGTCCCCCAGCCACATGCCACACACACAGTCTGCCACCCCCCAGCCACATGCCACACACACAGTCTGCCATCCCCCAGCCACACATATCTACACACAGCCTGCCACCCACTACCCCATCCCCTTCATCTACACCCACTAGCCCTGCTACTCCTACCCTAGCTACACAGCTTGTAAAAATGTGAAAATAAATTGCTTTATACTTTTTAAAATTAAGTCCATCTAAAATTATCCCAAAATGTTTAATTTGTGCTAGAAAGACACCAATAAACACCTAATTATCTGAACAATAAAGCCCTAAATGTGCAATTTATCAACTCCTAGGATCAGAAGCCCTAATTACAATGCTGCTTTTCTTCTTGTCCAAGTTTTAATTGGTAACTTGATCTGTATGTGCTGTGTCACTAATTTATGCTGCACTTTGTGAACTACATTTACAAATGGAGCCTTGTTGAATCAAAGGATTACTGCCTTGGAGGATTTTAAATTAAAACAAAAAGTAATAAGAAAATGATCCCAAAATAGAGTACCTTTTTAAAAGTTAACTCACATTTACTGCAATTTGAATTTGCTCAGCATATGATTATTAAATAAGCAAGTCATGAATTTTCAGTCTGTGGATAGAGTAAGAAAGCAAACAACTTTTTTTAGCTAATTACTCTGGCTAAGATAATCCAATTGCATTTAAAACTAGTGTAAGGGCCTGTCGAAAATGAGGTGACAGAATGGCATACGCATGCATACATCACTCTGCTGACCTCTCACCCCCCCAGGAATTCCTCCTTTTCTTCACTGCAGGTAGAAGGGGTAAAAATATTTGTGCTATTACACAGTACACACACTTTTATCCACAGAAACGTGGGGCAGGGTTCAGAAATGTAGAACATGCATATACAAGAAATGCATAGAAGGCATTTTAATGGCAGCACAAATATGTTTTTCTGAGCGTAGCTGACAGTGTTCAACATACAAACTTCGTAAATTATGGGGTCAAGGTAAAAAAACTGAGCATTAAAACTGGGCACTGAAACTCTGTGCACAATTTCTAAGTGTGCACGCTAGAAATTCTTAGAAAATCCCAACATCAGCCCCAGTACTGGAGCTCCAGCTTCTACCCATAGACTAACATTAGCCGTGGAAACTTTACACCACATTGGACTATGAAGTAAATTTCCACCATTAAGAAAACACAAGATAAACCAGCGCACCTCTCTGCATTGGGGGGTAATAGCTAATGCCATCATTAGTATGGGATTAGGAAGACAGTGCACTAATCCTTATTAACGTGTTTTGTGTGAAAGTGTCTTGCTACGTTTGGTAGTAATGTTTGCGAATAAGGGAGGATTAAAATTAATGTTCTGCTGAGCACTTCTTATTACATTGGCCCCTATATAGAGAGAAATAAAAGATTTCCAATGGCAAGTAACCAAAGATAACATTTTTTGTTTAGTAAGAATATAGAAGTCTAGGTATCATAGAAGTTCTGTGGAAGATGTAGGAAGTAGAGGCTATGAGAGGCCTGTTTTCCAGCATTCCATACAGAGCAGGAAGTAAAGAGCTGGTGACTGAAAAGTAATTCTTTTCAGGTTCCCAGATTGTGAAAAATTAGTAAATGGTAGGTACTGAGCCGTCAAAGAATTAATAGTTGGGTCTAATAAGCATCAAAGTAACAGGCCTATCCTGTAAAGTGCGGCCGCGTTTACCTTGCTCCTAAGCCGCTTTTTACTCACGTTCCGGCCGCGTTAGCCCTTCCTGTGATCCCGAATCCCCTTTAACCTACTCCTACCGCGTCCTAAATTCCCCGGGCAACCCCTTCCGCCCGTGGCATGTATATTGCATGCAAACGAGCGAATTAGCTATTCCCTAGCATCCCGTAACCCGCCCCCCCGACTATCGCTAGTTTTCCCTGCCGTTTTGTCACGCGTTTAACCTGCAAACTTACCGCCTACCCTGACCCCTGCGGTAGAGGCAGGGGTAAGGGTAGATGGCAAGCTTTCCCCCAGCCCCCGCTCACCTGCCCCGGCCGCGATCATGGGTGCCGGTCTCCGTGGCAGCCCCAGTCCTCTCCCCTGCTCCCGAAGCCAAAAAAAAAGCGAAAAAAATGTTGCAGCCCCCCTCCGATGTCCGGAGGGGGGCTGCAACGTTTTTTTCGCTTTTTTTTTGGCTTCGGGAGCAGGGGAGAGGACTGGGGCTGCCACGGAGACCGCTTTCCCCCGTGCAAGTAAGTTGCTTCGCCGCTTCAGTTCTTCCCTCCTCCCGGAGCTGCTTTTTCAGCCTTGCTCCGGGAGGAGGGAAGAATAGACACTATCGGCGAAGCGAAAAAAAACCAAAAGCAATTTTGGTTTTTTTTCAAAAAGCTAAAAGTAAGTTGCTTCGCTGTCAGTGTGCCCCCTCCTCCCGGAGCAAGGCTGCTTTTCGCGCCCTGCTCCGGGAGGAGGGGAGAAGAGATGACAGCGGTGAAGCGAAAAAACCAAAAGGGGACCCGACCCGACCCGACTTACTTTTGCAGCCGTCCGGCATCGCTGCTCCCCCGCCTCGTCCGTCATCGTTGCTCCCCCGCCTCGTCCGGCATCGTTGCTCCCCTGCCTCGTCCGGGAAGATGGCTGCCAGCACGGGGGAAAGCGGCCCCTGTACATTCAATTGGCTGCTCAAGACGTGACGTCACGACATTTGGCGTCACGGCAGCCAATTGAATGCACAGGGGCCGCTTTCACCCGTGCTGGCAGCCATTTTCCCGGACGAGGCAGGGGAGCAACGATGCCGGACGAGGCGGGGGAGCAGCGATGCCGGACGGCTGCAAAAGTAAGTCGGGTCGGGTCGGGTCCCCTTTTGGTTTTTTCGCTTCGCCGCTGTCATCTCTTCTCCCCTCCTCCCGGAGCAGGGCGCGAAAAGCAGCCTTGCTCCGGGAGGAGGGGAGAAGAGACACTGACAGTGAAGCAACTTACTTTTAGCTTTTTGAAAAAAAACCAAAATTGCTGTCCGTGTCTCTTCTCCCCTCCTCCCGGAGCAAGGCTGCTTTTCGCGCCCTGCTCCAAGAGGAAGGGAAGACACTGACAGCGGCGAAGCAAAAAAACCAAAAGCAAGAAGTAAGTCGCTTTGCCGCTTCCCTCCTCCCGGAGCAAGGCTGCTTTTCGCGCCCTGCTCCGGGAGGAGGGAAGAGTGAAGCGGCGAAGCGACTTACTTTTTGCTTTTGGTTTTTTCGCTTCCTGGTATCTGTCATTTCAAATGACATTTGAAATGACAGATACCAGCGTGGCGTGAAGCCTTAGGCCCGCGCACCCAGGATACTGTATAGGCGCTCTATCCAGTAAAATGGGTTGCGCGGGTCTAAGGCTTTTCGGACGCGGTTTACATTTAAATAAAATTAGTGTTCAGGATCGAGCGGTAGGTGAGCTGCACTGTGCGGGCGGTAACCGCGGGTGCCGTAGGCACTAACGCAGCTCTTCCTACCGCTCGGTACTGCATAGACTTGAAAGGAGGTAATATTCAACCACTGGCCAGCTTGCAAAGTTAATTGGATAAACCTATACAGTTAACTTTGGCAGGATATTCAGTGGCTTAGCTGCACAATTGAATATAGCTGACTATCTTAAACTTAGCCATCCTACTTTATCAGTCTAACTTAATGCCACTCCGCAATGCCCCCAGAATGCCCCTATTATTCAGCTAAATTTTAGCCAGATAATGTATTATCAGTTAAACTTTGACTGTAAAAGTGGCAGAAATATCCAAAAATCTGCATTTAGCTGGCCAGCTAAATGCTGCTGAATATGGATCCCAAAATATTTTGTCTTAGTATCTGTCAAACTTCTCAAGATGATGAAGAGGAGCATAGATTTATGGAGCATTTTTTTTTACATAGATACTGTGCTAAATCAATCATTCCTCATCTCATCACTCAGGCAGGGTGATTACAGGTAAATAATTGGACTCCTTTATAATTTCACAGGAATCTGTGAAATTGTTAGCTCATCCAACAAATTTAGATCAACAGCAATCTCACCAATAAAATTCATTTCATTTATTAAAATTTATTTCCCTGGAGGGGATCCAAGATGGTGCCTACTATGGTGGCTGCATGAGCTATGTCCAGTTTTGCCTCCATAATTTTCTTCTTTTGATGCCGCATACCAGGCAAAAATGGCAGGCCCAAGAGAGGAATGGCCCTACGTCTTACCTTGAAGCCCCTGTTTTTGGTCCAATGGATAGCCATGTCCTCAGGGGTAGTTTATCAGGTGAGCGGCCCATGGATTGAAAGGTCAGAAAAGATGTGCATGCCTCCCCTCCGGGCATGTCTGTTTCACTATCCCCGATTGAATTACCGGTACCTCCCTAGTCATTTGAACACCTTGCCATAAAGTATTCCTCTGATACACCATAGTATATTTCTCCTACTATTTTTGCCTTGAGTTGTGTAATAAGATCCCCCTTTATTGAGGACTATTGGATTTGAAAGGTTTTTTTTTTTTAATTATTATTATTTCTTGTATGTATTCTGATGTTTAATTTCTTTTTTCTTTTCCTTTTCTGAATCAAGTATATGCTTGTTTGTATTTTTTTAAAATTGCATAAATAAAAAAATTTAAAATGTTTTTATCGCCGAAGTGATGTACAAAATGAAACATTTACAAAAATAACAAATAAAGCAAACAATGAAACAAAACATAAAATTATCAATTAATTTTAACAAATACACTGAAACAAAAAACATGACTTGCTTAAGCTGCAGAAGGAAGCTTAATATCCCTGTTTATATAGAACCTACACTGTCAGTGCATTTTAGTCAAATGCCTGTTTTAAAAGGACATTTAAAAAAAAAAATCTAAACTTTGTGATATAATCATACATTCTTATCTCAATATGCAAAGTGTTCTAGAGGTAGGGAGCTGCAACAGAGAAGATAGATTTCCTTGTGGCCATAAGGCGGGCGACTCTGACAGAAGGTACATCAAGTAACCCTCGCTGTAAGAATTTCTACTGATGAGAAGGTTCATACAGTTTTAAAAGGGCTTTGGACCAAAGGCACAAACTTGAATTGATTAATTTGAATATGGACATTTCAACTTTGTAAGCAATTCTCTGTTGTACTGGAAGTCATTGCAGATCAAAGAATGTAGGAGTAATGTGTTTATGATGTTTAGTCGGGAAAGAAGGGTGGTGGAATTTAACAGAAGTTGTAAGGGATGTAATGAAGTCAAAGGGAGACCCAGATAAAGACAGTTGCAATTAGTAATCAGAGGGAAGATGGAAGTTTGAACAACTGTTTAAAAATCACATTTGTGTAATAAATGTCTTAACCCTGTGAGAACATGTAGCTTATGGAACAAAAAGTACAAAAAGAAAAATAAGAGTCAATCCAAACCCCAAGACTCTTAATCGGATTATTGATTAAAAAGGTCAGGTTTTCAAAGAAAATTGAGCCACAATGAAATGTGGCATGCGGTCTCCAAATTAACCTGAATTCAGTTTTTGACATATTGCATGACAATTTATTGTGGTGTAACCACTGTTTGATTGAGGACATACAAATTTGAGATGTTCCAGGGTTTTGCTCCAATAAAGATGGAGTTGAATGAAAAACTGGAGATCGTCAGCATAAATTTTGTATCCTTCGCACATGTTTGCTAACAATTCAGATCAAGAATATGTCCTGCTATGTGAATGGGAGTACTAATCATCTGTTTAAACTGTTTCCTGATATGGTAGATAAAAATTCATCTGTTTGGACAGAAGAATAGGAATCTACCTGCAAATTAAAATTACTAACTAAATTCATTAACAAAAGGATTTGGGTAAAATTAATGGGTCAACATTAGCAGAGCCAGAATGACAATAGACCACACAAAGGGCACAAGATTTTTTATTAAAAAAAATGGCTTCTCCAAAACAAAGAAGGAACAGTGAAAAAATAAAAAGACTATCTCATATTACATTTTAAACTCTGGTTTCTTACTGTGTGCTTCTTTCTCCATGCATATATAACTATGGGTGTAACATCTACAGTGCACAATGGCGTACAAGCATCACCAACTTTGAAATGGGGTGTGCCTTGCACCACCAACTTTGACACTATCTTCTCTTCCCTGGCTCTCCCCCCAAGGAACATAAGCTATTGCCACTGCTGTGACTCACCAACAGTGGCTGTTTAGGCAATGGCAATCCAAACAAATGAAGGGGCTCAACTCAATGGCCTATTAAGGGGAGAAGAAATAGCGAAGATATCCGGGAGGCCACTCGTGGAACCCATCCACTCATAGTGACACCTGGCGGGCTGCGAGCAGAGCCCATCCAGTGGGCTGCAGGCCAAGCCCATCCTGCTTGTGGCCAAGGAGTGAAGCCACCTGATGGACTGTGAACAGAGTCCATTCCGGTTTGTGCCCAAGGAGCAGCAACATCTGGCATGCCACAATCGGAGCCCATCCCGCTCGCAACAGAGGAGCAGTGACACCTGGCGGGCTGTGATCAGAGTCCATTCTGCTTGCAGCCAAGCAGCGGCGAGAAAAAAAATCCCAGGCTGCATGTGAGCAGGAGCAGGATGCAGAGCAACAGCCACTGTGGGTCTTGAGACTCTTCTTTTTTCTGGGACTTCGGTAACCAAAGGAGGAGGTTGTTGCTGTTTTTTGAGTTTCTCGGGGGGTGGGGGGGTGAGTGGAGAGAGAGTATGTATAAGTGCATGTGAAAGAGCATATGTGTGTGTGTGTGAGAAAGAGCCTGTATGTGTGTGTGACTGAAAGCATGTGTGGAGAGAGCATATGTGTGGTGTGTGTGACATGTGACTGAGAAAGAGTATGTGTGTGTGTGCCACTAAGAGAGAACCTATGTGTCTGTGACAGTCAGCATGTGAGTTTGACTGCGAGCCAGTGTGTGTGTGTGTGTATGTATGTTAGTGAGAAAGTCTGTGTCCAACAACACACGCCTTCTTTCCCATTAATCTATGACAATCTCAGGGCCTCTGGAAATCAAAAATTCCCAGGTATGAAGACCTGGTGATATTTTAATCCTTATTAGTTTTAATTATTGGTTGTTATTTGATGTTTTTGCTGTTTTGAAATATTTTATTGGTGTTAAGGAAAATTTTAAAAAAGTTTTATATGATTTTTTTTGTTATTGGATGTACTATTTGCGCCTATTTTAAAATATGTATTCTTTTTATTAGTATGGCTTTGCTATTATGATTGATGTTTTATAAGAAATGATTAGGGATGTGCTATCATTCAGGACGAATTAGGCAATTTCAATGAAATTGCCTAATTTGTCCTGGTTTGGGGATCCCAAAACCCGAACACATTTTTCCCGAAATGTTTGGGAAAAATTCAGTTTCAGGTTAGTTCGCACTAACGGGAGTTAGTGCAAGCTAACATTAACATATTATTGTGCACTAACAGGGAGTTAGCATGCACTAACTCCCATTAGTGTGCACTAACCCAAAATTTGGGTCCCCCCAAATTTCAAAGGCCCAAACCGCGGGAAATACGATATTTCCTGTGGCGGGCCAAAAACAAAGCACATTCCTAGAAATGATGATTCAGGTTTCTTTTTTCCATCATTGCACTGCATACAGAGTCTGGCTTGTAGAGGTTTCCAGTTCAATTTTTGTTTGCATGTTTCTATTTATAATTTGTGGTCTCCTTATTCTGTATGTTATGAAGGTCTTTCTGTGTCTATATGTGTGACTGAAGTGAGTATTCTTCTACCATGTAGTTTATGTATAGTGATCTATAGCGGCCAGATTTATTCTGTTTTCCTAATAAGAGGTGTATTGGTGTTTTAGGGTCTGGTGTAACATTTGCAGCATTACCTTTTCATAAGTAGGGTTGTTGCTGTTTAAATGCTGACAGTGCCCACCAGCATCCCACCTCTCTCCTCTTGGGTTGTGTGTATGTATGGATATTTGTGAATGGGAATCTGCCTAGGTTTTGTGTGTGTGAAGAAAGTTTGTGCTGCCCCACTAATCCACGACAAGCTCAGTATGACTGTAAATCAAAAGTTCTCAGGTATGGAGAGTGAGGAACTTTTCTATTCTTATTAGTTTTAATTATTGGTCATCATCTCATCCCAGTGGCCCTAGAGCTCCCAAGTCTCATCCCTAGTTCCCAGTAGTTCTCAAGCCCTCTTACCCTTGATGGTCTTCTAATACTAGATTTAATGTAAGAACTGTATGAAAAAGATAACATAAAAATCTAATTAACTTTTAATGGCCTGGAGTCAATGCTGAGATTTTAAGCCTGCTAGAGGGTTAGATATAATTGTATTGGAGGATTTCAAAAGTCTTGTTTTTCACTTACATGTCAGCAGCAAGTTTTCTGATGCACCACCAACTTCAGTAGTCACCCTACGCCCCGGCATATAACATATTGGTATTCATGTGTCTGGCATATTAGCACTCATTATAATCCATAACCATTTCTATCCCTAGACAGAAGTATACAATTTTTTGGATTTTTTTTTCTTATAGAGCAGGTAAAAACACCTATCTCTAAAGAAATATAAAAGCACCACCCGGCTTCACAATCTAGGTCAGTAATAAAATCAACTCTGGAGAGAGGAAGAGGATTTTGAAGATCACTAACATACCACCTCCTATTTTGCTTATTGCTGGTTGATTTTCAAATGTAAAACTTGCAGAGCACAATTGTTTCAATACAATAACATCAATGTCCATAAGACACAATTAAAGAACAAAATTAAATCATATAGAATTTGGTATTTTGTTTTTAACAGATCTCATGTTAATATAACTAATCATAAGCTCAGTAAAAGGGGAAATATTTCCTGGGCCTATAGTGATTAAAAATGGAATACGAGGTAGTACAGTTACAATAGAAGTTCGACCAACAGTAACCATTTATGGGCTTAAATAATTAAAACTATAGTGGCTTCTGCCACAAATAACTGGCATCAGTAATGGCTCAATGGATAGGATTCAAGAAAACACATTACTCACAATACAGTAAAATAACCCTTGCTAATGGTGATGATAGACAGAATCAAAATCTGCTACTGCACTCTGGGGAATGTAATTACACTTGCATCAAACACAGGCCAACAGAATACCAGTAATTAAATTGCTAAAAAATGTAAATGAAAAAGCATCATGCAATGATGCAACAAACAAATCAGTAGGCAGCAGAACTGCTTTTTAAAGCTAGCAGGCCTCCTCTCAGAGCAATGACAAGAACAAAAACAAGCAAAATAATATCATTTGACCTATCTGAACCTGCCTTATTAAAAATGATTTGAACCATTTCAACACAGGGGATCCAATTGCAATATCACTTTATCTTAATTTTCAAACTCTCTGGCTGTGCTCACATCCTATCCAGAAGGCCTCTGTCTTGGACTTAGTTTGGACTTAGCAAGACAAAAGGCATCCTTTGAAATGAATATCCAGCCATGTTCAGTAGCCTGCACCTATTCAGATATATTTTTATCCAGCTAAAACTTTAAGCAGTTAAGTTGGGCACGGGGCAGGGGTGTTCTGATTAGCCAGATAACTTTAGGATTGCATGACAGCAGATAAACTTATCTGGCTAACTTTGAAATTGCTCAGAGTAGTATTGTGGATATTCAGCAATATGGCCATGCTGCTGAATACTGCACAAAGTTAGCCAGATACGTTTATCTGGCTAACTTTGCAATCTGGCCAACAGCTGAACATGGGCCTCTTCTTGTTTAATGGCAATTTATTACTCCTGGGGGAATTCTGTGCAAAAAAATTAGAAATTCTGCACACAATATTTAAAAATTCTGCAAAATTCTGAAGACTGTTTGTCAAAATAACAACATAATCACTGTCTTTGAGTAATAATTACTTTAAAATGCAATGCAGAAGAAAAGGTAACATTCAAAGATGCAGACTTTTGATTTTATTTGCAGAATTTTCCCAGGAGTACTGTAAAAATACATCATAAAGCCCAACCTCTCCCTCTAGGCCAGGGCTTCCCAAACCTGATCTGAAGACCCCACAGCCAGTCAGGTTTTCAGGATATCCACAGTGAATATGCATGAGATACATTGCAATATACTGAGTCTCTTTGATATGCAAATTTTCTCTCATGCATATTCATTGTGGATATGCTGAAAACCTGACTGGCTGAGGGGTCCCCAGGACAGGTTTGGGAAGCCCTGCTCTAGGCTTCAATTCCCCAACTCTCTCCTCCACCTCTCTTGCATGCACGCTCTCTCCCCTTTCTTCCCCAGTTCTTTCTTCCCAATCCACCAAGCTTAACTTCAATCCTCTCTCCTACCCATGAGGCTAAACAGCCAGTTCTCTCACTCATCCCACATTTAATTCCTCCCTACCTCATTCTTCCTCCCTCACCCCTGGCTCCCCAACACCCACCCTCAGTTCTTTCTCCCATCTTCCTTCCCCACCCCACACCAGATTCCTCAACACCCACCCCCCAGCTCTCTCTCCCCTTCCTCTATCCCCCATCGCAGGCTCTTCAACACCTACCACACAGCTCTCTCCTTCCACCTTCCTGTATATTACCCCAGGCTCCTCAGCACTGTTCCCAAACTCTCTTTCCCTTTTCCTCCATTCACCACCCCACCCCCCAGGCTCCTCAACACCCAAATCCCAGCTCTCTCTCCCTTTTCCTCTCTCCCCTACCCTAGGCTCAGTACCCTCTTCCCTCCTGTCTCCATTGTTTCTATCTTACCCCTAGGTCCTGCTCTATCCCCCTGGCACTTTCTCCTCCTAGGCCTCTTTCCTGCAACACCCTAAGCTCAACCCTCCCCCCCCACCCCCCACCAATCAGGCTCAAATCTCCACCTTAATCTTCCATTATTAATGTTGGAGGGGTGTGGGGTTCCTGCCTGCCAGCCCTGAAATCTGTTTCCTAGACAGCAAAGAGGAGAGGCTCCAGGATAAATAAAACAAACAAACAAACAAACCCTGGAAGGCCAGCCTGCTGACCAGCTGCTTCATGGGAGAAGGAAACATCTGTCAGTGCATAGGGTGGTGACTTATTTGGGAAAAGTCAGAGAAATACTCGAATAGTGAGTGTGGCAGCAGAGTAGAAAAGCCATTGCTAACCTGATCTGCTCTTCACTGCAAATGGAGAGGCTGCCTGCACTGCAGAGGAAGGAAACAAATATCCTTTTTCCTCTTTTAGCGAGCAAGGACCCAATCACTCACATCCTTTTTCTAGCGAGGACTGGCTGCTGCTTCTACACCTGATTCTGTGCACAAAATATAAAATTCTGTGCAGGTGGAGAATTCTGTGCAAATTCCACCTTGTGTGTTTGTGCAGCATTCCCCCAGGATTAATTTAATGTATGATTATTTATTTATTTATTTAACAGTTTTATATACCGAAATTCTTGTAAAAAAAATTACAAATCAGTTCAGTTTACATTGAACAGTAACAGTGCTTCAAAAGAGAGCAATTACATTGAACTAGGGATTACAATAAAAAACGATAAAAAACGAAACAGTTAACATTGTAACAGTAACAGTGTCTCAGAGAGAGCAAATATATTGAACACGGGATAGCATAAATTCAGATCTTGAGCTGAAAAAAGAAAACCAGGGATTGCAGATGATTATAGAACAACCACTACTAACCCCTCTGAAACTCTGCTAAACCATATCCTGCCCCCCTCTCCACTGGACAAAAATGTGAATATCATCTGCAAACATATGATAACATAAGGCTGCTGACCTTTAAACATCACATAATGCAATTTAACGTGCCTCATGGTGACCTGCGGAGTTTGATCTGAATTAAAAGAAGCAAACCACTTCAACACTTAGACTGCCATCCCCATTGCCTTCAACTGGTCAATCAAAAGATTATGAATACTGTTTAAATATTTGATCACTTTATTGGCATCAGCATGTAGTCACACAGCTGTTACAATGAATGTGTCTTTGCCATAAATGTTCACAAAGGACAAGAGACATAAGCAGATATGCAAAGATCACAGCACAGGTTTTTTTTCTTTCTCTTGAACAACAACAAAGATAGTCTCAAAGGGCATATTAAGCCATCTTATCCTTATACAAAAACAGGTGAACACAGCAAAGAGCACATCTAGTGGAAGTGGCAACCCCATCTGAAAAGGTCACCCCAATGCAGTCCATGATGTGCAAGTCCACTGGTGGGGATCAGGAGGCCCTGGCAAAGAAGCCCCAGTACAGTCCTGCACCTACTCTGTCTGATGCCCATTCCTCTCTCTACACTTTCTCAGCCTCACCTGTTTTTTTGCTCCCCTCATGACTCTCCTGCTTTTTCCCCTCCACCTCCCTCTTTCCACTATCTCTCTCTATCTACCTCCTCACTCTACTCCTCCGCTGCTCCTCCCTGCAACCACTCCCCTCCCCAGCACTCTGGCCCTCCTCCTCTCTCCTCCGCTTCTGTCCCTCTCTCCTTGTCTGACCCACCAAAACTCTCTCCTCCCTTTCCTCGCTTGCCTCATACAAATGCCTCTCATGCCCACTCATTTCCCTGCCCCTCGCCATCTTTGCTCCCAGCAGGCACACTCTCTTAGCTCTTTCGCACCGTAAACAAGAAAAGACAGACAGACCAAACTGGACAGACACAAAAACACTTGCACGCTTCTTTCACACACAGATAGAAACCACCAGACAATAAGAAAGGTAAGCACAGAGGAAAACACAAAGCAGGTAATCGGTTATATAACTACTCCCTTCTCCTCTCACTCCTCACCGCTCTCACATAACTCTTCTCTCCCCATCAGCACCCTGATCAACCCTCAAAAGAGCAGCTGCAGGATGAAGCCATTTATAGTACAAGAGAATAACGCGAGAAGTGGTATGTTACTGTGCGGTATTTTACAGCTTTGCCTGATAAATATATAGTAATGTCCGAAGCAGTGAGATGCATCACGCTGTGCTATTTCGCTCTGTGGGTAAAGTAAATGAGCTCCTTAGATTGTAAAGTCTTCTAGGGACAGGGGAAATAACTGGGGAAAGGGAAATACTGTCCCTAAATAAATCTGCTTTGAAGTGCCTGACCAGTCGCAAAAAAAGGTAGAATATAAATTATATTAATTAAAAAAAAAATTAAATTAATATTAAAGGTACTCCTTAGAGCCTGGCCATCTACCACCATCTTTCTAGCTGTCCCCCAGTCTGTCGCATTGCCTCCAGTTCATTCATATACCATGGGGCTGATTTTCTAAACCCCATTGGGATGTTTTTCAGCAGGGGCTATAGAAGCTAATGCCTGGCTCAGTGCAGAGTTCCAAACATTTACTTAGCTCATTCACTTCCAATGAATACATCCTCTCCGATGATAGTAATCTTCCTGCTGCCGAAAACTTCAGAGGATCCAGATACATCCATCAGTTGAACATGTTGCCTAAGCCTGACCCGTACATTTTCTTTCTGGTCCAACTGTATTTCTAGTTCCACAGAGGGAAAACAATGATCTGACCAAGGCACCAATAAAATTGTTACTTTTCCCAATTTAAACAGAGGCTTATTGTGCCATTGATAAAATATGAGATCTAAAGTATGCCCTGCCCTGTGAGCCAGAGCATTTATAATCTGACAAAAATCCATTGCTAACATATTTTTCATAAAAGGGAGCTCATTACTCTGCAAAGTATAGTCATACGGGCATATTAAAATTGCCTAACACAAGTACATTGGGTGTCAACAATGATACCTCTGCTATTACTTCTAGCACCTCATTAATTAAGCTATTATTTTTTGATGGAGCATGATAAATCAGTTGGACCCCTAATGTCTGCTGTCCCTTTAGAACCACAGATATTTTTCAGCTCCTCTAACCTCATACAGATTATGGCAAATTCAAGTCATACACATACACATCAAACAAGCTGTATCCAGTGGAAGATTCCCTCCCGTTATTACAGCGATCATTTCATGAAATCCAAACATCATTCATGCTGAACAGACACACATCATTCTTTAAATAATCCTTCAGTGCAGTGACAAAGCAAAACAACAGCATCACACTATTTTCATCTCACATTACAGAAAGCAGAGCATATCAAGAGCAGTAAAAAAAAATACTAGCAGTCATAGGTTTGAGCATTATGTGCACTCCAACAAACAAGAGCCTTGTGAGAAAAGAATAAACCTTTAGAGTTTCAAATCGTTTTGCTACTGCTGCTCTCTCTCATTGGGGATGATGTAACATTAGCGCAGGTTTCTAGTCCTGTTTTAGCGCACATTTTTCTGGCATAAGTTAACTCTGGTATGTAAGAAGGATTTAAATCCTAAAAACCATGCACTAAAACAGAAGTAAAATCCAGTGCAAAGATTAGCATGGCTGCATGCTAATCCCATATTAAAAAAAGTATTAGCTATTCCTGACCAGTGCAAGGAGGTGTATTTAAGCACATTTCCCTAACATACAGGCCGATTCAGTAAAGTCTGCCACTCACCTGTGTGCGCGATACAGTATTCAAATGAGGCCCGGCAGTAGAAACGGGCAAAAGGAGGTGCTAGGGACACTAGCGCGTCCCTAGCGCCTCCTTTTTGTCAGGAGCGGCAGCTGTCAGCGGGTTTGACAGCCGACGCTCAATTTTGCCGGCGTCGGTTCTCGAGCCCGCTGACAGCCACAGGCTCGGAAACCGGACGCCGGCAAAATTGAGCGTCCGGTTTTCGACCCGACTGCCACCGGCTGACTTCAAATTTTTTTTTCTAACTTTTTTTACTCTTCGGGACCTCTGACTCGGAGGGTGCACAGAAAAGCAGTTTTTACTGCTTTTCTGTGCACTTTCCCGGTACCGGAAGAAATTAGCGCCTACCTTTGCGGCTTGGTTGCACATTTTACTTTCTGAATCACGTGCGAATACCTAATAGGGCCATCAACATGCATTTGCATGTTGAGGGCGCTATTAGGTTCGGCGGGTTGGACGCGCGTTTTCCGCCCCTTACTGAATAAGGGATAAGTGAAAATGCGCGTCCAATGGCGAGTTCTCGAGCCTGATTGTATCGGCCTGATTGGAAATGTAACTCCTGTGTCAGAGCAGGAATAAAACTTAATTCACATTTCTGGTTGCCATATTATATTATTGCTGTGCCCAGTGTGGTAGTGTTTAGCTGCTTCTACCATTCTGGGCACAGCAATAGAATAACTTTGGCTACCATAAATGTGAGTTTTCTCCACCTTGGACCCAGGATTTTAAATCCCAGTAAGCTCTTGGGGAGGGCACGTACAGTTGGTACTGGCACTGTGCATCCAACTTTGGCATACTATTTAACTGTAGATGTCCACTCTCGTTGGACCTTACACTAGCTGTATGTGCCCACTCCAAAGAGCAAATTCTTGCATCTAAGGCCCTTATGGCAGAGAATGGCAGGTAAAATCAAAGCATAAGCTTTCTATGGTGGGCAATGACAGCTAGCTTAACAAAGCATAAACTGTATGGGGGGGGGGGGGGCATCTAAAGTTGAACAGGATGCCAATGTTGGACGCACAGCCCCAAAGTGCATACTGTTCAGTTGAAGGTGCCCTCCCCAGAGAGCTTATGCTTTGATTTTACTTGCCATGCCTTGCCAAAATGGCCTTGCATGTGAGACTGGTGCTGTGCATCCTAATTTGTGGGCCCTTTCTCTCATTCAAGGTCATTTTGATAAGACATAGCAAGTAAATGAAAAGAATAAGCTCTCTGGGTAAGGCACCTACAGCTAGATGAACAAAACTTATACTGTCCAGGTAGATACCAATAGCTGAACAGTGCACACTTTAGTACTACGTGTCCAGGAAAACAAAGAAAACCTGTGACTGGTGCCTGTCTCAGAGAGCTTATATTGGAAATTTAACTTCTGAGGTGGAGTAAATTCACTTTTCTGGTGGCAAATGTTGTGCCCAATGTAGTACTCACCCTCAGACCCAGGAGGATTTACATTTCCAATGTAAGCTCTCAAGGGCAAGCACCTCCAGCTGAGCAGTACTTCAAAGTCTTGATGCACACCACCAACCAAGTGCATGCCATTCAGCCAAAGGTGCCTTCTCGAGAGAGCTTATGTTTTGCTCAGCTGTAAGTCTGAACTCCAGAGAGCTTACACCTACTTTGGTCTGAGGTGGAGTAAACTCACATTTCTGGTGGCCAAAATTATTCTAATGCTGCTCCCAGTCTGGAAGAAAGACACTACCACATGGGCACAGCAATAGAATAAAAACCATAGCCACCAGAAATGTGAGTTAAATTTCACTCCACCTCAGACCAAGGAGTTAACCTGAAAATCCACTTAAGTGCATTAAAATGGCAATATAGAGGTAAGTTTTTGAAGTGGGAAGGAGTGTGACCAAAATGGACTTGCATTCATGATTGTGTTCAAGTCGGGATCCCAGTACCAATATCACATGCAAAGCCATTTTGCCAAGTGAAATCAAAGCGTAAGCTCTCTGGAACAGCCTTTTGAGATGCACGCACAGCACTAAAGTGTGTACTGTTCGGTTGTAGGGATCTTCCCTAGAAAGCTTACATAAGAACATATCCTTTGATTTCACTTGACGCACCTTGCCCAAATGTGCACCTTGCCCAAATGGTTTGGCATGTGAGATTGTGCCTAAGTCAAGATACACAGTGCCAATCTTTCATGCAAGGTCATTTTGTCACATTCCTTCCAACTTTAAGCACTTATCTCCTTACTCTTGTTTTAAAATACTTTTTAAAGCACTTTTCTGCATTAGTGCAGATTTTTCAGTTTAACTCCAATTTTAGTATGCATTTTTAATTTAGCACATTTTTTAAACTGCTGTTTGATTTGCATCCCATTAGCTTACTGCATCCCATGGGGACCCCTGTTTTAAATGTACATATTAAGTAAAACATTCACTAAAATGTAACTGCAATTTTAGCTCAGGTTTTATTACATCAGTTCCATTACTGATGAAAGCTTGCAGATCCTCCAGATTTTTAAAAGTCATAGTTTTATTGTTAAACATTACATATCTCCTAGCACGATAGAAAAGTCCATATTTGACTTCAAGATCTTTCTTTGGTTTTTTTTTTATTACCAAAGAAAATAAGGAAACCTAGATATATAGAAGGGAATAAATCAATCAGTACAATAATTTTACACAAGAAATGTAATCTATAGACTCTAGGTTACAATAATCATGGGGGAGAATTAGAAAAGAGATTAACAAAAAAATCTAACAAAAAAGAGAGGAGGCAAAATTCTAATTTATAGGTCATGTTAACATTCAGTCAGCTAAGCAGAAGTATCACATGCAGTAACTTTATCTGCTATAAAAGACTCCAAGTGTAATGGATCAGTGAACACACATTTTTTTGCCTGAAAAGTAACAAAGCATCTGCAAGGAAATTTTAAGAAAAAGGAAGCTCCAATAGCTAAAGTTTTACTTTTCAGAGAAAGGAAATGTCTCCTACGGGCTTAGGTAGCTCTGGAGACGTCAGGAAATACAGAGACTTTCTGACCACAAACAATAGCATCCTTATTTCTAAAGAATTTTACAAATACTAGATCCTTGTCTTGTTCAGTGCAGAAAGACACTAACAAGGTAGCTCTCTATTAGATATCAATTCAACCAACTCTTCTAAAAAGGTGGTTATGCCAGGTCTAGTAACTAACTCTTCATTCTCTCTTTGCTCAATATCATTGACATTTCTTTGTCTTGGTAAATAAGACATTTTTGAAATAGTTGCAATGCTGTCTTCATCATAAGCTAATATCTCTTTAAGACATGTTTTAAACATTTCAAAGGCTGACAATGGACCGGTATATGGAAAATAACTATGTGTACATTTTTTGATCTAACCAAATTCTCAATATTTTCCATCTTGTTATGTAAGAATGAACTATCTTTAATACGTACATTCTCATCATTTTGCAAATCTTGAACCTTTGAATTTAATGAATTAACAGGTTTCTAATTCTTCAGTCTTTCTACCTTGTGTCTCAATAAAGGATCTATTTGCCATAATTAAGGAAGATAAATGGTCAGTCGACTGGGAAACATTTATATTAAGCTTAGCTAATATCCTCCACAAATCTGTGAGGGTTACTTTAGGAGGATCAATGGAACCCCATTGATCAATATTGGAAACATACTTAGGGGCAGATTTTCAAAGAAGCGCACGGGCGTCCATCAGCGTGCGCTACCCGGCGCGCACACATGGACGCCCGATTTTACAACATGCGCCCCTTTTTCGAAGCCACAGGACTTAGACGCATCCCGGGGCTTTATGCGCATCGCCGGGCCTTTATAAAATAGGCCCGGCATGCGTTGCGTAACCCCCTCTACGCGCGTAAATCTTTTAAAACCCGGCCCTTAGAGTCCAAAGATCGATTAACAGGAGCTCTCTCAGTCTGATCCGCAGCTATAATTGGGACAGGCTCAGTCCCACTAGGAAGCTCCAGCTCTTCTGCCAGCAACACTTCATCTGGAAGAGCTGCAAATGGTTGTGGAGGTGGTAGATATGACGTGTGGAAACTAGATTAATTGAAACCTTATTATATTGATGTGTATGCGTACTTTTGGTTTCTGGATATTAGGGTTTATTGTGGGTGGTAGACCACTGCCAGTACTCAAGGAGGCACCAAGGGTACCCTATATACAGTCACTATTAGGCATCTCGCTCACTCTGAGAAAATGAGTGTCCATGGGGCCATGAATCGGAAGAGAGGCAGAAGAGGAAGTTGATACCTTAGCCTTCCTTTTTTTTTCTATTTCACACAAATCTGAGTGCCCCTTTGGCGCATGCAGCTTAGGCAGTGATGGTGTACCTCACAGCCGTAACATTTAAAAGGCTGGAGGGGCACAGGTTGATGACATTGCCCTAGCGATTCAGGGTGGAGAGGGGCAGATATGCACACCTCCTAAGCTGCTCCAGTGTCCGAACAAGCCCCAATGACTCTCCAACTCCTTCCTTCCTCCTCCAAAGCTCCCCTACTTCAAGATCTTTCAATTGTATTCTTTTGGCCAACAAAGTGTTTCCTTCTCTGACTCATCTTTGACAGATCTGAAATAATAAAGTGCTTCTTTCCCTCATACATTATCAGAATGTTTGCCTTGGCTCCTATCAGTACATCCAAAACTAGGGATGTGCCTTTGTTTGAGACAAATGGGGTAAAATTTGACAAATGAGACCATTTTAGTTTCATTAGTAGCCCCTTGAAATGAATGAAGGTGCCCACAAAAATAAAGTTTTATGTTTCCCATTCAAGTCTATGACTCATTTACAATACATCAGGGAGACTGGTGTTTTTCTCTTGAAGGTAACTACAGCAACCAAGCAATGGCAGTGAGGTAATAATCTGGCCAGAGCTGAGGTGGGAGAAGTAGACAAAAAGACAGGACATTGGACCGATCAAGGTGAAGCATTTTTTTTAAATTAGCTTATAAATGGGCCTGGATCAAGTGACACTGGCATCCTCCCACTGAAAGGGCTGAGCATATGCAAAGAATCTCCATTTTCTCTATTGGATTTTACAGGGAAAGGATGTCTTTTCAGAAGCTACGTTTAAGTGAAAAAAAATATTTAAAATGTTTTTCAAAATAAAGAGAAATAATAATTTTGGTAAAGGGCTTTTTGCTATCTTCACTGCTGCAGTGCTCTCATTGTAAAAGAGAAATATGGCTCTGCTTTCTGTCTGTTCACAGAGGCAGGGCAGTGGAGAAAGAGACTCAGTGAACAGTAAAGATTTTTTGTTTCTGACTTTTGACAGTGCTCTACTTATCTGCAAACTTCAGCGAGAGAGAGAGATTGCAGTGAGCAGAAGAGCAGCCTTGTCGGTTTTTTCTGTGACGGAGAGTTTTTTTGGGGTGTTCAAAAGGAGTGGGCAGTGCACACTGAGGGCTTTTTTGGAAAACTGGGAATATCTTGAAAAGCCTCATACTCCTTGCTCGGCATTACACTGTCTGAATTTGTATAAAAATACTTAAAAAATATCAGAGACAGGTTATAAGCTTACTACTTCTTTATTTAATCATGTAAGCGTGCCTATCTAACCAGCCAGGCTGTGAGATCAAAATGAGGAACAAAAGTAAAGTGATCACGCAGTAATAATTCAAGCTTATATACCTATCAGCTCATTATTAGTAAATCTAAATTATGTATCTTATTCACCTTGTCCAATAGAAAATACTAAAAAAGCATTTTAACAAATCAACATCTTGTTCTAGGTCTCCTAAAATTAATATGCATTAAGGCATGCTTGGCACTTGTGATCCCTCATGTGAATCAAATGGTCAGCTAATGCAGTAAACAACTTCTTTATTTCTAGGAATCTTCGTTGTTTCTAACTTATATATAGCAATGCCAAGCTGTGTGATCTTTAGTTTACTTGCCTTAAGCAATTTCAGCCATAGTTGTAAACTCTAATGCACAGCCTCTATTCTTTTTTCAGTCGCTGACATCACTAACAAAAGGATTTTGACTGGAAAATCTTGCAAATTAACACAGTATCCCATCCATTGATATTCACAGCTAATAAAAGCCTAACTAAACCTAAAGACTAAAATCCCTGGTGACCTTACCCTGCATCCACTCAGGCAATCATTCATGTCTATGTGGACACATGAGGGTGACATATTCTGGAAGTGCCAAAGGTGGTGAAGGCATTTGGTAAGTGTGCATCACCATAAGGGTGATGGGGGACACAGAGGTGAGAGTCTTCCTGCATTAGGTTGTACAAGAAATAGACAGATAAAATCATAACCAAGTCTACAGCAATAATGGGTATGAAATAAGCTATTTTCATTCCCAAACCCCCAAAGATCCAACACCTAAAATCTCCCAATCATCTTCAGCTTTCATTCTCTAATGCTTAAATCATGGGCCTTGGTTGGCCAATTCACACAAGGTAAGGACTGGTTTTTGAATAACCCGTTGTTTGTTAATGTAGGAACAGCAGGAGGTATTTATGATCTGGCAGATACCTCCTTCTTTTGCTAGTAACATGTCTAGGGCCACATGATTGTTTAGAACCACTCCAAATAGAGAAAATACTCCTGTTGTAAGGCACTGATGACATTTCCAGTTTGGAGAGTGATACTTTCAATGATGAGGGAAAGGTTAATGGCAAATTTCTCAAGGCTGATGACACCCAGGCTTGAGAGAAAGGCATGGACAAATTTACTTCAACCATCTTGTTTCAAGAGGGTATGAAGACGGTTCTTAACTCAATGATAAGGATGAATATCATGAAGGTAAAGAGAGTCCCAACTATTATTATTATGGTAGACAAAGAAATCGCCTTTGCCCTTACCTTGTCACAGGGAGCGACGGTCGCTCCCTGTGACAAGTTAAGGGCAAAGGCGATCGGCGCCATTTTGAAACCTCCAGCACCGGCACTGGCACGATTGAAGGGATGGCTCCTGGACCCGCCGCTAGACCACCAGGTACATCTAAAAGGTTTTTGGGGGGGTCGGGAGGGTGGGAGAAGCAAAGGGGTAATTTGAAAAGGGTCGGGGTGGGTTTTTTTTTCGGGCCATCGGCGCCGGGGACCCCCCCCCCCACTGGACCACCAGGTAATTTAATATTTTGGGGGGGTTCGGGAGGGTGGGGGAGTGTAAGGAATTTGTTTTAAAAGGTCGGGGTGGGTTTAGAGGTTGTGTTGGTGTGCCGGTTTTCTCACCCTCCCCCAAATAATTCCCGTGCCCTATTTAACGATACAATATAAATGCTCCTGGCGATAAATCGTGGGCATTTGTATTGAATCGTGTACTCTAATGGTTTAGAATGATTTTAAAATTATCGGACGATAATTTTAATCATTCAAAAATGATTCACATCCCTAGCAGATAGACAACGAGGAGCTGTAGATGAACAGACTGGGAGAAGTAGTACTCACTCTGTATCTGATAGGTAGTGTTCCAGCAGGTAGAAGAATTGGTAGCAGGCACCAGGATAGACACACAGGCCCTCGAGGAGCAAATACCTAGATTCAGGATAGGCACCTGGAAATAAGCAAAGGGCCCACGAGGAGCGGGTACCCAGGTTAGTAGAACCCCGGAGGGTGGAGATAGCTTCCAGCAGCAGCAGAAGCAGCAGAGCAGCTTCAGACCGGAACAAATCTAATCTGTTGCTAATTCGGCAAGAGTCAGCAAATGGGCAACCTTTTGTAGTTGGAAAGCAGTGACGTCACTCAAGGGGGACGCCCCCGAGGTTCGCGCCAACACTGCTACAAGACGTGAGGCATGCACACACATGCACCCTAGGAGGCCTCAGGTCAACATGGCGGGAAGCCGCGCCAAAGCCGCTCCAGGGACGCCGGAGGGTGTGGCAAGGAGACGCTACGGACGCCATTCTCCCGAGGCTGGTGGAGAAGGCTGAAATAGAGGTGAGGCATGTTGGACGAAACTGTCTGAGACCGACAGACGCAACAGTAACTAGGGTCAAGAAAAATTTTGGGGGCAGGCTAGGGAGTGATCCCGATTCCGGGGAGATGTGTACCCTTGGGCCACGATGCAACTGCAGAGAGGAGCTCCATGGAAGTACTGTGGTAGGCAAGACTTGTCCAAGCATGGGTGGAACAGGCTGACCACAAGAGCCCTATCCTTTGCTGAACCTGCATGCACCCAGTAGAGACCCAGCAACGCAATTCTGGTCTCTGGGGTAGCCCTCTGTACACTCGATAGCCCTTTCAGACCTGCCACTAGGGAGCGGCAGATGCAGCAGGATGGACAGAGGTTCGAACAGATGATGGTACTGGAACTAGGAATAAGACAGGACCTCGGACTTGGATTAGGCTAGAAGACTTGAACAAGGTGAGGTTGCTTGGAACTTGGAGTTTGGAACTCAGATGAGACGAGGACACTTGGAACTTGGAACTCAGATGAGACGAGGACGCTTGGAACTTGGAACTCAGAACTCAGACGAGACGAGGATGCTTGGAAATTGGAACTCGGAATCAGACGAGATGAGAACACTTGGAACTTGGAACTCAGAGCTCAGATGAGACGAGCATGCTTGGAACTTGGAACTCGGAACTCAGACGAAACAAGGACACTTGGAACTCAGACGCAAGATGCTCAGACGTAGAAGGAAATCAGACGTAGACTGAGGATAGGATTCCTGTTACTCAGATGAGGGCCCTTGGAACTTGGAAGGACTCAGACGAGGACCTGGAACTTGGAATGACTCAGACGAGGACTTGGAACTTGGAACTCGGATGAGTGTCTTGAGGAAACGAGGAAGGATCACAGAGGACTCCTGGAATGAAGAGCTGGAACTGAAGATCCATGAGCAGTCCAACTCCATGACTAACTCCTTGTGAAGGCAATGATGGAATGAAGGAAGGCCCTCTTTATAGAGCTGAAGAGGAAATGCCTTGGAACATCAGCAGGAGAAGCCCAGGAGGACTGCCCACTGCTGGCCCTTTAAATGAAGCAGAGAGGTGTGGACGTGCACCTAGGAGGAAGGCAGGACCTTGAACAGCGGCATCCTGCCTCACAGGAGGAAGCAGGCCGGGCAGCAGCGGCTCCCTGCCATGAAGAACAGAAGATAGATGGTGGCCTCCAGGCCGCATGAAGAGGAGCTCCAGGGTGGATTTGAGAAAATGTAGACAGACACTGAAGGTGCAGATCTAGCAGGATACAGGAATTTCAGGACAGCAAGGCAGCATCTCAGATTCTATCAGTTCAGGGTGGAAGAGATTGAAAACAAGGAGTCCAGGTTGAATGAGAAACACGGATGAAATCGTGTCTTGGAGTATAGTCCGGCACTTGGTTCTTAGCTAATCAAGATGAAAGTGGAAAGTACACAAGCATCATCTTTTGCTGGTAACAAAGATGAAGACCAATCGAACATCAAACTGGAATTTTGAATTTGAAAGTGATACCACTGTAGAATGGGTAGGAGAACTTGCAGGTTCTCACATGCCCTTGGGAAGGCATGGGTATGTGGTATGTGGCCGAGATAGACTAGTAGAAAGAACTTCAAGGTTACTGATTCCAGGTGTTGGCAAAGACAGATGGTAAGAGAAGTCCCTTTAACTCAGTCAAGGTTATCTCTCAGGAGAGTCTGTATTTTCTCATAGACTTCCAATGGTGGTAAGGCTGCTCCCAAGAGGAACTTGGTAATCAAAAGATGTCACGGGGATACTTTATTCAAGGTACTAATTCATGGTAAGGGATCTCCCAGATGACAGCAAGGATGAGAATTCCTCAGGTTAGAATCAGATGAGCTGTTTAAAATAGTGGTTAAGCTCTGGAGACAAGGCTCAAGGATAGCAGAGGGTTCTGGTGGGTAATCAAGAACGCTTCTCCATGGTGATGGATGGTTAAGAATATAGCCAAGGCATACCTCCTAGTAGAGGCTATACATTGATGGAAGAAACAGAAAAGCTGGTGATTGCTTTTGGTTATCTTACAGAGCCATCCAGAGGGATCTCTGGGATGATGGACTGGAGATAGTTCCCAGTAGTTCAAAGGATGGAAAAACTCTGGAGAAAATGATTGTAAGTGCTCTCATGAATTCAAGGACAGCGTAGTGGAATCTCGCTTGTGGCCTTCAAGGAAGACAAGGTCTTTCCAGGTGGATAAACTGCGAGACTATACAGGCTCACCAAATTGGATGGAGGGTGATAACTGCAGTCCTTAGCTTGGCAGCTTGGAACGTTGAGTGAAGGACATTGAGGACTGATGGTGGTGAGTTCAGGATGTAGGACATCTCATTAAGGTGGAGATGAAAGATCAACAAGATGACATCTTAGGACCTTGGAATGATGATTAGGTTGGAATTCTGTATGCACAGCAAGATCTGAAGCATAGCTGTAGATTACAAGGTGACTCGCCATGTTGAAGTCATGGAACAGGAAGGTCAGCTAGATGACGTCTCAGAAGACCTGGAGTGGAATCCAGGGCTGGAATCACCACTTGCTCAGGCAACAACAAGGTCTTGACTGAAGATGGTCCCAGGCAGGAGCTGGAACAGGGCAAGCAGGAACTGAGATGGAAATGCTGAGATGGAGCCAGGTCTAGGGTGCAGGCACCTCCTGCAGGTTGTACGAACCCAAATACCTGGAGTTGCTGTGGCGTACACTCAGATTGATGATATACTTGAAGATACTTGACGATGAAGCCAGAAGTGGAACTGGATGTGGAAACCTGGGCACAGGCAACTCCTGGAGGTCGTTTGGAACCCAGGAAGTAGAGCCAACATCACAGTGAGAAGAACGGAGATGGTCCCTGGAACAGTAGCAGGCGCCTCCTGCAGTTCGAGAAGGTTCCAGGACTGGACTAGACTTAAAGATCTGAATGCAGGAACTTCCTGTAGTTCGTGAGATTCAGACGGACTGGACTTGGAGAAGGTCTGGACGCAGGCACCTCCTGGGGGTGGTGGAATCCAGACAGCTGAGGAAAATCAGAGAAATGAGAAAAAGAATTTGGCTAGAAGCAAGATATCAAATGTCCAGGAAACTGGGAATAAGCTGGTAATCAAAACACAACATTTTTTTAGGAAAATCAGAACCAAAGATTCTTGAGAAAATGTTCTTGGTGATGAACAGATGCTACTGCCTCCTACAGCTGGTTAAACAGATTTTTTCAAGAAAGCTGTCGCCTCCAGCCGGGCAAAGGATACCTAAAGTTCAGGACACGAAAGTTCAGAAAAAATACTTGAATCAGGAACTCTGGAACAAGGCATGGGCCCATAACAGGAACACGCTTGCCGGACACATGGCCTTTGCAACCTGTTGGGGGAGTGCTAGGGAGCGATCCTGATTCCGGGGAGATGTGTGTCCTTGGGCCATGATGCGACTGCAGAAAGGAGCTCTGTGGAAGTGCTGCGGCAGGCAAGACGTGTCCAAGCATGGGTGGAACAGGCTGCCCACCGTAGCCCTAACCTCTGCCGAATCTGCATGCACCCGGTAGAGACCCAGCAATGCAATTCTGGTCTCTGGGGTAGCCCTCTGTACACTCGATAGCCCTTTCAGAATTGCCACTATGGACCGGCAGTTGCGGCAGACAGAGGTCGAGGACAGATGATGGTACTGGAACTAGGAACAAGACGGGACCTCGGACTTGGACTAGGCTAGAAGACTTGAACAAGGCGAAGTTGCTTGGAACTTGGAGCTTGGAACTCAGACGAACGAGGACAATTTGAACTTGGATCTCAGATGAGACGAGGTTGCTTGGAACTTGGAGCTTGGAACTCAGACAAGACGAAGATGCTTGGAACTTGGAACTCAGATGAGATGAGGACACTTAGAACTCAGAACTCAGACAAGACGAGGACTCTTGGAACTTGGATCTCAGATGAGACGAGGTTGCTTGGAACTTGGAGCTTGGAACTCAGACAAGACGAAGATGCTTGGAACTCGGAACTCAGATGAGATGAGGACACTTGGAACTCAGAACTCAGACAAGATGAGGACGCTTGGAACTTGGAACTCAAACGAGACGAGGATGCTTGGAACTCAGGAGGTGGAGTCAGGTCCCCCAGGAGGGCCTGGACCCCAGTGGCAGACTGGGAGGAGCAGTTGGTTCTTCCAGGAGGGCATGGACCCCAGCATTGGCACAGACCTATTAGCGGAGCAGACCTCTCAACAGAGTGGAAGGAGACAGTTTAGATACAACAGATTCGTCCAGGCCAATACTGCGCACCAGCCCAGTTACATTTTTTCACACGGGTGAGACTTGGGAAAAAGGGGGAGGATAATAATAATGCTTGCTTAAGCAGGAATGTAAGAGTTCCCTTCTATGCCACCTGGTGGTATACTGTGGGGGTGAACAACCCCAAATTGCCAAATATTAAATGTTCTTGCTATCTTGTAGAAATGTATATAGTTGATGGCCTACTAACCACGAGTAGATTAGTGTGCTGTTTGACATGCTAATAGCAATGTACACAGTCATGTAGAAATGTATATGCTTGTATAGTATAATAAACCTGTATATATTTGTACATACTGACAGCCTTGTTCACAGTCCCATTTGTTTCCTGGGGTGATGGGAGGGAAATCCCACCCACTAACACCTTCTTCCCCACATGGAGGTACCAGGCGCCAAGAACATGAGGACCGATGGAGTCTGCCCTAGGGAGGCTCCCGCCAGGTCGGCCGGACAAAGGGATACCTTGGGAGGTAAGCAGTCAAGATTGCGTTACATATTGGATGAGATAAAGCACTACTGCAAACTGGGCATTCAGGATCACAGTGGAAAACTGTAGAGGGCTGATAGGGACAATGGTGCTCTCCACCTCCAACCCCCTTCCTCTCTTTGCTTTGGTGGTGGAGAAGCAATATCCATAGCTCACTCCTTAATTATAATGTGTGTACTCTGTTCCCCGTTCACCCTGTTAATAAGGCTTCCTATGTGTAATCCTCCTATCCCCCCATGAGTCTGGAGTAGCTCCTCTCTCAGCCACATAACTCTGTACATCTGTTAGAAAAGAACATTTTGTGGACACAATCCAGAGTGGCTCTCTGGATCCCTGGGGTATGCAGAAATCTGTTAATGAAGATTGCAATGCTAATGTATGTAACATTTTTTATCTTTTTCTGGTGCATGTCCATGTCATTGCTGCTGTATGTGCTGCTGTATGTGGCGATAGCATACCAGAACTTCCTTCCAACATTGATGCTTCTCACGCCTACACACCTCTTCTTTTGGCAAATGGCTCTCCCTCCTTGACCATTGCAACATTTGTAGAAGATGAAATAAAATACCTGAACTCATAATACATATGTGGTATTTTAAATGTGGCAGTCTGTTTTCCTTTGGAAGATAATTATTTCTCACAAGGATACTCCCTCCATCCCCCCTCTCCTCTCCTACTCCTTCATCTCCTCCCTTCCTCCCCTCTCCCTCTCCCCTCCTGCTCCTCCCTTTCCCTAATCTCCCCTTCCTCTCCTCCCTCTCCCTCTCCCCTGCCTACCCCTCTCCCTCTCCCCCTCCCCTTCCTCCCCCTACCTCTCCCTTCCTCCCCTACCTCTCCTCTTCCTCCTCCTCCCCCTCACCTTCTTCCTCTTCCTTGCTTTCCTCTCCCTCATTCCCCTCTCCCTCTCCCTTTCTCCCCTCTCCCTTTCCCCTTCTTCCTCCATGCACCCCTCCCCTTCCTCCCTTCTCGCTTGCCCTCTCCCCCTCCTCCCCTCCCCCTCCCCTTTCCTCTTTCTCCACTTCCTCCCCCTCTCCCCTCCTCCCCTCTCCCTCTCCCTTTCCTCCCCCATCCTTTGCTCCACCTCTCCTTTTCCTCCCCCTCCCCTCCTCCTTTCCTCTCTTTCTTTCTTTTTTCCCCTTCCCTCCCTCTCTCCCTTTCATAAGAACATAAAAACATAAGATATGCCTGGGCCAGACTAAGGGTCCATCAGGCTCAATATCCTGTCTCCAACAGTGGCCTATCCAAGTCACAAGTACCTGGCAGGTACCCAATCATTAGATAAATCACAAGCTACTATTGCTTATTAATTACCATAATAGCAGTTTATGGATTTTTCCTCTAGGAACTTATCCAAACCTTTTTTAAACCCATTTACACTAACTGCTGTAACCATATCCTCTGGCAATGAATTCCAGAGCTTATCTATGCACTGAGTGAATAGGAATTTTCTTTGATTTGTTTTAAATGAGCTGCTTGTTAACTTCATAGAGTGCTCCCTAGTCCTTCTATTATCTGAGAGAGTAAATAACTGATTTACATTAACTTGTTCAAGTCCTTTCATGATTTTGTAGACTTCTATCATACCACCCCTCAGTCATCTCTTCTCAAAACTAAACAACCCTAACTTCATTAGGGAAACCGTTCCATGCCCCTTATCATTTTGGTTGCCCTTCTCTGCAATTCTCTGCACTTTTCTCTTCTAATGCGGTCAGTATGCGAGTCTGCATTCAGACTCGCATACTGACCGTGTTAGAAGAGAAAGGAAGAAGCCATTTAAAGACTTTGGGAAAATTTTGGAATTATGCTGGAAAAGATATAGAATTTTGTGGTTGTTGCTCTTATGAAAGTTGTACGACGTCATTCCCCTGAAGCAGGACCTTAAGGTCCGAAACACGATCGTGTCGGGACTGAGATGAGTATAGATTGAATAAGATTTGTGGTTCGGACTGGATATTACAGCACTATTGTGGAACGTTATTTTCAGTGTTTCAGCAAGTCCAAGGAATTGGTTTTATTCAAATGAAAAAAATGAACAAAAATGAACATAAATTAAATAAAGCAAAAAGACCCTATACCATTAGATGTTAGATGTTAGATGTAAGGCTTGTGTTAAATTGTAATAAGGAGTAATCATGTTGCTCACGTTCTCTGAGTTCACTTACTGTTTTATGTAATGGTTGTTGATGATGTAAACCAGAGTGAAGGCAGCTAGCTATACCTCGGTATAAAAAAAGCTCTAAATAAATAAATAAATAGATAAATAAATAAATAATAGAATCTGCTTTTTATACTGACTCTAAGAGTAAGGGTCCTACAAGACTTTATGGCTATCTATCATGAAATATAATAGGATACCGGGTTAACCATTTATTAATTCTTTGTATTTACATATAGACGTTGACTGGAATACACATTGGTATTTTATGGGTGTTGTGTGTGATCTAGAGGAAGTAAAGGGCCATGCTTGCCTTCCTGAGCCAGTAAAGGCTAGCTGGTCAGGATCTCTGTGACCCTAATTTACTGGGAAATTTTGGATCTGCTTTGTAGTCCTAATCTGTTCCTTGTACTGGAGAACCTGTTCTCTCCATTTCAATTTTAGTTCTTCAGACCTCTTTTTCCTCCAGCATTTTCCCAATTGTCTAACAATCTATTTTTCTCCATAAGCATTTTAGAGTACCAAGGGACTGGCCGTTTTCCATTTACTCTAATGGTTTTTAAAAGAACTACTATTTCTAATGCACTATTCAAAGAGTAATTACAATTTACTATTTGCTCATTTATGTTAGAAAAAATTTGAGCCTGCAAGATAGGATTTGAAACCTCAGAGAATCTAACTAGTACTAGATTTTTAATGACTGAACCTGTTTTATTTGAAATCCCTTAAGACAGATGTCCCATCTATTAAGTGCAACACAGAAAATGTTATTATGCAATCACATGACACAGCTCGGAAGTTGCTTTTATTTTCTTAATACCAAAAACAAAATAAACCCCATAATGCACAAAACCAATCCAATGCCTGACTTGCTGAATGCATTGGAAAATCAAGAATTGAGCATGAGCAGAAGGATGTTAAAATCATCTGCCATGATTAAATCTAGCATAGACAGAGACACTTCTAGTATTGATTCTAATAGTTGATCAAATGGGGAACCTAGCTTACCTGAAACCTGGCCACTATTTACTTGAATTAATCATTTTTTGATCCCTGGGCAATGGGCAATATTTGCTTGGAGAATAGGCAATGGTTGCTGGACAAATCGTGTCCAAGAAGCAGGTTTTACAGGTAACTGCATAACCTTTCTTGCACACCAGCACATACTTTCTCCCTTTCCTCCCACTCATAGGGAATACTACTTGGACATAAATGGTTTAATATAAACGTGTCATTATTAAGAAGGGAATGGCAAATAATATGGAGGATGTCATAATGCCTCTACATCTCTCCATGGTTAAAATGCACCTTGAATACTGTGTGCAATTCTGGTTACCTCATCTCAAAAAAGATATATTTGTGATGGAGAAGGTACAGAGAAGGACAATCAAAATGGTGACATAGAATTGCAGCCTATGAGGAAAGGAGGTTAGGGCTGTTCTGCCTGGAGAAGAGACAGCTGAGGGGGAATATGATAGAAGCCTACAAAATCATGAAAGGACTTGAATAGGTAAATGTGAAATGGCTATTTACTCTTTTCGATAATACAAGCACTAGGGGGCACTTCCAGGCCCAGCACGACCGAGTGTGCATTCAGTTCATTTGCACGTGGGGGTGGAGGTGGGGGTGGCAGACTGGCAGCAGCAGGAGAGGCTGCAAGGCCACCAGTGGAGCCTAACTGACCAGTGGCCAAAGAAGGAGAGAGGCTGCAGGCCGCCGGTACTCAACTTGCCAGTGGCCAAAGAAGGAGAGGCCCATCTTCTAATTTTATGTTTGTGCATGTGCACGTGCATGCACACATAAATGCACACAGCTTCTGCTCCCCCCCAAACAGGAAGATCGGTGGACCATGGTGGAGCTCATCCCATCATGGCCCGAAGATAGCAGGAGACCGTGAATGAATGTGTGTGAGCTTGTATGTGTGTGTGAGTGAGAGCCCCTGTGTGTGTGCATGTGTGTGTGTGTGTCTATGTAAGATCCTTTGTGTGTATGTGTGTGTGATCCAATGTGTGTGTCTGTGTGAGAGACTTTGTGCCTTTCAGTGTGTCTGTGTGAGAGCTTGTATGTTTGTGTATGTTTGTGTGCCTGTGAGAGCCTATAGGCACTCACAGGCATGCACACACATACATACACACACACACACACATCCTGTATCTGTGAGAGTGAAGGAGAGGGACCCTGTGTATGTTAGAGAGAGTGTGCGATAGAATGAATGTGTTATTGTGCAATGCACATGTGTGTGAGAGAGAAGATAACATTTGTGTGGCCCTACTTCCCCCAATCCACAACAATTTCAGGGTGACTAGAAATCAGATCCCAGGTATGGAGAGCAGGAGATTTTTTTTAATAGTTATTAGTTGTAATTATTAGTTGTAATTTGATAATTCTGCTTTTTTGAAATATTTAATATTTTTTGCAGGGGGAATAATTATTGAATTTTTTTATTCATCAGAAGTTTTTCAAATATTTTATTGTTATTTGGAAAATTTTTGATATTCTATTCATTAACTGGTTTGAAATATTCTTTTTATATATATGATTTTACTATTATGATTGATGTTTTATATTTCTTGATTTTATTATTTAATGTTTTATGAAGAATGGTACTGTCTCTGTTTTTCCATTGCTGTTCTGCATATAGAGGTTGGCTTTTTGTGGGTTCCAATTCAGTTCTTCTCAGTACATTTCTGTTGATACTTTCTGATCTCTTTATTGTGTATTTGGTCAGGGTCTATCTGTATTCTGCATATGTGACGAAGGTGAGGTATTTTGCTGGCATGTAATTTATGTGTAAGGATCTATAGCAGCCTGGTTTCCTAATGGAAATTGTATTGGTGTTCTAGGGTCTGGTGTAATATGTGCAGTGTTGCCTTTTCATAGATAAGATTGTTAGGGTTGTTTTGGTATGGGAGGTTTACTATATTGTAAAGGTAATTCTGTTTATTCATAACTTTCTGAGGATCAAGCCCACACCCAATATGCATTATACAACATCTAATTCCATAGGAGTTCCAAGTGTCTTTTTTTTTTTTTGGCAGAGTTTTCTGGTTGGCATCACAGGAGTGCATGTAAATATAATATGCATGATATTTTTGCCTCAGAAGACTGTACTTTTGAATGTTCTTTTTCATGTAAAATTTTGAATAAATTCATAATTTAATTGTGTGTCGGGGGGGGGGGGGGGGATGGCATGTGTGCAAGGCTATAAGCTTATAAAATCTGCTTGGCCTGCACCAGCCCAACTTGTGCACATATCTCCTGGCTTTTGCACACACAGGGCTTTTAAAATTTGCCTTACTGTGGGTAAGATGGAGGCACTATGGATGAGTAAAGATGAACCACAGGGGAACTTAGGCATTTCTTTAGATTAGCCTTTGCTTGCTCTAAGGATGGTTGCCCACAACTTAGGGGGTCCTGGTTTTTTTTTTTTTCTGGATTGTCTTTTGATGAACAGGATTCATCTCTTGTAGTAAAGTCAGTATTTGGGCAGTTGAAATTGTGTTTGATGAATTGATAACTTCCAGATTCAACTACTGTAACTCAGCCTAAGTTGGGTTGCTGAAGATGGTGATGAAAAAGCCTCAGTTGCTTCAAAGCACTGCAACTTGGATTTTGGGAGGTCTGGATGTGAGAGATCTTGTAACTCCTTTGCTTAAGCATTTTTAACGGCTCCCAGTTGAATGACGATATAAATTCAATCCTAACGCTTTATTCTCCTTCGTTGCAGATCTCACAAAATCTCCCTTTCCATCCTCCCAAGAAAAAAATAGTATAGAGAAATGTGAGAAACTAGCAGATTATTTTAAAAACAAAATCTCCCAAATTCTTACTCGGCTCCCCTCCAACCCTGCCCCCACAGACCCACTACCTATTGACAATAAAATTAATCTCAGCTCCCTTGACCTCACCTCCTCGAAGGAAGTTGAATCTATACTAAAGAAGATGCGACCAGCCACACATATCGCAGATGCCATCCCATCAAAAATTCTCCTCACCATTCCTTCCGCCATTGCTAAGCCAATAGCAGATATTATAAACTGCTCCATCACCACTGGGAAAGTCCCCGAACCACTGAAACTTGCCATCGTGAAGCCACTACTGAAAAAACCTACCCTCGACCACAATGACCCAGCAAACTACAGGCCCATTTCCAATCTGCCTTTTATTTCCAAAATCATGGAGAAGGTGGTTAACATGCAACTCACTGATTTCCTAGAAGAAAACAACATCTTACATCCCGCTCAATATGGCTTTCGACAAGACCGAAGCACCGAAAAACTCCTGCTTGCAATAACTGACACCGTCCTCAAAGGCATGGACCACGGTCAATCATATATACTTGCCCTCCTTGATATCTCTGCCGCTTTCGATACCGTGAACCATCAAATCCTATTATCACGGTTAGCGGAGATAGGCATCTCAAATACAGCCCTATCCTGGTTCTCCTCATACCTTGACCACAGAAAGTACCTAGTCAAACTTGATAACTGAATCCGCTCACATTCCCCTCACACAAGGCGTACCACAAGGCTCCTCTTTATCGTCCACCCTCTTCAATATATATCTACTCCCACTCTGCCACCTTCTCTCTAAACTAGGACTAAAATTTTTCTTATATGCAGACGACGTACAAATACTCATTCCCATTCGGAAATCCCTTACTGAAACCCTGCAATATTGGGAAACTTGCCTGACATCCATCAATTCTCTCCTCTCCAATATCCACCTTGCACTCAATGCCTCTAAAACAGAAATCCTTATCCTAACAAATCAATCAATCGACGCGATCCACCAAATGAATCAAAACGCCCTCACAAGCTTACACACACTACCACCCAGTGTCAGAGACTTAGGAGTTTCCCTTGACAATCAGCTAAGCTTCAAATCTCACATTAAATCACTGCTAAAAGGGGGCTTCTTTAACTTCAAACCCTCAAAAAAACTGAAGCCCCTCCTCCACGCCCACGACTTCCGCACTGTTATGCAAACCACCATACTATCTAAAATCGACTATTGCAATTCCCTTCTCATAGGTCTACCTGCCTCCACTATTAAACCCCTCCAAATCCTCCAAAATGCTATGGCTAGAATCCTAACAAACACCAGGAAAACTGACCACATCACTCCCATACTACAGGATCTCCACTGGCTCCCCATTTCCTACCGTTCCCAATACAAAACACTTACCATCCTCCATAACACATTATACAAAAACAACTCCCCCTGGCTTGAGGATATGCCACATTACCGTCAAACTAATCGCCCCACCAGAAACTCCCTCGCTGGCACCCTTCAAACCCCCTCACTCAAAATTGGGCACCTTACCACTACCCGGGACAGAGCCTTCTCCATTGCGGGTCCTACCCTCTGGAACTCCCTTCCTGCTAAACTCCGCCTAGAACTGTCCCTGAGCCATTTCAAAAAAGGAATCAAGACATGGCTCTTTAAACAGGCATACCCCAACTCCTCCCAATCCTAGTCATTGTCTTGTCTCGAACTTACTCAGCTCCCGCTCAGCCTACACACCCCTCCTCAACCTCCCCTTCGCCATCCCAAAATAAATAAAATTCCCAGCTCCCCCCTCTCCCCTACCATTCTAGCTCCCTCACCTTCCCAGCTCCCCCCCTGCTCCCCCCCCCCACCCTTCCCCAGCACCCTGCTGCCTCTCCCCTACCACTCCCCTCTCTTCCTACAAACAGCCTTTCCTTGAAAGTGCCATTGCCTTAACGTTCTCCTATACCCCTACCCCCTCCTCTCCTTTCCCCTCCTCGCTACCACCCCCCCTTCCCCTTCTCCCTGCCCCTACATTTAATATTATTATTGTAAATAATTTCATATGTTAAGTTCTTAAGGGTACATGCATCCTTTACATCCTGATGCATACCTACTCTTAACATGCATAATCATCATCCAGTTCATTTTACAAAGTTGTATCCTTGCTCGTTGACTCTCTCTATCCTTGTTCCTAGTTCATTGTAATATCGTTGACTCTCTCTATCCTCGTTCATTGTAATTTCCTTTCTCAGTTAAATGTGAACCGACATGATGTGTCCTACGAATGCCGGTATATAAAATTGTTAAATAAATAAATAAATAAAATAAATGTAAGATGCTCATAATAAAACATGGCCTTTTCATGAAGCTTTTTATTGATGTAAATTGATTGTTTTGTTATTACAAAACACAGATGGCTTAATATATATTTATGAACCTGGCTTTAAATTGTATTTTCAATGTACATGAGCAAGATAATTGTATTTGTAAAATTATTGTAAATCATCTAGTGGCGATACATTAAATATAAATAAATAACCTGCTGGTGCCTCACTTCATGTAGCTCTTCCCCTGGTGAGAAATGATCTCCGAATCCTGTCTTCCTTAATGTGCCAAATTCTTTTGTAAAGTACCATACTAAAAGCATTAGCAAAATCCAGTTTAACTGTATCAATCACATTTCCTATCTCAGGTTTGCTGTTAACATTCCCATAAAGAAAGAAAATTAATAAGGCTGATCTGACAGATGGTGGATGGGTGTTGCTAAGTCTGATAAGAAAAATTCTCGCTAAAAACTGTAATTAGAATACAACACTGTAAATATAACTATAATTACTGCCATGCTACTAAAAGGTCATTTTTGTTTGTTGTATACCAGCTGTTGAAGGAGGATAAGAAGTAGGAATAAAATAACAAAGTGGCTTCATAGAGTATTGTCATAAAATTGAGATGTTAATTACTTGGATGTACATGAGGAAAATTAATATTCTAACTTGCACTATAATACAGCATTCAGTGTTTAAACAGCAAGGAAACAAAATAATTCACCAGCCATTTGAGTTAGTTTCAGATTCCAGACTGCAGCTTAATTATATTTTTTAAACTTTCTCTTTAATAATATTTTAGCATTCAAGAGATCAAATAATAATACTGATAATAGGAGAGGTTAAAAAAAACCCAGTCACTCGCATGATACAAAATATCCAAAGTAATATCTCCTACTTCCAAGTAGAAGTCCTCAAAATTTGAAGGGGTCGAGAAACCAAAATCATTCAAAAAAAAAAAAAAAAAAGGAAAGAATTCATGAAATCTAACAATAAATCTAATTTTAAATTAAAAAAGTAATTAATTTAATGATTCTAATTTCTTGCATCCTGCCCTGCACCTTGCAGAGCGCTGGTAATAAATATTTAAATAAATATAGCAAATCATGAATTTATATCCTGCCATTTTGAATCTACAGTATAAGACTGTCCAGAGTAGCTTACATCATACATAAAAATACATTCCATAAATGTTAATACATTATTTCATAGCACTTAATATTTAAAAATATAAAATAAGCCATAGATCAATACATTATTTATTAATAATAATAGTGATAATAATAATAATATTGATAATAAAACAATTTGAAAACCTTACCCAAACTAATATACATACCCTACTCTGACTAGTGACTAGAACTGGGACACAATTTATAATTACAATACAAAATTAAATTATAACCTAAAATACTAAATCTTAATGGCCAGAGCAATCAAACACTGCCAGATAAACCCTGCTAGCCTCCAAGACATGCAACTGCCAGATTATATCAGACAATTGCATGCTACAGAGAACAGTATAAAAGTTCAATACTCCCAATACAAAGAAAGCTAACTTCACTCAGTGATGGTTGCTCAGAGCTCTGCTGGGGAGATTTACTATGTAGGAAAGCTACTAATTACTATGGTTCCCAGAAGATATGTTCTGCCTGCCTGCATATTGAATTTTACACTTGAGAGGGTATTTAAGAGGGAAAACTGCACCAATATTACAGGTCAGAGTAAAGTAATAAAGTAACATAGTATTGTCGGCAGGAAAAGACCATCCAGTCTGCCTAGCAAGCTTCTCATGACAGCAACTGCTGCTGCTCCACGCAGGTTACCCCCATGCCTTATGTTAAGGTTAGAAATACAAGCAAAACCAAGCAACCGTCAAACCCATAACAAAATTGCTGCCACATTTTTATGTGGTGAGCAGCCTTCCTGATAATTCAGACACTGCTGCTTGCAGAGACAGATTTAGGAGTTTGCTGTTGTTGTAAGGCACAGTCCCACAGTTTGTTGTGGCAGCTCAGGCATAGATTCTGTGGGGAAAACTGAAAAAATCTGAAGCACATTGGCAAACATTTCCATCTTTCATATAAAAATAATGTCATTTTCCAACCTTGTTTGTGTCTGCATCATTTTTTTTTTAATTGGGTGAGGAAAACGGATCTTAAGTATTAATATAGGAAGGAGATCTCAGGGATGGGCAGAAGGGAAGGGGAAAGTGAGAGGATCAGGAATGGGGAGAGGAAAATAGGAAGACTAGGAATGGGGCGAGGAGAAGGTGAAAGGACTGGGGATAGGAGAAAGGAGTATGAGAAAGAAAGAGGACTAGGGATAGGGGGAGGAGAGATAGAAAGGACTGGGGATGGGAAAGATGGAGGGAAGGGGGAAATCAGGAATCTGGGATGGGCAGAAAAGATGAAGAGGGAGGGAAGTTCTGGAATTGAGAAAGGGGGAAAGGGAGTAGAAAATGTTGGGGGGGGGGGGGGGGGTATTTCAGTATCTGGAGAAAAGAAAGTGGAAAGAAGGGAGGATCCAGGATCTGGGGGATATAACCTGAGATCAAGGGAGGGAGAACATGAATTGCAGTGGGTGGCAGAAAGGAGGAGAGAAGGTAGGTATCCCTACTGTGCTCTGATCCTTCTCCCCCCTTACAACTCTTCTCTAACCTCTCAATCTGGCACACACATGCCAGCACAAATCTCTTCTCTCTCCCCTACTCGCACACACTCTTCCCCCATCTGATCCACTCTCATCCCTCAGCCTCTTTTCCCACCCCCAATGATCCCCATCCAGCCCCTCCTACTCTTACCAAAATGATCCCCCCTTTTCTCTCTGTGCTCCAGACTCACACTCCACCAATTTTGTTCCCTGCATGCTGTTTGAGAAGGGAGGGGCTGCTATTCACTGGCTGAGGGAAATTTAGCTCAGCTGGCAGGCAGTAAATCTTCAGCCAGCCTGCTGCCCCCGCCACCTCCCCCCCCCCCCCCCCCAATGTTTGCTACCCTAGGCACAGGCCTAGCATGCCTATTGATAAACCCTGGCCTGGCTGCTTGAACATTCTTTGCTTTTGGACTTGGCCGTAGAAGCTTTTTCCCCATTTATCAGTACCCCAGACAGTAAACGTTGGGGCCCAGCATTGGCCGTCTTCAGAATCAACCTCAAGCTTTTAGGAATCCACAGTGTTTATCCCATGCCCTTTTGAATTTGTTTACTATTTTTGTCTTCAAATACCTGTTCTGGAAGGGTATTCCAGGCATCTACCACTCTCTCCTTGAAAAAATATTTCCTTATGTTGGTTGTGAGCCTTCCCCCCCCCCCTGGATTTTCATTTTGTGACCCATAGTTCTACTGTTTCCTTTCCAACGGAAAAGGTTCAAAGTTTGTGCATCTTTAAATCCTTTCAGGTATCTGACAGTCTGTATCATATCTCCTCTGCACCTCCTCTCTTCCAGGGAGTACACATTCAGATCCTTCAGCCTCTCCTCATAAGTCTTCTGATACAGACCCCACACCATTTTGGTTGCCCTTCTTTGGACCGCCTCTATCCTGTCTCTATCCTTTGGGAGAGAAACCCTGTGAATGCTAGAAAGAGGGAGTGTGTGTGAGAGCATGGATGTGTGTATGAAAGAGGGCAAGAGAATGAACATGTGTATGTGAGAGAGAGAATAAAGTTTGTGAAGCTCCCTCCCCCAATCCATGATAGTCTCAGGGTGACAGGAAATCAAAGGATCCCATGTATGGAGGGAAAGAGGGGGATCATAGGAGCAGGAAGCATAGGATGTTACTATTATGGATGGGGTAAGAAAACAGAGGTTGTTACTGGGGGAGGAATGAAAAGTACAGATGTTGCTGCCTCAGGGTGGGGGGAGAGAGAATGGAGGATGTTGGAGCAGGATGAGGGCAGGAAGGGGGTAGGACAAAAGGCTGAGGTTTTGCCTAGAAATCATGGAATAAATAAAGAAATAAAGAAATTAATAAAATAATGGTGTAGCTGGGTTGAAAAAAAGGTTTGGGCAAGTTTTTGGAGGAAAGATCTATTAAAAATATTAGCCAGGCAGACATGGGGGTCACTACCTCTATGAGTGGGCAGTGGGGTAGGGATATATTGGATTCTTTTCAATGACATAGATGGCCACCATTGGAGACAGGATAGTGGACTCGATGGGCTCATCATGCCACTTCTTATGTAATGTGCAATCAGATGCAAGGTATTCATATATCTGAACAGATCAGGCTTAAATTAACACCCAGGAAGAAATGGTGAAGATGTTTTAAAACTGTATCGGGCAGATTTTAAAAGCCCTGCTCGCGTAAATCCGCCCGGATTTACGCGAGCAGGGCCCTCGCACCAGCGCGCCTATTTTGTATAGGCCGCCGGCGCGCAGAGCCCTGGGACGCGCGTAAGTCCCGGGGTAGCCTACAAATAAATTCAAGAAACACATAAATGCATAAATTAAAAAATGTCCATACCACATTGTTTAAAGGACATCTCTGAAATAGCTGGGATAGACTAAACTAGGATGTTTCCTTTATTACTCAACATACCAAAAAAAAAAAAAAAGTCAAATTCTGGTGTTCTCAGAAACACAACTCCCTCTATTACGAGACACTTTTTAAAGCAACACAAAATGATGCAGAAAAAACACACAGAAGCTATATTGCAAACCAGTTGTACCTGAATATTTTTGGGAATCTTATAATTACCTAAAGTTCTATTTGCTTTTTTTTTTTTATCGCTTTCAAGATACTTTTCCTGGGAAGTGAATGCCTAATAGAGAACCCAGAATTCTTTAACTATAGTTTGGATTATTCTTCCCTATTTGCATTATTTTGCACTTGTCCAAATTAAATTTCATCTGCCATTTAGACACACAATTCCCCAGCTTGCAAGGTCCTAATTTAACTACTTTGAATAATTTTGTGGCATCTGCAAAGCTGATCACCTCACCCATCATTCCCTTTTTCCAGAACATTTGTAAATATGTTAAAAAGCAGTGGTCCCAGTACAGGTCCTTGGGACACTTCACTATTTGCCTTTCTCCATTGAGAAAAATGATCATTCTAACCTCTTGTTTCCTGTTTTTTTTAGTGGGTTACCAACCCACAATAGGAAATTGCTTTTTATCCCATGATTCTTTAATTTCCTGATGAGCATCTTAAAGGAGACCTTGTCAAACACCTTTCGAAAATTCAGTTGGACTACTATATCAGCTGACTCACCCTTGCCCTGCATTTTTATTAATCCCCTTCAAGAAAACGCCACAGATTTGTTAGACCAAGATTCCTTTTGCTAAATCAATGTTGGCTCTGCCCCATTATTCTCTGTCTATTCAGATAGCCGGTAATTTTATTCTTCAAATAGCTTCTGTCTGCACCGTTTTTGACAAAATACCAGCGTCAAGCTCACCGGTCTGTTGGTTTTGGTCTTTCAGCATAATTTTACTCAGGCTGTTCATTTCTACCTTTTAGCAATTGTATAATTGTTTTTTGTTTACTTAACCCTCTTACTTTCTTGGGGGTTATATACATTTATTTTGGCGCTGAGAAGGGCTTCTATACATATAGGTCACTTTCCCAACTTAGGTGATGGATGTGGTTTGTGTGCAAGGTCCCTGGGCCCTGCATCACGGCATATAACGAAAGATGACTTCCCCTGTGTTGATTTAGATGAGCGGTCTTGCTCTATGCAGGTCATACAGGATTGGTTAGTACACACCAGAAGCCTTTATAAGGCCTCATTTCTTACTCCCCCTATCCTTGATGTCCGTGTGTTGATGTGTTCAAATGTTGCCGCAAGAATGGAAGCAATAAAAGGTTTGACTTGTGAAGAGCTGAAAATGAGAAAGGTCTGCTTTGCCCGCTGAGGTGCAAATGCTGTTCCTTGATGGATAGAACAGGGTTGTTAGTCAATTAAGGATAGAAAGGGATACACATATATATGAAAAAGTTATATTTTGTAGTTTGCTAAGCCATTATGGTTTTTTGTAGGGATGTGAATCGTTTTTCAACGATTAAAATTATCGTCCGATAATGTTTATATCGTCTTAAATCGTTATAGACACGATACAATAGAAATTCTAACGATTTATCGTTAAAAATCGTTAAATCGTGTTAGTGCGCACTAACTCGAGTTAGTGCGCACTAACCTCCCGTTAGTGCGCACTAACTCGATTTAGTGCGCACTAACTGAAAATGATACAAATAAACACTTTCCAGGTCACTGAAGGTCAGTTAGGAATGAATATGTGTTCCTATTGGCTGGCTGCCCTCTTATCTATTGATGTTACCAAGGTTACCACTGAGGTGATGGTTGGGGGGATGGGAAATGGAACTGGAAACTAACGAACACCAACAGAAATGAAACAAAGTGTTCACCACTTCCCAGGTCAGTAAAGGTCACTTAGGAATGAATATGTATGTATGTATTCCTATTGGCTGGCTGTGCTCTTATCTATTGATGTTACCAATATGGTTGGGGGGATGTGAAATGGAAACAGTTGGAAGCTTGACAAAAAAAAGTAATGTAATGATCAGCACTCACCTGACTAGAACTTGTTTGTTTATTATTTTTGTTAGCAGGCACCTGAAATGCTAGTGCATGTTGAATTTGCCAATCACTGTGCATTTTAGAAAGGTGGTCCTGGCTGGAACTGTACACAGTTCAAATATATGTAATTGATTGTTGGTAAGTGTATTTTTAAGTAGCCACACTGGCACAAGTATGTTTACTTTTCCTCCTACTTAACTCACTAGCTCAGCTTTGTAAGAAGGGCTTCTCTGCTTGTGTGTTGTTTTTTGTTTGGTGTGAGGAGAGCAGAAACATCAGATCTTTATTCAATCTACTACAGTCATCTCTTACAGTGCCCTATCCCTATTAATACCAGGAGTGTTGTGATCTTCCTGCACACAGTGCCCTAAACCCTGATACCAGTCTGAGACAGCTCCCTCCCTGCATTACTAGTGAGAGGCTGGCTTCACAGACAGGGGGGGAGCTGCCTGACCCTCACTCCTGACTTCCCCCATGTCCCAGCTAGTGAATGGTGTGTGGGTGAGGGGGGGGGGAGGATGGTGAAGTCTGAGACAGCTCCCTCCCTGCATTACTAGTGAGAGGCTGGCTTCACAGACAGGGGGGGAGCTGCCTGACCCTCACTCCTGACTTCCCCCATGTCCCAGCTAGTGAATGGTGTGTGGGTGAGGGGGGGGGGGGGAGGATGGTGAAGTCTGAGACAGCTCCCTCCCTGCATTACTAGTGGTGAAGTCTGAGACAGCTCCCTCCCTGCATTACTAGTGAGAGGCTGGCTTCACAGACAGGGGGGAGCTGCCTGACCCTCACTCCTGACTTCCCCCATGTCCCAGCTAGTGAATGGTGTGTGGGGGAGGGGGGGGGGGAGGATGGTGAAGTCTGAGACAAGGCTCCCTCCCTGCATTACTAGTGAGGAGGCTGGCTTCACAGACAGGGGGGAGCTGCCTGACCCTCACTCCTGACTTCCCCCCATGTCCCAGCTAGTGAATGGTGTGTGGGTGAGGGGGGGGGGGGTGGATGTGAAGTCTGAGACAGCTCCCTCCCTGCATTACTAGTGAGAGGCTGGCTTCACAGACAGGGGGGGAGCTGCCTGACCCTCACTCCCGGACTTCCCCCATGTCCCAGCTAGTGAATGTTGTGTGGGTGAGGGGGGGGGGGGAGGATGGTGACGTCCTGAGACAGCTCCCTCCCTGCAATTACTAGTGAGAGGCTGGCTTCACAGACGGGGGGAGCTGCCTGACCCTCACTCCTGACTTCCCCATGTCCCAGCTAGTGAATGGTGTGTGGGTGAGGGGGGGGGGGAGGATGGTGAAGTCTGAGACAGCTCCCTCCCTGCATTACTAGTGAGAGGGCTGGCTTCACAGACAGGGGGGAGCTGCCTGCCCCTCACTCCTGACTTCCCCCATGTCCCAGCTAGTGAATGGGTGTGTGTGTGAGGGGGGGGGGAGGATGGTGAAGTCTGAGACAGCTCCCTCCCTGCATTACTAGTGAGAGGCTGGCTTCACAGACAGGGGGGAGCTGCCTGACCCTCACTCCTCCGGGGTATTGTGATCTCCTGCACACAGTGCCCTAGTCCCTGATACCAGGGGTGTTGTGATCTTCCTGCATGCAGTGCCCTATCCCTATTAATACCAGGAGTGTTGTGATCTTCCTGCATGCAGTGCCCTATCCCTATTAATACCAGGAGTGTTGTGATCTTCCTGCATGCAGTGCCCTATCCCTGATACCGGGATGTGTGCAAGAAGATCACACACCCCGGTATCAGGAATAGGGCACTGTGTGCAGGAAGATCACAACACCCCCAGTATCAGGAATAGGGCACTGTGTGCAGGAAGATCACAACACCCCTGGTATTAGGGATAGGGCACTGTGTGCAGGAAGATCACAACACTCCTGGTATTAATAGGGATAGGGCACTGTGTGCAGGAAGATCACAATACCCCTGGTATCAGGGTTAGGGCACAAGTTCTAGTCACATTGACTGATCACATTACTTGTTTTGTCAAGCTACCAACTGTTTCCATTTCCCATCCCCCATATACTGTCAGTAGGAAACCTTGGTAACATGAATAAATAAGAGGGCAGCCAATAGGAATACATATTCATTCCTAAACTGACCTTAACTGACCTGAAAAGTGTCAAATTGTATCATTTTCAGTTAGTGCGCACTAATCGGAAAAAAACGATTTTTAACGATTTTTTAACTAAAAAATCGTGCCTAAGACGATTTTCTTGCCCTGCCACACGATTTCTATCGTTAAGACGATATGGAAACGATTCACATCCCTAGTTTTTTGTCATTTTTTTAAGGGTACCTGTACATTACAACTGGGTTTTTTTTCCTATTAATTCTTAAGGAGCTGAACCATGTAAGTTTTGGATAATGGATTTACATGAGGCAGTGAGATTATCTGAGCAGGTGTATTTGGTTTCATTCTCATCTTTTACACAGGCATTGATCCTTGAGCATGCTCTGTGCTGTTTCCAGATGTTTTCTAATATCAGAGGAGGACTTTGCAAGTCCACAAATTAATAATGAGGATCATGCTTATTTTAAGGAGGGAGAAAATGCATTCCTCTTCTTGGAGAGAGGCCTGGCCAAAATCTCTCATTATATGCCCATAAACTGACTCTTTGTTGCCATTTGGCCTCCCTATTAATATTTTTAACACATATATTTGATGTAGCTATTCAGCATGTCCTCCTTTCTGACACTAAATGGGTGAATTAACCCCTCTGTAATTAATTTCTGTACTATCACTTAACTATTCCCAAGCAACATAACTTCATTGTGTACAAATTTGTTTGCATTAGTTTTCTAATTTTCATTCCTTGTTTATTATTATCAACATAGTTCTGTTTCTCTGCCCATTTCAAAATATCTCTTTCATGTATTCAAACTAAAGCTACACATCTGTTCTTAAATATTTCCTCTATTAACATGCAGCGCAACCCGCAGTTATTCACATACCTTAAGGATTTGTCAAAGGCTTGCTGCAGTTTAAACTACAATACAAATATTTTTTTTACATATTTACAATAAGAAAAATGACAGTACAAAGCAGGAGCAAACTTTTAATAAATCCCTATTGTGCTTAAAACAATGACTTTGTGTAAACCTTCTGTGCTCTGGGTTTTCCAGCTTGTGGTAATTATTCTTCTACTTTGTATTTTTTGACAATTATGGATTCGTTTTGTGAGTACCTTTCATTCTATGACTCTCCCTAAGTATTACAAGATTCTGTAACTACTGTACTGATGAATCAAGGCAAAAGTATAACTAGAATGTTATTTTTCTCAGGCAAACCGATCCCCCCTGCCTGCCCCCCCCCCCCCCCCCCCCAGCCAAACACCATGAATTCATTGATTTTCAAGAATTGCACTGACAGCTGCCTCCCTTGCATTCATGGCCACTGCAGGTATGCCAGGACTACAACTGCTTGCAATGGGACTACGATCACAGAATATAACACTGCAGCTGAGCTGATTGCTTTTTTTAAAAAAACTGAATTGCATAATTAAATACTTTTTTTTGTCACAGAATGTAACTTCTTGTTACTTTGCTACAAACATGGTGTTGGCCGTTTCGGGCCTGGGTACACTACCCGAGGAGCATATACAGGACTGCAAGGCTGGATGCTGAGCAAGACTAAGGCTGGTCTTCCATTTAGCCAGCCCCCTCCCCCACAGGTTGAGCCCTTGGGTCCTGGGGGCCAGTAGGTTTTTGTGGCAGCAATAAATCATGGTGAGTCTATGCCTTTGGGAGCAAGGATGTACAGACTGGAGCAAGGCTGGGTAGTCAGGAGGAAGGCTTGGTACAGGAGCTGTATGCGGCACCAGCACTGGGGCTGCAATAGACAAAAACAAGGCAAGGTAATGAGCATAGCAAAGGGAGAGCTACAAGCAAGGCAGGGATTAGTACTAGGTATTGGCTGGGGCCAAACAATACATAGGCAAGACCAGGAAAAGATACTAAGACCATTACTAGACAAGCCTGACAAGGGCAGGACTAGATAAGAGCTAGACCAGACAAGACTGGACAAGAACTAGACAAAACAACAGAGAACAATGAAACAAAGGCCTGAAGGCAGCAATATGGACGGCCCATAGGCCACTAGGCATAGCCTGAAGGCCAGTAAGCTAGGAGAAGCATAGAGAAGCCACAGAGCAAGATGTAATATAAGGTCAGGCCCAAGGGCCACAGGGCAAGGCAAGGCCTAGAGTAGGCCAGAGAGCAAGGAAAGAACTGAAAACTGGCACAAAGGCCATTAGGCAGGATGGAAAGTAACAGAAGGTCCAAGAACCACAAGGCAAGGAGCAGGGAGCAAGAAAGCCCAGAGCCCATAAGGCTAGGCAAGTCAAGGCCTGGATAGGCTGCAAGGCAAGGAGCAAGAAGGCCAAAAGGCCACAAGGCAAGGAAAGAAATAGCGGCCAGGTCAAAGAGCCAAATGTGCCTCCATGATGAGGCACAGACACAATGTCAGGGCTAGGTTACATAGGGCAGGAGCTTGGGTGTGGTGTGGGCAGTGAGGAGGAGCATGGCAAGGTTGGAGGCCAAGCCTATTGAGGAGTCCACGTGGAGCAGAGGCTGCAAGGCTGATTCAGGAGGCCATTGAGGAGATGGCTTGGATAGCTTTGCAAAGAGCTCACTGGAGGCGTCTGCAGGGGGGAGGCGTCATAGTAGTGCGAATCAGGATATGATTAGGATGCACAGCAGATAAAATTATAACACATGGATCCCTACTATTTTTGTTTCGGTCTAGCATTTTTTATCTTCAGCAGGGGCAATATTCAGCTACTGAGTGACTCAGCTGGATAAATATATCCAGCTAATTAGCAGGGTATATTCAGCGATGCGGTCATACCAATGAATATACCCGGCTATCGTGTCATACCAATGAATATACCCGGCTATCTTAAAGTTAGCCAGATATGTTTATCTGGCTTTTGTTTTGAATATACCTGAAAAGGTTTTTATTATGAGTTTTTGCTTCATGGGAAGCTTCTTTCAAATTATCTCTTTGCCTTCCTTTGCATGTAACTTGCCAGTACTTATGCTGTTTCCTGTTTTCTTTATTTGGATTCCTCTTCCATTTCTTGCTATTATAGCTCCTGTTACCTCAGGTTTTAAACCATGCTGGTAGTCATTTAACTTTACTTCCACCTTTCTAATGCATAGAATACATCTGGTCTGGGCTTCCATGGTATTTTTTTAAAGAAGGTGCATTCCTGATGTATTAACTTTGCAGCTACTCCTTTCATTTTACCTAATTATTTTCATTTTATCATAATTATCTTTTTAAAAGTTAAATGCCGTCACAATAGATTCCTTTAGTGTCCTCCCTCCAGTTAATAAGTCAAATCTCATCGTGATCACTATTGCCAAGTGGCTCCAACACTGTTAATTCTTGCACCAAATTCTGGGTTTCACTAGGGACTAGGTTTAAAATAGTTTCCTCTTTTTGATTCTAGTACCAGCTGCTCCAGGAAGCAGTCATGTATTTCATATAGGGACTTTACCTCTCTAGCATGCTCTGAGGTGACATTTACCCAGTCAGTACTGGGGTAATTGAAATTACCCATTGTTACTGTGCTGCTGATTTTGTAAGCTTCCCTGATTTCTTTTAGCATTTCATTGTCTGTTTTTTCATTCTCAACAGGTGGATGGTAATATAACCCCACTGTTATTTTATTCCCTTTTTCTCCTGGAATTTCTATCCATAAAGATTCAACATTGCATTTTGTTTCCAACAGAACTTTTATTCTGCTTGACTCAATGCCTTCTTTAATATATAGTGCCACCCTTCTACCAATTTGATCCATCCTATTATTTTGATATAATTTATGCCCTGGTATCATAGTGTCCCATTGGCTGTCCTCCTTTTGCCAGGTCTCTGAGATGCCAATTATATCTACTCTTCATTCAGTGCTATACACTCTAACTCTCCCATCTTACTTTTTAGACTTCTAGCATTTGTACAAAGGCAGTTCAAAGTATTTTTTTTGTTTATATTAATAACCAATGTATCAGTTGACAGGAGTAGTTTGGAATCTTTCTGCTCTGTCTACTCTTTTTATGAAGGCACCTGGTCCATTTTAGCATTTATTGCAACCTCTCTACCAAGATGCTCTAACTTCTCTCTTCTGTTAGTGTGCTTCAAAGATATATCATTCCAAACCATGAGCTTCTGAGCGACTGTCAGCTTGCCCCATCATCTAGTTTAAAAGCTGCTCTATCTCCTTTCTAAAAGTTAGTGCCAACAGCCTGATTCCACTCTAGTTACGGTTTAGCCCATCCTTTTGGAAAAGGCTCCCATTTCTCCAAAGTGATGCTCATTTACTAACAAACCTAAAACTCTTTTCTCTGCACCATTATCTCATCCATGCATTGAGACTCTGGAGCTCTGCCTACCTCTGTGGTCCTGTACATCAGTGGTGTAGCTAGAACTGATTTTTTTGGTGGGTCCAAAGTTAACATGTGTGGGCAGTAGGCATACAGGTCCTAGCCCTACTAATTGTACCCTTATCCATAAATAATGGCTTAGAGGGCACCGGACAAAGAATTTCTAAGTCTAACAGCTGTTATGCATCATGAGTGAAACTTGAAAATATTTTAACTTAATTATTTCAAGCACTTACTGACATTAATAATTCCTTATTAACTTGTATTCATTGTATATTTATTGCAGTTTATAAATACACAATGAGGTAGATCTTCAAAAAATATGCGTGTGTGTATTTCGTTCGTGCCACCGGCGTGAACAAAAGTACACCAGATTTTATAAGATATGCGCGTAGCCACGCGTATCTTATAAAATCCGGGGTCGGCATGTGCAAGGCTGCGCAAAATCGGCAGCCTGCGCGCGCTGAGCCGCACAGCCTGCCTCCGTTCCCTCCCTTGTCCCCCCACCTTCCCCTCCCTTCCCCTATCTACCCCATCCCCCAGCCCTACCTAAATCCCCCCCCCCTACCTTTGTTGGGCAAGTTACGCCTGCTTGAAGCAGGCGTAACTTGCACGTGCCGCCCCGGCATCCCCCAGCACAGGCCGCAGTGCCGGGGGACTTGGGACCACCCTCCCGGCCCGCCCCCGAACCGTCGCCATGCCCCTGGACCCACCCCAGACCGCCCCCTGCCCCCATACACGCCCCCTGGACATGCCCCCTCCCGCCCCTTTTAGGAAACCCTGGGACTTACGCGCATCCCGGGGCTTTGTGCGCGCCGGCGGCCTATGAAAAATAGGCTCGCCGGCGCAGGAGTTTTAAAATCTACCCCAATATTATCATGTAAAAACAAACAAAATAAACATCAGATCTAATGAATCATGTAATAAAACAAATATCAATGTATTCTTTCATGAATTCTCTTTCTAGAAAGGCAGAGATCATCAAACTACAATAAAATAGCAATAATCATAATAATTGTATGAAGAGAGCAGAACTAGGACAGTTCATATTTCAAGCCAACATGCAAATATATATATATATATATTCAAATTCTGGTGTCACCTCAGCAAAACAATATCCTTCCACTGCTTCCACTGTTAAGTAACACAAAAACTCCTGAAAAAAAAAAGAGACATCTAGAACCTTGCCTAACCATAAAATCACAGTATTAACTCTCATTTATCAAACAGCACCATTATTTATGAAAAGGCAGCAATACAAAAATTACACCAGGCCCTAGAACAATAATACACCACCTACTGGGCAAAGAACAAGCCAGATAGCTACAAATCCCTATAGAGAAAATACACACTAGCAGAAATACTGCACCTCAGTTACACACAGCAGAACAAAAACCCACCCATAACTAATACAGATATAAGGGGCTACAAATTAGAAACAGAAACACGCAGATAAAACCAAACTAGAAACCCCAAGAAACCAGACTCTTAAAAGAGGAACTCTAAAGAAAGAGCAAAATACAGGGGGGATATGATAGAGGTGTTTAAAATCATGAGAGGTCTAGAACGGGTAGATGTGAATCGGTTATTTACTCTTTTGGATAGTAGAAGGACTAGGGGACACTCCATGAAGTTAGCATGGGGCACATTTAAAACTAATCGGAGAAAGTTCTTTTTTACTCAACGCACAATTAAACTCTGGAATTTGTTGCCAGAGAATGTGGTTCGTGCAGTTAGTATAGCTGTGTTTAAAAAAGGATTGGATAAGTTCTTGGAGGAGAAGTCCATTACCTGCTATTAAGTTCACTTAGAGAATAGCCACTGCCATTAGCAATGGTTACATGGAATAGACTTAGTTTTTGGGGTACTTGCCAGGTTCTTATGGCCTGGATTGGCCACTGTTGGAAACAGGATGCTGGGCTTGATGGACCCTTGGTCTGACCCAGTATGGCATTTTCTTATGTTCTTATGTTCTTATGATGGTATATTCCAATCACTAAAAACTCTCTTCTTTTTACCTTTGTTATCTGATCTTTTCATTTTTCTAATCAGTTGTTCCTGGTCTCTCTTTTTTTCTACTTTCCCCTTGTCTGTCTTTTCCTAATTCTTTTTTCAGGGATTCTTTTTTCTGTTTCTTTTCTCTGTTTCTATCTATTCTCTTCCTCCCTCACACACAAATACATGCTCTTGCTCTCATATGCTCTTCTTTTCTCACATACAGGTTCCCATTCTCACAGCCTCTCCCTTTTCTCTCACATAGGCTCATACACACACATATACATAGGCTCTCGCTCTCACAGGCTCCCAAACATACACAGTCTCTCACTCTCTCAAGTCCAGTATCCTGTTTTCAACAGTGGCTAATTCAGGGCACAAGTATCTGGTAAGAGTAAGAACCCAAGCAGTAAATAGATCCCATGCTGTATTGTGCAGTGATAAGTAGTGGCCATTTCTGAAGCTACTTGGTTAATAACAGTTTATTGAATTCTCCAGGAATTTGTCCAAACATTTTTAAACCCGGCTATACTTACTTTCTTAACCACATCCTCTGTAATGAATTCCAGAGCTTAATTGGGCACTGAGTGAAAATAATTTTCTCTGATTTGTTTTAATTTGCTACTTACTACCTTCATCAAGTACCCCATAGTCTTTGAATTTTTTAAAAAAGTAAATAACAACTTTATATGTACCCATTCTATTCTACTCATGATTTTATAGACCTCTATCAAATCCCCCTTCTGATATTTCTTCTCTAAGCTGAACAGACCCAGCCTCTTTAGCTTTTCCTCATAGGGGAGCCGTTCCATCTCCTTTATCATTTTAGTCTCCCTTATCTGTACCTTTTCCAATGTAATTATAACATTTTTGAAATATGGTGGCCAGAAATGCACACAGTACTCTAAGGGGGTAATTTTCAAAAGTATTAACACAATTAAAACTGGGTTTTACATGTGTAAATGTATTTTATGCATGTAAGTGGGCTTTTGAAAATTGACATACTATATGTCATTGAATTGTCAATAGGACTTGCATGTGTAAGTGTACTTTTCATGCGTAAATGACTTTTGAAAATTGTCTTGATAGTACGTTACATTTAAATCCTTTGAAAATTACCTCCTTAGAACACCTCACCATGGAGCAATACAGGGAATTATGACATTTGCCGTTTTATGCTCCATTTCTTTCCTAATAATTCTAAACATATAGACACATAGAAACATGCTGTTTCCTTTTTAACCTGCCACCACACACTGAACAGAGGATTTAGAGTATTTTCCACTATGATGCCCAGGACCTTTCCTTGAGTATAACTCCTAATATGGAACTTAACATCTCTCTTCTCTTACACATAGGCTCTTGCTTTGTCACAAACACACACACACACACACAGGCTCTCACATGCTTTCCCTCACAAGCTCTCTCCCACACATACACAGGTTCTCTCTCTCAGGGTCCCACACATACACAGGGCCCCCCCATGTTCTCTCTCTCTCACACGCTATTTTTTATTAATGGTATCGCCACTTAACTGGCTATATTCTTTTTGAATATAGTCAGTTAAGCCTTAAATTATCTGTCCTCACCTGGCTGGATAACTTTGAAAATCATTGGTAGGTTTAAAGATAACCAATTGGATTTAAAATTATCTGGCTTAATTAACCAGATAACATTATTTGGGTATATTCAGCAGGATGTTTATCCCGCTGTATATCCAGGATAACGTATCCTGCTAATTTTAGCCAGAGAAGTTTTAGGTTTATTGTTTGTTTGTTTTTTAATATTAGCCCTCATTAAATGTATATTTCGTTTTGCCACTATTTTTCCTTCTTTATCATCTTTCCCTTCCCAGATGGTATGCTTAGGTGATTCATAACCTTCCTCACCCCTTTGTTAGACTAACCTTCATTGCCACTTTATGGCAACAGGGGTTTACTGCAGAAGCAACCACTATCTTCCACCTCTCCTGGGATTTGAAGATTTCTCCACAGACTGCCTGAACATTGCAGTCCCATTGGGACTCCTGCACGAATCTCCTATATTACTCTGGGCCAGCCCAAATTGATTTAAATTTATTAATTAAAAATGTTTTGAACTTGCTCGGAAGGATGCTTTTGATTAGACATTCTCTAACATTGCCATATGTTGGTATTCCCAATCTGAAGGTGCCATCACTAACACGAGTCACGTTATAGCAGAGAAGGAATGGAAAAACCCATCACCTCTTCCCCAGCCACAAAGAGATGAGAAAGATCATTTTCAGAGCCTAAATGGCTTGACTGAAATTGTGCAGTTGCCCTCCTCTATCTGGCTAAATTCTTTTGCCTCCTCTGCCACAGCACACATACTTTTAGTTGGATTAAAAAGATATATTTAGGTTGGGGGAGTAAAAGAGCATGAATACATTAGGGGCCCCATTTTCAAAGTGGGTTCAGCACTATTTAGCAGGATAAGTGGACTTATGTGGCTAAGTAGCGGCTGCAGTAGATGTGCCTATGTCAGCGGCTGCTGCTTAACCATATAAATTCCTTATACAGCTAAAAGTTACATGCACAAAAAGTAGGCATTGTAACTGGAAGGATTGGGGGCAGAGAGAGTTAGGGGGGGTCATTTTCAAAAGCGATGACTAAATGGGGGCGGAGTCAGCCCCGGAAGAGGAGTCGGGGTGGCACCGGGGCTGATGCTGCGGACACATCGCTGGCGGCGAAAGGTAAGGACTCTTATCACCGCCAGTTTCACGCCGAATAACTACACCTTTAATGGTGTAGTTATTCGGTGCGAAAGCCAGTGCACCGCAGTGGTGCGATGGCTGCCGGCTTTCGCAGGTCCACCCCCCATTACCACCGGATTTTCTAAGGTCTGCAACCTTAGAAAATCCAGGCCTTAGTCATATAACTTATATGGCTACGTACTGACATTCAGATTTAGCCACATAAATTTTCGTCTAAGTTTAGTTGCCCCATAGAACAGGTCTAAACTTAGCCAGGTAGGACTTATCTGGCTAAGTGAGAACATATAGACATATATTCAGTGGCTTTGCGGTTGCCACTGAATATAGATTGTAACTTAGCTGGATTAGTCATATCTGGTAAGTTACGAATCAACTAGCACTGAATATTGGGCCCTAGATTTTCAAATGTACACATACTATTTTTCCCCATTCAGCTACTTACACAAATAGGAGACACAAAGTCCGTCACCAGTTTAGAATGCATATTTTGTGATAGGGATGAGCATTCATATTTAAACAAAATGAAAAATATGATAAAACACCCACATTTCATTTAAAACAGAACAATTTATTTATTTATTTAAAGATTTTTTATATACCACGGCACGTGTGGCACATCACCTCGGTTTACAGAAAACATTAATTCAGCAATGCGCTTTACAATAAAACATATTAACTGGTAAAATAAACAAGTAGCATGTTTAACCAATAACTAGGAGAATAAATATCATAGTTATGAGAGTGACAATGGTATCAAGGAGAGTAAATATCAAAGACGTAATGTTAAGAAGGGTAACCGAAATTTAATTACAGTAATAAATAACTAGAAGGGAGCTTTTCTAGGGGAAGGGGGGTAAGGGAGGGAGAGGGAGACAGGGGGAGGTTGTGACAGCGACGTAAATGGATTGTATGGATCCCAGTCAGTTAATGGTAGGCTTTTTTGAACAGCCAGGTTTTAGGTTTTGTTTAAATTTTCTGTGGCAAGGTTCCTGGCGCAGTTCAGAGGGCATACTGTTCCATATTGTGGTTCCAGCTATGATGAGCAATCGTTCTTTTGTAGAAGCAAGTTTGGTCAGTTTAGGAGAGGGGATCGGCAGTCTGGCTTGATGCTGGGATCTGGTTGGTGGGTTTGACTTTTTGAAGTATAGGTGTTCGGAGAACCAAAGCATATTTCGGTTATGGATGGCTTTGTGTATTAGCGTAATGGATTTATAAATGATCCTGGATGCAACGGGTAGCCAGTGCGGGACTGATGTGCTCGTAGCGGCGTGTGTCGGTAATGATGCGGGCAGCTGCATTTTATAACATTTGCAATGGTTGTAACTCAATCTCCCCTGAAATTTGGGGGGTTTCATTGAATTTTGTTTTGGAACGTCAACAAAAAATGAGAGGCACCAAAATATTAAAATTAACACCCCCCAAGCTTTCCCCATATGTTCCCTACCACTCTACCTTATCTGGGGGTCTGAGAAAACTAGCCAATTACAAAGAAGCAGTAATGTTCCCTAGTACCTCCTGCCCTGCTGGGTCCTGACTCCCAAATGGTGCTGGCTGGCTCTTTGGTGGCACCATTTTGTAGTACAACTGGCACCAAAGAGAAATGGAGGACATTTGTTTTTTTTAAATTAATACATATTTTGGTTCTACAAATGAAACAAACCAAAATAAATATTAAAAGACCTAAAATACAAAACCTCTACCTGAAACAAAAAAACACAAATTTTTTCCCCCACTTTGTGGCCACTAGTTTTCAAAGAGAAACATGGGTAATTCTCCTTTGAAAATTATCTGCAATTTACATGGACTAAAAGTGCACCAGTAAGTTGCAAACAATAAGGTGCATGCCAAAATTGGGAGATGTGCATGCATGCCTGCACCCAATTTTAAAAGCCGCCCACATGTGCCCACAGGTCCTGATGTGCGAATATCTCAGATCGGGCATAAAAGGTGCGGAATGTGGGCAGGGTGTGGGTGGGTCATGGGCATTCCGGAGTGGGCCAAGAGATGTGCACACAAGTACCCATATGCCTGGGCATGCACCCGGGTCCAGTGCCACATAACTTTACTTCTACGTTTGCACAGGTGTAACTCTTAATAAAACTATTTCCAGGCATCTGTGAGGGGTTAAGGGTTCTAGGGTAAAAGGGGAGAGTGCAGGCTAAAGAACCAGGGGGAGTTGGAGAACTTAGCTATACACTGGGTGAACTGGTGGATTGACTGATGAAACTGGTCATGGTGTGATACACCCTTGTTATACAATTCCCTCACTTAGCGGTTCAAACCCAATTTATGTTGCTGGGCACGCACAGGTTTAAAAGTAGGCTTACACATGTGCACGCCTAGGCTATTTTATAACATCTGCCCCCAATCTGCGCATACGTTATAAGATTGCTACGTCTGATTCACATGCGTATATATGTGCCCATGTGCCTGTTTGAAAGTTACCATTATTGTATGTTATTCAAAAATGTCCCCACCATGTAGTCATCCCCTGAAAAATGCTGTGGCTACTATATGATATAATCTAACTTTTCTAAACACTGATTCTTGTGTACTAAGTCTGTGTTGTAAATCATTTACAAAACAGTTGTCCTCCTGTGGTTATATGATTTTAAAGTCAAATTGATTTACCTACTTTGCAATATTCAAGAAGGCCTGTATGACCAAATGCTTTGTTTTGCCAATGAACAAAACAGAAACATCATTTATTCTTTAGACAAATTAGCTTTTCACACTTTCAGTATAGCAAGATCATCAATTAAAGCTGCATAATCCAAACACTGCTCTATCTTATGTTCAATACAGATCACCACAAATCTGCTTAACTATTATTTGACTTGCCCAGACTAGAGATAAAGTTTAATCATTCCAAAAGCTATTTTCTGCATTTGCGGTTGTTAATGGGCATTGAGCATTTGGTCAAATTATGAAGGCAATGCAGACAGTAGAATCAGTGCTTGTGAAGGTTCCATTATTCCAGTGTAGTTCCAGGGGGATAAATCAGGCACTTCACTAGAGTAACACTTTCTTAAAGAGGGACTTATTTATAGGTACTTTTCTCAAAAGATTCAAACACTTGGAAACAAATTTAAAGAAAACTTCTACTCTTCCTCAGTAGTACATATACATCTATATCTCTATCTATATACTCTAAATGAGACAAAGCCAAGTATTCACATAAAAGTAACTAACACATTATCAAAAATAATTTTACTATAATTGCAAAACCCTCTAGCTGTATCTAAACAGCACATTGCCGATTATTGTTACAGAAAACCACGCAAACTATTGCCCTCAACATGCATACCCACAATCCTACCTTCCATCATAAAATGAAATAACTTGGTAATAATCTATACACAGATTGATTCTAACAATTTAGCTATACACAATCTTACAAAATGTTAACATTTCAAAATTTCAAAATCAATCATTAAATGCAACTTGTAATTATCAAGTGCAGTTTTGAGCATAAGTCCACACTTTTAATTTCAAATGTATGATCCCAACAAAGGTCTCTGTTTCACCTGTGTAGGCTTCCTCAGGGGAATCTTGAAAAACCCAGACTGCATAAGATTCAAACCAGGTGTGTAATGGATTGTTGCTTTATAAAATTCACACCAAACCCTGGGACGTAGCACATTTTCAGTCGTCAGCCGTAAAGTTATCAATAAACACAGAGTTACATTCAGTACTGATTTATTACATATAGAAAATACTTTCTGTATTATATTAACACCAAACCTTGAAGATTCGTAGGGATCACACAGTTGAAATTAAAACGTGGACATACGCTCAAAACTGTTGTACAGTGGTTCATTTGTTCATCTGCTACAGACATTTCTCAAGAGACATCATGGAGGAGCTCTGTGCTGCCTTTGGCTGCTTCAATCCAGTACTGCCCTTGACCCTCTACTGCCAGTGCCCACGCCACCCACTACTTACTCTGCCATCGCCTGCAGCTGCATCTTAGGAATATATATATCAAGTTTACTTAGGGAATAGCCACTGCTATTAATTGCATCAGTAGCATGCGATCTTCTTAGTGTTTGGGTAATTGCCAGGTTCTTGTGGCCTGGTTTGGCCTCTGTTAGAAACAGCTGGGCTTGATGGACCCTTGGTCTGACCCAGCATGGAAATTTCTTATGTTCTTAAAGTGGATTACAATCAAGCGATATATTTATGTATTTATTTATTTGATAGCTTTTTTTTATCACTTCACTGATTAAAAATCACTCAAAGAGATGTACAATACATATCACAGGAATTGAATACATCACACAATAATATAAAACAAATACGAAAACAATTAAAAACAAAATCCATCATTGCTCCAATCTACTGTCCACATAATATTATGTAACACTGGACCCCAATCTTCTACCTATTTATTATGGCAAATTGTTAGTGTATTGTATTATAAACCATTATTTATTTCTAAATGGTTTTAAGTCAAGTTCTTCTCACAGCTCTAGAGGGAGCTCATTCTACATAGCTGAGACTCTTCCCTCAAAAGATCTTTTCTGTAATCTAGTTTGGGGGTAGTTTTTTACAGAAGGAGTTTGCCACAAAGATTTTAAGCTCTTAAATGCTTAAGATCTAAGGGGATGGATTAGCAAGTACTTTAATAGATATTGGGGCAGATTTTCAAAGGGGTACGTGCATAAGATACGCGCGTAACCCCCGAAAAGCTGCCCCTTCCACCCCCTGCATGCGCCGAGCCTATGTTGCATAGGCTCGGTAGCGTGCGCAAGCTCCGGGATGCGCGTAAGTCCCGGGGCTTTCCTGGGGGGGGGCGTGTCAGGGGGTGTGTCGTGGCCGACGTGTCATCTGGGGGCGTTCCGGGGGCGGGGACCATGGGCGTGGTTCTGGCCCGGGGGCGTGGCTGAGGCCTCCAAAACTGCTCCTGGGCCTGGGAATCGCATGCCAGCAGCCGGCCGGCTCGTGCGAGTTACATCTGCCTCAGGCAGGCGTAACTTTTATAATAAAGGTAGGGGGGGTTTAGATAGGGCTGGGGGGTGGGTTAGGTAGGGAAAGGGAGGGGAAGGTGGGAGGAAGCAGAAGGAAAGTTCCCTCCGAGGCCACTCCAATTTCAGAGTGGCCTCGGAGGGAATGGAGGCAGGCTGCGCGACTCGGCACGTGCAGGTTGCCGATTTTGCGCAGCCTTGCGTGCACCGACTCCGGATTTGAAATCCGGCGTACTCTTGTTTGCGCTGGGTGCATGAACAAAAGTACGCGCGCGTGTACTTTTTTAAAATCTGCCCCATTATGATGGCACACAATGCCATCTGGTAAAACATAGTGTCCAGGGGTATGGAAACTTGTTCTTCCTAATGAGGAAATTGCGAAGCCAGCCCACTTGGCCAGAAATCCTGCCCCAAACTCCTCCCCTTTTCCAAATTAGCATCACGCAATGTGTTATGGTGCTTTTTGCATGTGTTAAGTTGTTTTCGCATGCGAAAAACGCCATAAAGCAATTTGATAAATGACCCCCTAATTGAGGGAACATTGATACCTTTGCTTTTTTTTTTCTACAAAGCGAGGTAACATAGTTCCAGATGGATGGGTTAGTGGAACCTTGTTCCAGATCTTGGGAGCATAGCAGCTAAAGGTCCTCAGTCTTGTGCAGTTCAGTTTGACAGAAGTCAGGTATGGGGAGGAAAGGTACTCTCTAAAAGGGGTGTAGGAGGTAAGGAGCATGGAAAAATACTCCAGGGCCTGTTCGCTCACCTATTTAAAGACAAAGCAGTGGCAGCAGATCTTCTTCCAGCCTCAGTTTCTTCTCATTGGATGCTACTAGTGCTACCAAATGTACTACGTTTTCACTTGTTGGTGTCTTGCCAGAAGGAAGCAAGGTTTTTTCTCTCTCTCTGTCATTGTTTCCACTGTGCCTTCATCTTCCTTCTATTCCCTGTAACATGATTACAATTTGACACAGTCACTAGCAGTTCCCACTGCTTATGGGAAGGGGTTTGTCTTTCTACAAGTACCTAGTGTTAGTGTGGGTCCTCCATTTTTCACTACTCTCACACACACTGCATGGACCACAGATTTATGGAAAAGCAGCACAGCACTACATAAACAGAGTTTGCACTCTTTCCCACACTAAGATATTAAAGCAAAAATTCATGCCTGGCTCCTTTGCTCTGTTTCTTGGTCAGTACATGCACACTGTAATGCACTTCTGTAGTTTAAAAATCCCTATGTCAGTACACTAGCCTGCATCCACTAGAAAGAGTTCACAATGAACTTCCCTTTTCCATTTGCAGTGTTACAGTTACTGCAAAACTGAAAAAAAAAAGATTAGACACACACAGTAACAAAGAGTGTGTCTGACAAGAAGCAACAGCAGGGCTGTGGATCACCTCACTTTTTACTTCTCCTAAGCCCAGTCTTTTCTCAGTCTTTTGTCTTTTCTGAAATTTTCTTTTCAGATTTCTCAGAATCTAATCATTGTCTATCTTTTCCTGCTGTGATGGATTATAGTATTCATGATAGTACCTACTGATAGACAGGATCTAGCTATCTGTCAGGGTAAAGAAAAGCTAAGATGGACACTAAAAGGGATTACAAGTCCCAGAATTCCCAGTACCCAGTACCTCAGAAACCATGAGCCTGTTACGTAGGGGGTGTTTAGTGTGCCCTTGGGCCTCAACCTGACCCCAGACGAATCCAGGGCCGAGCCGAGGGTTGACGGCATGCTCCAGCATGGCTGAACACAGTCTTACCCTCTGCCAGGCCTGCAAGCTCCCAGAGCCAACAACTTGTGATGTTGGTAGGGGAACGGTCCTCCGACTGTTCCGAGCCCTTTCGGACCTGCCGCTTGATCGGCATTGGAGCAGCAGGCCTGGCCTGAGGTTGAGGGCAGACAGAGGCCTTGACACGTAGACAGGACTATGATTGATGCGACAGCATCTCGGACTAGACTGGACTGATGCAACGGCATCACAAGCATGACGAGGAACTTGATCCAAACAAGACGAGACATAAGGCAGGAGGACATCGGCACTGTCTCACAGGGTGCCCTACACAGCCCACCTTCACGGGAGGAGCCAATGGACTGGACACGGACCACCCTGTCCCACTACTGAGAATGGGACGAGCGCAGGGCAGACCCAGGCAAGGAGGAACTCCATTGACGAAGCTGGTGTCATCCGAAGTTTCCCCCAAGGCTGGCGGGAACAGACGATCCAGGGAGCAGGGACGGGTCCCACCTGTTGGCCATTCCTAGGCCCAACAGGTCAGAAGGCCCGGAGCTCATGACGAAGACACAGGGAAGAACATCCTGGCAGGCAGACACAAAAGGATGAGGAAGATCATGGCGGAACATCAGGACATGGTCAGGGACCTCAGGCAAAACATCAAGATACGAAGACGTAGTATAAAAGCAGACGAGACGAGTGGCTCCACGAAGAACAGAAGACCTTACAAGGCTCTGGCAGGTGGGAGCTTCCAGAGGGAACTCACGCTGATGCAAGGCAAAGACAGACTGAAGTTGAAGTCCTTTTATAGGGCTGCAGACCGGCGACTCCCTGGGAGGAGTTTGGCAGGCCCACATCTAGCTGGCCCTATAACTACGGAGAAGTGCTGCGGGCCGGCCCCTAGGGGAAGGGCGTGGCTCACACCAGGAAGTCCATGCAAACACAAACAGCCTCAGGCAGGCCCAAGGACATCAAGGCCTCCCAGGCCCTGGAGCAAATCCTGGACAGTTCGCAGGCAAGACCCTGGCTTGGAGCAGCCTCCAGGAAGAGGTAAGGAGCCTCCTGTAGCACCGCTACAGGAGGGTTCATAACAGAGCCAGAGTAGGCGGGTCCAGAGTTCCAGGGCCAGGAGCAGTAGTGCTGTAGACACATGGAAAGAAAGGAGGCAGAAAAAGCAGAACCAGATGGGGAGCTATCTGCAGACAGAACCCCTCTCACAGAGTTAAATTAAAGTTCCCTGCTGTTCTCTCTCTCTGTCAAGTAGTTTAGCAAAAAAAGAATTGAAAAGGGAATAAGATGTAGATGGTGATGGGGAATATGAAGCTTTGCTATGTTATGTATTTTGGATTGTTAAAAGCTGTAGCAATCTATGAAAGAGATTTGCCTTTAAGCCACTAAGGGGGTCATTTTCCAAGGTGTTTATCGCGGGAGATAAATTCGCAAATCACGCTAACGCGATTTGCATATTCAGGGGGTGGAGCATATGTAAAGTTATCGTGTGCCGCAGTGTTAGCACGGCTCCTATCGTGGCTAATAGCTACAACACTTTCATTTGTGTTACCTTGTGCGCTACAGGTCAGTAAAGGGTTATTGCTGTCCATGACAATTCTGAATGGCTTATGTGAGAGAGAGAGAGAGAGAGAGAGAGAGAGAGAGAGAGAGAGAGAGAGAGAGAACCTTGCTATAGTGCCTATGCCCTAAACAGGTATTTGTATCCCTATGGGAGGGCCACTTATTAACTCGAGGTGGGGATTAGGTATGAGCGTAGGGGGTTGGGGGCCACTTTCACATTCAACATGAGACCTACGGAAAGAACAGTGGTCTCTAGTGAAGATTTGCTGGCCGTCGGAGTGAGGAAACTCACTCCAAGAAGAGATTTGGGCAATGTTCTCTCCACCTAGCTTGGGCAACACCTCGAGTTACTAAGTGGCCCTCCCATAGGGATACAAATACCTGTCTAGGGCATAGGCACTATAGCAAGGTTCTCTCTCTCTCTCTCTCTCTCTCTCTCTCTCTCTCTCACAGCTGTGGACTGCAATAATCCCAGCTGGACACTTTTGTGTACTGCGAAGATTCATTGGTTGTTTTATCGCGGTGCACAATGTTTTCGTGATTTGCGAATCCATTTCCGCAAATGGCGAAAACATCGCGTGACGCGATGTTTCCCCGCTGCACGAAAAATGCCTTATTTGCATGGGACACGCCCCCTCATGCGTTACCACTGCGATATTGGAAAATGAGGCCCTAAGAGTTAATTTTCAATTAGTAAGTTCACTATTGAGTGTTGATAGGTAAACCCTGCTGTTGCTTGAATAATTGAGTCCCTGTAAACTTTAAGCTCTGGAAAAGTGATTCCTTGTTTAAGAGCTGTGCTGAGAAACTGCTTGAATGTTTGATTGCAATAATTCAGCCCCTGTAAACTTTTAAACTCAGGAAAGGTGATTCCTTGTTTGAGAAGTGTGCTGGGTAGCTGCTGGAATGGTTGACTGCAGTAATTAATTCCTGGTAAATTTTAAAGCAGGTGGTGAATGTTCGTTCGCTAATTAAAGTGGTGAGGACAGCTTAAGCCTTACTAATATTTGCACTTGTTATGTAGCCAGTTTAAATTGTAGCTGTAGGTGTCAGGGGCAGTTCAAAACTGGGAGACATTAAGCCCTGGAAGTTAAGCCAGGGACCTTTCATAAGATTGTGTTTGTAGATGGAGGAAACTTAAGATCAGGCAAGCAAGATTGTCACCAGTTAGTGAACCCTATCAGGGCTGGAAACTAAGATGAAATACTGAGAGCAGGGAGAAGAGCTATATAGGGAAAAGGCTATATTATAAGCATTGATTTAAGGATAAGAAAAGAGGTAATTATTAGAAATAAAGTAGAATTGTGTTTTGTTATGTAGTTGTTATTGTTTTTAACCCCTGAAAACTTGTTTTTCTGAAAAAGTATAACATCTTGTATTAACCACAGCTTGGTTGTCACATTGGTTTTTCTTTCTCTTCTACATGAGAGAGTCTATTTTAGGCTTATCTAAGGGATAGGCATTTGGAGTGGAAAGCTTTGGAAGGGCTATGGTGAAGCTTCAGATAAGGCAATAGGTCAACTCCCTGCTTTTCAACACTCCCCCTACTGGTAGTCTCCAGCCAAGTGAAGTTTAACTACAGTCTCTATGTTTTACAAGCAGGCAGAAACAGTGCCACCAACTGGCCAAGAGACAGTATCCATCACTATAACACCACACCTACCCAAAGACAAATGAGCTGAAAATGGTACTGTCTACTTGTCGAGCTAATTTTGAAACAAAGAGGGTTTTATTTAATTAATTATTTTAAACAATTTTTATTCCTCCTATAAGTTTTCTGTGCTAAATTGATTACAACAATTAAAATCTAAAACAACATAATCATCAATAATATACAAAGTAATCAGAAACAATCCATAAAATAAATAAAATTAAAGGTTTTTTTTACATTACCTCTTTAGTTGAGTTACGTTAAACTAATTCTTTCTCTCTTAACGATCCTGAATTTATACTCCCTGTTTATTGTAACTTTCTTCTTGTTAAATGGTTTTCCCCTGGTTCTGCTGTAAACTGGTATGATAAGACTTCATCTTGAGCATCGGTATATTAAAATAATCTAAATAAAAATAAAATAAATAAGATATGCAACATAGAATCTTCATTGTTTACAAAATAAAAATGCTTTCAGTTGCTTGTGAAATTTAGGAACATCATCAATATTTCTCAATACTTCTGGTAAAGTATTCCACAAATATGGCCTGATAGCATAAACTCATTTATAAGTTTCTGTACCCATGCCTATTTAATAGAAGATTCTTGTAATAGGAATTTTCCTTGAGAGCATAAATTCCTAATCAATGATGTCAGATAAGATGGAATTTGAGTATTCATGGCTTTAAAAAGCTTCAAATGTTTAAATTCAACATGTTTTTAACTGGTTGCCAATGGAGATTGGTTAGCAATGGGGATACATGATCCCATCTATGACACCCAAAAATTAAGCAAGCAGCTGAATTTTGTAGCTCTTGCAGAGGGCGAATAGAGGCAGGAAGACCAATGTACAGAGAATTACAATACAAAATTACACTAAGAATCAAAAGATTGAACAATTGTATGAAAGTCATTCTTCTCCAATATGTATTGCAAATGCCTCAAATATTGTAGTTTATAATAATCTACCCTTAAAATGTAAAGAATGTGAGGGTGAAAAGTTAACTGGGAGTCAAATAAAAAACCAGATTACAAACTGTAGATTTAAAACATATTTTTTCCCAGTAGTGTGAGAGAGTTAGCATTATGTTTTCGCAAATAATTTGGATCCCTTGAAAAACATAATCTCAATTTTTTTCAACATTCAGCATCAAATGATTTTCATACATACATATCAGAGTTCAGGACGTATCCACTGGAAAATATAATTGTATGTCATCTGCACACATTCTAAACATAATGGAATACACATAACCTAACTGCTCTGTTATCTTACTCTAATTCTCTCTCCACTGTCTCCAGTTATATTAACCTTGTTGTAATGTAACTTTATGAACTCTTTGTACTTGTTAATGTTCCGTTCTGTGTTCACACCCCCTTGTTATATGTAAACCGGCATGATGTGCTGCTGTAAAAAATCATCCTAAGAGGGTCATTTATCATTTTGCGTTAAATAGCAGCTTGTGAAAATTACCTATGTGATACGGAAGCAGGGAAATTAGCCTATCCACACCCCCCTTTTTTTTTATCGTGGGTGCTATTTCTGCTATATTTATAGCATTTTGATAAATCTAGGCTTTAGTGAGTAAAGTAAACTGAAGGACAAGGATCCAAAATGCAAAACGAATTCTTAAGATTAAACAGATATTTTTGAACTTCCAATTTACCTATCTCATGAAATGTTTCCTATAATACAGGGGTTTGACCCAAAAAAGAGGTGCTAACCCCTAAGCTGGTGCTTGCTGCCTCAGAATTAAATAAATTAGGAAGGGACTAAAGATTTGCTGTTAAAAGCTCAATCTTCCTACACAAAAAAGAAGCAAAATCATCTGGCGCAAACTTTATGGAAGAATCAATACTCTTAGTTCCTTCTGTGATTTTCTTAACTGTGTTAAATGTCATGCAGCCGAGAAAAAGATTTTTGAAGCTGTGAGGAATAATATTTTTTCTCCTTGCAGCATCAAATATTCTTTTTTAATCCTTCCTGGTTTGTAAATATTGATCTTGCGTGACATCAGAATGATATTTCCTCCACTTCCTTACGCATTTTCTCATCAACCTTTTACTGTCAACCAGAGTCTGATCAAACCAGGAAACTCTACGGTGCCCTCTATAGATCACCTTACATGTAACTGGAGCAACCTTTTCAATAATAAAATGTAAAGCTGAATCTAAGGAATCAGCAAAATTATCAGTTGAACTACTGTCCAAGCAATCCTTAGCTGTTAACCATTCTCACTGGAATAGGCAATAATCAATAGGAGCCTGAGTTTTCCTAACACTAGCTTCTACAAGAGGGGGTATTCTATTTCTTGAAAAAGTAAAAGAAATAAAATAGTGATCTGACCACAATACAGGTTCAACTTTTAAGTCAGAAAAGTAATATGAATTTGGTAATTAATCAGAAATTAAAACCATTATGCGTGGAATCCAAAATACCCTGTTTAAGGTGTAATGCAGCTAGCAAATCTTCATATTCTTTAAAAACACACTGTGGTTTACAATCCAAATGAATGTTAAAATCATCAACTATTAAAATTTTAGGGGAAATTAAGAATAAAGTCATAAAATAGTCTGATATAGGAAAATGATCTTATATAAAATATCAGGTGGGCAATAAATTAAGGTAACTGCCCAACTATCAGTCTTAAAAGCAATACTTTCACAGACATGTCCAAGCGAAATAGATAAAAATTGAGGCTCCAAAATGGTCTTATAAAAACTAAAACGCCTCTTCCATGTTTATTCTCCCTAACCTGCTAATGAAACCAGTAACCAGGAGAACAGGTTAGATTCCATAACGAAAGATCAGTAGCAGACAACCATGTTTCAGGAAGAAAAAGCAAATCAAATGTAGCATCTTGTAAATAGGAAAAAAATATCATGCTTTTTCCTAAATGATAAAACATTAATATAACCAATATTTAAAGTAGAGCATTCCAAAATAGGTTGTATAACATGTGAGATCGCATTGGATAAACTAGTGTTCTACACTTTGGTTTATTCTTGGGATGAGCAATAAAAGATTGGCTATATCAACCTCTTCTAATACTTACTGGAATAGAACTTCCACTCATAAAGACAAGATGTGTAAAGGAAGAAATGGGTACAATTGATGAAAATATTAACAAAGATGTCAGCAAAGATACCAGCAAAGGGACTAGCAAAGAAACATAGCCCTTTGCCTTGGACATTCGCCAGCAGGTCTAGTATTTTAATGTGCCCATGGACCTCAGATGGTAACGTCGATGAAAAGAGGGCAGAGTTACCTGGCTCCTTCGTGTTCCCAACATCAGATAGTATCCAGATAAAAGTTCATCCAGCAAGCGGCAAGCAATAAAGGACGATGGTAGTAAAGTCTAAAATGCTCAGAGCAGCAATTGACACTGTCAGTCCATGCAGATGCCATCTAGAATAGGCTGGTTAAAAAATGCTTGACTTTGATTAGTCCTGCTTCCTGTTTTGTTCCCTTTCCCTTCCTGCCCTGGATTCAGTCAGTTTAGGGTCAAGTGTAACATCACTAGGCTAGGCACCATGCACTGTTAGCTGCCTTGAAAAGAAAAAAGCAAAAAAAAAAAAGCATTCATGGTTACCCCATATACTTTAATGGGAAACAAAAACAAATGCAAACAAAATTTTTCATTAATTTCTGGGATATTGGCCATTCAAATTCATTTTCCATGAACTGAAACAAATCTGCCTGATTTGGTTTGGATTCCTTATTCATTTAAAATGAATGCACTTCCCTATAAAGTATACAAGGCTCAATATAGAAAAACAAAATCCATAATGCAGGAATAGTAAACTTTGGTTTTTGAATGCAACAAAGGCTTTCAGGATTTTATATGGTTAATATTCATGAGATTAATTAGCATAAATGTAATCCAAAGACACGATAAATTTACATACCATGACCCTCATGAAAATCAGACCTGCTTGCAGCACTCAAGGACTGAAGTTCACCACCACTGCCATAGTGAAAAGGACAATCTTCAAAGCAATTTTCATGGGTAAAATGGCCTGACTGAAATGTATTCTTCTTAAATGCAGCTAATGGTACATGAGCTTCCACAGTATGCATAGTTTTAGTCAGATTAAAAGGAGGCATTCCTGTGAATGTGTTTAGGTTAGGAGAGAAAATCAGTACATATGTATGTAATTTCCAAAAGTATGCATTTTGTATGCACATGGCCATTCACATAAATCACAAGTGCAAAGCATAAACATTGCACCTGCTAATTTTAAAAGGGAAACAAAATGGGTTGTACCCTTTGAGAATTACTGCAATGTATGCGGACTAAAATATCCTATGTCCTTTGCATATTTTATTTATTTATTTATTTACTTTTATATTCCACTTTTTCAGTGCTTCAAAGTGTATTTAAAGTGGACTATTGAAATCTGTTCCCTCCAAAAAAAAAACAAAAAAGAATGTCATGGGTCTGTTGAAAACATATTCAACTAATTGTATAAAAAAGGGCACTAGTAAAAATGTCAGTTCTGATACCATAATCTCCAGCTGAAAATTAATTTGCTCTGTTGCTGTCATTCATCTGCCTACCAATTCTCAATTTTGTTGATTCTGTGATACCTATCTGAACTTGAAAAAAGAAAAAAGACTGTAGACCAAAGAAAATATTAAGATTTAATTTCTTCATTCTGCTACTTTTCACACTCCCACAAAGTGACTCCTAGAAGATTTGAAAGCTCTGAAGCTATATAACTCTGGATGCTGCCATTCTGTTAGTCAAGACACCCAGCCACAATAGAAGAGTAACCTCAAAGATATTGGGGTAGATTTTAAAAGCTCTGCGCACGTAAATCCAGCAGGATTTACGCGCGCAGGGCACTCGCGTGCCGGCACGCCTATTTTGCATAGGCAGCCGGCACGCGCAAAGCCCTGGGACATGCGGGGCTTCGTAAAAGGGACATTAGGGGGCGTGTTTGGGGGCATGTCCAGGGTCAGGGGGCGGTCTGGAGTGGGTCCGGGGGCATGGTGACGGTTCGGGGGCGGGCCGGGAGGGCGGTCCCAAGTCCCTCGGCACTGCGTCCTGTGCCGGGGGATGCCGAGGCGGCGCGCGCAAGTTACGCCTGCCTCAAGCAGGTGTAACTTGCACAACAAAGGTGGGGGGGGGGGGGGATTTAGGTAGGGCTGAGGCGGCCTCGGAGGGAACAGAGGCAGGCTATGCACGTATCTTATAAAATCCGGTGTACTTTTGTTTGCGCCGGTTGCACGAACAAAAGTACGCGCGCGCGTACTTTTTTAAGATCTTTCCCAATGGAGTTTAATAGTGTTCATATTATAGTACTACCAAAACCCGGTACAGATTTAGAAAAACCAGAATCATACAGGCCCATGTCCCTTCTGAATAGTGACCTAAAAATACTGGCTAAAATATTGGCGGAAAGACTTAACCTGGTGATTCCATTCTCGGCACAATAAGTGGGATTTGTAAAGGGTCGAACGGCTACTAGCCATATTGTCAAAGTGTTGTCCGCAATACAGTTCTGTCAACAACATGGAACCCCAGCTTTAGTTATCAGATTTGACACCGAGAAAGCTTTCAACAGGGTATCATGGCCATATATGTTCTCCATGTTACACAGATATGGCCTAGAGGGCAAATTTCTCCAATACCTTCAGCTGTTATATGAGTCACCCACCTCAAGGATTATAGCCAATGGCACACGATCTGGACCAGTTTCCATCCAGAGAGGGGTTCGTCAGGGATGCCCATTGTCCCCACTTTTGTATATCCTCACTATTGACCCGCTTTTACGAAAAATTATGGCTCATACGGACGTACGGGGGTTTGAGAGGGCACAACAGATATTCAAAGTGGCGGCATTTGCGGACGATGTCCTAGTGTTTTTAATGGACCTGCCACATCTTTAGAACCTCTGCTGTCCACTCATGAGCTGTTCGAATCATTTGCAGGGCTCAAAATTAACAGGGAAAAAGCCAAAGCTATGGATATCACAAATGGAATTAAAGCCAATTGGATAGGTTATGGGCCAATGAAGAAATTAAATATTTAGGAGTCAAGATTCCAGTGGCCCTTGATTCTATATATCAGATCAATATTAACCCAAATATTATAGACACCATGGAGGTTTTGAAGAGGTGGCAGGGATGCCACCATCATTAAAAGGCCGTATCCATTTATATCAAATGATAATTTTGCCTAAATGGCTATATACCCTGCAGATGCCCCCAATATGACTCCAAACTCAGGACTTTCAAACTATTAACAAAGATCTCCATCAGTTTCTTTGGGGAGGGGGGGGGGAAGCCTGTATCCCCTTACAAATGTTACAACAATCAATCAGGGCGGGGGGACTGGGTTGCCCTGACTTGGCCCAATACAATATGGCGTGTAACTTACGTTTCATATGTGTTTGGATTATGAATCTTCCCATTACTTATCTTATCAATTATTAACATTGTGGTATGGGGTACCCTTCTTAAACGTGCTTTTACATATGGAGTCACGCCATATCCCAGCTGAATTAAAAGGCCACCTCCTTGTTTCCACGTGTAGAAAAACTTGGGCACAGCTTTGTAAAAAACTTAAGCAGCCTCAAGGCATTACTCCAATGTTATGTCTGGTCAATAACCCGTACTTTATCCCAGGTGAAGGGAATTCGCCTTTTCTGCATTGGCAGAAGGCAGTTCTACAATATTTATACCAACTGTTTCAACCCCTGACTGGAACTTTGTTTAGTCTTTTGGAGCTCCAGCTACAATTTCACCTTCCTCATACGGATTTCTATACCTTCTTACAAATCTGGCATTTTATGCAGATGTATGCTGCGAATTGGCACACGACTCGCAGCACTGTGGTGCTGCAAAAACTGTTATCTAGCAAGTCTTCAAAGGGTCCTGCTATATCTACCTTTTATAGAGAATTAGGGGCTTGTTGCTCAGAGGGTAGCCACCTGCAAACGTTATTTAACAAATGGAGTGACTGGTCAAAATTTAGTCTGTCCTATGAGAGTTTTTTGAGAACTTTTTCTCAGATCCCTAAAATTACTACCAACGAGGACCTGCAGGAGACCCAATACAAGTTTCTGTGGCAGGGGTTTATATCTCCAACACAAGCCTTTAAGTTTGGACTTTGTGATTCCCCTACTTGTACAAAATGTGGACTAACCCCTGGTTCCTTTTATCATATGTTTTGGGAATGCCCTCATATACAAGTATTTTGGAAAGAAATTCGGGGGTTTTGTATGTCTATATGGCAGTGCAAAATACCTATAGATCCTGGTTTGTGGCTATTTGGGGCTCCATCAACTTTACGGGGTGCTAAGTTGGCTTAATTGCGGCTGTTTATCACCAAGGCTGCAGTGGTGGGGAAGAAGGTGATTTTAACAAAATGGCTGGAGGACAAAGCCCCTGATAAAGATCAATGGTTTAAACAGCTGCTTCGGCTCTGTACCCACGAGCTTTACCTCACACAACACCAATAGCCCTCCAAGCTGACAGAGAATGCTGGGGTATGGGCTCCTTTCTTACATTGTATCCAACCCACGACGCAAGCCCCTTGAGAAATGGAGACAGGACTGATTGGAATGCTGACCCCTCACACCAGACAACACATGTCTTTTCCCGGTTTCCTCTCTTACAGCGCACTCTGGCCCTCACTCGAGTTGTCTGACTTAGATTCCCACTACTTGGACTCATTCTACTCCCTAATATGTGTAAGAAATGGGGGGGGGGGGGGAGGGGGAGGGTCTATGGCATCTGGAATAAGGAAACTGATATGTAACATTTGTTTTCTTGACTTTCTGGTTACTGTTGTTTGATACCCGAGCATTATATTATACTTGTGGTATTGAGGATACTCAGATGGGGAGTATTAACTACCTTTCGCTAAGATTGATTTCTGCTCTGACTCCCTTTGCTGGACCCATATCAGGCAAGGCAAGCCATGGCACAAAAGGATTAAGGGGGTCATTTTCCAAGGAGTTACCACAGGAGATAATTCCGCAAATCGCGCTAACAGCCGTTAACGCGATTTGCGAATGCAAATTTTTGATTTTGTATGCAGGGGGGCGGAGTTGGGGTGGAGCATATGTAAAGTAGGAAAGCATTATCGTGTGCGGCGAAACAGCCGCAGTGTTAGCGCGGCCAATAGCTACAACCCTTTCATTTGCGGTATGTTGTGTGCTAGAGGCCGGTAAAAGTTTATTGCGGTTCACGATGTGTCCAGACAGCCTGTTTCAGTATACTGCAGGGGAGGGAGAGAGGGAGAGAGCCTTGCTATAGTGTCTCTTCCCTAGACAGGTTTTTGTATCCCTATGAGAGGCCCACCTAGTAACTCGAGGTGGGGATTAGGTATGAGTGTAGGGGGTTGGGGGCCACTTTCACATTCAATATGAGACGTACGGACAGAACAGTGGTCCATCAAGCTAGGTGGAGAGAACATTGTCCAAATCTCATCTTGGAGTGAGTTTCCTCACTCCGAAGGCCAGCAAATCTTCACAAGAGACCACTGTTCTGTTCGTACGTCTCATGTTGAATGTGAAAGTGGCCCCCAACCCCCTACACTCATAACTAATCCCCACCTCGAGTTACTAGGTGGGCCTCTCATAGGGATACAAATACCTGTCTAGGGAGTAGACATTATAGCAAGTCTCTCTCTCTCTCTCCCCCCCAAACACACTGTGATATATACTTGCAATGTAACCCAAATTGGGTTAATAGTGCAACTTGCACTAAGAGTATATTGCAATATGCATGCTTATTAGCATAAGGTAACACCCCCTTTTTGGTATCGTGTGCGATATTGGAAAATGAGGCCCTAAATGAGAAATGACAAGCAATCATGGATACCTTACCTCAGTATCTAAATTGCTTTGCTTTAATGTATGTTTATGATATGGTATTAATTTGTTACTGTTGCATTCACTTGGGGGCGGATTTTCAGAGCCCTGCTCGCCTAAATCTGCCCAAAACCGGGCGGATTTAGGTGAGCAGGGCCCTGCGTGCCGGTGAGCCTATTTTACATAGGCCTACCGGTGCGCGCAGAGCCCCGGGACTCGCGTAAGTCCCGGGGTTCTCCGAGGGGGGCATGTCGGGGGCGAGCCCGGTCGTCGCGGCGTTTAGGGGGCATGTCGGCAGCGTTTTGGGGGCGGGTACGGGGGCGTGGCTATGGCCCGGGGCGGTCCGGGGGCGTGGCCGCGCCCTCCGTACCCGCCCTCCATACCCGCCCCCAGGTCGCGTCCTGGCGCGCAACAGGCCCGCTGGCGTGCGGGGATTTACTTCTCCCTCCCGGTGAGGGGAGGGTGTTAGAGGATTCCCTCCAAGGCCGCTCCGATTTCGGAGCGGCCTTGGAGGGAACGGGGGTAGGCTGCGCGGCTCGGCGCGTGCCGGCTATACAAAATCAATAGCCTTGCGCGCGCCGATCCAGGTTTTTAGCAGATACGCGCGGCTCCGCGCGTATCTACTAAAATCCCGCGTACTTTTGTTTGCGCCTGGAGCGCCAACAAAAGTACGCCAACGCGCCTTGTTTGAAAATCTACCCCTTGATGTATACCGCTGATTGAATATATAATGCTGTATTTTCTTAAGGATGTGCATATGTTCAGATTCAAGTGTCAAATCCTCAATTGTTATTATGCCACACTATGTATTTCAATATTTTTCTATGATTTGAAAAATCCTATTAAATGATTTGAAAAATCCTAATAAAAATAATAATTAAAAAAAATTAATTCCAAAGTATGCAAATATATCTCATGCATATCTATTGGGGTAGATTTTCAAACAAGGCGCGTTGGCGTACTTTTGTTGGCGCTCCAGGCGCAAACAAAAGTACGCGGGATTTTAGTAGATACGCGCGGAGCCGCGCATATCTGCTAAAAACCTGGATCGGCGCGCGCAAGGCTATTGATTTTGTATAGCCGGCGCGCGCCGAGCCGCGCAGCCTACCCCCATTCCCTCCAAGGCCGCTCCGAAATCGGAGCGGCCTTGGAGGGAATCCTCTAACGCCCTCCCCTCACCTTCCCCTCCCTTCCTCTACCTAACCCACCCGCCTGGCCCTGTCTACACCCCCCCCCCCCTTACCTTTCTCCAGGGATTTACGCCTCCCGGAGGGAGAAGTAAATCCCCGCGTGCCAGCGGGCCTGTTGCGCGCCGGGACGCGACCTGGGGGTGGGTACGGAGGGCGCGGCCACGCCCCCGGACCGCCCCGGGCCATAGCCACGCCCCCGTACCCGCCCCCAAAACGCTGCCGACACGCCCCCTAAACGCCGCGACGACCGGTCCCGCCCCCGACACGCCCCCCTCGGAGAACCCCGGGACTTACGTGAGTCCCGGGGCTCTGCGCACGCCGGTAGGCCTATGTAAAATAGGCTCACCGGCGAGCAGGGCTCTGAAAATCCGCCCCATTGTGAATATCCTGAAATCAGACTGATTGGAATTTGGATAATGGGCGGGGATAAGGAGATATACTTGTAGGACTGGGTTAAGAATCACTTACAAGCTTACAAAATCTGCCTGTATGGGAGGTGGACCTTAGTGCTGTGTTGTGGTTGGTGCAGCCTAGAGGGTGAAGCCCCTAGGCCCACACCGACCGATGGTGAGCATACCCTGTGATGGGACTCCATCCTCCAGATCTTCACCTTCACCAACCCCTTTTCCCGCAGGTTGAGCCCTTGTGTTCCAGGGGCCATCAGGACGTAAGCGATAGTTCTACAGAGTAAGTAGAGACAGTGGGTCCAGGGTCAGCTTGAGTTGGGACAAAGAGCAAGCAAAAGTAGTCAAGTCCAGGCAAGGGTCAATCCAGAAGTCAGTCCAAGCAGAAGCAGGAGAAAGGCAAGGGGACTAATAAGGCAGGGCAGGATGGACAAGACGAAGCAAGGCAGGCTGAAGAGCAGGAACAGTAGCAACATACTTTGCACAAGGCGAAGAGACCTGCGGCTGAGGCACCAACTGAGAGAGCAGCTGGAGCTTAAATCCCCAGTCAGCTCTGACATCTCCCTGCGCGGCAGATGTTTTCCCGCCACGAGGTCTTTAAGTTCTTGCATGCGCCGCACTCACAAACCTATGGGGACCAGAGGGAGGAGCATGGCGATAGCATCCCACCCGCATCAGAGACTCGATTGGAAGCGGTGGCTCCTGGGGGTGAGTGCAGTTTTTTGCTGGGCGGTCCTGCAGCCAGCCAAACATAACACTGCCCAATAAGGAATTTATCAGGCAAATTCTTTAGAAACTTCTAAGTTTGTTCCTTGAAGAAAGTTATTTTATGTCCTCAGAACAAAATTATCCTATAGACAGGCTGATTCAGTAAAGTGCGGCCGCGGTTACCCTGCTTCTAACCCGCTTTCTACTCACAATTTGGCCGAGTTAGTCCAACCCGCGATTCACTATCCCTTTTAACCCATCCTTACCGCTTCTTTAAATCAACGGGAAACCCTTTCCGCCCGTGGCATGTATATGAGATGTAAACGATCGGATTAGCTATTCCCTCCCATACAGTAACGTGCGCCCCGATTATAGCTTTTTTAACCTGCAGTTTTGCCGCGTGTTTAACCTGCTAACTTACCACCTACCCTTACCCCTGCGTTAGTGTGGAGCATCATGTCAGAGAGACGAAATTTCACGGGCAAACGACCCCCTCACCCCCCCGGGGACAAGAGCCAGGATCGGGCAAACTTTCCCCCAGCCCCCGCTCACCTGCCCTGGTCGCGTCCATATACAGCTCCGGAGCAGGAAGGAAGGACCTGTTGTTTCCAAGCATAACCTACACTCTTGCCTGCCCAACCTAAAATCCAACGCGCTGGGAACGCCACTCTTCAGATCGCGACTAATCCCATCCCCCAGCCCCCGCTCACCTGCCCTGGCCGTGTCCATGGGTGCCGGTCTCCGGGGCAGCCCCAGTCCTCTCTCCCATCCTCCCGGGGGCAGCTGGCAGCGAGAGCCACCCGGGGCGGATCGCGAGGCGGCTTCCAGCAGCCCTCGCCGGCAAGGGTGCATGAACGCACGCCGTGACCTGAGCGCCCGGCTGAACATCCGAGGTCACGGCGTGCGCTCATGGCAGTGAAGGTACATGAATGCACGCACGCCGTGACCTGAGTGCCCCGCTGGATGTCAGAGGTCACGGCGTGCGCCCATTCACCATCGCCGGTGAGGGCTGCTGGAAGCCGCCTCGCGATCAGCCCCGGGCTGCTCTCGCTCTCACCGCCGGCTGCCCCCGGGAGGATGGGAGAGAGGACTGGGGCTGCCCCGGAGACCGGCACCCATGGACACGGCCAGGGCAGGTGAACGGGGGCTGGGGGATGGGATTAGTCGCGATCTGAAGATTGGCTTTCCCGGTGCATTGGATTTTAGGTTTTTAGGTTTTCTTTTGCTTAAAGTTGGGATCCACTTCCTGGTACCTGTCATTTCAAATGTCATTTGAAATGACATTTGAAATGACAGGTACCAGCGCACCCAGGATACTGTATAGGCGCTGTATAGCGCCTATACAGTAAAATGGATTGCACTTCATGGACGTGCATTGGACGCTCGTTGGACGCGGCTTGCATTTGCATGCCATTTAAATACAGTATCGAGCGGTATGTGATCCAGACTGTGCTTGCAGCAAACGCGGGTGCGCCCGGCACTAATGCACCTCTTTCTGCCGCACCTTACTGTATTGGCCTGAGAGTCTGCAGTGTTCATTACTGTATGGAACTCAGAAATGGAATACAATGACTTGGAGTCCATACTTAGAAATACAAACTGAAAAGGAAATAGAAGATTTCTGTTTTTCTTCTGAGCTGTCATCTCAGTCAGAGTAAAATTTAAACAATGTGATTCTCTAAGGAGATAACATTTCCCCCAATGAGGAAATTTTCCAGATGTTCTCAGCATGAATAATTCTTTCACGGTTACAGCCATACATAGGTACAAAATTTCCATTTGAAAATGTGCAGATATGCACAGCACAGATACAAAGGTGCCCACAGACACTTGGCTTGCATTGGGGCAGGTGCAAAATGCATGCTGAAATGCACAGTGCCTAAAGGAAGGAAAAAGGAAGAGTTCATAGAGGGAGGGTTTGAAATGTCATTCCAGAGTTAGAAAAGGGGTAGGGTCAAAGCAAGGGAAAGATTAAAACAAAATAATCTGGGAAATAAGAATAAATCTAGAACAGGATTTAATGAAACGAATGAGGCTGTGCATACATAGTGAGAGACTGTGGGGCGGATTTTAAAAGCCCTGCTCGCGTAAATCCGCCCGGATTTACGCGAGCAGGGCCTTGTGCGCCGGCGCGCCTATTTTCCATAGGCCTGCCGGTGCGCGCAGAGCCCCGGGACTCGCATAAGTCCCGGGGTTTTTTGTCGGGGCGTGTCGGGGGTGGGGCTGATCGCAGCGTTTTGGGGGCGGGACACGGCGTTTCGGGGGCGAGGCCGCGCCCTCCGGAACCGCCCCTGGGTTGCGTCTCGGCGCGCCAGCGGCCCGCTAGCGCGCGTGGATTTACATCTCCCTCCGGAAGGCGTAAATCCGTGGACAAAGGTAGGGGGGGGTTTAGATAGGGCCGGGGGGGTGGGTTAGGTAGAGGAGGGGAGGGCGAAAGAGAGTTCCCTCCGAGGCCGCTCCGATTTCGGAGCGGCCTCGGAGGAAATGGAGGCAGGCTGCGCGGCTCGGCGCGCGCCGGCTGCCCAAAATCGGCAGCCTTGCGCGCGCCGATCCTGGATTTTAGCAGATACGCGCAACTACGCGCGTATCTACTAAAATCCAGCGTACTTTGTTGGCGACTGGTGCGCCAACAAAAGTACGCGAACGCGCATTTTTTAAAAATCTTCCCCTGTGTGTGTGGGGTAGGTGGGCGGGGGACAGAGGATTAGTTAACCACTCAGCTTAGATTTTGTCTAAAGCAGTGGTAAATATATTTGATTTGGAGAGATCCTGGAAGCACATAAATGTGCCTCAAATTTTGAGTGAGACATTCAAGGGAGATAGCACTGTGGGTAGAGTTCAGATCATTAATAGTATGTCTACAGTAGCCCTTCCTCCTACCTGGTCTGAATATTAATTGTGTACAAATGCCAATCAATTATTTTTTAGCAGAATATCTATTTCTCAGGGATTATTTTTGCAGGGGCAATTGTTTTGTGTTTCATTTTGTGTGGATTTTTAAATTTGTGTTTCAGTTTGTTTGATGTTTATTTCTGTTTCTTTCATTTACTGAATCAAAATACACATTAAATAATAATAATTAGGAAAAAACAAAATTAAGATGTCAACCCCGCTTCCCCACTCTCATAATGTGGTCTGCAAAATTGAAAGGGCCAGGAGTGATCTCCAATAACTCCTGGTTCAAAAATGGCATTGGCTGGCCCTGAAGCCAGCATCATTTTACTGTACAGCCATATATCAGCTGACTGGGGGAACGGGGCTTATAGGGAAGGTGGAAGAGCTTAATTTTGGTGGCTCTCAGGGGGGGGGGGCAGGGGTTGTTAAACTTCTGAAACAAAAATCAACAGAAAAAAAATGGAATTTTGGAGATTTTTTTCATCTTGTTTAAAAATAAATTCATATCCTTAGTAGTTTTAAGACTGTCGAAATTCAACAAAACCCAAATTTGTCCCTATTCACCTATTTTTTGGTGAAGTAGAAATTGAGTAAATTAAGTTCATTGTCTGTAAGAAAAGAGATGAACAGAGAATGAACAACTTTGTAAAAGAAGGGAGATTGTTTATTGATCAAAAGCAGTTCTGTGTTTTTACCGCCATTGATTGAGTTCATAGGATAGCAAATAGTTTCTATACATAATGTCTACTCTTTCTAATTAAAAACAGTGTTGCATAGCAATTAGTTACTTGTAGTTTATTACTTTGCATAACTGAGAAATATAACTGATTACATTTGTCCAGGGCTTTATTTCTGAGGATATTTGACAGTATATAGTACCAGCGCCTTTATTTCCTCTACATTGGCCCCTGGGAAATGGCAGGAGATGGGAGGCTGGATTAGTAGCTCTTCTCTGCTTTACAGTGCACTGGGCAACAGCAGCAGCATCAGATTTATATGCTGCGGCCTTGGACAGCACCAGAACCTGATAATTCATTCTATATCTATACTATATTATTCATACTATTAACCATTCTGTACCATATAATTTTATTTTCTGTTATTAGCATTATTATGCATTTTTTCTTTCTTTTCCTTTTAACCACTTTGAGGCCAATATTTGACGCTACTTAGCCGGATAAATAGGGACTTAACCAGCTAAGTGGCAGCCACTAAATATCCAGCTATGTTCAATGGCCACTACTTAGAGACAGAGAAGAGCAATCAAAATGATAAAGGAGATGGATCGGCTCCCCAATGTAGAAAAGCTAAAGAGGTTACGGCTGTTCAGCTTGGAGAACAGATGGATAAGGGGGGGGGGGGGGGGGGGATATGATAGAGGTCTATAAAACCATGAAAGGACTTGAATAGGTAAATGTGAATCAATTATTTACTCTTTCAAATAATACAAGAGGCTAGGGGGCACTCCATGAAGTTAGCAAGCAGCACATTTAAAATAAATCAGAGAAAATTATTTTTCACTCTATGCACAATTAAGCTCTGGAATTAATTGCCAGAGGATGTGGTTAAGGCAGTTACTGTAGCTGGGTTTAAAAACGGTTTGGATAAGTTCCTGGAAGAGGAGTTCATAAACTGCTATTAGTCAAGTTGATTAGGGAATAGCCACTGCTTTAGTATCATGTGATCTATATAGTGTTTGGGTACTTGCCAGGTACATGAGGCATGGATTGGCCATTGTTGGAAACAGGATGCTGAGTTTGATGGACCCTTGGTCTGACCCAGTATGGCAACTTCCTATGTTCTTATGTTCTTAAGTATTTATCCAGCTAAGTAGATAGCTGGATATCTTGGGGGTGGGCAATAGGCGGATTGAGGTGGGGCTACTTATGTGGTTACCTTAAATGGATAAGTGCCGATATTCAGGCTTATCCAGTAAGTTAACGGAATAAGTTAGACCTGCTCAGTAACAGGTCTAAAATTAGCCAGATATTACTTTACTTATTTGACTCAGGAGCAGCTCAAGGCAATCTGCTGCCTGAGGTGAAGGATGGAATGGCGCCCCCCCATGGCCTGGTGCAGATGAAATCACTGTGGGCCAGGGCAAGGGGAAGGCAATGGAGGGTGAAGTGACTTTCCCAAGGTTACAAGGAATGGCAATAGGATTTGAACCCTGGCTTCCTTTGATGGCAGTCCACTGCTCTAACCACTCAGTTTTTCGGCCTGTTATTTTTTTGTTCTCAGTTTTCGGTATCCGCACTAGGGGGCACTGGAAAAATGTTTAATGGGGTAGAGCGGCCTTTGGCTGCCCCACCCCTTGGATCTAGAAATAGGTCTCCTCCATTCCCTATTGCCTGCCTCCCACCCTTCTCCAGGATCTGCCCCCTGGGAGTGTGAGAGGTTGATGAATGGTGGGCGTCTGTGTGTGACACACTCTCTCTTAGGGCTAATACAAGGGCATTAGATTCCCTAGACAAACCTTACAGCCTTTCATTCCCCCTTCCCTCCCCTCCCCACATAATTAAAACTTATGCATTCTTTTCCATTTTAAAATGTATTAACTTCCCCAACCTAAAATGGCAGATTACATATGGAAAATAGATATTCAAAGTACAATTTTCTGAAGTAAAAATATCACTTACAACAATATATATATTATATAGGCATACACTGCAAAATATAACAACACACTTTCAATAATAATAGTTTAATAGACTTAATAAACTACCTTTCTCATAGTAATCGAGGCGGTTTACTGGATCCCATATGGTATTAGGCCTATGGTAAAGTGCACTGGGTGTGGACATGGCCCACAGAAAGCCAGGAATAAACTGAACTACAATTCCAGTATAGTAAGCCTTCCACATGATAATTGCCAGCACTCAACCTATAAAAAAGCCATACTGCAAATATTACATTAGGCCCTAAACACCAATACACCTTCTATTAGGAAAACAGATTAAAGTCAGATTGTTGTAAATCCCTACACAGAAACTGCATGCTAGCAGAATACCTAGAGTCTCAGTCACTCAAGCAGAACAGAAATGAACAGAGATGGACTCTCACCAAATACAGAATACAGAGATCACACACATGTGCACAGGCACTCTCTCTGATAGACACACACATTCATACACACACACACACACAAACCTTCTCATATATACACATGCACACACACACACACACACACACACACCCTCCCACCATTCTCTCATACACACATACACCACCCGCACCACCCTCTCATTCACACACACACACACACACACACACACACTCCCTCACCCACCCATACATACATCCTTACCCACCCACCCTCTCATACACACACATTCATACATACATACATACATGCACACATACACACACAACACTCTCTCATATATACACACCCACCACACTCTCATACACACACACACACACACACTTATACCCTCACCATCCACTCATACACACACCCCATCCCACCACCCTCTCATTCACACACACCCACACATACCCACCCTCACCCATATACACTCCCTCACCCACCCATACATACACCCTTACCCACCCACCCTCTTATATACACACACAGGCTCTCACCCACCTCCAACACATACACAAGCAGTCACACATCTACCCAGGTAGGCAGTCCCTCACCCGCACACACATGCAGGCAGTTACCCACACACAACCATAGGGCCTAGGCCTTTTTTTTTTCAGCCGCCAATAGGATGGAGTCCACTGTTGGCCACCGCATCCTCCTCCTCTCTTAGGTTCCAGTTGTGGGGTGGGCGGCAGGAGGATTCGTGTTTATCCTGACGTCATCTCCTGCTGCCTGGGGCCAGAAGAAGATGACGTCGGGATAAACGCAACTCCAGCTGCCTGGAGTTAGGGACATGTGTTGCTACTTAGTGGATCGGGCAGAGGTTTAATTTATCCCTGCCCGATCCGTTGTTTGACTCTGGGGACAGGATGAGGCGGTGGCTGCAGTAGAGGTGTTTTGGAGGGGCTCTTTTTACTCAGTGCCTGGATGTATAAATTCTTTTAAATATAGAGATAGTACAAGATATAGAGGGATCCTTATTCCAAGGCATTTAGCCAGATAACGGGCTAAATCCTGACTTTTGAATAGCTAGGGAAGTTATCTGGCTAAAAATAAGTAGGATATAAATGAGGTGTTCCAGGTGCATTATGGGGCAGAGCAAAAGTATCCTGACAACATAGCCAGTTTTCAGATTCATACTGCTAAATTAGCTGGATAACTTTAGGTCTGTCTCAGAGCTGTCCCAAAGTTATCCAGCTGCATGTGGTTGGATAACGTAAGACATAACTGGCTATATTCAAAACAAAATAGTGGATTAAGTGGCAAGTATTTAAAAAAAAAAAAAAAGAAAAAGTGAACTGCAGGCCTGTGGCCTGATTCACATATTTACCCAACATTTTGAAAATGGGTCCTGCTGGACTGAGAAACCCCCAACCCTTTCAAATGCAAGTAAAAAAAGAAATGTGGGGTCTGCTGGCTGTCCTCCCCCTTTTCCTCACCCCCCTCTCTGGTTCCACTGTCAGTAGCAGCAGTAAGGCCCTCTTCCCCACACTAACCACCCCATCCATCCAGTACCTTTAGAAATCCTATCCAAGTGCCGGGATCATGGTATCATACAATCCCAGTCGTTACTGATGTAGCTGTGGCAATGTCCTGGATAACACGATTTATCTAAGAATGGATGCCGTTTTTCTCTGACATAATCACTATACTGTACCGTCCTCTTTATTGGCAAATGTTATCACTATTTCATAACCATTAGATAAGTGACTAAGCATTTGTTCATTTTCCTAATAGAATTTCTTTCAAGTCCTATTACATGCCACATGATTAATTTTGTTACAGGGAATCAGAACAGGTAGGCACTATTTTGATTTAGCAAATGTTCTTGAAAATGGTGTTGCGAAAGAATATGGGTCAATACATCATTTCATTTCTTATTGAACTAATGATATACTCTAAGTCCAACTTAAGTTGAAATGATCCATAGGCGTACGGCACAAATGATAGTCCCTTGGACAATACTGATAATTCTTCTGACGATATTACACAATCAGACATAGGAGTACTTGGAAGAAGTACTGAATGAATCATGTGAGATATTTTCAGAATCAGAGGGTGTGTGGAGTCTAGTTACTAGCATGTAGTCCTCCAATGAGCAGAAGCAGGGGGAAGCAAGGGGGCAAAAAACAGCCTCCAGGAAGACCAATTAATGGAGTGTGTGAGAAATGCCCCTGTCTTTTTACCTTCAGGTATGCCCTCATCTCCAGCCCACGTCCCAGCAGCAGCACCACCCAAGGATCCAGAGAAAGAGAGGAGATCCCACAAGACATCAGAGCTGTGGAGGCACCTTAGAGTTGGGGGAATAGGGTTTTGCAAAATGCATTCAGTGTTACAAGGCCATCAGAAGAGGAAAAATACTGGGCCATCTTAATAAGAACAGTGGCATGCAGCATCATTAAAAAACAGAAACACTTATTAGAATTGGTTTCAGGAAAGTCTGCCAATACTAGTTTGGGGACCCCATCTACCACTCAAAGCAGCAGCAGGAAAGCCAGAGAAAGGGGAAAATGTGTCTCACAAACCAATCTCTTTCCTCCATTGAGGCAAGCGTCAAGTCTCAATGGGACAGATGGCGTGCTTTACCACATCACTGTCTTCAAGTCAGAGGCAGACAGCCTCAAAGGTGGTGACATGGTGGATTATGAAATTGATTCCCTGGAAGACCAGTCCTGCAGATCATGGACAACATGTAATTTAAGAGGCTGCTACATCTCTTAGCCTTCAGGGGTAGAATTTAAAAGATGCGCGCTCACATGGATACGCCCGTTTTATAACACGCGCATGCCGGCGCGCACGTGTTATAAAATCGGGTAGTCGCACGCACGTGTGCGCCGGATTTTACAATCCACATGCACATGTGCGGGCGGCGCGCACGCAGGGGTGGGGGATTTTACAAAATTATGCACAGCGACGCAATCGGGCCTTTCCCAGTTTCCTCCCAGTCCGCTCCAATTGGGAGGGAACATCCCTATCACCCTGCCTGATCTTCCTACCCTTTCCCTTCTCCACCCCGACCCCTATCCCCTACCTAAGCAAATGAATTTTTGTTATTTTTGTACTTACTGCTCCGTTGGAGCAGAAGCAGCTTGCGCATGCCGGCCGACTGCTGGCACATGCTTCCACAGGACTGCTGGCTTCCGTCCCACCATGCCTCGCCCCCCCGACCTGCCCATTTTTAAGGGCCTGTCACTTGTGTGGGCATCGGCAGTTACATACGTGGCTGGGCCCTTTTTAAAATGTGCGCGGTGCGCGCAGGGCCCGACCACACGCGTAACTACCAGAGTTTGCACATGTGGCCGATTTAAAAATTGGCAATCAAATACAGTTTCTTCCCAGATAACATTTAGTAGGCAGATTATACCTGCCTTGAACTCTCAGTACTGTACTTGTATGCAAGCACAGCTGACCAAGGTGGAAAGGGGTAGCATCCATTTCTCCAGCAACATCTGAAGTTGCCATTTTTTAAGAGGTATTAATGGATAGATTATCCAACTCTCTCAAACACTTTTATATCTGCTAATAGACTTGCAGAACTGAAATTGGATTTTCCTGTTTTCGACAGTTTTTGGGTGGGACATTTGGGTGACCTGGTTCAGTGTTCAGGATGAAGCATTATAGGGTCTATGTGATCAGCTGAAGGCCTGGGTAAACCAATGGGGTTATTGGCAAACTGGTGATATGTGCACAGCTATGTATTTTCAGAATGGTATAGCTGTATACTTTAAAATATACCTGCCTCCACATTTTATTCTGGGTTGTTACATGTAGATTGTTACAATTATTTCATGTTTAAAAAATATATGTGCATTTTTTTTAATGTGTAAAGTATACAGTATGTTTTCCTTCATTACAAATATAAACATGTACTGAAACATATGCTTGTACTCTGGGGCAGAAATACATGGTATTTTATAAGATATGCTGCACACAGCTTATAAAATACTACTAGTATATATCTCCACAGGCCCACTTAAATGCACAAATTGTGCACTTCTTACAGTTTTGAAAGTTGGATTTCCTGTATAACAATAATTATGTTTATTGTCATCACAACCTTAACGGACAAAAAACTAATGTGATAGAATCAAGCATGCTGTACAATGAACTCTAATTGAATTGGTTTTTCCCTAAGTGTAGCTAATTATTTCTATATTTTTGTCTTATACCATTGGAAAAATTACATCTAACACATTTATTGTAATATTTTACTGTCAGTGAAGTAGAACAATTGTTAAAACAGATATCCTGAGTATATTAAAGATTGGCTTAATAGTTTTATTGTAGAAAGAATTGTACATCTAACTTTACATATAAACAGCTTTGTATGCATTATTCCACTTGCAAAATGTTTCATTTACATAGCTTTTTTCTTGTTACAGAATCCTTATCATGTTTTTGGTAAATAATAGAACTGAGTAAATTGTGAAGAGCAGCAGTGCTAAATTGAAAAATTGTTTCTGTAATACACTGAAATCCTACTAAATTGTGCATTAAAAAATAAGTAATATATTCATTAGTTTCAATAAGACAGCTGCCAAAAGAGATTCTAAACCTACTATTTTAACAGAAAATGTGCTTTCATGTCCTTTCACTGGAGACAATCATTGTGTCACTACAACTTCATTGATATAAGAAAATAAGTGCCAGCAATTGTGTTGTTTGTTTTGGTACCTATTGGTTTTTGATCTTGTCACAATCTTCTACATGTTGTTTTCACTAGGCTAGTCTGTGGTGCAAACATATGTCATACATTATAAGGTGTTAATGAATCTGTCTCTCCATATTCCTCATAATTCCTCACAAGTTTGTAACCATTAGGGATGTGAATCGTGTCCTCGATCGTCTTAACGATCGATTTCGGCTGGGAGGGGAGGGAATCGTATTGTTGCCGTTTGGGGGGGTAAAATATCGTGAAAAATCGTGAAAAATCGTTAAAAAATCGAAAAATCGAAAAATCGAAAAACCGGCACATTAAAACCCCCTAAAACCCACCCCCAACCCTTTAAATTAAATCCCCCACCCCCAAATAACTTAAATAACCTGCGGGTCCAGCGGCGGTCCGGAACGGCAGCGGTCCGGAACGGGCTCCTGCTCCTGCATCTTGTCGTCTTCGGCCGGCGCCATTTTCCAAAATGGCGCCGAAAAATGGCGGCGGCCATAGACGAAAAAGATTGGACGGCAGGAGGTCCTTCCGGACCCCCGCTGGACTTTTGGCAAGTCTCGTGGGGGTCAGGAGGCCCCTCACAAGCTGGCCAAAAGTTCCTGGAGGTCCAGCGGGGGTCAGGGAGCGATTTCCCGCCGCGAATCGTTTTCGTACGGAAAATGGCGCCGGCCATACGCGTATGGCCGGCGCCATTTTCCGTACGGAAAATGGCGCCGGCAGGAGATCGACTGCAGGAGGTCGTTCAGCGAGGCGCCGGAACCCTCGCTGAACGACCTCCTGCAGTCGATCTCCTGCCGGCGCCATTTTCCGTACGGAAAATGGCGCCGGCCATACGCGTATGGCCGGCGCCATTTTCCGTACGAAAACGATTCGCGGCGGGAAATCGCTCCCTGACCCCCGCTGGACCTCCAGGAACTTTTGGCCAGCTTGTGGGGGGCCTCCTGACCCCCACGAGACTTGCCAAAAGTCCAGCGGGGGTCCGGAAGGACCTCCTGCCGTCCAATCTTTTTCGTCTATGGCCGCCGCCATTTTTCGGCGCCATTTTGGAAAATGGCGCCGGCCGAAGACGACAAGATGCAGGAGCAGGAGCCCGTTCCGGACCGCTGCCGTTCCGGACCGCCGCTGGACCCGCAGGTTATTTAAGTTATTTGGGGGGGTTCGGGAGGGTGGGGGATTTAATTTAAAGGGTCGGGGGTGGGTTTTAGGGGGTTTTAGTGTGCCGGCTCACGATTCTAACGATTTATAACGATAAATCGTTAGAATCTGTATTGTATTGTGTTCCATAACGGTTTAAGACGATATTAAAATTATCGGACGATAATTTTAATCGTCCTAAAACGATTCACATCCCTAGTAACCATAGCTTAGGGTACATAAAATATAAACAGTGGTTGGGAGTCCAAATCTTTCACTGGCCACTGAGGTTCTTGAAAAGTAGCCATGCAGATGGGCCTTCAGTTAAGGGTGGTTTATCCCCCCAATGCATTTTGTTAAGGGTAGTAACTGACACTCCATGTAGTTACCCCTCCATGCTGCTTTGTGCAGGTTATCCCACCTCTGCTTTCAGTTAAGGATGGTATCTGCTGCTCCATGAATGTTATCCCCCCTTTTGCCTTTTGTTAAATATATCAACTGCTACCAGGGCCAGTGCAAGAGTATTTGGCATCCTAGGTGAACCTTTAGTCATGCATCCATTAGCCTTACAACCTACATGGTTTATTAGATCCCAGCAAAGAGTCCTATTAGATATACTGTTAGCGAGGTTCGCACTTTTATCAGTAACAAGAGACTTCATTTTCAATGGATGCACCCTCTATGTGGAACTTGATTCCTGAAGCATTAAGACAAATGGAATGACTGAATACTTTTAAAGCATTGCTGACGTCTTTTCTACTTAGCTGGGTTTATGCATGTATCTTTATAACAGAAAATATACCTTAGCATGTAAATATACTGCTAATGCTGGTTATTTTGGTTTGAGAACATTTGACACTCTTGTGTCAAATATTTTGCAAACAGGCATTGTCATTTGTTTTGTTTATATATTATGTTATTCCAGTGTTCTGGTATGTTAATGTACAGTGGACCCTCGAGTTACAACCAGCTTGACTTACAAACGACTTGGGTTACAACCAAAATTTTAGTTTTGAGTTACAACCAAAGTCTTGAGTTACAACCTGAATGCTGGCCAAGGCCATGTGTATCCGCTCATGTGTGCGGTTGTTTCTAATTGGGCGTTTTTTCCTGTCAATCGCATTTTTTTTGGGCTTGGTGGGCGGGACCTCTGCTCTGCTGTTGCAGTGATTGGTGGCTGCTGCTTCTGCTGATGAGGTCTGCCATCTCAGGTGCACCCAGAGCTGCAAATGTTCACAGGAGCACATAGGCAGACCCGGCTTGGCAATGCAGCAAGCAACAGCATCACTGGTGACCAAGGAAGCTTCTGTGCAGCAGCAGAAAGGGAGTGTAGCACTCAGCTGGCTACAGCAAGGTATCAGGAGGGGAGGAATGAATATGCTGGGAGGGGGAAATGAATGTTTGGGGGCCAGAGATGTGCTCTGAGGGGTGGGGAGGGGGGAATCCTCCACCTCCTCCCTTCCTGCAAGCCAAAGATGTCAACTTGAATGGTGAGTACAGTATGAAATTGTTGTTTCTGTAGGCTAGGCACATTTTATAACTTTTTGGTGAGTACACTAGGAAAATTAAAGGTGTTTCTGGTAATTACGCACATTATACAACCCTTTTTATTATGAAAATGTTAGGTAAGGGGTGCTTTGGGAGGTTTGGAATGCATTATGGATATTTCCATTCTTTCTTATGGAAAAAATAGCCTAGACTTTCAACCAACTTGAGTTACAACCAGCCCTCTGGAACGAATTGAGATCTTAAGTCAAGGGCCCACTGTAATTCTATTTTATGTATGTTTCTATGCACATCATTTAGGGTTAGGAATAAGCAATTGACACATTGTAATAAAATCCAAATATAATGCACCATGGGAGATGCAAAGCAGCACACCCACACTAACAAGAATACTCAAGGTGTAGAGTCTGTGCATGGCAGCCATGCTGAGGGGAAGAAAGACTCCTAAGGTGTATGATAAGGTATATAGAAGCAAGGCATAACAGCATAGAAGATGTCTGTCTTCCTGTTGAAGCAATTACCATGAGAATGAACTATCATCAATATGATTTTTTGTAACATATGCTTTTATTTCATTCCCTACTTGAACTTGATCTTCCTGCTAAGTGGAATTTGGGGTTTCTTCTGAAATTTTCTTTCTGATTGAAAAGTTTGGTACAATCAAACATGACAATGGTCTCTCATCATTGTGGCTTTCCTAGTAATTTGTGAGTTTTGCTTTATTAAGAAAGCTTTTCCCATATTCTGTAACTGACACAGTTTCTTCCCTTTATACATTTTCTGGTGTTCCATTAGTTATCTCTTACTACTGAAACCTTGCCCACAATCAAAACATGAAAAATGACTCTCTCGTGCATGTTTTCAATCAAGTCTGATGCTAGCCTTTAATGATGATGTCTCATAATGTACCATGCCATTAAGAAGATATATTCAAAGGACACACTGATTGGCAGAAAATATAGCACTGAGATACCTTAGCTAGGTCTGGACAGACTGCTGAATTGTATGCCCAATATGCCACTGCATCTGTGTCCATGTCCTTGATGGGTTCTGTGAGATAGCTTATCACATACATTTTTGCTGGGTTTTCCTTTGCTGGGGTGGGTCAAGGGTCTTTCTTGCCAGCTGCTTTAGCTATGTCCTGTGACAGGAGAAATGGTTCTTTGCAGTTAATGTGGCTTTGGCATATTGAAATGGGGGAGGAAGTGGTAGCTGACACGGTGTCACTCATGCTTGCGCTACTCTCTGTGGTGTCCACTCTTTCCTCTACTATATCCCTGCTGTGTTTCTGCTTCTGGTGCTCTTCTTCACACACCCTAGCTACCAGTATCTTCTTCAGGTATGTGAGATGCTGGAAACTGAAGGGTGAGGCTCTCTTTTACCTGTGGATCACAAAGAGTGGCAAGCATGTATGTATAGTTTTCTGTCAGAGGTTTCAGTCTCATTTGCAATACTATTGCCTGTAAGGATTACCCTGCCCAGGGTGATGCTTCTGAAACTCAGATCCTCTGTGGCAGCCTTGAAAGGCTTCAGGATTTGTAACAGCTGCCTCATCAGTACCCAATCATGATGCCACAGGGGTCATTCACATCTCTTTTTGTTTCTATAAATCAGGGGTCGGGAACCCATGGCTCGCGAGCCAGATATGGCTCTTTTGAGGGCTGCATCTGGCTCGCAGACACGTGTCGCCATACTTCGCGGTTCCCCGCTGACCCAGCTGCTCCCCGGTCCTCCGCCGCCCGGGCTTAAAATGCTGTCAGCCCGGGCGGAACGCGGCAGGACAGCTGGAGTCAGCGGCACCGGCGTGCTCTCTTCTCCTCCCCCCCCCCCGCGGCCCGGAAGCATCGGGTGCCTGCGCGGGAAGAAGAGACCACACTAGCGTGGTCTCTTCTTCCGCGCAGGCACCCGATGCTCACCACTTCCTCTTCCGGGCCGCGGGGGGGAGGAGAAGAGAGCACGCCGACTGGAGTCATCCGGGTGCCTGCGCGGGAGTCATCGGGTGTCAGCCGGGTGCCAGCGCTGGAGTCATCGGGTGCCTGCGCGGGTCTTCCCGCGCAGGCACCCGATGCTCTCCACTTCCTCTTCCGGGCCGCGGGAAGAAGAGAGCACGCCGGTGCTCTCTTCTTCCCGCGGCCCGGAAGAGGAAGTGGAGAGCATCGGGTGCCTGCGCGAGAAGAAGACTGCAGCGCGGCTCGGAGGAAAATGAAAATCTTCAACCGCGGCCGATGGGACTCCGCCTTCGCCTCCGCGGGGGCTGAAAATGAAGGGGGTTAGCGTTGGGAGGTGGCTGCTGCTGCCGCGAGTTCCCGGGGGGGGGAGAGAGAGAGAGTGAATGAGCGAGCAAGCATGTGTGTTTGAGATCCTGTGTGTGTGAGTGAGAGATTGCATGTATGTGAATGATTGAGAGCCTGTATATGTGAAAGAGAGTATGTCTGTGATTGAGATCCTGCCTGTGAGAGAGAGAGCATGAATGTAAGTTTACCATTGGGAACCTGTATGTGTAAGTTTGTAATTGAAAACCTGTTTGTTTGAAAGAGTATGTGTGTATGATTGAGATCCTTTGTGTGTGAGAGAGATCATGTGTATGTATGATTAAGAGCCTGTGTGTATAAGTAAGAGAGAGATCATGTGTGTCTGTGTCTGATTGACAGCTGGTTTAGGTGATGGAGCATGTGAGTATGTGATTGAGAGCCTGTGTTTAAATGAGAGAGAGAGACCATGTGTGTCTGTGTGTGATTGAGAGCTGATTTAGGTGAGGGAGCATGTGAGTATGTGATTGAGAGCCTGTGTGTAAATGAGAGAAAGAGGAGGACATGTTTGTAAGCATGTGAATGAGAGTCTGTGTGTGAGAGAAAAAGACAGCATGTATTTATGTGATTGAAAGCCTGTGTGTGTGTAAGCGTGAAAAGATAGACAGCATGTGTGTAAATGTGTAATTAAGAGCCTATATAAGTGAGAGAGAAAAAACATTTGTATATGTGAGTGACTGAGAGCATGTGTGTATAGGTGTGTCATTGAGAGCCAGTGTGAGAGAGGAGCGCTGGTATGTGACTGAGAGAGGAGAAAGTTCCAAGCAAAACACCCCACCTCCTGCTAATTCAGAACAATCTCAGGACACCTGGATATCAAACGTTCCCAGGTATGCAGAGCAAAAAAATTTTGTATCCTTATTATTTTTCATTACTGGATCTTTGTGTCTGCTATTTTGAAATATTTTGTTGGTATCTGGAAATGTTTTATATGAGTTTTTAATTATTGGATATTCCACTCATCAGCTGTTTCGAAATATGTTCTTTTTGTTAGTACAGTTTTACTGCTGATGATTTTATATTTCTTGATTTGTTTTATAAGGATGTGTGATGTTTCTTTTTTCCTTTGTTACACTGCATACAGAGACTCTGGCTTGTTGCAGTTTCCAATTCAGTTTTTTCTGCATGCTTCTTGTTATGCGTTTTGGTCTCTTTATTCTATGTTAGGTGAGGGGTCAGCACATGTGATTCAGGTGAGGGTTTTCTGCTGGCGTGTAGTTTCTGTGTAGGACTCTATAGCAGCCTGACTTGGTCCGTTTTCCTAATAGGAGATGTATTGGTTGTCTTAAGGCCTGGTGTAATATTTTCAGAGACTTATTGTACTTTAAAAGTGTGATCTTACATAAAATGCACACATTTACTTGTATTTAGTTTTAAACATATTGTATGGCTCTCATGGAATTACATTTTAAAATATGTGGCGTTTATGGCTCTCTCAGCCAAAAAGGTTCCTGACCCCTGCTATAAATGGATCATGAAGGAGTGTCTGCTGCTATACTAACCTCTATAGCAGCATACAGGTGAAATCCCAGCGGGTGCCAACATCTTGAATTAAATGCTTATGAGGCATCCTGAATTCTTCCTTCTTCTCACGGAGAAGCTGCCCCCCCCTTCCCCACTTCAAGCTTGGATATAAATGCACCCACTATTTTCCTGCACCTTTCTATCAGGTCCTTCAAGACTATATTCCCATGGACCTTAGGCCCCAGCACCTTCGCATTCCTCACTGCCAGAATCAGCAAGAATGAAAAGTAACTGATACCCCAAAAGACTCCATCTTTCATTGTCCATATAATATTTACACCACTGTCTGTCACAAAGACTCCTGCCTCTCTGATCTAGCTGCCAACTCTCCAGCTTCTTTCCTATGGCTGATAGATAACTGCCATACCTCATACATTATTCTATCACCTGGGTGTGCAGCAAAGCCTACCTGCATCCTGATGCTCAGTCCCTGCTAGAACTGCTACTTGCCCTGCCTCAGTCAGGTCCCACCAGTGTGCCATCAAGGAGAGATAAGCATGTGTAGCATTCATGCTGGTCCAGATATCACTGGTGAAATGCATGCTACTCCCGTCTGCCTTAGCCAGCTGCACTTGTATGCAACTATGATACTGGTTGTGCAGGGTGTGGATAACCTGCCTACTATATGTAGTCCTGAAAGGGACTTTGTAATTGAAGACTAACACATGCCGCTGAAACTTAAAACCCATGTTCTCCACTACCTACAGGGGTTGGTTATCCAGATCAATCATTTCCCTATGTTCCTCATTACTACTTTAGATACTGTCTGTCTCTTGCCCTTGATCAGTGATATGGAACACCACCCCATTTCCTTAATGGAGGGTCTCTGCTGTGGATGCATGGCAGGGGTCTGCTGGACTACCACTTGACTAGTGGAAAGGACCGTGGGATCAACTTGGGGAAAAATGTTTCCCCTTTTCAATCCCTTTCCTCTGAACTGTGCTTTTAATGGCAAAGAGGGTCCCCAGGCTACCAGCCTCCCCTGATGCCAATGCTAGTAGGTATTGCTTCTGCAAGTGATGCACATATCTTCTTTTGACTGATATCCTTCCTGCTGTGTATACACTGAACAAAACACATGTCTTCCCTCGCTTCAAAGTTTCACTAGATCAGGGATGTCTTCCGCAAACTCTTCTCTCCATCCTTGGAGTTTGATGCTGGCACTGGAGTTGAGGTTGAGAATGGATTGTGAGTAAAAATGCCAGGGACATCTCTCACACTCTCTACCTGCACTGCCTGCCGTTCCTGGGGGTTGCTCTTACCATAGTTAGCCTATTCTATCTTCCCCATCACTCCACTGGATGCTAAGATGCTATTGACTATTTTTTTTCAAATTTTCTTCAGCTATTAACTGTTCAAGTTCTGATTTAGAGAATCCCAGACAAGATTCTTCGTTAGAATCAATTGTTGAAAACACTGCCTCAGAAACAGTAACTAATGCAGAGGAGCATGCAGCTGGCTTTGGCTGTTGCACTTGTGCTGCTCCATTCTATGTCCTTGCCCTGCTACTGTCAGCCTTGGATGGCTCTTCCATCTTTTCCCTCTGCTCCAAAACAAGAGGGAGAGGAATAGGCAGTGGTGGCACGCCCTCTCAAAATTTAAATTGCTTCTGTTTTGAGCTGCCTTCCACTCCTGCCATTCTGTAGCTATAAAAGTCTCTTTTTAGTTTAGGGGGCATGGCTGCCATTGTTTTAAATCATTACAACTAGGCTGGGCTGGCTCTCTAACAAATCCTTTACCCCTGCCAAGGCTGCCATTCACTCCTCTGCCTTTTCCTCTTATTGGCATGATGGAATTTAAAGTGCCTACTCGGGGTTTGGATATCATTCGATACTGTACCATCACACATAGCACCACTTTATTATGTGCAGAAATGTGTATGTGTGTGTGCATATGTATGATGTGCACAGCGACTGACTACTTTTCCACACACAAAAAAACACTGTTAAAAATTAGAAAGGGGAAAAATCAAGCAAGAGACAGGAAGGGTGGAAGAAAACTTCCTTGCCTCACAACAGAGGAGATAGTCCAAAAATAGTTAAATTAGAGCTGAAGGTCCTCTGAATCGGGCCACTGTCAGGTCCATCCTCTGAAGGAGAAATAGTGCACTGCAGGTCTTCCATACCCCTTGATCCAGCCATGAACACAGGGCTGCCCCAATCCTCTGCAACAAGCGGGGCCAGGCTCTCACAGGGAATTCTCCAAAATTTGGATTTAAAAAGTCTAAAACAAGCCTGAAACAGGTTAGTCAGGAGACTGACCCCACAAGGGAAAATCCCCAACTCCTTTTCAATCAATAAAGAAAAAATAAAGGGGCAGGAGAATAGCAAGCTCCTGTTCTCTTGAAAGGCTAACTCAGAATCCATGAGGATACATGGTACTTGGGGATGATAAGCAGCCAGGACCCACCATCTGCATCTCCCACATGGGGGAGTAAAACCCAAACCTCTCTTTAATAGATCTGCACTGAACTTCCCCAGCAATTTAGTATATTCCTTGTAGTGAGGGAAACCAAAGGTTCCCTATACAAATAACAGGTTATAGATTTCATTTGGTAACTATGTTTTAAGAAGAATATCTAGTAATGAACTAGAAATATTATAGAAAATCAAGTTAATTTTTTTAGATCCATATCATGTATAGCTATGAATACTTTCATAGAAGAGTAGAAGACTAAAAAAATAATATGATTAATTATTGTTTGCAAATATTGGAATAGTTCTGTGTGTGCATCAAACAATTTGTTTATATGTTTGGCAATATAAAACTGGAAATGCAGAAGCTTGAATTTAAGAAAACTATTGTAATTAACCAGGCGCACCACTAATGAAGCAGCAAATTAATTTTCACTCTCTGGTTTCTCACTGTCTAATTAAACCCATCTTTAATTACTTCCTGCAAAGATTTTCATTCAGAAAGGATCATCAGTACAAGTAAATTATTTCACAATTAAAATGTTTTTCGATATTGTTATGATTAGGATGGTTCAAGTAATGGAATATTCTCTTTGGCCATGTAGCGTATGCAACCTATTTGAACAGTCTAAAGAAAAAAAGCTTGGAAAAATTAAGGACAAAATAAATAGCAAAATGAAATGGTATATTATAGCCAGGGCCAGTGGAAGGAATTTTGGCACTCTATCCTTACTAATGCTTCCAATACTGGTGTCCCCCTTCTCATGCATTTCCACCCATCTCCCTACTTGCTCATGTTTTCTTTATTACTTCAGGCCTCTCTGAGCCCAAATTCATTTACTATGTCTGTGAATATGGAGATTGTGAGCTACTGTGTATTCACAATGATCTTGTTTCTCATGCTCCCTGGTGGACTTCCTACTTAGAAAGGATGTAGGGGAAGGAACCAAATGGAAAGAAATGGTGGAAAATAAGTCATGAAAAAGGTGTGTAGTTAAGAATAATAGGAATATAATCACAACAAACTTGTTTTATTCAACTTACAGACTAAAAATGAATATAAGAGTAAATTCAAAGTAAATTCCAAATATAGTAATCAATACAAAATAGGATTTAGCAATTACAAGATTATACAAAATAATCTAATAAAATGTTAATCCAACATGATGATGTTTTTGCAAAAATGCCTATCTCAAGGAATTGCTTGCTTAAATAAATATAAAATAAATAAAGTAGAACTGTAAAATAAATAAAGTAGTAGAACTATAAAAGGAATGTCTAAAGGTAGAGAGAAAGTCTTTCAAAATACAGAATTTCTATTATATATTTGCAGAATAATGTATCTTATTTAATTTCCTAAGTCCACATTCCATATTGGTATTATGCCAACACATGTAGTAAATGTACATTGGGGTAATGTCTCCAAATGGGTTCATTTTGCACTTCCAGTACCTTGACAGGAGTGATCCTCACTCATAATCTGGTATGTCAAGTAGGATCTCAGTCTCTCACATTTACTGCTGATGCCCTTTTTTGTATTGTGCCAAAGAGAGCTTCCTTCTGGAGTTGACAAGGTGTATTATGTACACGCAACATGTCTAGCTGATTCCTGAGGTGCAGTGGGGAGAGCTGCCAATAGAAGGGCTAGAAACAAAAAGAGGGACAGAAGCGTTATAATCAGAGTGAGAGAGGGGCTGAGAGAAATGCTAGGAGTTGGCTGTAAAAGGAGAGACTGGCTGGGAGAGGAGCTGGGAGCGGAAGAGGGACTGGGAGAAGAATTGTGGAAGAAGGAGAGGAGTAGATACAGGCTGTGAGGTGAGAGGGGCAGGGAGAATTGCAGAGAAGGCTTGCAGAGATGGGACATGGGCTGTGAGAAGGGAAAGGGGGATACAAGCTAGGAGAGAAAACATGAGCTGTGATAAGAGGAGAAGGAGAGTGAGTGGTTAGATGAAGGGAATTAAAAAAAAAGAGGTGCAGAGGTCTGGGAAAAGAGCTATGTGGATGGGGTGGAGGACTGATAGGGGAGGAAAACCAAGCGAAAAGTTGTGAGAAGACAGGGGATTATGGTAGAAAGAGGAAAGAAGAGGTGAGGAGAGAGATGGAAGTGGCAGGAGGGGATGATACCAGGAGAAAGTGGAGAAGATAATGAGCTGTGGAGAGACAGCTGGCAGATAGAAACAGATATACATATGGAGGAAAAGAAAAATGAAAAGAAAAAACAGGAAGACTAGAAAATTAGCTTAAAAAAAAAAAAGGAAGGTCTAAGGCAGAGAGGAACTGAAAAAAGCAAAGAGCCAGTAGAGACAGAGGAAAGAGTCAAATTATAGACACACATTTTGGAAAATTGTTTATCTTTGGTGAAGATTTCTGTGCTAGCTGGGCAGGGTCAAAGGTGGGGGGGGGGGGGGGGGAGGGGGACGACGACGACACAAAATCCAGCCCTGCAATCGCCAGAGTAAATAATGTTTTTACTGGAAGGAATGGGAAGGGGGAGAAGGTTGTGGTGGCCTGTGATATCATGGGCTCAAAATCTCTTAAAAATTGGCAGCTCCAGTACTGAGAGGGGCTGTGGTCAGGGATTGAAATGAGATGAGCATTGCTCCCTTTGCTATACAAGTAAATAAAACAGCTCCCTGTTATATCCCACAGGAGACAGCAATTTTCTCTGGGGTTTCCAAATTGAGAGCAAGAAGCACCACGTGTAGCTACGGTCTTGGAGCTGGAGAGATATTAACTGCTGAGATGCCTAGGACTCAAGACATGCAAGTGGCGGATTGCCTTCTGTGGACCATGCAGACATGGGACTGGCTCTGGACGGGAATCTGTGAGTGCTGGGAGGAGGCAGGGATAATTCCAGAAAAAAATAAAATAGTGCCTGAGAAGTGATCCAAGCTTGTTAGAAGAGGGGAATCACAAGCTGAAAGGGACTGAAGGGAATCCTATGATGCATATGAGGGATGGGAATCAGTGAAAGGCTGAGTGAACCAAGCCTCCAGAGGAGGGCAGCTGGGCTAAAAAGGGGTGAGGAGAAATCTGCTGTGGAGTGCAGGGATGGGAAGAAGAAATGGGAAGGGAACAGAAGGCAGGTCAGTGGGAAACGAGGAGCAGAGCATTCTATGGTAATGTAGAGACTAGAGCTGGAAGAGGAGAATTAAACTCCTCCCCAAATATAAAATCCAGAGTTTCCCCATGCAGGAGGAAAAGAATCAAAATAATAACGAGATGAGGAGGGGGAGAGGGAAGGTCAATTAGTAGAATGAGAGAAAAGGAAGGTTGAGAAAGTATGGTTGTGGCAGGAGAGGGAAGAGACTGTGATGTGGAAGGGTTGTTGTTGGGGTCGGGGGGGGGGGGGGGGGATGGAGCAGGAGAGAGGAGACTGGCGAGGATGAGCTGGCACTGGGGAGAAGAATGAATTATAGGATTTTGAGTGCTTCCCTGGCTTTTGTTCTGGCCACATGAGTCTTTTCCATGTTCACATTACCTGTCCCTTTCTGAACATTTATTTATTTATTTGATTGAAAGAATTTATTACCCATGCCCTCCAGTGTTCGAGGTGGGTTACAATAAAAACAGTCATAATCAGATATAAAAAAAACATAATAAAAGCATGTGAAACTTAAGAACATAAATTAAATTGAAGTAGGGAGAGGGCAGAGATAGGAACTTGATGAGGGATAAGAAAGGGCAAAAAGTAAAAGATAATGGCCTGAAATTAGGATTTGCATAGGTCTTTAAATGCTTCCCTGAATAAATGATGTTTTAGGGCTTTTTAAATACAGGTTGGGGGGTGCTTTAATTTGTGTTGAGCTCAGCACCCCCAATCATTTTCATAAGTTGGCTCCTATGCCAACTTACAGCTGATACACTTTTATCTCATCTATGCCCCACACTTTTCAGATACCCTGGAAGTACCATGGTTGGAACAACATGACCTGCACATTCAATGGAAGATGCATATGATGACCTTCACCTCCAGCATCTGTCAACAAAATGGTCTTCCCAATTTAGAACACAAGAACAGATATGCCAAGTCTCATGCATTAAGTGTGAGACTCATACATTAGGAGGGGGTCTCATGTTTAATGCTATGATCCTCTCCTCTCATGCATTTGCCACTGGAAGCAGGGGCAGCAAAATAATGAGATCCCCTACCCACTAGCAGCCAAAGAAAAGAAGGGATGCTGGGCCAGGCTGCGGCCGACCTCATCCCACTGCATCCTGAAGAGAGGTTCAACAGGCCAAGGTGAGGCCACAGCAGACCCCCATCCTAACAAGACCCGAGGAGATACCTGATATCATCGCTATGAGATCCATCCTGCCTTGGCCAGAAGAGAGGCCTATTGCAGCTAAAAGAGAAGTCTGCAGGAACTTAGTGGATGCTATCTTGTCACGCTTGAAGAGAGGACTGGTGGAGTTGTGGTGGACCCCATCCTATCATGGCACAAAGAGGTGGTAGGTGAGGCGATGGCAGACCACATTCCTTCACAACTCAAAGAGAAGGGGAGGCCCTGAGAGTGTGAGTGTGTGTGAGAGAGTGAGAGCCAGTATATGTATGTGTGTGTGAAAAAGGGTGTTTGTGAGAGCATGTGTATGTGGTACTATGTGTCTGTCAGGGAAAGACAGCATGTGTATGTGAGAGGGAGTGTGAATATATGAAAGAGCATGAGAGCCCATGTGTGTGTTTGAGAGAGAGCCTGTGTGTGTGTGTAACTAGACTCACAAATTCTCCTGAGCAAATAGCTTATCAGTTTCCTCTGACTCTGAAAATCCTGGGCATGATTCATCTGAATCAGTAATTTCTTTGAAGATCTGTTACAGATAGTGCCAGATGAGAAGATGATGATGATGCCAGGGGGTGCAGGAGAGTGGTGAAAGGAGAGGGAAGCTGAAGAGGTGGTAGGAAAAGGAAGGTGATGATGGTGGTGGTGGGAGAGGGAAGATGATGCCAGGGAGTAGGGGAGAGGGTAGAAGGAGAGGGAAGGTGGTTATGATGATGCCAGGAGGTGGAGAGAGAAGGTGATGTTGATGCCAAGTAGTGAGGGAGAGGCAAGATGATGATAATACAAGGGAGGGGGAATAGATGGTGGGAGAGTGAAGGTGATGATGATGCCAGGAGGTGAGGGATAGAGAAGGGAATAAGATAATGATGCCAGGGGAAAGGCATCATTATGATGCTGGGGCAAGAGGGAACAGAGAAGGTGATCATGCCAAAGGGTAGGGGGAGAGGGAAGAGAAGAGAAAGTGATGATGGGGAAGTAGGTGGTGTGCCACACTGAAGTGATCCCTGTGCCAGGTGTACTACAAAACAAAAAAGGTTGGGAACCACTGCTCTAATACATTAGTGGTGATGATATTTTAACACTATCTGATTTATGCATTTCATTAACACAGATGACACCTACTATCACCCATCCTAGGTTAAAGCAATGAGCATAGGGGGCATTGTGTGGATCATTGTGCAGCTGATTAACATTGTGTACTGTAGCCCCAGAACAGCTCTGCCAAAGAGGAGAAGAAATATTTGAGCACCAGAATCAAAAGACAGGAGATATTTAGCCATAGTCTTCAGATGGGGATGATGCCATTTTACTTCTGGCATAGGAATTTCTCTCCTATTGTTTGGTAACTGACTGCACTCACTATGGGGGGAAACGTTTAAACATGTACTTGTGTGCCCATATACACATGTATATGGACATACAAAAATCTACTCCTGTATTTTATAACCTATGCATATATTATATATACAGGTTATAAAAAACACATAAATGCATATGTAATAAAATAATACGTAATAAATAAATAAATAAATAAATAATGAAAAATAATACGTAATAAATAAATAAAATAATATGTAATAAAATAATACCTAATAATATGTAATACATAATAAAATAATACGTAAATACATATTTAATTTATCCAGATAAATTCTGATTTATTTGGCTAACTCATATAGCCAGATAAGTCTAAAAGTACTACTTCTTTGGCTATCTGGAACTTTTTAGACTTATCTGGCTGTCTGAGTTAGAAGATAAATGGTGTATTAAGACTTATCCGGATAAGTTGTGAATTTGCTGCTACTTAGCCAGACAAAGTGGATAAATCAGAATATATCCAGATAAGTAGCACGCAACTACTATAGTCATGTATGTTTAGGTCTAGCTTTCAAAATATATGCGTGCAGAATTTAGCTATGTAATTTAAATACATTTACCCCCATAGATCAGCTTTCACACGTGTAAGTTGGAAGATTTTCTGGCATAGGCACGACAGCATTGGATTCGTGGACCCTTGGGCCAGTTAGGATAGCTGGTGGCTCACTGAGGAGGTACCCAGTAGGTGTCGAAGCCGGGATGTGGCACAGACAGGAGACCAAGAGATCTTCACCACTGGAGACCAAAGGTCCCCCCAGGAGGAGCCCGTGAGGACCCGGGCTGCTTGGACTTACAAGTAGTCTCCTGCGAGGCAGTATCCAGGGAATGGAGACGAAGAGCTGGAGCCAGAAGGCCAACTGGGTCTTCACTACTGGAAGCCACGGTCCCCCCGAGAGGAGCTCGTGAGGACCTGAGCCGCTTGGACTTAGGCGAGGCCTCCTGGACGAAGCCAAAGTCGGAAGCCAAAGGACGAAGCTGGATCAGAAGTCTGTGGTCGGAAGCCGGAGTCAAAAGCCAGGAGTCAGAAGCCGAAGTCAGAAGCCAAAGCACGAAGCTGGATCAGAAGTCTATGGTCGGAAGCCAGGAGTCAAAAGCCAGGAGTCAGAAGCCAAAGTCAGGAGCCAAAGGATCTGAAGCAGCAACTAGCAACTCTTAACCAGAGTGAACCTCGTTGCAAGGCAAAGGCCAAGGCCTAGCTGCAGGGTTTAAATACCCCTGACATCATCTGGGGGCTGTTCTGCCTGTTCCCGTGCTGGCCCCTTTAAATCTGGAGCTCCTGCGCACGCGCGCACCTAGGGGGCGGGGCCAGTCACGACGGATCGGAGGCGCATCCCTCAAGGAGGGAGCACCGTGGGAGAGACCCCGACGGGGCCTGCCGGCTGGGACGGAGCAACAGCGGGACGGGCCGGCCCCGAGGTGAGTGGAGGGACCGGGGCACGGCCCGCTACCGTAACAGGCAGTTTTATCAATTAGTCTACCAGTTCACCCAATCCATTTACAGGTCATCGAGACCCTCCTGATTCTTCAGCCTCAACTCCCCCATTTCATCCAGAGCCTCCCCCAGTCATTATTTCACTTTTAAGACGTTTATGATCATTTAGTCCAGATATACAGCAGGTGTAAATATACACGAATAAGCTGCCAAATTTACATGTGTTGCTTATAAAATAGCAACTTACCTAAATGTTGGCTCTGCCTCGGAATACCCTGTACCTGCCCTTTTTTATTTGAGCAAATTTACTCATGTACCTTTGCTTATTCGTATATTGAGAGGTTTATAAAATAGCACATATGCAAGTATCTGCTATTTACACATTCATGTGCTGATTTTTATGTGCACAACTCTTCGAAAATTCACCTTTAAGATCATGGGAACTGGTGATCTGATGTTGCCGTCTATGCCTTTGCTCTTTTCCCTTTGTCTCTCTCTCCTGAACATGGTTTGAGCGTATAAGGAGTGGTCTTCTTGGATGTTAAACAGATTAAAGAACTGTTAAAGACCAGGGACCTGTTGCTTTGGTCATCCATGATAACGTACATCTTTACTGACCTTTCAGGCTCTCCCCTGGAGATACTCAGTAGCTAGGCATATCATAGAACATGATCCTCTATTGAGGCACTCTCCACAGACTTCAGTGAATTTGGGTGTGACATCAGGTACCAATATCTCAGATACATTGTTCTTTCCGCTGTGCTTCACTTGGAGGCAGTAGCATTTTGGGGGTTTAGGCATGCATCAGATGAGTAGAGGACCTTGACATGTATTGTCTGCCACTGTTACATTTTGCCTTACAGTCTTTAGAGAAGTGGCTTGTTGCACAGCAACATCTATAACACATTCCATACTCTTTAAGCAAGTTTTTACATTCTGTTAAGAGTCTTTTTCCTAAAGCCACAGCAATTCTTTAGAGGGTGAGGTTTTTTTGTTTATAGGTCCACTATCCTCTTGTTTGGCATGGGGAGGGAAGCAGGAGGTGGAGATGTAGTGGATGACAACTCTGTCTTGTTTACAAATATATGGTTTTTTTCATGCAATCATACCTTTTAATTGATCTTTCGTCTTGATGGTAGTTTGCAGTGGTCACATTTGTGATGCCATCTGAGGCACTGAGCTGAAACTCAGATCATTTTTTTTTTATCACTGCTTGTTCTATTTCTATTTTTTTTATTCTGCTTTTTGACACTTCAAAGCAGATTACATTCATGTACTGTAGGTATTTCCCTATCCCCAAAGGTCTTAATTCATCAATGTATTTTCCCATATATATACTGAATGGGAGGAAAGCCTTAGAGAATCAGGCAGTAAGTTTGTACCTGAGGCAACAGAGGGTAAAGTGACCTGCCCAAATCACAAGGAGCAAAAGTGGAATTTGAACTCTAGTTTCCCTGGTTCATAGCCCCCTACTCTAACCACTAGGCTACTTCTCCACTCTACTTGGTCCTGGATGAATCTGGAAAAAACTGTGGATTGAGGAAAAACAATGTTATTCTCTTCTTTATATCTTGAGCTTAGGGAAACCTATTTTTCCTGTAGGATGTGTGGCAATTTCTGCACAATTGACTTCACTCCAAAAGCAATGTTCAGAAGACTGAGGCCTGGGAGGTATGGATCAGCCTTGGTCACTTTCAGTTCTAGAAGCAAATATCAAAGTTCTTGTAGGTTATGGTTGTCTCTGAGAGTTTTGGAAAATTCTCAGGTCTTCTGAGAGTATCTTCAGTGCCCTCAGGTCACATCATCATTAGATCTGCTAGGGGGGGGGGGGGGGGGGAGGGATTATATTCAGTATGTGTACTGACCTTAAACTTTTCACATGTTTTGAGGACTTCCTCCTCAGTCATTTCACTAACAAGTCCATTTCTTTGCTTGCTGTGATGTTTAGGTCTTTGATGACACTTCTGAATGTAGATTTCTATGCTCTGTAGTTCTCAGGATGGTTATTAAACTTAGTGAGCCTCAAGTTGACAAGCTCATGATGGGCCATGTATTTGGTCAGATCTGACCTGTCAAGCATTTCAGTGCTCAGATGATGAAGTGCTTATGGGGTGCTGTTGTGTGACATGTCATTGGATTTCTTTCTCAATATGTCTCTTGCAGTCTTAGAGGTTAATCACTTGCATTTAGTTCCTGTGGACGACATGTGATTATGTTCTTGCTGATGACACACTCTCAGACATGTCTTGAATCCAATTCACATAGGATGCAAGGGTGTAGGCTTGAAACAGAGTGTTTCGTTGCACATTTTTATCAGGATTGTAAGCCAATTGTACTTCATCCGTAACATATGAGCGTGTGGCTTACTGCAATGTCAATTAACAACCATAGTAGCGTGTGCATTGAATTGATCTTTGTTAGGTATAAAATCTACCTCATGGACAGGCTGCATTGTCTCAGCATCTGAAGTTTATTTATTTAAAATATGTATATACCACAAAATCTAAAGTTATATGCAGTTTACAAATTCAAAAACATCCATAATAATAAAATACATAAAACGTAAAGATGAAAAACAGAATAAAAATAAATTAAAAATCCTTCAACAAAATGGAAATCTAAAAATGATCTAAAAAATACAAAATTATATGTTCTAATAAGCCTGTCTAAACAAAATGGACTTACGTTTTTTTCTGAACATATTGTAACATCCTTTTTTCTTTAAATTGCTTGGGAGCTGATTCCAGAGATCTGCATCTGATATTGATAGAAGTCTTCCTCTAAACTCACATAACCTAATGCTTTTGAAACTTAGAACATCAAGTAGCATTTGATCCTTTGAGCATAAATCTCTAGAGGGATGATATATTTTAAATAGAGTGCTCAGACACAATGCAGCATCATGGTTTAATGCCTTGTAAATCATGCAAATAACGTTGAATTGTACTCGCTGTTTAATAGGAAGCCAATGAAAGGAGTTTAGAACAGGGGTGATATGATCATATTTGGTGGTACCCATGAGAATTCTGGCAGCAGAATTTTGAATAGTTTGTAATGACTTTAAAGTATGTTGAGGAAGGCCTATGTAAATAGAATTGGCATAATCAATCCCTGAGATGTCAAAGGCTTGCAACACAGACCTCTTAACTCTAAGTTAAATTTTAATCTATGGAGCTTCCCAATTTCCAAAAAGATCTTTTCATTAGTGATTTGGTATGAGCTTTCGGTTCCTCGAGGGGAATCACAGCCGTGTCAACAAGAAGTGAATCTCCAAGCTGTGGAGGAAGATTCCTGGGCTAAGTGAAATAAGTGATCCTGTAGAAGATGGAGGCAAACCTTCCCCTCCAATACTTCCCAACAGATCATCTTCCAGTGGCAGCATCCCCCAGAGAATGTGGGCATCCATCGGTCCTCATGGTAAAGAGGCTAGTGGAGCTGCAGGGCAAGCACCAAATCTTTTCCTTTTCTGACCCATAAATGAACAATTTAATGGTAATAGCTAATAGATCCATGGGGAGAAGAGCACAACTTGTTACATTTAGTGGGATATCCCCGCAGGCCGCCACATTTGCCCCTGATACCATGAACAGCCAGGCTTCCCCTCTGCACTGAGACTCCGCTGGAGTTTGTATGCGTGACGGGACACCCCCGGGACTGCTGCCTCTGGTACCTCTCCTTAGGCATGCTTGCACCTGATGTCAGCTGCTTTAAAGGGCCTGAGGCAGGAAAAGGGCCACAGCAGCCCTTGATGATCTCACTAATGTTACCCTTATAAGGGCCCTCCAGATGCCCTTTCTGCCTCAGCAACGTGTCTCCTACATTGCTGTGTAGTGAATGTTGCTGCTTCCTGCATTCCTGGTTCCTGTGCCTTGCCTCATCTTTCCAGCCCAACCTTGCCTTGTCTCTCCAGCCTGTCCTATTTCATCTTATCCAGTTCCTCTTGCCTTCCTGCCTTCCCTAATGTGCCAGTACTGCTTCTCATCTCCCAGCCTTCCTTCGGACTGACTTCTGCCTCTGGCCTATCCTGGCTCTTGATTATCACCTATGCCACTCTCTGAGACTCTGCCTAAGACCTGCCAGTCCCCAGAACCCAAGGGGAAAGGGGTTGGAATAGGTGAATCCGTACTTCCAACTTTGTCCTGCGTAGCTCCACTAGATGTCAGTGAGGGACTTCAGGGCTCACCCCCATTACTGAGACAACCTCACCACAGCAGCAAGGGTCCACACTGTTGTGAATCTGCCCGCTTCCGTGGACAGATTCCCTACCTGCTGGCTCCCTCTATGTGGCTGGATACCGCCAGCTCCATTTGCCGCGGCCCGGAGGCCGTGGTCGTTTCCTGCTCCGTGGCAGGACGCCACCGACGCCATCTTCCTTGGCCCGGAGGCCGCAGCAGCTCCTGCCCTGCTCAGCAGGGCCACCCCCGCCGAGCAGCTGCTTCCGACGACGCCCACCCTGGGTCCCAGGCGGCAGGGCCACTGCCGATGCCATCTTGTCGTGGCCCTGCCTGCCTGGCTCCTCTTCGCGGCCTGGAGATCACCCCGAAGCCTGCCTCTGTGGCAGGGAGCCACCGCCGGCCTGCCTTCATGGCCGGGAGCCGTGACGCCATCAATGGGGTCCTCGTTCGGCAGCCTGGAGGCTGCCCCGGAGTCTGCCTGCAGTCACTCTGCCTTCCCTGGTCTGCCGCTGCAGAGTGCAGGAGAGCCCCACTGTCCAGGGTCCTGCTCTCTCTTCAGCCTTCTCTTAGGTGCCGGCGCGCGCCTCTTCATAGTATTTAAAGGGCCAGCCACAGGAAGTGTTGCTGGCTCCACCTCATGATGACTTCCTGCTCCAGCCCTATAAAAGGGATTCTTCGTCAGTCTCTCATGGCCTTTGGATCAGGTTCCACAGTTGCCTGTGTCTTCAGACCAGTCCAGGTCCTCGATGGTATCCTTGCTTTGATGGCTTCATGTTCAGTGTCTTCATGTTCCTTGTTCCCAGTCCTGGTGTTGCTCGAGTCCAGATGTCCATGTATTCAGCTGTTTCCATGTTCCAGATGTTCATCGTCCTGGTTTTCAGCATCTTCAGGTTCCTGACGTCTCCTGTCCTTGTCTTCAGATATCTTCATGTTCCCGGTACCTGATGTTCCATGTCTCCGTGTTCCAGAGGTCCTCTCGTCCAGGCTTCCTCATGTCTCAGCCTTCCTGCTTCCTTGGTGTTCTGCTCCTGTGTCTTCAGCGCTCCTGAGCCTTCTGGTCCTGTCAGGCCTCGGTCCCTCAGATGACGCCTTTCCCGAGCGTGGAGTGACATGCAGGTGGAATTCGTTCCTGTGCTCCTGAGCCGTCTTGTCTGCCAGCCCTGGTGGAGCTCTGGATGACATCTGGCTCCGTCGTCGAAGTTCTGCCTCGGTTGGATTCTTCCCTGCGCTCGTCCCGCTCTCCACGTGGTCCATGACCAGCCACCTAGGGCTGTGTAGGGTGCGCAGTGGGACAGGGTGATCTGCGACCAGCCCATTGGCTCTGCCCGTGAACGTGGGCTGAGTAGGGTGCCCTGAGAGACAGTGCCAATGTCCTCCAGCCCAGCTTCTTGTCTCGTCTGGACCTTGTCAAGTTCCTTGTCATGTCTCTGATGCCATCGCATCGACCCTGGTCCAGGATGCCGTCACATCGACCCTGGTCCGTGATGTTTTCGCATCAGCCCTGGTGTCATGTCTCTGAAGCCGTCACATCGACCCTGGTCCGGGATGCCGTTGCATCGACCCTGGTCTGGGATGTCTTCGCATCAGCCCTGGTGTCATGTCTTCAATAGCCCTGATGTCATGTCTTCAACAACCTTGGTGTCATGTCTTCAACAACCCTGGTCCATGATGCCGTCGCATCGACCCTAGTCTGTGATGCCGTCGCATCAGTCTCTCATCAGTGATGTCTTCGCATCAGTCCCTCGTCAGCGATGTCTTCGCATCGGTCATAGTCTCAAGTCTTCTATGTTCCAAGGACTCCGTCTGCCCTCATCCTCATTCTGGCCTGCCGCCCATTGCTGTATCCAGGGGCAGGTCCAAAAGGGCTTGGAACAGTCGGAGGATAGTTCATCAATCAACATTGCATTGTTGGTTGTCCGGGGTGTGCAGGTCCGGTTGAGGGTCAGACCTTGTATCCTAGTCTTTGTGTCTGCCATATCTTGCCATGCACCCATGCTTGCACTGGCTCACCTCCCACGGTTTGGCTTGGGGCTCCTCCCTGGGTCATGCCGTGACCCAAGGGCTCACAACCCTGTTTAGAGACGACCGCGCCTCCGTGCCTCGGAGTGTGACGGCCGACAGAGGTCATGCTCGTAACACACACATCTTACACAATAACACATCTTACACAATAACAAGCTGCTAGCTACCATCTGCTACCGTATGTTTCTTATAGACACTGACACATGCTGCGCTCTAACTCTGCTGATATACAGTTGAATTGTAGTCCTCTGAGAGAGCAGTTACAGTTTATTCTTCTGCATACAGCACAACTAGGAAAAATTGATAGTGACTGCAAGAGCAGATCATGCTCTATCCTCTGAATCTAAAGTTTTTATTCTGAACTTTTCTTTCACTCTGGAACTTTGAGGCAAAGAGCTTCAAAATCTCTGCCTTCTATTTCTGTGATCCAACTGAGGAATGACTGAGAACAAAATGGTTACTGGCTGTGCAAGATGTTCTTAGTTTTACTTTCACCTAAACAAATGTTGAAGTCAATCAATGTGGCAGTCTGGGATAGGCCAGTTTAAAAAGTGCTAATACATGCTTGGTCCTGCTCTTCCCTTGTTCCATCCCTAATCAAATCCCCTGTATATGGCTTTGTTTCCCCCATAGACTTTAATGGAACCAAAGCAAAGGTGCCAAAAGGATTTAGATATTTCAGAGGACTGCATCCATTCAGTTCAAATGACCTAAACCAGATAACAAATTGACTCATTCAGAACAAATTTCACATCTGGATCATTTGAATGCACATCACTATTCATTTTATGTGAGATAATATTGAAACAACACACTTCATACTTTCTTTAAATTTTCTTTTAAAATTCTATTAACCCTTGGTTTTTGCTCTCTACCTCCTGAAGCCTAGACTGGGTTTAGGAGGTAGAGAGCAAAAAATCCCAGATAGTGGATTTTCATGTCACAGCCCCCTAGACTACTGTTGGTAACTTGCAGTGAAATATCACTTTAAATCAAAGGATAGACAAATCCTACATTACAGAGCTATGACTGGAAAAGTACTACATTGGAGAATTTTGAATGAGAGAGGGATTTGTGAGAGAAATGTACTGAAAAACAGTCTTAGGAAGCAAATAGATTCTCACACTGATTAACAAGGAGTGTCAGACCTTTGGCTACCCAGTTCTCAGACAACATAGAAAAAGGGCAGGTAGGATGGAAGGGTGTGCACATATTTTCTTTCCCTAGTCCTTCCTGAGAAATGTTTTTTTGGCTGAGAGAAGGTGATTTATCCAGACTGGGTAACAGCAAATGTCTAGCCATGAGTTTAGTGAAGCTAAAATCACTGAAAGCTGAGACTACTGAGGGCCTAACCCACTGAACATTAAACAAGCCATAAGCCTGGTGAGCTATAAACCAAGCCAGGGAAAACCATCCTACTGAGGAAGAAGAACTGAAGGACAGTAGCAGATCCAGAAGATTCCAGTGGCAGATTGAGTGGTTCCCCAGGAAGGTGTGGACCCCAGTGGAAAATTAAGTGGTCTCCCAGGAGGAAGTGGTCTTCTAGGGGGGTGGGAACCCCAGTGGCAGATTGGGTAGTCCCCCAGGAGAGTAGAAACCCCAGCAGCAGACTGAGAGGTGAGCCTGTTCCCTCACGAGGAAGGGAACCCCAGCATCAGACCCAGAGGCAGAGTTGGGTCCTCCAGGAGGGCATGGACCCCATCTGTATTTTGGGAAGTGGAGGAGGGTTCCCCAGAAGGGAGTGGACCCAAGCAGCAGACCAAGAGGTGTAGTATGGTCCTGCAGGAGGGCATGGACCCCAGTGGCATTCAAGGAGGTGGAATCGGGTCCCCTAGGTGGGAATGGACTCCAATAGAAGACCAGGACATGGAGTTTGGTCCGGCAGAAGGTTAGGGACCCAGTGTTAGACAGGGACATAGAGACATGTCCTCTAAAGAGGACATGAACCTTTCAGTGGAGCGGAAGTGGCACAGAGGAGATGCGAACAATTTAGATACAACACATATGTAATTGCATGGCCTGAAACTACTAACCACGAGTAACTAAATGTGCTGTTTGATAACTAATTAGTGATGTACATAGTCATGTAGAAATGTATATATTTATAAAGACTAATGAACCTGTATAAATTTGTACATACTACCAGCCTTGTTCACAGTCCCATTTGTTTTCCAGAGGTGAAGGGAGGGAAATGCCACCCACTAACACCTTCTTCCCCAGGTGGAGGCACCAGGCTGCAAGAATGCGAGGACTGACTGAGTCTCACGCCAGGTCAGTCCCAGACCCAGGAATAAGGACTGGTCTAAAATTAGCCGGATATACTTATCCGGCTAACTTTAAGATAGCTGGGAACATTCAGTGGAGCTGATGCACCACTGAATATCCAGGTAAAGTTAGCCGGATAAGTATATCTGGCTAACTTACCTAGCTGCTCAGAGGCTGAATATTGACACCTAAGCTTTTTGGGGGCATTGATTCATTGTGTCTGTATGCATTTTTTTGTAAAACATCTTGTTTTAAATTGCTGTATAAATGTTGAAATAAAATAAAAAGATATGCATGATGAATGGTTAATAGAGAGATATGTAGTATTATTGATATGTGTATACATACATTAGCTTGAGATAGCAGTACAACATAGCCTATTTAATGCTATGAGTAGTCATACATCCTGCTTGCTAATGTAGCAGTACAGTATGGCAATACTGTAGGTATTTTTGGATAACATTACCATTCTGGCAATTTATGGTTCTATTGATATGTATTGAATGGGAAATGTAATCCATTTTTTAAAAATAGAAATAGATGGTTAAATTATTTTGTCTTTATCATTTTTTGAAAAGGATCACTTTATGGGTAATCTAGAAAATGTATTTACTTCTTTGGAGAAAAAAAAAAATTTGGGCCTGAATGTTCCTGGAGTCTAACAAAAGGTGCATATGTGGTTGGATAATGCAGTCTTTGCAAGCATAACTGTGGATAGAGTGAAGGGTATTAGTGGAGCATTAGTGATAGTGCTTCTTCTTGTGGAGCTCAAATATCTGTTTTCAATTGAATATAACCTATCATAGCAGTTGATAGTCAGCTTTTTCTCATATTTACTTTCTAGAAGCTGGAACTAACTTGGGTGAATCAAAACCATTGTGCATATGACAGCAAAAAAATGTGAACTATAATTTGCTGCCCAAATTAATTCTATTTACTGATCCATCCTCCTTTGTTAAAGAACATTGTATTAATTCATATTCTTTGTTACAATTTATTTTAGTATCCCTAATCTTGGCTTATTCTTTTTCATAAAATGAATGGAATTATTTCTTGGAGTATAAACAGTCTTTTCACTTCTGTGTCTCTTGCTGGCCCCCTTCCTCCTCCTCTCTATTTTAATGTGTATTTGATAATAGGTCTTGAACATCAGGTGATGCATTTCTTATTATTTTCAATATTGCTTCTTTGTCCCTATTTAACAGAAAGGCATAGACATTATTGGATACATATTAATGTAGAAAAAGATAGCTTAAATAACACAAGGCTTCAATGCTTGTTACGCGTTCGTTCATTCAACTCATAGGCATTGTCTCCACCTTCAGCTCACAAACCTGAGCTACTCGCCACCTAGTACTGGGGATTGAGCAGAATATATGATTTTTAAATAAATAAATAAAAAAAATAGCCCCCAATAGTTTAGGTTCCCCCTCTCCCAGACTTCAAGATCAAGTGTGATCTTGAAGTCTGGGAGAGGGGGAACCTAAGAGACAATGAGGTTGTTATATTCTGTGTGCAAGAAAAAAAAGGCTTGGGGCAGGGAAGAGAACGACTGGTAAACAAGATAAAATGAAACTGGGAGAAGGTTTAAAACATAATATACAGGAAGATTAACAAATGTTCTTGGATTATGCTCCAATGCCCATCATCTCTGCAGTGTAAGAGCTGAGTCTATCTATTCAGTTTCAGGAAATGATGGGTCAGCCAAGGAAAAACTGAAGAAAGGTCATCAGAACTGACAGCAAACTGAAATGAGAGAGAAGGGAATGACAGTAAATTTTGGGAGTCAATATAAAAATAAGAAACACCAACTTTAAAAGGATAGAACAGCTGAGGACACGGACTACATTCCTGAGGGCCTCTTAACAATTGATGGCTGGAGGCCAGGGTAGGGGAATGGGGGAGGGGGAGAGCGTCTAGATAAGTAAGATCTGAACTAAAAGAGAGAGCAGAGTGAGAAATAGCAGAGATTGAAGAGGAAAACAATGTTTCTAGTTTCAGATAAATCTGACAAGATTAAGATGGAAAAAAGTGATAAAAAGCAAAACAATCTATAAGCCCAAAGAACACCATGATCTGCTGAGAACTGGGCATTTGCCGCACTTAAGCTCCTTCAGCAAGCAGGCCATAAAGCCACCACTTCTCAATGCATTCCATAGGAATATCTCAGGTCATCAGCTTTTCCCTTGTTTCCCTCTATTTCCTATGGCTTTTCAACTATTCTTCTTCCTGATACTTATACTTCCTAGGGATGTGAATCGTGTCCTCGATCGTCTTAACGATCGATTTCGGCTGGGAGGGGGAGGGAATCGTATTGTTGCCGTTTGGGGGGGTAAAATATCGTGAAAAATCGTTAAAAATCGTGAAAAATCGAAAAATCGAAAAACCGGCACATTAAAACCCCCTAAAACCCACCCCCGACCCTTTAAATTAAATCCCCCACCCTCCCGAACCCCCCCCAAATAACTTAAATAACCTGCGGGTCCAGCGGCGGTCCGGAACGGCAGCGGTCCGGAACGGGCTCCTGCTCTGAATCTTGTCGTCTTCAGCCGGCGCCATTTTCCAAAATGGCGCCGAAAAATGGCGGCGGCCATAGACGAAAAAGATTGGACGGCAGGAGGTCCTTCCGGACCCCCGCTGGACTTTTGGCAAGTCTCGTGGGGGTCAGGAGGCCCCCCACAAGCTGGCCAAAAGTTCCTGGAGGTCCAGCGGGGGTCAGGGAGCGATTTCCCGCCGCGAATCGTTTTCGTACGGAAAATGGCGCCGGCAGGAGATCGACTGCAGGAGGTCGTTCAGCGAGGCGCCGGAACCCTCGCTGAACGACCTCCTGCAGTCGATCTCCTGCTGGCGCCATTTTCCGTACGAAAACGATTCGCGGCGGGAAATCGCTCCCTGACCCCCGCTGGACCTCCAGGAACTTTTGGCCAGCTTGTGGGGGGCCTCCTGACCCCCACGAGACTTGCCAAAAGTCCAGCGGGGGTCCGGAAGGACCTCCTGCCGTCCAATCTTTTTCGTCTATGGCCGCCGCCATTTTTCGGCGCCATTTTGGAAAATGGCGCCGGCTGAAGACGACAAGATTCAGAGCAGGAGCCCGTTCCGGACCGCTGCCGTTCCGGACCGCCGCTGGACCCGCAGGTTATTTAAGTTATTTGGGGGGGGGTTCGGGAGGGTGGGGGATTTAATTTAAAGGGTCGGGGGTGGGTTTTAGGGGGTTTTAGTGTGCCGGCTCACGATTCTAACGATTTATAACGATAAATCGTTAGAATCTGTATTGTATTGTGTTCCATAACGGTTTAAGACGATATTAAAATTATCGGACGATAATTTTAATCGTCCTAAAACGATTCACATCCCTAATACTTCCTAATCCTATTTCCCACTGCAAACCATTGCAAGTATCAAGTTCATTATTTACATTTTCTTCCTCCCCAGCCATGCTGTCTTCTGCCCCATCTAGTGCTCTTGAGCTTCAAACTATTCTAACTGTGAACCAGCCTTCACCTCTCTCCCTGAGAGTATCTTATGCTCATCACTGTCACCACACCTCTGCTTCTCTCTGTACTCTTCTCCTTCTCCAGCTTTCGGATGGAGACATCAAAATAAATCATTGCCCCCCAAGGCTACTGTCATCCCACCTATATACTTCAATGTCACACTTTATTCTTAACCCACATCCTTCCTGCCTCTTCATTATGTTCCCTGTTAAATGCCTGCAGTATTTTCAGTAAATTTGCCTGCCTTCATGATTTCTTTCTCTCTCGTTCTCTCCATCTTCTTGCTTTGACTGAGAATTGGCTTTCCCCTGAGGATTCTACTTTTATTGCTGCTCTTTCTCATGGAGGTTATCATTTTTCCCATACACCATGCTTTATAGACCATTGTAGTAGTATCAGGCTGCTATGCTTCTGCAGGTTTCAACCCCTTCTTCCACCCCCAAAACCACTCCCTCACTGCATTTGAGGCCCACTTCATCCATCGTTTAATCCCATTTTCACTCTGGGTAGCTGTTAACTGTTACCTCCTCCCTCTCTCTTGCTGACTTTGGATTCCTGGCTTTCCTTCTTCTTGGAACTATCTTCCCCTTCCCTTATTCTTGGGAACTTTAACCCCTCTGACTCTTTTGCCTGAAAAGATCCTCCTCTTAACTTCCTCACTGCACCTCAAACTATGCTCTATTGCTCCCACGCACCAACCTGGCCACTGCCTTAGCCTAATTCTGTCTTTCAACTGCACTCTCTCATGCTTTTCTGCCTCTGTTCTTCCCCTCTCGGACCATTAGGGATATGCATTAGTTTCAAATGAATGGGGAAAAAGAAACGAAAAGGATCCGATGTGTTTCTTTCTGGGGACCCCGAAACAAATTGAGAGGGACCTCTGAATTAAATGAATCATATTAGTTTCATTTGTTTTGAATAGAATGATTTCTATAAGCCATTAACATCAATGGACTTGTATAAATCAATAGGAAAGCATCAAGTATACAGTAGGAATTGATACAAAGAATAGAGAAGCTAGCTGCTAGTACACTTGTGCAGGATGGACATTTTATCAAAGAGACAAAAGGGATGACGCATCATAGTGAAGCATTTTTCCAATCCAACCTATCGCTGCGCACTGGTACAGTGAAGCTGATCATGAAGACTGAGCATGTCAGAGATTTGCTTTGCAATCCCTCTGAATGTTGTGAGTGAGCTGTTTAGTGGACCCTTGGGCCGACCTATGAGAGACTGGGGAGAGGTGTACTATAGTCTCTAGTGAGTGACAGGTCGGGAGGCGGGTACCAGGCAGGAGCTGGACGAGAGCTTCACCCTGGAAACCGGACCTCCCCTGGGAGGAGCCCGTAGGAGCCCAGCCGCTGGGACTTAGGTGATTCACCCTGGAAGCCGGTACTCCCCCGGGAGGAGCCCGTGGGAGCCCGGCCGCTGGGACTTAGGAGATCACGGCAGCTGGAACTGGAGCGGACAGGCAGGGACTGCAGCAGGCTGGAACTGAAGCAAGCAGGAGCTGAAGCAGGACTGGCTACTGGAACCAGACAGGAGCTGAAGCAGGACTGGCTACTGGAACCAAGCTGGAACTGAAGCAGAACAGGTTACTGCAAGCGAGCCAGACAGAAGCAAGACTTGGGCACGGAGTGAAACAAGTCTCAGGCAGGAACGGAGTTGCTAACGCAATAGCACACTCCAGGGCACGGCGCAATAGAGAACCGCAAGGAACCCCGCTGCAAGGCAAATCCTGGGCTCCGCGGCAGCCTTACATAGGCCGCGGCGTCTGACGTCACGGATAGGGTGGAGCTTTCAGTGGCGGGAAATGGCCTTCATAAGCGCGGCTTGCGCGCGCGTGCGCGTGCCTAGGGGTAGGCGTCCAAGCAGGGCTTCTCGGCGGCGTCCCCCCCGCGGGGATGCCGCGAAACAGGGCGCAGACCCTCGGAGATGAGCCAGGACCAAAGAGGTAAGGGCCCAGTTGCGGCTGCCGCGACTGGGACCGCAACACGGAAGGCATTGTATTTGAAGGAGTTATTTCTTTGAGCTTTCTCTGAGTTCCTATTTAACTTTTCCCAAACAACATTTTGATTAATGCCCAGACACATAGTAGAGGAAAGCTGCCAAGCACAGGCAGCACTACTTCAGAGCAATCTTGGTGTTCATTTTTTCTTTTTTGGAGACTGTAGGCAGCCTGGATAGTTGCGTGTAGTGTTATTACTGATTTTGCCTCTTCCTGGGCAGCTGGCAATATGGGCAGTGAGCACAAGGTGAGCACTGAGTGCAAGGTAGAGTGTTAAGCATACCAGGCTGTGTTGTGAAGCCTTTCACTAAGCTCAGCTGTGTCAGAACTAGTACACCAGTGTGACACTCTGTGCAACATTGTCTCTGTGTACCTCCTCCCCCCCCCCCCCCCCCACACACACACACATTAGTGTGGCACAGTCAGTAGGGATACAACACCTCCTCAATCTCAGTTTGGTTCTCCTACCCTGTTTGATGATTGATTATACTGGGGTGGTTTGTCCAAAAAAGCCATCATTTAGAGGAAGAAATTCTGGCACAAGACAAAAGAAGCTCATGAAAGCATTTTATGTCGTAAGAGGTTAGAGTAGTAAAAGGGAACTCATGCAAAACTATAAAATCAGGAAATGCAACAGCCAGAATTCAGGTACAGAATATGGGATTTTTTTTCTATAAAAACAAGCCTCACAACTTACTATAAAACCCCTATCATTGTAAAACCATTTCCATGTACTGAATGTGATATCAGTCTCATTTGGATAGCCCATTTAACAAGAAAATCCAAATTTCACCTTGCACCTTGGGGGTCTTTTTGACCGTTAATCTTGCTTCCATGCCCAGACCTTAAACCTTGCAGTTCTCTTTGCCACTGTGCCTTGCTGTTGTAACCCAGACCTTATGTTACTCCTAGAGTTGCTCTTGCCAGTTTGAGGGGTCTGCTTTGCACCTCTTATGTTGCTTCGGATTCACTATTTGTGTTGCTTGGCCTTTTTATCAGTGCTTAACTTGGGGGATTTTCTGCCACCTTTTCTGCTTCATTCCCCCTTCATGTTGCCTTACAAAGCTGATGACACTTGAGATTCCTTCAAGGATTCATGTCACTGGCACCCTCTTTTGGAGCCTCTGGGTGTTCTTCCCACTTTTACTGCTTTGTGGCTTCTCTCACAATGATTTGGGGAAAGCTTGCCAATGCTGGTATCCCTTTGCCCTTTTACAGAGTCTTAGGCTATTCATGCCACTTTGATGCCACTATTTAGTATCCGCAGCCTGTCTAGGAGTTCTTTCCCTCTTTTGTTGATATCTTCCAACAAATGAGAAGACAATTGATTAGAAAACCCCAATTTTGGAGCCCAGTATAGGTTGTAATGCTTCCCCCATTGACTTTAATGGGAAATGAAAAATAAATTAAACTAAAAAAATTATTTTTTTCATTTTGAAACTAAAAAACAGAATTGGGCATACAATGAAATTCATTTTGAAATGAAACATTTTTTTTCCTCCTGCAATCCCTATTGACCAGCAACTGATAACTTTCATACTTATCCACCCTTCCCTGCAGTCCTATCAAATGAACACCAACAGGAATATCCAGGCTATTGATACTTGTGTTCTGTCCAGTACTGTCTCATCTCTTCTCTACATCTTGTTAGAGTCTGTTGACGAGGCAGTTTTCTCTTATAACACAATATTCTCTTCTGCTTCTTATAGGACAGAGGAAGGTGGAGCAACACTCTTGCTCCACCTTCCTCTGTCCTATAAGATATGCCAAACTTCAACCTTGGATCAGCTTCAGCCAGAGTTTGCATCTTATTTTCTTGTGCCCATTCTGCAGAGTGTCTCTGGCTGATGTCTATTCCCATGCTGATGTCATTCATTTCAAATTACTACTCACCTTCTGCTCTGTTTTCACACTTGCCAAGCAAGATTATTAGGTCCATCTGACAAACAACTGTGGTTCCAACCGCCACCATCTCTTTGCCATAATCACCTCCATCCTCAAACTGCTTCTACATCCTATTTCTTCTTTACTGTCTGCAAAAACAATGGTTGTCTGCTTTTATGACAAGATTGACAATATTAATCTGCCCCAATTTTATTTATCTCTCCTTCCTGTGGCCCCTGCCACACTTTCTTCTTTTTCTGGAATCATAGAGAAAGAAACCGCCTATTTTTTGTCTATCTCCAAATTCACTACTTGTTCCTTGGACCCTATTCCAATTCAGTTCTGTGAAATCATCCCCTCTATCTGTCACATCCTCAATCATTCACTTGCCACTTTTGACTGTCCCATTTTCCTTGAGATATGCTGTGATCACACCATTCCTCAAAAATTGTTCACTGGACTCTATCTGTTCTGCTAACTATCATTCCATCTCTGTCTTTCCTTTTGCATTCAAATTGAATATGGCATTCACCTCCACTGTCTTGACTTTCTTTTATCTTAAGCCATTCTAGATTCACTCCAGTATGGCTTTTGTCCTCTACTGCTCCTGCCAGGGTGTCCAGTGACCTCTTCATGGCAAAACAGAAGCCAAGGGCCTTTACGAGATTATCTTCCTCCTTGATCGATGCACTGCTTTTAATACTGTTCAGCACTGTCTACTCCATGCTATACTACTTCATTGTTTTTTAAGATTCTGCCCTATCCTGGTTTTCTTTTTCCCCTCTCCCATCATACTTTATTGTATCCTCTGGTGGTTCTTCCTCAACCTCTATTGGCTGGTGTGCCTCTTCTTTTTTCTTTCAACATTTCTTCCTTCAGTGCTCTGATCTTCTCCCATGGCTTTCAGTACCACTTTTATGCTGATGGCTCTCAGATCTTTCTTTCCACACCAGAAATTTCACCCAGAATCTGGGTCCCAAATCTCAGCCTACTTGTATGACATCACCACCTGGATGTCCTGCCACACTTTAAACTTAATATGGCCAAGACCAAACCTCTCTCTTCCTCCAAAACCTCTTTTCTCTTTTTCTGTTTCTATGGATGGCACTTTCTCTTAGCCCATAATCTTTGGATTATCTTTGATGCCTCTCTCTCCTCCTCCTCTACACCCACCTAATATAATATTGTTGCGATCCCCCCTGCTGCTGCGCTGCAGGAGGTCTCTTACCTTCCTCCAGAGGCCGCTCTGAAGCCAGGGCCTCGCCTGCGCATCATCCAGGACTTGCTCCAGGGCCTGAGAGGCCTAGCTGCTCCTGACGCATGCCTGTGGCTTGCAAGCCTCAGCGTTTGGACTTCCTGATTCCAGCCACGCCCGTTTCTCTAGGGGCTGGCCCGCAGCTCTCTACCCTAGTTATAGGACCAGCGGTGGGCGGTCCTGGCAAGCTCCTCCCAGGGAGTTGCCTTCTACCTCCAGTACTTAAGGACTGTCTGTTCACTTGCACCAGGCCTTCGGATCAGGTCCTACAGTCGTCTGTATCCTTGCTGATCCAGGTCTTCCGTGATCACATATGCTTTGATGGATCCCTGTCCAGTGTCTCTGCCTAGATGTTTGTTCCTGTGCCTGCCAGCCGTAAGGACTTCGGATGTGAGTATCCCAACATCGGAGTTCCTGTTCGCCTGGAGTTTCCCTGCACCCTCCTTCTCAGCGTGGTCCGCGACCAGCCTTCCTGGGCTGTGTAGGGCGCGTCTGGGACAGGGTGGTCCGCGACTCAGTCCCACGGGTGGGCTGAGTAGGGCGCCCTGATGGACAGTGCCATGTTTCCGTCCAGCCTTGTCTTCAGTGTCTGCTTCAGCCCTTGTCCGGATGTCTACCTGTCTCTGCCTTGACCTGGTTCCTGAGTCTTCTGTCCTGTTGGGCCCTGGAGTGGCCAACAGGAGGGATTCGTCCCACGGGCTCTTGAGCTTCTGCCAGCCGAGGGGGCTTCGGATGTGAGTATCCCAGCATCGGAGTTCCCGCTCGCCTGGACCTTTCCTGTGTCTCGCTTCAGCCCTTGTCCTGATGTCTCCGTCTCGCCTCAGCCTGCTTCTGCCCCGTCTGATGTCTTCTGTTTAAGGACTCTGTCTGCCCTCGCCTCTGTCCGGCCTGCTGCCCATTGCCGTTCCCTGCGGCAGGTCCGAAAGGGCCGGGAACAGTCGGAGGACCGTTCATTAGTCAACTTCCCCGTGTTGGCTACCATGGGCATGCAGGTCCGGCTGAGGGTCGGACTCCCTGCTTCTGTTCCTGCCTGCCTGGCTCACCATGCCTGCTCAGCTCACCTCCCACGGTGTGGCCTTGGGCTCCTCCTGGGGTCCTGCCGTGGCCCTAGGGCTCACCACCCGCCCGAGATGACCGCGCCCGTGCGCGCTCGTAACAAATATAACATTACTAAAATATAACATTACTAAAACCCATCCTTTTCTTTTTAAGCATGCTATAAAAACACACATCCACTTTCTTATTTTGTTCCACCCTAGAGTACTGTAGCTTGCTCTTCACAGGCTTCCCACTGAACCATCTTTCTCCATTGCAATCTATTCAAAATTCAGCTGCATGACTTATTTTTCTTCAACATCAGCATGAGCAGGTAATCCCTCTTATCAAGTTGTTACATTGGCTCCCCTTTAGCTTCCATGAACAGTTCAAGCTTCTCTTTCTCACCTACAAATGCATTCACTTTGCAGCATCTCATTATGATAGAATGGATCAAATTGGTGGAAGGATGGTGCTATATATTAAAGAGGGCATTGAGTCAAACAGGATAACAGTGCTGCAGGAAACAAAATGCAATATTGAATCTTTATAGATAGAAATTACAGGTGAAAAGGGGAATAAAATAGCAGTTGGGGTGTTTTACCATTCACTTAGCCATAAAGAAATTAGGGAAGCGAACAAAATCAGATTCACATTAATAATAGGTGATTTCAATTATCCCAGTATTGATTGGGTAAAAGTCACAACAGAACTGTGATGCAGTGACCCTATTTTCTCCCTTTAATCTGTGTGGGACCAGGCATTTAGCCCGGTCCACCTTAAATCCCAAAAAGGAAGAGAGCTCTCTAGGCAGGACCCTGCTGGAAGGGGAATAAGAATGTGAGCCCAGCTGGGATCAGGAGGACCCCAAGTCTCCAGCAGCAAGGAGTTCCAACTTCCTGACCCTCTCTGAAGTTGTGTTGGAAGCATACTGCAAAGGTAGGCAGTTATTGTTAGTCTGATTTTCTGTTTATGTTAATAAAAGTTAAGATTGCATTAGAAAAGACTGGAGTGAGTGTGGTTTTCTGCTCCAGCCCAGAATATTTGATCAGTCATTCTCACATATGATATCAGGTCAGGGAGTTTTTCTAAGATTGGCACAGAAAAAAAAAATCCAAGTCTCCACAGGAGGACTGTGAATTAAAGTTTGTTGTGGGGACTGCCAATGAAAAAGTATGAAGGCAAGGCAGTGCTGTAGTGTGTCAGAGCATTGAAGTTAAAGCTTGCTGGCTCAAAGAAGAGCAGAGAAAAAAAAAGTGGAATTACATTTAAAACAGAAAGTAGTCTGTGGAGCCTGGAGGGAAGCAGGTTTAGGTTTACAGCAGACAAAGAAGGCAAGTTCCATTTGGAGTTGGGACTTGTACTCAGTGAAGTTAGTGCTGGAAAGGAAGAGGATTTATTTTATTTTTTTTTTTTTTACCTTTTGAAGAAAAAAAAGAAAGAGATAAATTCAGTTGTGCACTGTGGCTGGGTCAGGGCATGGCACTGGCAGAAAGTGAAACTGCTAATGAGTGTAGCCTCTAGCAGTAAGCTCAGGCTTTGCACTAAGCACCAGAAGTTAATAAGTGGAAGCATGACTGAAAGAAGTATGCAAGCTTTGATTCAGAGCCTTCTGAAGGGCAAAGCCAGTCACAGGAGTGTCTCATGAAGAGCCAGATGTCCTGAGCTAAGGAAAAGAAGAGGCAGGAAGCATAGCTTGCTCTCATCACCTCCTGTGCAGAGAAAAGCTTGCTTTGCCTGGGAGTAGAAAGAAGCACTGGCAATCACCCAGAGAGAGCCACTGCAGAGAAGCCAGCTGAAGGTGCTACAGGGAATGCAGAGAAAGACACTCAGGGAGTCAAGAAGGAGCTGCTAGGGGTGTGCATTCGTATTGACCGCATATGTAAAACGCTACTTATATTTTTTTTTTTAACTGAAAAAAGTGATGAGACAAACGATCGGAAATGTGGTCCTGTGTTGAGCATTTTGATCTGCAGCAGGCATTTGATTTCATGTCATTTCTTGCTTCAAATAATTAAGATAAGTTCCTTTTCATTTGGTTCAATTGGACAATAGAGTTTGATTATTTTAATTGCAATACAAATGTTAGGCTGATGCATGAGAAGGTAGACCCCTTGCCCGAGGGGGAGTAGGTGCTACCTGAGAGGGTGAATCCCCCACTGTCAGGAGGTGAGACCAAGCTGGTTCAGGGGCTGGCTGGAGTTTCGCCAATACCAACCCCGTTCCCCGTGGGTTGAGCCTTTGGGTGCCGGGGCCGGCTGGTCTTAGGTGGGCCCCTTAGACCAGGGGTGGGCAATTCCAGTCATCAAGGGCTGCAAACCAGTCGGGTTTTCAGGATATCCTTAATGAATATGCATGAGAGCCTGGAGCCATGAGGAGAAGGGCGAGGAGACCCTTGTCCAGGATATTGGCGATTGGTTCCCATGTATTTTCCTCAGGTCCAAAACTTTCCCAAGCCAGGAGATACTGCCACTTCCTCCTGCATTTCCTAACATCTAGAACTTCCCGGACTTGATAGGTGGAGTCATCCTCAGAAGAGAGAGGCTGCAGTTCAGGTGGAATCCTGGACAGCCATGTCATCACCACCAGTTTTAAGAGCGACACATGGAAGGTGTTGTGGATTTTAAGGGAGGTCAGAAGTTGAAGCTGGTAGGACACAGAGCCTACTCGGTGGAGTATAGGGAAAGGAGCAATGAAGCGGGGAGTGAGACGCATAGATGGTAGTTTCAGGCGGCTAAACCGCGTACTGAACCACACTTTGTGGCCTAAGTCTTCAATGCAGGTCTGCAAACCTTTTTGCGGCCTGACTGGCTTTGTGCAGGGTTTGCTGGGTGAAAGTCCAGAGTCGATACAGTTCCTGTTGCAACTGTCCCTTCCGGACGGCTTCACTCCGCCTACCTTTCATTCTTTGCACCTCCTCTTGCTGTGGATGGACTCCTGGCTGCTGCGGCATCTGCCTGCCGTCCTCTCCGGCGTCCCCAGACTGGCTTGGGCACTGCCTCCCGCCATGCTCCGCTGGTACCTAAGGGCCCTCACTCTTATTTCCTACTTGGCGCGAACCTCAGGGGCGTCCCCCTGTGATGACATCACGCTGCCCGGATATTTAAAGCCTACAATGTTTGCTAGCCTTTGTGTTAGCAAGGGGGAATCTTACGGATGGGATTCGCTCTCCGTACCCAGCTACTCTGCCTCTCCAATCTTCCATTGGACTCTTAACGCTAAAGGGGTACCCGCTCCTCGGGGGCCTCACTTGTTTTTCAGGTCGCTATCAGGAAACCGGTACTCACTCCTCGAGGGCCGATGTTCCCTGGCTCGCTGCCTGCTCCTAGCTTCTCTTCTGCCTGGAAGGATTCGTTATCTTCAACACCAGTGAGTACTACCATCTTGACCTCAGAGCTGTTCCCTGGAACCAGGTACTCGCTCGTTGAGGGCCTGCCTCCGTTCCAGCCCTAGTGCCATCTCCTATGTGGAACCACTGTGTGAGTACATTACCTTCAAGCCTCTCAGCCCTCAGGGATCAGGTTCTCGCTCCTTGAGGGCCTTCTCTCCCTATCCAGGGGTTCTCCATACTGGGGCTTTGTGCATATTCCACTGTACTCATTATTCTCAGTTATTTCCACTACAGCACTGCTACCGGAGGAGTCGCTGTTCCAGTGCCTGAGGGATACTAGTCCAGCCGGGCTACTTCTACTGCCACCTCTGGTGGCTTCATCACATTGTCTAATAAAAGATCAATCTCTGTGTTTGTGTGTCCTGAACTGAGCCTGACCTGTGGCCCTTCATGGGACTTCCCCCCATGGGTGTGGTCAGCTGCAACAGTGTCCAAGGATCCACCCAAACCTCACTAATTATAACAGTTCCCTGGTGGACAGCTGGGCGGATGTATTTCCAAAATTTAGCAGTGAACTGGAGTCCATGGTCCGATAGGATGACCTTGGGCAGGCGGTGAAGATGGAAGACATGGTGGATAAACAGTTGGGCTAAGTGAGAGGCAGAAGGTAATCCTGGTAATGCCACGAAGTGTGCCATTTTTGAGACACGGACGACAATGACCCAGATAGCAGCATTGCCTTTGGATGGCGGTAAGACAACAATAAAGTTTGTCAAAATCTGTGTCCATGGTTCACTGGGAATAGGTAGTGGGTGAAGTAGGCTCCAAGGTAGGCCAGTGGGATTTTTGTGATGGGCACAGATGTGGCATGATTCCACGTAGGAGCGGGTATCCTTGACCATCCCAGGCCACCAGTAAAATCGGCAAAGTGCGAACAAAGTTCGGTGTTGTCTCGGATGGCCCGTGCTGTGAGAATCATGTGCCCAGGTCAGCACTTGATTCCGGAGGCATGGTGGAAAGAAGGTCTTCCCTGGTGGGATTGACGTGGTGGTGGCCAATAGAACCCGAGTTGTGTCGATGATAAAGCTAGGAGGTTCCAAGGTATCCGTGGTATCGAAGGCTCGAGAGAGTGAGACTGTCCTCAGGTTCTTAGTGGATGGATGATACCATAGGACGAAGTTGAATCTCGTGAAAAATAAGGCCCGTTGGGCCTGTCATAGGTTAAGGCGTTGGGCCCGGTCTAAATATTCTATATTCTTATGGTCAGTATAGACCGTAATCTGGTGCTGGGCCCTTTCCAACCAGGGGCGCGATTCATCAAAGGCTATTTTAATAGTGAGGAGTTCCTTATCCCCAATGGCGTAGTTGCGTTCTGCTGCAGAGAATTGACGGGAGACGAAAGAACAAGGATGAAGGGTGTTGTTGGCAGAGTATTGACTGAGGACAACCCTGACTCCTTCAGAGGAAGCATCCACCTCAACAATAAAAGGACGTCGAGGGTCTGGGTGATGGAGGCAGGGCTCATGGAGGAATGCTTCCTTCAAGCGGAGAAAGGCGGAGACAGCCTCAGGCAGCCAATGCTTGGGGTCAGCTCCCTTATGGGTCAAGGCAGTCAGGGGGGCCACCAGAGAGGCATAGTTGAAGATAAAGGAACGGTAATAGTTCATGAAGCCCAAGAACCGCTGTAGAGGTTGTAATCCGGAGGGTGGGGGCCAGTCTTGGATGGCTTTGAGCTTTTCAGGACCCATGCTAAATCCCTGATTAGAGATGATATACCCTAAAAATGGAAGAGCTTCTTGCTTGAAGATGCATTTTTCAAGTTTAACGAAAAGCTGGTTTTCTCAAAGACGTTGGAGTACCAGGGAGACATCCCTGCAGTGGGCTTGCAGAGACCGAGAAAATACCAAAATATCATCAAGGAAAATGATGATGGACTGGTAAAATAAATCTCGGAAGATTTCATTCATTAGATTTTGGAAGACGGCCGGGGCATTACAAAGTCTTTAGGGCATAACTCAGTACTCAAAGTGCCCATCTCTGGTATTGAAGGCCGTCTTCCACTCGTCACCTTCTTTAATCCGGATTAAGTTATAAGCTCCCCTAAGATCCAGCTTGGTAAAGAGCTGAGCCCCCTGGAGTCAGTCGAAGAGCTCAGAAATTAATGGGAGAGGGTAGCGGTGCTTGATAGTTATAGCATTGAGGCCATGGTAATCAATATAGAGGCGGAGTGTCCCATCCTTTTTGCCCACGAGAAAGAACCCCGCTCCGGCTGGAGAGGTGGACTTGCGGATGAACCCTCTATCCAGGTTTTCTCGAATGTAGTTGGACATGGCCTGGGTCTCAGTAGGAGAGAGAGGGTAGGTCCACCCCCGGGGCGGCTCGGAGCCAGGTAGCAAATTGATTGCCCAGTCAAACGAACGGTGAGGTGATAGAGTCTCGGCCCCTTTCTTGGAGATCACATCTGCGAAAGAAGCATATTGTGGCGGCAACCTGGCTGGAAGGGTGGCTGCAGCCAAGCATCACCTGGGAGAGACAGGTTTGAGACAGGTGCCTTGAAAGGCAGGACCCCAGCGGACCAATTGCAGTGTCTTCCAGTCAAGCTGGGGGGGAGTGCGCTTGTAGCCAGGAGAGCCCTAGCACAATAGGGCGTATGGCCCGATCAAGTACGTGGAAAGCTAAATACTCCTCGTGAAGCACCCCAGTGTGAATTAGGATAGATGCGGTAACATGGGTGACTCGACCCGGTAAGGGCTCACCCTGGATGGACAAGAGAACCAATGGGACCGAGGAGCGATGAAGCGGAAGTTGGAGATGTTTTACCAGACTCTTCATAATAAAGTTGCCCCCGGCTCCTGAGTCCACCAGGGCCAAAGTGTGGAAGTCGAGGGATTCCATCTTCAAGGTAACGGGTAATGTCAATGGAGGAGCGGGTGAAGCAAGGCCTAGGAAGAGACCTCCTTCAGGACCTAGGCCTGGGAGTTTCCCGGACGAACCGGGCATGATGTCAAGACATGCCCTGCACCGCTGCAGTAGAGGCAGAGGCCACCCTGCCGGCGTCTAAGGCATACCTGAGGGGATAGTTTGCCCTGACCCAGTTGCATGGGTTCCTCTGTTGTGGTTCCCAGGGAGCTCGAGTCGGCCTTTGGGGAAGGTGAACACCGAGGGCGTTTGAGAATTGGATCTCCTGGGAGCATTCTTGGAGGCGTCTGTTGATGCACCCGGTCAAGTCAATGAGGGCATTTAAAGACTCCGGTAGTTTGCAGGCTGCAAGCTCGTCCTTGACTCTAGGACTTAGACTTTCCAAAAGATGGCCCTCAGACAACTGGTGTCCCAGTGGAGTTCGGAGGACAAAGTTTGAAACTCGATCACATACTCAGCTAGAGTCTGGGAACCTTGGCACAAGTGAAGAAGAGTCGCCCCAGAGGCCGCCTGCTGAGTGGGGTCTTCGAAGATGGTGCGGAAGAGAGCCAGGAAACTGTTCAAGTCCTGTAAAACAGGGTTGGCATGTTCCCACAAGGGAAATGCCCAGGCTAGGGCTTTCCTATCACGAAGAGACAGGATGTAGTTGTCTATGTGATGTCTTCTGGAAAAAGGGCTGGTTGTAGGCAAAAGTACATGCTGCACTGATTAATGAAGCCCCTACAGGACTATGGGTCTCCAGTGAAGCAGGGAGGAGCAGGTAAAGGAATCACAGGACGACCACTGGGTATCGGAGGTGAAGCGGTAGGCATTGGTGGTGTGACGGGAATCATGGAAGCTGCGGAGTCCAAATGCTGATTTAGGTTTTCAACTGCTGAGGCAAATGACTCCAGGGCCTTCTGCTGCTCCAGGATCCTTTGAGCTAGGCCCAGAATGGCTTGGAGGGCAGAAGCCTCTGCCGGGTCCATGGACTTGGCAATCTGTTAGGCTGATGGATGAGAAGGTGGACCCCTTGCCCGAGGGGGAGTTGGTACTACCTGAGAGGGTGAACCTCCGCAGGTCCCCACTGTTGGGAGGTGAGGCCGAGCTGGTGCAGGGGCCGGCTGGAGCTTTGCCAATACCAACCCCATTCCCCGCGGGTTGAACCTTTGGGTGCCAGGGCCAGCTGGTCTTAGGAGGGCCCCTGAGATAGTGGTTGGGTAACAGCCTGAAGGATCACCAATAGCCAGGCCAAATCAGAAGCCAGAGGGTCATCGGAAGTCAGTCCAAGGTCAACAGCCAGGGGATCACCGATTAGTCAGTCCAGAGTCAGAAGCCAGAGAGTCACCGAGAACCAGTCCAAGGTCAGAAACCAGAAGATCCATCTGCAGGAACCAAGGATGGGAGGAGGAACCAGAGCAAGAACCAGGACTCGGAAGGCAGGAACAGGAACGAAGGTACAACGAAGAACGAAGGATTCCACAAAGCGAAGCAGACTTGTTGCCAAGTCAGAGGTCAGGAAGAGGAAGCTCCCATAAATAGTCCCAGGCCCCTGACATCATCCAGGGGGCTGGGCTGCAGCTTGTCGTGGCTGACCTCTTTAAGAATCGGCAGGGGGCATGGCCATGTGCCTAGGAAGGTCCTGGCTTGAAGGAGGCAGCTGGCGGTGTCAGCCTGAGGTCTAGAGCCATGAGAAGGCCTGGGTTGTCACTCCTGCTGTGGAGGGTTGTACAAGTTTCGCAGCGGGAGCAGTGCGAGTGTATGGGACCCGGCGCATGTGGCGGGGCCGTATCCCTGTGGCCACTCGGGTTCCGGCGGAGAAGTAGGTAAGGGGGTTGGCTGTGGGTGGCCGCGACCTGCACGCCTAACAACAAAAAATTTTAAAAAAAATGTAATGAACATACAATGAACTGCCATCATAGTATGACTGATTATATATAAGTCTGACTAAGGGTGAGATAACACATACAGATGATGCCTAGTGTGAAGGTCATTCCACTAGCATCTGAGAGAATATAGTCTTTTGAATTAGAGGAAGGAGGACTACCATATTTGGGATTACAATTTTCCACTTAACCTCATGACTAATTATACTGAAGAAAGTTGGTGTTCAGAGATATACCTGTGCCAGAAATCATATACAAAGATGAAGATTCAGCAGAACTGAAATAAATCTCTGCAACCTGAAAGATATAATAGGGCAAATTGACAAACTAAAGAGAAGCAAATCACCTGGACCAGATGGTATACATTCCAGATTGCTGAAAAAACTGAAAAATGAAATTGGAGACCTGCTATTAGTAATTTTTAAACCATCATTAAAATAATCTATGGTACCTGAAGACTGGGAGGTTGCCAATATGGCAATTTTTAAAAAGGGATCAAATTATGATCCAGTAAATTACAGACCAGTGAGTCTGATGTTGTACTAGGCAAAGTGGTGGAAATGATCAAAAGAACAAAATTGCTGAACATATAGATAAGCATAGTTCAATGGGACAAAGCCAATATAAATTTAGCCAAGGGAAGTCTTGCCTCACCAATCTGCTACATTTTTTTGAGGGTGTATATAAACATATGGATAAAAGTAAGCCAGTTGATATTGTGTATCTGGATTTCCAGAAAGCATTTGACAAAGTCCCTCATGAGAGACTTCTTAAGAAATTAAAAACATATGGGGTGGGGGAAAATGTCTTATTGTGGATTGGGAACTGGTTAAAATATAGAAAACAGAGAGTAGGGCTAAATGGTAAATTTTCTCAATGGAGAAAGATGAATAGTAGTGTGCCTCAGGGATCTGTTCTGGGACCACTGATTTTTAATATATTTATAAATGACTTGGAAATGGGAATGAGTGAGGTGATCAAATTTGCCGATGACACAAAATCATTCAAAGATGTTAAAGCACAAGAAGATTGTGAAAAATTGCAAGAGGACCTTGCAAAACTGGGAGACTGGGCATGCAAAGGCAAATGAAATGTAATATGGACAAGGGCAAAGTGATGCACTTAGGGAAGAGTAACCCAAATTATAGCTACACAATGCAAAGTTCCACATTAGGAGTCTTCATTCAGGAAAAGGATTGTTGATAATATGTTAAAATCTTCTGCTCAGTGTGCAGCAGCAGCCAAGAAAGCAAATAGAATGCTAGTAAGTATTATTAAAAGAATAGAGAATAAAACAGAGAATATCATAATGCCTCTGTATCTATGATGCGACCTCATTTTAAGTATTGTGACAATTCTGGTCATCACATTTCAAAAAAGATATAACAGAATTAGAAAAAGTACTGAGAAGGGCAAGCAAAATGATAAAGGGGATGGATCAATTCCCCTATGAGGAAAGACTAACGAGGTTAGGTCTCTTCAGCTTGGAGAAGAGACAGCTGAGGGGAGATATGATAGAGGTGTACAATATGTGGAGTGGAACGAGTAAATGTTAATCAGTGGTTTATTATTTCAAAGAGTACAAAGACCAGGGGGTACACAATGAAGTAACTAAGTGATACTTTTAAAACTAATAAGAGAAAATATTTTTTTACTCGATGCATAATTAAGCTCTGGTATTCATTTCCAGAGGGTATGGTGAAAGCTATTAGTGTAGCTGCATTTAAAAAAGGTTTGGACAAGTTCCTGGAGGAAAAGTCCATAAACCATTATTAAGGTGCAGTTGAAGAAATCCATTGCTTATCTCTGGGATAAGCCTCATGGAATCTATCTACCTCTTGGGGTCCTGCCAGGTACTTGTGACCTGGCTTGGCCACTGTTGGAAACAGGATACTGGGCTTGATGGACCTTTTGGTCTAACCCAGTATGGCAAGTCTTACGTTCTTATCTTCTTTCTCTCCCTACACTCTTCCTCATGAACTCTTATCAACAGGTCAATCTCTCTTATCTAATGCCTGGAAAAGACTTCTTGCTTTTTCTCTGGTCATATTCAAGTCCAGTCTAAAAACTCACTGTTTTGAAGCTGCTTTTAACTCCTAACCATGTCTCTGTAATAAATACACTTTAATCAACTCGATTGTTATGTATGTTTATCTTGACTAGATAGTCCCTGCTCCATAGAGTTTACAATCTTATGTGTAACTTTACAGGGCTGCATTTGTCTAGTAGTAGTTTATAAGTAATATTAGTAGTAGTTGTTTAAAATGGACATAAAAAAACTGAAGAAGGGAAGAGGTAAATGTAGGTCAGCATAGTGGATAAAAAATGTAGAATTGTAAAAGAAAAGACAGGAGCGAGATGAATAGAAGTTGGAAAAGGCTTTAAGAAAAATATTTTGTACAATTAGAAGTTACAATGTGAAATCAGCTGTAATGAAAAGCTGGATATTCCCTTATGTCTAATGAATCTGATTACAGGACACATATCAGCAGTTTTCTAGTTTCCATCAAGATTCTGCAATATGAATAATGATATAGGTGGAAGAGCTTATACTTGGCTGTTGTGTCAGATTCCTAGTGCTTTGTAAGTATATGCAAAATTACCAAAGGCATTTGATTTACTAAAGTAAATTAATGCATGAATTATAATTAGAAAAAGGAAAACTTACATTGGAGAGGGAAGCCTTTTAACCAGTGAGTAGGAAATTTCTTTATTTTATTGAAATGTTTTTTGGCAAGTTTCAATTTATTATTTCTCACAAAACAGCTCAGGGCTACAAGTAATTTCTGGACTGTTGTTGTCTGGAAGAATGCTGCTAAATTATGATTATGTTTCAGAAAAAGAGCCTTCAGTGCTGTCATCCTTTGCAGACTAAATTAACTGGTGCTGTAGAACCCATTATTCAATTACAATATGTTTATTTTCTACTTTTCTTATTATGGCAAATAGCAATTCCATTTAAAAATCTAAATAATCAGAGGGAGGGCCTGTGCACATAGGAATTTAGACATGTTTATTTTATGCTTCTGAATGGAGCCATTTTCAGAAGGTTCTTTCTGACAGTTGTTGGATTAGATATTTGTAGGCCATTTAATGAGAGCAGCCTTTGTTAGGAAGGTAATTAAGTTTTGAAATGGGAAGAAATGTCAACAAAATGGTACAGGAGAATTTAGTGTAAAAAATACTTAATTCAAAACATTATGCTTGTTTTTGTAAGCTAATTTGGATATATATGACATTAAGGCAGTTTCTTTTCCTTAATGCCTTTATGGTATAGCATATCTTAGACCAGTGGTTCTCAATGTAGTCCTCGGGATACAACCAGCCGGTTGGATTTTCAGGATAGCCACAAGGAATATGCATATGAGAGATTTTCATGCACTGCCTCCAGTGTATGTAAATATATGTCATGCATATTCATTGTGGATATTCTAAAAATCAGAATAGCAGGGTATGTCCCAAGTTCTGGGTTGAGAACCACAGTCTTATGTTATATTAGTTTCAACCCTTCCTCCCATTTCCTCCAGCTGCATATGCCTCCATCTCCTTACTAGTTACATACCTGCCCTCAACCTTTCCTTTCCTATGTGTTCAGCTCAGCTGTGTTTGAAAACAGTCCTGAGACTCATCACTATCAGAAATAACACCTGCTGTCACAGAATGTGGAGACTTTGAGCTGGTGCATGCTCAGAGTCTTCACAATTCTCATCCTACCTCATTCTCTGGCATGAATTCATTTTCTAACAGGAAGTACCATGGAGATTGTGAATATGTGCTAGATTATGGTCCCTATGCTCTATGACCGTAGCTGTTGTTTTGATAGTGGTGGGTCCAAGGGTAAACTCTCAACACAGTTTAGTTGATTGGGAAGGAAAGAGAAGGTAGAAGGAAGATGAAGGAAGAGGGAAAATAGAGAGAGAGAGAGCGGAGGGGGGTGGGCAGGTAGTTGACAAATTGCTAGCAAGTATATTGCCAGATCAAAGGTCATGATGGTCACAGGCTGCCCTTCATTGAACTTGACCAAGCTGACAAAATACTATAAAAAGGCCAGAGTAGATATCCATCAGTAGAATTGTTAAACAAACTTGGATAATACTGTATATCAACATTCACTAGTTGCATAGGCTAGATGACTTACTGATACAAGTTTTAACAACTTTCAGGATCCATGTTCTCTCCACACATGGGGCCAGCACATGTAAGCCAGTGCACCTGTAGTTCCTGCTTTTGCCTTGGGATCTTCCTCTTCCCTCTTGCCACCTATGTGGTTGAAATTAGGGATGTGAATTGTTTTGAACGATTAAAATTATCGTCAGATAATTTTAAAATCGTTCTAAATCGTTAGAGTGCACGATACAATACAAATGCCCCCGATTTATCGTCAGGGGCATTTGTATTGTATCGTTAAATAGGGCACGAGAATTATTTGGGGGAGGGCGGGAAAACTGGCACACCAAAACAACCCCTAAACCCACCCTGACCTTTTAAAACCAATTCCTTACCCTCCCCCACCCTCCCGAACCCCCCCAAAATGTTAAGTTACATGGTGGTCCAGTGGGGGGGGGGGTCCCGGCACGATCTCCCGCTCTCGGGCCATCGGCGCCATTTTGGCTGCCACTAATTAAAATGGCGCCGATGGCCCGATTAAAAAAAAAAAAAAACGCACCCGACCCTTTAAATCGACCCCCCCTTAGCCTCCCCCACCCTCCCGACCCTTTTTTTTTAGGGAGGACCGCGCCGCTAAAAAAAAAACAACCCACCCGACCCTTTAAATCGACCCCCCCCCTCCGGACCCCCCCAAAACCTTTTAAAATTACCTGGTGGTCCAGGGGGGCCTCGGGGGGCCTCGGGGAGAGATCCAGGGGGGCCTCGGGGAGAGGAGAGATCCAGGGGGGCGTCTTTGCCCTTTGCCCTTACCATGTGACAGGGTATCCGTGCCATTGGCCGGCCCCTGTCACATGGTAGGAGCACTGGATGGCCGGCGCCATCTTTAAAGATGGCGCCGGCCATCTTTACTCATCAGCCCCTATTATACTATACTCTATAATACTCATCTTTACTCATCAGCCCCTATTATATAATAGGGGCTGATGAGTAAAGATGGCCAGCGCCATCTTTAAAGATGGCGCCGGCCATCCAGTGCTCCTACCATGTGACAGGGGCCGGCCAATGGCACGGATACCCTGTCACATGGTAAGGGCAAAGGGCAAAGACGCCCCCCTGGATCTCTCCTCTCCCCGAGGCCCCCCGAGGCCCCCCTGGACCACCAGGTAATTTTAAAAGGTTTTGGGGGGGGTCCAGAGGGGGGGGGGTCGATTTAAAGGGTCGGGTGAGTATAGTATAATAGGGGCTGATGAGTAAAGATGGCCGGCGCCATTTTTTTTTTAGAACAGCTGATGCCTGGGAACGGGAAATCTCTCCCCGAGGCCCCCCTGGATCTCTCCTCTCCCCGAGGCCCCCCTGGACCACCAGGTAATTTTAAAAGGTTTTGGGGGGGTCGATTTAAAGGGTCGGGTGGGTTGTTTTTTTTAGCGGCGCGGGCCTCCCTAAAAAAATAATTAGCGATGTGAATTGGAATCGGAAACAATTCCAATTCACATATCTTAACGATCAGATTCCACCCCCCCCTAGCCGAATCTGATCGTTAAGACGATCTGGCACACGATTCACATCTCTAGTTGAAATATATACTGTTTGAACCATGTGGGCCCTTGTATCTATGGAGCCCAACACAGTTCAAACATTAGTTGATTTGAACTATTATAACCTTGTGCGGTTCAAACAGCTGATGTTTGAACTGCATGGGGCTCTGTAAATACAAGAGTCCCCATGTTTCAAAGAGCTCGCATTTCATTCATGCGGGTGGGAGAGAAAAGAGGAAGACCCCAAATCAGAAGAATGGAGCTGCAGTCCCACTGAATTAGGGGTGGTTTGTGAGAAGTTCCTTAGGGAGAGGTAGATCAGGGATTCAGAAATTGGTTGGAGGGGGCAAGGGCAGGGGAGGAAGATCAGGGGAAGCACAGGGACTGACTGAGAGAATAAGAGAAGAATGAAGACAGAGATTGCATGGAAATCTGGAAGAATGTGACTTGGGAAAAAGAAAACAAATAATAGGACTTGGTGATTGGGGAGAACAGGGGAAGAATGGGGACTCGGTAGGAAGATAGAAGAAGAGGGACTGAAGTACTAGATGGAAGTTTAGGAGACTAGGGTCTTGAGGATTAGGTATGGAGCAGGGGAAGAATGGGTATAGGGAAGAGCAGGGGTAGAATGGAGGCTTGGAGGGGGGAATAGGGTAAGAATGGGGACTCAGGGACTGAGTGGACATCTGGAAAAAGAGCGATTTGGGGACTAGGTGGAAGTCTGGAAACCCAGAGACTCGGGGGTTGGGGAGGAGATCAGGGGAAGAACATGGATTTGGGATAGTTGAGAATCTGGGACTTGGAGGGAGAGCAGGGGAAGAATGGATTGGGGACTAGAGAAGAACAGTTGAAGAATGGGGACTTAGGGACTGGGTAAGAGTTTTGGCGAGCAGGGACTCTGAGACCAGGTGGGAGAATGGGGCTTGGATATAGTGTGGGTTTTGAGTATGTTTGAGTGGGGGTAAGAGAAGAAGGCTGTGGGGTGGGGCAGTGAAACAAAATGGGTTCTATGGAGGTGTGTGAGAGAGGAAAAGAATAGTTATATGAATGGGGTGAAGGTGGGATTGGGGCTGGGGCTGGGGAGGTGTGAAAGAGGGGTGATAGGCTGCATAGGAGGTAAACAACAGAACAGGCTGGAGGCCTGGGAGGGAAAGAGTTACAGGGAAGGAAATGGAGCTGCTGAGAGGATGAGGGGCAGAGGAACATGAAAGATAGTTAGGGAGTATCAGTATATACAATGGAAATGGAGAACTAGGGAGTTGGTAAAAGATACAGGAAGAATGTGGCTGGGAAATGTGTGAGACGTGTGAGAAATAGAAGAGTTGGGGAGGGGATGAGAGTGGAGATGGAAAACTGGTAGGTAGGTGAAAGATAAGAGAGAGACTGAGGACTAGAAGGTTACATGAAGGGGAGAAGGAGGGGTAAAATTTAGCTGTGAATAGATAGAATTAGAAGAGAGAAATGGAGAAAAAAGATGAAAGGGAAACTTCAATATCAGACAGATGTAGGGAAAGAAGGAAGGAAGACAGCAGGAGAGTGAGGAAATGAAAAATAGACCCTGGAAAACTACATAGGAGAAGATAAAAAAAAAGAGAGGCTGGGGCCAATCCAATTTAAAAAATGAAATGCCCAGACAACAAAGGTAAAAAAGAAAATATTTTAGTATCTGTTTATAAAGAATGGATTGTGTCAGCTAATTTGTGCTCCCTTATTTTGTTATAGGTAAGGGTCAGTTTGTCTTGTGCATGTGAAACCAAAGTGAGGGATTCTGTTAGTATAAGGTGTCTGCATAAGGACCTATAGCAGTCTGGTTGCAATATTGGTGCTCTAGGGCAGTGCTGCCCTTTCTCAGGAAGGATTGATGCTCTTTGAGTCCTGGGAGTTAGTGCTGTCATGGTAAGGCAGGTTTGCTATATAGGTTCTGCGTCTTTTTTTTCTTTTTGTAGGATTTTGTGTTACTTCAGAAAGTACCTGGCAATGGAATATGTTTATGTTACTGTTATTGAGGTGGCACTAGAATTATTATTATTTTTTGTATGGTGGTGTAATGGTAAATATTTTATGTCCATTGTTGGGGAAATTTCTGTGGAAGGCACACTGCCTTCTCCTCCATGTAACCTTCTAGTCCTCAGTCTGATATTCTATCTTTTCCTTCTTTGCAGTCAAATCCACAAGCCATGCAGGAACCACATGGAAGGAACCTCACGGAAGGCCCCAGAAGAGGCCTATCAGATAGGAGCTCTAGGATTCAGGAGAGGACAAGCCCATAGTTCAAAAGACTAAAAGCCAAGCCATGGGGACCCTGTACGTCCTAGGCCTCCCTTTTCAAACTGCAACTGCACCAAGAGGGAACAGAAGGTCAAAACAACCTGGTAGCTTAGCCTAAATCACAGTTATGCTTATATCTTATGGAGGAGGGGAAGGTAGGTGGGTGGAAAGGATCTATGGGCCCATGCCCCAGATCCTTTAAGTAGCTAGCAAAACCCCTGCTGGCTACATACACTCTAGTAACAAAATTCAATGTAATTTACTTTGTGGTTCATATATAGAGACCTTCATTTTCAGTTTTCATGTTATTTCTTCAGAGAATTTCAGTGATTATAACAAACAAAAATGGGAGAAAATCAGTAAAAAAAAAAAAAAAGATTCACTTTTGTACACTGATTTTATCAGGTTTTTGTATATTGTAATAAACACTGAGAAATTCCCAGGAAAAATAAATTAAAAACTGAAAATAAAGGTCCCTATTCATAGATCATAATCCATAATTTATAGATTATTTTGGGGCATTATATATGCAACTAATTAAGAAAATTTATTTTTTGGCATTCTGGTAATCAGTCTACCCTGTTCAGTGCCCTCTTTTTTTGTGAGGTTTGTCAATGGTGTCATGAGAGTGGAAAAGTAAAAGTTAAACTGATGATAGTAGCTGGCAAGGCACAAAAAATCCCTTACCAGAATCTTGGTCCTTGGAATTTTTCATTTTATAAAAGGCATCTTCTTTATTGGTGAGAGTTTGTACTCAATAAGGCACTGGAATAAGGACGGTTGATGAGGCACCGTAATAAAGATGGAGCACCATGTTGTCTGAAGGACATCATCATAACATTGGTATACTATGTCTAGACTTTGTGGCACAGCATGAATGGTCTTAGACTTTTATACGTGATTTTTATTTGCAGTGCAAACAAAAGTACATCATGATTCATCAATTATAGCAGCACAAAGAAGTAGGCCAGTTATGTTAAAAGGACTGCCTTGCTCTTATGCTATGGTAAAGGAGCTGCCTTCTCCTGGAGTCCCTGGGGTCTCTCTATCCCCACCACGGCTCAATTTCTTGTCCTTGCTCTCAGAGGAACCACCCTGAGTGCTGACTTCCTTTCTGAGCTCTCTTAAAATGGACCATGCTGAATGCCTGGTCTTGCTCTGTTAAGGACAGTATATCCTGCACTCCTTTACAGACTCCTTCATTAGAGGAGTATTCCAATACCATTTTTTAAATTCCAGAATCAAATTAATTAATTAATTCTAAGCAGACCAATTGCTCATCACTCTTCAGCATCAGATAGGTATCATCACACCCAAAGTCAATACATAAACCTAATTGTTGCGCTGCGATGGACAAGAGCACCAGGGGGCACTCTCCAGCGCGGGACGGAATATGTGCCCTTGTGGTGAAACATCCTTACCCTGAGCCTCGACCGGACTTGCACACTTTCTTGAGACCACCAATGCAATGGTGGTCTCAGAATGGTCCTCTGACCGTTCCAAACCCTTTCGGACCGCTGCTAACGAGCGGCGGGAAACAACAGGTTGGACAGAGGACAAGGCAGATGAGGACAAGACACAAGACGAGGATTCAGATGATGATTCAAGGCAGACGAAGACATCAGGAAGTTGCAGGGCAAGGAAGACTTGGAAGTAAATGAAGACTCTAAGGCCAGTACCGAAGGGCACCCTCCACAGCCAACCAAGGCCAGGCGTGGACCACCCTTTGGACTGACAAGACAGAGTTCATTCGAGGACAAAGGCAAACTCGTCTTGGAGACAGGCGAAGGCTCACCCATTGAGGATGACGAAGCTCACCCATTGAGGACGACGAAGCTCACATGTTGAGGATTCTAATCTGAGACAGAGACATGGATACCCTTGGCTCCGAAGATGGAGGAATCCCACCAGCGCCCTACACACCTCAGCTGGGGTGGTTCCGGACCAATAGGCCACTACGCGCCCTACCAGCCCAGCAGGACTGGTTGCGGACCATGAGAGACGGGAAGACGGAACCTCAGGAACATCAGGACAGGAACATAACATCAGGATAACATCTGGAACAACTTGAAGACAGGAACATCTGGAACAAGGACGAAGACAAGAGACCACGGAATGTAGAACATAAAAGTTGTCAGAACAAGGAATGGAATCCCAGGACAAGGATACCAGGCTGGAGCTGGAAACGGAGATCCTCAGGAGACCAGCTCCAGAAAGGAAGTAGCTCCTTGCGAAGGCGAGGAAGGACTGACAGTAAAAGCCTTTTGTAGGCTGAAGCAGGAAACACCCTGGGAGGAGTCAGGAAGCAACCACACCTGCACTGGCCCTTTAAGAAGGGCAGAGAAGCACGGCTTCACCCCTTAGGAGGACGCAGGAAGCAGTACAGGACCCTGGACAATGGCCCTGCTACCACACAGACGGCTGTAGAGATGAAGCAGGCCTCAGAGCAGGCCCAGGCAGCAGAGACAACTCCCTGCTGCTGAAGGAGGATCACAGGCAGCTCCAGCTGCCAGGCGAGTTTGGGGATGCAGACCCTCTCCCCACGGAGGGCCCGAGGTAGGTTGGTGGCCTCCGGGCCATATGGGAATGCTGTAGGCAGCTCCATGCCACAAGGGAGGTGGAGGCGTGGCTCCTGCCAAGTGGGAATGGCGACAGTGGTCCCCGGACCGCTTGAGAAGTGGAAACGCGGCTCCTGCCGCTGGAGAAGCATGTCGGAGGCCTCCAGTTCGCTTGAGGAGCAGTAGCGCAGCTCCTGCCACACAGGAGGGCTGTCGGCAGTCTCCAGACCGCATTACCCACAGCAGCGTGGCTCCATGCCACAAGGGAGATCCCCGGCGCGGCTCCTGCCACTGGGGAAGGGATGTGGAGAGGCAGTCTCTGGCTCCTGCCACAGGCTGAATCGTAACACTAATCATTCCATCCAGCTTGTGGGTAAAGAAAACTCTTCATCTCTTCAATCACACCCAATTTCAGCATATTTTTCTCTCTTTCTCTTACTATTTGCCTTCTACTTTCTGAAATGTATTTTTATACTTGGTTCTATGTCACTACTATGTTTACTGAGGGAAATTTTCCTCAGGGACTCTGAAACTATATCACAGAATTAAACTATCAGAGTTGTTTAGCTTTAGGAACTTCAGTAGCTGGTATTTTCTCTGCCACTGAGCCGTATGGTTCCAAACCAGTTCTGGTTCTATAAGATACATGAAGAGGTTGCCCTATACTTTTCATTGTTTTAAAAAAGTTAACATTATATTTGTTTCCTTTTCTTTATCCTTGGCTGAGAAATTCATAATCTACCTCCCTTGTATGTCAGAGGACCTCAAACAATCACTGTCATTTTGGGCAATTTTTTTGTTCTCAGCAGTACATAGCAGCAGCATTACTCTGTCATTTGGATGATAGACATACATTTAAGCTTTTTAATTAGAGTATTTTATATGAACCTGTTATGCATTTAGACAATTTTTCTGGGCAAAGTTACCAATTATGAACAAACATACCTAAAACTCCAAGACATATTTTGGAACATTTTTAGAATTGCTAATCTGCTTGATCTCTCTTGTTCTTAGTAAATGAAAGTTTCCCCTAGGTTTCCATCTAATAGCAGCTTCAAAGGCAACTTGCCCTCCCAGTGGAAGCCTGAAGCTTGAAGTCTGCGGAACCTCTCCAACTGCAAAGAACAGGAAAGCAAGAGGCTTCTCTCAAGTTTTGTTTCTGTATCTACAAACTGGAAGAGCTTTCCTTTAAGGATCTAGTTAAACCCGCCTATCAGCCCATCTATCTAGGGATCGTAAACTAAAGTCTACACTAAGCTCTTCTTAGGTTCCTTAAAGGCAATCTGCATAACGCTGGATCTAAAACTTGTGTCCTGATTTGTAAGTATTTCACTTAGAAGCTCTTCTCAGGAAGCAAAACAGTTTAGGAGCCACTTATTTAGCCGAGGCTGACTGTAGGGTAAAAACATTCAGTACTATGACCAGTATGATTTATACCTAAGGAGGACTCTAGGGATCTTGACATGTTGAACCCACAGATTTTAGCCTATGTGAGATGTTGGAAAATTACCATCTAAAGGCAGAAAGCACAAAACCGTGCAATATCTGCAGCCAAAACTCTGGGACAATAATACCAAGTGAAAGTCCAATCTCTGGGTTTATCCCTTCCCTAGTTATTAGCCCATGGCAAGGAGTGTGATAATGCTGAAAATGTTTAAACCAAGATATTCCAACTAACAATTATTGGGTGATTCCCGCGTTTTCCTATGCTTATCTACACAGAACAGTAGGTCATTCTAGTTTCGAAAGACCAAGTCTCGGCTACTCCACAGGCTTGCCATTGACCACCTCATGCTGCTGGCATGCTTGGATCAAGAGGCAATCATCCACCTGAGCTTGACAAAAGTTGAAGTCTGATGTGTCTATTTTTCCCAGATCCATAGAACATCTCTCAGTGGATGTTTCTTCCCTTTCTCCCTGAAACCTTTTGGGTGCAATACTATTCTCCTTTACATTGCGGTCTCAATTGTAATAAGCAATACTTGCCTATTCAAGCATCTCTCTTTCCTTTAGATGCATGGGCAGAATTCTGTGGGATATACCTCTAGAGAAAAACTGCTCCATCAACATACTGTTACATTTTCCATGCCTATTTTCTGCCCTGAAGGGACTTTTCCTTATCAGGTAGGAAATGTAAGGCAAATCTATTCAGATTAGCATTAAAAAGGTAACCAGATAGCAGGGTCGGTGCAAAGGGATCAGGCGCCCTAGGCACCTTCTGCCCACCCCCCACCTTATCATGCTGCCACCCCCATTGGGGGGCACGAGCCATGTGGGGCTGCGAGCGGCGGCAGCAAAGAAGAGTGGAGATTCAGCTATCTCTGCTCCTCTTTTTGCCACCGTGTCGCCGCCACTCGCGGCCCCACAAGGCTCATGCCCTCTAATGGTCAGCACCCTAAGCCCAGGCCTAGTTCGCCCAGTGGTTCCGCTGGCCCTGCCAAACATTTATGACCAATAGGGATGTGCATTTAATGCAAACAAATGTATATAATGTAATGGATGAGTCAATTTTTGTTTCAATCATGGTCCTACAAAACTTTTTTCATCTAATTCATTTGTCTGACAGGACCTTTCCCTGGTGCATCCATGCTGCCTTGGGTCCAGCAATCCCCCTGACTGTAGATAGTTCACTATCCTTTCCTTCAGTAGAGTCTCCAATAATTTTTCCACTACTGAGGTGAGGCTAACCGGCCTGTAGTTTCCAGCCTCCTCTCTGATCCCACTCTTGTGAAGCGGGACCATTACTGCTCTTCTCCAATACTTCAGCACCACTCCCGTTTACAGGGATTTATTGAACAGGTCATGCAACGGACCAGTCAGCACATCTCTGAGCTCCCTCTATATCATGAGATGAACCTCATCAGGCTCCATGGCTTTATCCCCTTTCAGGTTTCCTAGCTCTTTCAACTACCCCATCTCCATCTACGGTCTTGTCAACCAGCAACAGTCCTTCTCCAGGGTCTTCTTTAGTGAACACTGAACTGAAGTATTTGTTTAATATTTCTGCCATTTCTTCATCTCTCTTCACACAGTGCTCCTTGTCACTTTTCAATTTCACTCTACCACTTTGGGCCTCCCTTCTTTCTTTGATATATCTGAAACATGTTTTGTCTCCTCTGTTTACCTCTTTGGCAATTCTTTCTTCCACTTAACATTTTGCTTTCCTGATTTCTTTCTTCGACTCCCTCATTTTTAACAGATAGCTGGATAACTTTCTGCTTAACCGGATATCTTCAAAGACATCCGGTTAAGCAGCACTGTCACTGTCGCAGAAAAAAAACAAAAAACCAAAGGTCCCACAGCCCGATTGTGAGCCTGCCCTGCCACTTTGCCCCTTTTATACATAAATGGCCCTGTTAGGCCCAGCATCCCTCAGATCCAAGGAATCATCTCTTTCCTCATTCACCCTCCCAGCCACACCCAATGCCAGATTTTATAAAAAATATAGTAATGGGAACTCCTTGGACATCAAATAACCCCACCCTGGCAAACACTAAACAGGCTCGCCCCTCCTCCACTCTGGACTCCCCCCCCCCCCCCCATCCCCCCTCCCATTTGCCTGGAGCGAGGGTCTTCCTCATCCGCTCACAGCGGCTCCACTGATGCTTCTGATCAGCAGCGCTGGAAGCGTAAACTATGCAGGGATCAATTTAGGAAAACTGGGCAGAGGGGGCATAGGGGATTCCAGGGTGTGGTGGGGGGTGATTCTGTTTAGTTTTTGCTGGGGGGGGGGGGTTGAAGTCTTTGGGGGATCCCATTATAATATGTTGTATGAAATCAGACAAAGGTTGCGTCCGAAGGGGAGGCTGGGAAAGGGATTGTTCCTTGGGGTTGAAAGGCATTAGGGCCCCACAGGGCCAATTCTATGAGGGGGATGGGAAGGCTCATAACTGGGTGATGGGCCCTTTGATTTGTTTTTTTTTCTTTTCATTTGTGACAGTGACAGTGCTACTTAGCTGGATATCTAAAAAGATATCCAGTTAAGTAGAAAGTTATCTGGCCACACAAGGCCAGATATTATGAAAACCTAATCAATCTAGATAAATGAGGCTTGACCGACGTGCCGCGAATGCGCAGTAGAGAGCAGCTCTACCGCGCAGCTGTGGCTCAGAGCTCTGAGCGACGTGCTAACGTGCTGACGTTACGCCCCAAAGCAGAGAGATCAGAACAGGGTGTCACAGAGGGGAGGAGGAAAGGGCAGACGAGCAGCCGCTCCAAGAAACGGCTCCTCCGACATGTTAACAGCCTGAGCCCATCCCTCTGTCACTGGGGAAGGGGGGAGGGAGTAGGGACGGCGACGGAGGGATGGGCTCAGGCTGTTAACATGTCGGAGGAGCCATTTCTTGGAGCGGCTGCTCGTCTGCCCTTTCCTCCTCCCCTCTGTGACACCCTGTTCTGATCTCTCTGCTTTGGGGCGTAACGTCAGCACGTTAGCACGTCGCTGGGGAAGGGGGGAGGGGTTAGGGACGGCGATGGAGGGATGGGCTCAGGCTGTTAACATGCTGCAGTTTCATCAGCAAATGCTTCCTCCTTTAGCCTGGTCTCTCCCTTAACTTTCCTGGCTGGCGCTGAGGAGGAGGAAAGGGCAGACGAGTCACCGAGCCAGTCCGTCCGCCAATGGGGGAGGGAGTAGGGACGGCTGGACCATCACGCTCAGGGACAGGAGGAGGAAAGGGCAGAAGAGTCGCCGAGCCCATTCGTCCACCGCCGGGAAAGGGGGGAGGGAGTAGGGACGGCAACAGAAGGACGGGCTCAGGCTGTTAACATGCTGCAGTTTCGTCAGCAAATGCTTCCTCCTTTAGCCTGGTCCCTCCCTTAATTTTCCTGGCTGGTGCGGAGGAGGAGGAAAGGGCAGAAGAGTCGCCGAGCCTTCCATCTTCTGCCGGGGAAAAGGGGGGAGGGAGTTGGGATGGCCGGAGCAGAGCTAATTCTTGCCTGTTTTAACCGGCATGCAATGGGACAATAGCCGGCCTTGTAGAAGAGAAAAAGAGGGAGTGGAGGAGGGCTGAGGGAGAGGGAAGGGATTGTGGATGAGGGGAAGGAACGTGAAGAGGATATGAGTAAGTGGGAAGGGTAAGAAGTTGTGCAAAAGAGAAAAAGAGGGAGTGGAGGAGGGCTGAGGGAGAGGGAAGGGATTGTGGATGAGGTGAGAGGGGAAGGAAAGGGAAGATGAGGGGATGGAAGGAAAAGGGAAGAGGATATGAATGAGTAAGTGGGAAGGGTAAGAAGTTGTGCAGAAGAGAGAAGAGAGCGGCTCTGACCGACGGAATCTCGCCCGTTTGAACGGGCCTAACGGCTTGTTGGTTATATTCAAATATAGCTGGTTAGGGTTTTTGGTTATCCAGCTATATGTTGCTGGATAACTTTAGGCTGGTATATTCAGTGGGATGTTTCTCCCACTGAATATATAGGACAAGTTATCCAACTAACTTTAGCTGGATAACTTGTACCCTGACTGGCCTACTGATAATGGACTTCCCAGTGTTTGAGTGTCTGAATTACAATGAGGTTAGCATATTGCTTGACAGATTCAAGTGAAGAAGAGTCTCAGGCTTGCCAGGCTGCCAGCCTTCAAGTTCTTGGTTCTGTTTAACTTTAATACTTTCTAACAGTTTTTCTTTTTTTAATATGCAGACAGGAATTATTCAGTCAGCTTGCAGCAATGTACAACACACACATACATTGTATGTGTCTGTGTTTGAGTTTGTGTGTGTGAAAGACATTTTTCCACACAGTAGAGTAGTCCTATATGTGGAACAGTATCAATATTAAATTCCTCAGTAATATCAAAACACCCAGTAGGCTTCAAAATCCATCATGCCACTGAGAGGAAAGGGCTGCAGAGGGAATGACAGGGAAGATGATTTTCTGCAGAGGCAGCCTAGCCTAGCACTTGCAGTAGCAGAAAGAAAAAAATGGCGTCCTGCTCCTAAAAAGAGACTACTTTAGCCACAGAATGGCAAGAGTGGAAGTCAGCTCAAGAAAGAAGATATTGAAATTTGGAGAGCATGTGCCACCGCTACCTGTTCCTCTCACTCTTGTTTTGGAGTAGAAGGAGGGGAAGTGGGCAGAGCCATCCAAGGCTAGATTATTAGAGTAGGGGCAAGCAAAGTCTAATGCCCAAAACCAGCAATACGCTCATCTATGATTACTGTTTCTGAAGCAGTGAAGGCAGTATAGTTACCAACTGATTCTGAGAATTCTTGTCTGGGATTCTCTGAATCAGAAATTGAAGAGCTAGTAGCTGAAGCAAATTAGGGAGGATTAGTCGGTAGCATCTTATTCTCCAATGCAGTGATGGGGGAGATAGATGATACTGACTGTATTAGAGCAACTCCCAGGAAAAGAAGATATCATAGATAGAGAGTGTGAATGATGCTCCTGGCATTTTTCCTCAGAGCCACCTTCAACCTCAACTCCAATGCCAGTATCAGCCACCAAGGATAAAGAGAAGATTTTGTGGAAGACATCTATGATCTGAAGGCACTTTAAAGTGAAGAAGGGCCCACATTTTGCTCAGTATATTCACTGCAGTAAGGATAAAGGGGCAGATTTTAAATGTTACATGCGCAGGGTACATTTGTGCTCGCTACCTGCTGCACACAAATGTACACCCAATTTTACAACATGCTTGCGCTGCCTCACACATGTTATAAAATCCAGGGTCGGCGCGCACAAGGGGGTGCACACTTGTGCACCTTGCGGGTGCCGAGCCCAAGGGGAGCCCCGATGGCTTTCCCCGTTCCATCCAAGGCCGCTCCGAAATCGGAGTGGCCTTGGAGGGAACTTTTTTTTCGATTTCCCCCCCCCCCCCCCCCCGGCCTTTCCCTTCCTATCTTTTTTTCAGGAATTACACCTGCCTGAGGCAGGCGTAACTTGCTTGCGTCGGCCAGCTGCCGGCGCACCATGCCCCGGAACAGGCCGCTGTGCCAGAGCACTCGGGACCGCCCCAGGACATACGCGATTCCCGGGGCTTGCGTGCACCACCGAGCCTATGCAAAATAGGCCCGTCGCGTGCAGGGGTAGGTTTTCGGGGGGTTACATGCGTACCTTACGTGTGTAACCCTTTGAAAATCTACCCCAAAATGTTTAGGGAAGCAAGTGGGGCATCAGACAAAAGCTAATATGCAGCATCATCTGCAGATGCAGCACCCTGTAGCATTGCAACTCCAAGTAAAATTCAGAGGAAAGGGGTTGAAAAGAGGAACAACAGAACTTATTTGAACATGAATGGATAGACATTTATCAATTAGTATACCTAAATTCTTGATTTTTAGAGAGATTGGTAAATAATGACCTTGGAATTCAAAAGAAGATGGAATTTCATGAAAAGGAACTTTAGGTTTGTGAATCCTGAGGTAGAGGACAAACCATCATTGAAGGCATAGTCCATAAATTGTCAGATTTCCAAATGGAGAAAGGTCAATAATGAAGTGACCTAGGGTTCTCTACTGGGAGTTGTGTTGTTTAACAAATTGATTAATGATCTGAAAAAGGGAGCAACGAGTGAAGTGATAAAGTTTGCAGATGACACACAATTATCCAAAGTCATTAAAAGAGTAGAGGATTATGAGGAATTGCAGAAGGACTCTGAAAGACTAGAAGACTGGGCAGTTAAATAGCAGATAACATTTAATGTGGACAAATGCAATGCGGTAAGAACAGTTGAAATGGTTTTAAGTACCCTAGGTGAACCTTCAACCTTTTGCCTTATGCCCCTTCAATTAATTTTCAGGACCTTAAGCCTCCTCCCCTAAGACTTTGATAATTAAACTTAACAATCATTTTCACCCTACTACCACTCCTCCCAAAATGGCCCTGTAAAAACACATAATTGGACATCAGAAGATCCATATTCAGTCACTGTTTGGATAGCAAAGTTAGCCAGATAAACTTATCCGGCTAACTTTGGAAGTATATTCAATAGTGCAGTTACACTATTGAATCTAGCCAGCTAACTTTAGCCAACTAACTTTAGGACAGCTTTTTGGTCTGAGCAGACTTAGGGGGTTATTTTCTATTGATATCGCATGCAAAAAGGGACTTTTTGCTCGCGATAGCTAAATAGGGGCGGAGTCGAGACTGGAAGAGGAGGAGTCGGGGCAGACGCGGCGGTAACTTCACTGGCAGCGATAAGGTAAGACCCGTTATCGCTGCCAGTAGCATGCCCAATAGCACCACTTTTCACGGTTGTGCTATTGGGTGTGAAAGCTGGCAGCGATAAGACTGCGGTTGTGCGATCGCTGCCGACTTTCGCAGGCCCTCCCCCCGCCCCCCCCCGTTACCGCGGAATTCAGAAAGCTGTGTGAGCTTAGAAAATCCAGCCATTAGTTGGCTAGAATTTAGCCGGATAAGTACCCAACTATTCATTTAGCTGCATAACTTCTGAGTTATCTGTATAAATGCTTTTGAATATGCACCTCCAGACTTTTAAATATTAAACTTTGATATGTGTTTGTGTCTGTGTGCGTGTAGATATATATATGTGTGTGTGTGTGTATACACACACTCACACACAAACTAACACATACATATATATAATATAAATGGTTAAGAATCATGTCACAATGTCTGAATGTATAATCTCTGATTTTTGGGAGTAGACTGAAAATAAAATCAAGAAATACATACACATACATTAAAAGAAATCCATATCTCATTGACTAAAAGTATAAGGCAAGGGGGAAGGGTCCCAGATGCTGCTATTTAGAGATGTGAATCGTGTGCCAGATCGTCTTAACGATCAGGTTCAGCTGGGGGGGGGGGGAAATCTTATTGTTAAGATATGTGAATTGGAATCGTTTCCGATTCCAATTCACATCGCTAATTTATTTTTTAGGGAGGCCCGCGCCGCTAAAAAAAAAACCCACCCCTCCCCAAAACCTTTTAACATTACCTGGTGGTCCAGGGGGGCCTCGGGGGGGAAGATTTCCCGTTCCCAGGCATCAGCTGCGCTAAAAAAAATGGCGCCGATGCCCCTTTGCCCTTACCATGTGACAGGGTATCCATGCCATTGGCCGGCCCCTGTCACATGGTAGGAGCACTGGATGGCCGGCGCCATCTTTACTCATCAGCCTAAAAGGTTTTGGGGGGGTCGGGAGGGTGGGGGAGGCTAAGGGGGGTTGATTTAAAGGGTCGGGTGGTTTGTTTTTTTTATCGGGCCATCAGCGCCATTTTAATTAGTGGCAGCCAAAATGGCGCCGATGGCCAGAGAGCGGGAGATCACGCTGGAACCCCCCCCCCCCCCATTGGAACACCAGGTAATTTAACATTTTGGGGGGGTTCGGGAGGGTGGGGGAGGGTAAGGAATTGGTTTTAAAGGGTCGGGGTGGGTTTAGGGGTTGTTTTGGTGTGCCGGTTTTCCCGCCCTCCCCCAAATAATTCCCATGCCCTATTTAACGATTTAGGACGATTTATGTCAATAAATCGGGGGCATTTGTATTGTATCGTGCACTCTGACGATTTAGGACGATTTTAAAATTATCTGACGATAATTTTAATCATTCAAAAACGATTCACATCCCTACTGCTATTAACATGGTGACGGGCGGACATTTACAGATGTTTGTTTTTTTTTGGAAGAGGGAGAGGGTGTTAAGGTTGAATCTGGACAGGGAGTTTGGCTTGGTTGGGGAGAGCAGGGGTTGATGGGTATAGAGGGGTTAGTGAGTGAGCGCCTGTTGCTTGGCGCCTTTTCTTGCTTACCCCAGTTTGTGGAGGGAGCTCCTGGTGAGGTCTCTCGATGACAGTTTGGGGGGGCTGTTTTTTCTCCCACCCTCCCCTGTTTTGGATGTAAAATATGCTTTGATTTGTATGTTTTATTTATGTGTATTGTAATGTTTATGTCACAGGGTGGTGGGTAACCTGAGCCTAAGGTTTGGTCTTGTTAACTTTGGCAGTCTGCAATGGGTGGGATCATTTCGTAACAAACCCAAACACAAAAAAACCCCACCTGTGCAAGTAATACCTAAATCAAACACACAACCTACAACTATTTAATATTTTTTTCTTCTCGTATGTTTATAGTATGAAATATAATCACTTCATTAAAACTGGATCTTCTAGTGAGCCAGAAATGTTTAAAGACTTACCATCAAGATCCAGTTGTAATGAAGACGACAGCTTAATGAAGACGGCATGTGGGTGAGCAGAGACCCCTGAGGAAGAATGACTTTTCGAAACCTGGCCATGTTGGATTCAAGCGGTCTGGTCCATCAAAGGTAAGTGCTCTTTCACGTCGTCATTTTGTGATTGCTTATATCATTAAGCATTTTCCTTCAAGTCGTGTTCTACATCAAAAATATTTTTGCCACTGGTGTTAGAACTGTATGTTTTAAGTTTAGTGTCGGCGAGCTGTTTTGTTTGAACATTTTTCAAAGGTGATGTTTTTGAAGTATTTTACCAAAACTCTTTCTGAACATTTTTGATTAAAAAAGATATTAAAAATATGGATGGACGGCAGTGTTCATGATTAAAGATACGAGTCAGGTTAACCTGGATGGGACCCGGGCTCATTTATGAAACAACCACTGCACATCTTAAAAATGTTTTTGTTTCTGCATCTGTAAACATTTTTAATTAAAAAGTGATTACATTTCACACTATTTATTTTTTATTTTATTTAAGGGTTTTTTATATACCGGGGCACGTTAAAAAACATCACCTCGGTTCACAGTGTAACATAACATAGCAACAGGCTTTACAATAATTTATAGTAGGAGGAAACATTGAGGCAACTAATTCAACTTGAAAGGAGGTTACATGTTCACATATTTAAATATATTCACATAACTATATTCACAATAACTATATTTACATTTTAATTATTCACATGGTGCCAGGGAATATATGCGGTTAGATCAGGTGGTAGGAGGGTGAGGGTGGAGGGTTGGAGGGTGAGAGGGGAGGAGGATGAGGGAGGGTTGGAGGAATGGGAATGGGAATGGATGAGGATAATGGATGTTGAGTTCAAGAGGGCGTGTCAGTCAGGGAGGGGCGTGAGGGTAGGGTGTGTATCTATGGGAGTAGACGGTTAGTCAGGGTATGCTAGTTTGAAGAGCCAGGTTTTAAGATTCTGTTTAAATTTTTTATGGCAGGGTTCTTGGCGTAGGTGGGGTGGCATATTGTTCCAATGGGAAGTGCCTGCTATAATGAATGATCTATCTCTGATCGTGGCATGTTTGATGACTTTGGGGGAAGGAGTCAGGAGTTTGGCTTGGTGCTGTTTTCTAGTTGGTCTGGTTGTGTTGTGGAGATGGAGATGTTCAGGGAACCAGTGCATGTCTTGGTTGTGAATGGCTTTGTGTATGAGGGTGAGGGATTTATAGATTATCCTGGAGGTTACTGGGAGCCAGTGCAGGGATTGAAGAACTGGGGTGATGTGGTCATGACGGTGAGTGTTTGTGAGAATGCGGGCGGCAGCATTCTGTAGGAGCTGCAACGGTTGAAGGGTATTTTTTGGGAGGCCTAGGAGGATAGCGTTGCAGTAGTCCAGTTTGGATAGGATCATGGCCTGCAGTACTGTTCGGAAGTCAGAAGTGTGTAGTAGTGGTTTAATTCTCTTCAAGGTGTGGAGCTTGAAGAATCCGCTCTTAATAGTGTTAGATATGAATTTTTTAAGGTTAAAATGGTTGTCTATCCATATGCCAAGGCTGCGGACAAATTGGGTGGGTGGGCAGCCTGGTGGTGAGAGGGAAGAAAGGCTTAGTGTGGGAATGTTGGGGGGAGAGAGGATGAGTAGTTTGGTTTTGTTGGTGTTGAGTGCCAGAAAGTTGTCAGTGAGTAATTTGTTTATTTCAGATAGAGCAGATTTCCAAGTCTTCATTGCGTTAGTGATAAGAGTCAGTTATGGGTATGAGTATCTGTACGTCGTCTGCATAAATGAAGTGCTGGAAGCCCAGCTTGGAGAGCAGTAGGCAGAGGGGTATGAGGTAGATGTTAAAAAGGGTTGAGGAGAGGGATGAGCCTTGTGGTACTCCTTGTGATAGCTTGACAGGTTTGGATTCATTGCAACCGATTTTTACACTATAGCTCCTGTCGTGTAGGTAAGACTGGAACCAGAGAAGGGCATTGTCCGTGACGCCAATTTCCTTGAGACATTGAATGAGTATGTTGTGATTAACTGTGTCGAATGCCGCCGATATATCTAGTAGTGCGAGTATGTGGGACTGTCCTTTGTCCAGAGCTTTGAGTATGGATTCTGAGAGGGAGATAAGTAGGGTTTCTGTGCTATGGTGTTTACGGAAACCAAACTGGGATGATGAGAGAATATTGTGGTCTTCTATGTATTCTGTTAGTTGTCTATTAATTATTTTTTCGAGTATTTTGGAGAGTAACGGGAGGTTTGACACTGGGCGGTAGTTTGCTGGATCATTGTTGTCTAAGTCTGGTTTTTTGAGGATGGGTTTTATAATGGCTTGCTTTAGTTCAATTGGGACCTGGCCCAGTGTGATAAATCATACGAGAAGAAAAAAATATTAAATATTTGTGGGTTGTGTGTTTGATGGAGGGGGGTCATGGCAGGACAGGTGTAGCTGGGGGAGGGGGGCTGTTACACTTGTCAGACATGTGCAGTGTAAGTTGCTGCGTGATTCTTTAGGTTCCCTTGCTGGAATGTGGCAAGGGGGCTGGTAATGGCAGTGGCTGTGAGGTAAGGTGGGAGAAAGGCATGCACATTATGTCATTGGGCCGTGGTGAGAATTTTGGATAATGTGTTATGGTTTAGGCTCGGGTTATATGTGTATTATCAGTAAACTGCAGCCATTTATATTCCAGTTTTGGTGATGTGTGCATTCTTTTGGAAGGGGGGAAGAGTATGGGAATGGCCATTGTCCTGCCTACTTCATGTTAGTTATCTCTGAAATGGCTGACTAGAATGAACTAGGATGTTTCCCCTTATATCTCAATATATTTAAAAAAAAAGTCAAATTCTGGTGTCACTTCAATAACATTGACACAAAACTCTGCAAAAAAGACACTCAGAATCTCTGTAGCAAATCTGCCATATTAAAATAGCACTAGTTTTTTGTAACTGTTCTTTGGAGCACCACAAAAGCTGCCAATCTAGGCAACCATCCAGTTTGCCTAATGGTTACGCTGGCCCCGAAAGTGATGCACAGAGGAAAAAATAACCCCAACTACAGGTACACAGTGTGGAGTTCCATATTGGAAATTGGCCACCCAAGAAAAGGACCTTGGAGTTCTTAATGTTAGGAATTATTTGGAGAGGAGTGGAGAATAAACGGATAATATCTCATAATGCCTCTGTATAATTCCATGATGGGACTGCATCTTGATTACTCTGTGTACTTCTGACTGCATAATCTCAAACAAGATATAGCAGTACTTGATAATGTACAGAAAAGGGCAACAAAAATGATAAAGGGACTGAAACTGCTCCCTTGTAAAGAAAAGGCTAAACAGATTAGGGCTCTTTAGTTTGGAAAAGAGAAAGCTGAGAGAGGATATGATAGAGGTTTTATAAAATTATGAGTGGGGTGGAATGTGTCAATAGAAGATGGTTGTTTGCCCTTTCTAATAATGCAAAAAACAAGGGGAAACTCCATGAAACTGACAAACCAGTTGATTTTAAAAGAAATCATAGAATGTAGGTTGTTTTTTTTTTCACTCAGCACATAATCAGTTTGTTGCTAGAGCATGTGGTCAAGGGACTGGCAGAGTGGAGTTTAAAAGAGGTTTGCACAAGTTCCCAGAGGAAAAGTCCATAAACAGTTATTAGACAAGGAAGAGCCATTGCTTATCCCAGGGAGTGAGCAGCAGAACTAGATCTACTTTTGGGGATCTAACCAGTACTTGTGCCCTAAACTGGCCACTGCCAGAGACAGGATGCTGGGTTTGGTGGAGTTTGGTCTAACCCATCAGGCCATATCTTATGTTTTTATGTTCTTAACATTAGGACCAGGGATCTCTGCCTAATTTTGCAAACCTTTTTTTGCTGCCTTTAAGAGAGAGCATAATTTTCTTTGCAGCGTGTATCCCAATATTGGTTAAGAAGAACCAGCTGGAGGAAGGGAATGAAAGGGTTATGGTACTAATCCTGCTTCCTCCTGTTTCCATAGCCCCTTTCTGAATCAGGCAATGAGCAGCAGCACCTGATGCCAGCAATTTTATAGTATAAAAGTGTTATGCTAGAGCATGTTAAACAGACCATTTCACTGTTTTCTCATTTGAAACAGCTGAATTACCACCTGTGCTGATTTCTCACAATTACTAGGATCTTTTATAAAAAGGGCAGGGAATAGGTTGTGCTTTCCTTTCTAATTGGCCGAGTTAATGTGGCTATGCATTTGCGCTACATCTCGGTGGTGGTAAGAGAACATCTACTCTTTTATGCCAATTGCAGCAGATGTTGAGCCATCTGTAGGTGAATCCTTTGACCCAGAGAGCGCGAGAGAGAGTATCTGAGAAGATTTAGGTTGACAAGAGCTCTTTTCTCCCAGCTTTAGAAGGTGCACAGATGCATGGTCTCTTATATTCCCCACCCTCACAGCTTATCTGTTGAGTGAAAGCAATGACAAAGCTCATTATCTGGCAACTTGTTCCTTTCAGGGGGTGGCAGGAGGCACAATTGGTTTCAGTTATTCTGTGTTTACTCCATGCTTACCTGCATGACTGAAACTAATGAGGGAAATATAAAAGAGTATAAGTACTGGCAAATTAGATGTAAAACTTTAATAAGACAGGCCAAGAGAGAATTTGAGGAGAGTTACAATGTAGCAAAACTACTAGTAATTATTTCAAATACATTAAAACTTTAAAGGGAGTTAGTTGGGCCATTAGATAATCAAGTAGTATGGTTGTACATTCATTTCAATCTGAATGGAAAAACACAACAAATAGGATGGCTTGGTTTAGGACAACCAAACTGAATAGGTGAAGTTCCCAAGAAAATCTGAGTTCGTTTTGGCTCATTTGGTTCAGCCCCATTAAAATCTATGGGGTAATCAAGGCAATGCAATTTTTATACTTCAAGTCATATAGAGCAGAGATGGCTGGGATGGGACAAGGAGGGAGCAGAACCAATCATGTTTCAGTACTTTTTCAACCAGCCTGTCTCAGCTGGCAGCTGCATGTCCTGACTTAATCATTATACCAAAAATCTTACTCTTCTCTACACAAACAAATGTTCTCATACAACTTGAAAATAAAGAAGCCCATCATATTTATGATGCTATATATGCACATATTCTTCTTGTGCTTTTAGAGCATCTATTTGTATAATCATTGATCTATGTCTTGTATTTTTATTTTGTTTTTAATTTTGTTGCATTTAAAAGTACTCCTGTATAAAATACTGTATCTAATCACTGTGCAGTGTCTCAAGTTGGTGATTCAAAACATTTCTGAAAAAAACCCCAGCACCCAAAATTGGTTCAGTGTTTTGAGATTACTCTCTATATCAGGGCTCTAACAAATGTTCTCGAAGGCATACCTGCACAGAAGAGAAATAAAGGCACCATTTTATAATTTTAAAAGTCATTAAACATTTGGCAGGCCTGACGCGACTGAGTGTGCACACCGTGCATTTGCACGGGGCGGCCCACCTGGGAGGGCGGTGGCAGCAGGAGAGGCCATGAGGTCTCCAGCGGAGCTCAACCCACCAGCAGCCAAAAATGAAGGAAGGCCATGGCAGTTTCCTGTTTTAGCTAAGTGCATGCGCACAGCTTTATGGCTCCCTCCACCCCCTTGCAGAAATGCCGGCAGTGGGGCCAAAGAAAGAGTAGCCCGCAGGGCCATGGTGGAGCTCATCCCCCCATGGACCGAAGTGACAAGGACGAAGGGGACTGCAGTGGAGCTGAGCCCATCCTAATGTTGCCTGGAGAAAGGAAGCCGCATATGTGTGTATGCGTGTGTTTGTGTATGCCTGTGAGAGCCTATGCTCTCAGGCAAGCTCACACACACACATAATATGTCTATGAAGGAAAGAGAGCAAATGTGTTTGAGAGCATAGACATGTATATAAGAGATGGAGTGTATAAGAGAGTGTGTGTGTGTGTGTGTGTGTGTGTGTGTGTGTGTGTGCATGTATGTGAAGATAACGTTTGTGAGGCCCTACCTCCCCAATCCACTACAATCTCAAGGTGACTAAAAATCAAAAGATCCCAGGTATGGAGAGTAGGAATTTTTTTTTAACCCTTATTAGTTTTAATTATTTGGTGTAATTTGATGTTTCTTCAGTTTTAAAATATTTTATTGTTTTTTGGGGGGGAAATATTAGAACATATAATTAATTAATGGATTTTTGTATTCATCAGATGTGTTGACATATTTTATTGGTTTTGGGGAAATTTTGGATATTTTGTGTAACTCATTTGATATATTTATTTTTTTATGACTATGATTTTACTATTTTGTTTGTTTTATATTTATTTTATTTTTTAATGTTTTTATAAAGAATGTTAATTTCTGTTTTTCCCTTGTTGGTCTGCTTATAGAGGCTGGCTTGTTGTGGGTTCCAGTTCAATTCGTCTTAGCATGTTTCTATTTATACTTTCTGGTCTTTTTATTCTGTATTTGATCAGGGTCTGTCTGTGTTCTTCATGTGTGACCGCGGTGAGGTATTCTACTACCATATAATTTATCTGTAGTGATCTATAGTAGTCTGATTTGTTCTGTTTACCTAACTGGAAATATATTGGTGTTCTAGGGCCTGATGTAATATGTATAGTATTACCTTTTCATAGATAAGGTTATTATTGTTTGAATGCTGGCAGTTAGGGTTGTTTTGGTATGGGACATTATCATTACTATATTGTAACAGTAATTCTGTTTATTCATGGCTTTCTGAGGGCCAAGCCCACACCCAGCACACATTACAAAAAATGTAATTCCATAGGAGTTTGAAGTGTCTTTTTTGCAGGATTTTCTGGTTGGTACCACAGCAATGCATGTAAATATAATATGCATGTTGAAAGTGATATTTTGCCTCAGAAGACTGTAAGAACATAAGAAATTGCCATGCTGGATCAGACCAACGGTCCATCAAGCCCAGCAGCCTGTTTCCAACAGAGGCCAAACCAGGCCACTAGAACCTGGCAAGTACCCAAACACCAAGAAGATCCCATGCTACTGATGCAATTAATAGCAGTGGCTATTCCCTAAGTAAACTTGATTAATAGCAGTTAGTGGACTTCTCCAAGAACTTCTCCAAGCCCCTATCTCAGATCTCCCCCACAAATGAAATTTTATTTTATTTTTTCAAAGGCAGCACTGAAAAGTTCTGTTGAGGGGTTGCCGAGGCAATGGAGAAAGGAACTGCAATGAAGCAGAGAAGAAAAATACCAAGGGAGGGTCACATATTCAGGCAGAAGCTTGGAGAAAATCAGACTGAGAGGCTGATGGGCAGCACGTGCACATAGGAACCACGGCACATGGTCAGTCAACCCTTACTGAGCTCCACGAGAGAGATCTGTTCAGCACTGTCATATGATGTCACGCCAGGGCTGGTCCAAGAGCATTAGGCATGCTAGGTGAACTTTCGGTTATTCATCCCCTCCTCACAGCTCACCTACAGCACCGTGTTCCCTCCTACAAGTGGAAGTGGCTCTAGCATAGTGCTCCGTTTTTTTGGTGGTATTGGCTCTGGCACAGCACCCTTCTGAGTCTCATGCTGGTGGGATTTTGCTGCCCCTAAAGTTTTGGCACTCTAGGCAATAACCTAGTTGGCCTAATGGAAGCACCGGCCCTGCATCACCCATATGCCATGGCTGATTCAGCCTCGATGGACATTACCCAAAACAATTTTGTGTTGCTATAAAGATCCCAGTTTTACTACTGCTCTGAGAAATACAGCATAATCGTTAAAACTTGTGAAGGAGGAGATCGTAAGGCCAAGTGTGAGGAAGAGAAGATCCTGAGAAGAAAAAGCCACTCAAGTGCTGGGCTGACCCAGCAACCAAAGTCAAAAGTTGTCCTAACCACTTTCCATAGCCCGTAAGTCCTCAAATGTTGAGTCCCAGCAGATTCGCGAGATAAACCTCCACTGCAGGACACTCAAGTATTTAGGGAGCAAAGTACTTTTGAATGTTCTTGAATTATGTCTATGTGTGTGTGTGTGTGTGTGTATGTGCAAGGCTTTAAGGTTCGCTTAGGGTACCTAATACCCTTCCCTTGACCATGGGTTCCATTTGGGGGGGGGGGGGTATCAGTTTTAAAAAAAATATATAGATTGATGGAGGGACCTTGGCTTTTTTGGATGTGCACAGGACAGAGACTGAATGATGCGGGGACGGGGAGGGGCAGCACAGTAAATGTTAGCACAGGACAGCAAAAAAGCTAATACTGGCCTTGGATATTAGGGATGTACATTCATTTCAAACAAATGGCAAAATGCAATGAATCAGGCCTTTTTTTTTTTTATTTGTTCTGAAAATGTTGAGGTATTTTTTTATTTGTTGCATTTCTGAAAACAGAAAAAGCTTACCTAGACCAAAGAACTTGCCTGGTGTTGAGGTCTACCCAGTGCCAGGGCATTTCCTGAGCTGGCTCAGCACTGAGGCCTACTTGGAGTTGGCTCAGCTGACCTGGCATCAAGATCTATATAGAGCTGACTAATGCCAAGGCCTATCTAGCAACAGTGCAGAATTGCATCTAAAGCCCCATGAAAATTGAACTCTGCAACAGGAGCAGGTGTTCCTCCCACAAAGTCAGCCTCAAATGCTGTGGATAGCTCTGTAGTATGTGTATTATGAAGTGGCACAACATCCCAGCCTTTCTTCTCCTCAAAATGGAGATCACTACCAGAACTTTCATCCTTAGATCTCAGAGGAAAAAGGGAGAGTGGCCTATGGGGAGAGCAATTGAGGAAGGAAGAAGGGGAAAAGCTGCTGTGTATACTCAGGGGCAGGTAGTAGTGGCCCAATGGCACCAAAGCCACTATCCCAATACCACCCTAGAATACCCAGAGGTCCATATTTAGCAGCAGCGCTAACTAGTGCTATATTCAGGGGTATGGCAGTACCTCTGAAAATACTTGACTATCTTAAAGTTAGCCTGATAAATTTATCCGGCTAACTTTGACAGCTCTGTGGTCCAACCAGAGTTAGCCAGATAAACTGATTTGTCCAGCTAAATATTTATCTGGATAAGTGACTTATCCAGCAAAGTGGTGTCAACTGATTCTAGCTGGAAATTCAGCAGGCTAAGAGCCATTTTGAATATCAACCTTTTATAGACCACCCCCTTTCTCCCCTGTTCACATTTCTGAATGATACTGCTCCCATGTGCATACTGTCAAGGTTTATAAAATAAAATATGTATATATATGCTACTTACACAAATCTAAGCTATTTTTACATGTGTTGCCCATATACATTTTTAAAAAAAAACTCCCTTCATAGTGTATACATGCCAAAAAAACATATTCAAATTCTAGTGTCTACTCAGTAACAGCAAAACAAACTCCCACTACTACCAAACACTTTAAGGTGAATTTTAAAAGTTGTGTGTGTAACAATGAGCAGATGCATACACAAATAACTCATATTTGTGCAAGTGAAACTTTATAAACCTCAAATATACATGCACAAAGAATGGTATGTTAATAAATTTGCTGATGGATGAGGTCCACAGCAACTGTGCCATGAGATGGGGTCCACGGTGGCCCTGCTGACCAAGAGCTTATTTCTCATTGGGTTGCCATGAGATGGGGGTCCATGGTGACCCTGCTTCACTGCAGCTTGATTTTCTTCTAGGGCTGCTATGGGATGTAGTCTGACTGCCCTCACTGCATTGCAGACTTTTTTTCTTCTTGGGCTGCCGCAGGATGGGGTCCACAGTGACTTTGCTACACAGCCTCTTCATTGGTCACCGAGCTACATTATTGGGTGGATCTGAGCCCAAACTGGGTGGGCCACGGCCACCCAGGACCTCCAAGACCTACCTGTGACTATGCTACTGCTTGGGATGTTCATGTTACTCTGGTGCCACTTGACCCCTCTCATGCAGCCCTTGGGGTTTCATGCCATTGCTGTTGGTGCCTTCTACCCCTATTTTGGAGATTTGGGGTATTCTTGCCACACTTGCTGCTCTTTTGATTCCCTCATTGTGCCTTGGAGAACTCCTGCCACAGTTTCCCCTTTACAGTGCCTCTATTTTTGTTACTTTGACCCAGTCTTGGTGCCTTGGTGTGCTCTCCCCCCCCCCCCCCCTCCCCCTTCTCTGTTAGCTTCATGGACCCTTGAGCCGGCTGGGACAGATGGTGATGCTCTGTGGGAAGGCCCACAGTGGACGTCGAAGCCGGAAGGTTTCACAGGAGAGAGGACTTGAAGAATCTTCACCACTGGAAGCCCGCGGTTCCCCCGGGAGGAGCCCATGAGGACCCGGACCTCTTGGACTTAGGTGCGTTCCTCTGCGACCAAGGATCCAAAGGGGCATCCCGGAGAGAGAAGCCGAGCCCCAGGAGGTCAACTGGAACTTCACCCTTGGACCCGGACCTCTTGGACTTAGGTGCGTTCCTCTGCGACCGAGGATCCAAAGGGGCGTCCCGGAGAGAGAAGCCGAGGCCCAGGAGGTCAACTGGAACTTCACCCTTGGAAGACCGCGGTCCCCCCGGGAGGAGCCCGTGAGGGCCTGAGCCGCTGGATCAGAAGTCTGTGGACGAGCCAAGGTCAGAAACCAGGAATCAGAAGTCAAGTCAGAGCCAGGGAAGAGGAGTCAGGAACAGCAACTAGAACCGCCATAGAGTGAACCTCATTGCAAGGCGACGTCTAGACCAAGCTGCAGGGTTTAAATACCCCTGCCGCGTCTGACGTCATCCAAGGGCTGTTCCTCCTTCTTCCTGCACTGGCCCTTTTAAAGCTGGAACCCCCGCATGTGCGCGCACCTAGGGGGCGGGGCCAAGTGCATTGGATCGGCGGAGTCTCCCTCACCATGGCAGAGGCCAGGATTGGGCCTAGATGGGCAGGAAGGTGCTTCAGCGGCCCGAGCCGGCCCGAGGTGAGTGGAGGTATCGGGGCACGGCCCGGGACTGTAACATTCTCATAATGTCTACCCATAAGTTTCATTAGAATTAATTAGAAAACCACTATTGGAGTCCAAAGTAGGCTGCATTGCTTCCCCCTTTGTCTTTTATGGAAAACAAATGAATTAATGGAATGCATAAATTTATTATTATTTTTTTTTACATCTGAATGAACCAAATAAATGTTGATGGCTTATGTAATGAATAAACAAATCAAAACAACATTTTTCTCTCTGCACGTTCCTAGTATAAATTTTGTTTTTAAGCCATAGACACAGACTCCATTTGCTGTAGGAATTTCCTTGCCTTTTTGGCATGTATGAATCCTGTGTGGATCTGCCATGCTTTCTGGAATGATGTTCCTTTAGGAGACCAAGCCATGCACCCACCACCCTTTTGTTACTATAGCAGCATAGCAACCTAGTGAATGCTGCCAGAAAAAAAAATGTTGCCCTTGCATTCAGCCCAATTATTTTGTCCCAGTGATAAGGATACATACCATCTGCTTTGCACTGGCTCTCACCTGGCAGCTTTCTTCTGCTCTTGAAAATCAATTTTTCCCCCTCACATTGTGGGCAAGATGAGTACCCAACTTTCAAAGCCTACCCAATATTTCCTGACTCCATCTCCTTGGTGTTTTACCTTTTTGTGGTAGAATGTTTTTTCAATTAAAATGAGAGAGGAGGGCCAGCCAGTTCAGCTCTATCCTCCCTTGTCTCCTCCTGATACCTGGGATAGGGAAGAGTTAGCCCTTCTCTGCCATCAGGGTGGTCAACATATTAATGGCACTGAAGCTGGGTTTCCTATCACTTGGAGGTATTTTGCTGATGTCCCTAAATTTCTGGAAGTGGAAATGGTGCATAAGAAAAACATGTGCATAACTTTTTGGCATACTTTCAAACATATGCCAATAAGTTTGCGAATGGAGCACACACATTTTATAAACTGTGCAACAGGTGCCTGTGAATGAGCATGCCTGAGAAACCCCCCAGAACAATGTAAAGGAACGTTCCCAGCTGTCTGTGGTCCCAGACCACCTTAAGACAGAGCCTTATGGGTACCAGATGGCTCCCAGAGGAGGATATAATATAGCCTCAGAGGGAAGCAGGGATAGGCCTGAGAACTACAGGAGAAGCCAGCTGCTTCCCACAGAACTGTGAGTAAAGAAGGGAAGCAGTCTTCAGAATAGGATTGCTGAAATGTTTTGTGACTTGAAGGATTATGAATACTGAAGATATAAAGCTCTGTAATTAAAGCACTGAAAAAGTCTTGACTAGTCATGGATTGTATTGTGCCACAGTGCAACACAGTTTATAAAATGTACCAGTAACTTTATGGGCACTCATTCATGTATGTATGTCCTGGTTTAGGCACAGGATTGAAAATTACCCTCTAAACATGAAAATTATCATTTACTCAACATGTTTTAATACAAAAAATAAAGTCTCCGTTTTTTTCCCTTTATACATTTAATAATGACTCTTCTTTTTTCTTTCTTTCTTTCTCTCTCTCTATCTCTCCTATTGGCTTCTTTTTCCATCCATTATGGTGAGTTTGACGGCTACTATATATCCAGCATGAGCTAATCCCTATTTAATTTTGCCGCAAAGTGTTCTGGTCACTAATCAATTTCATATAGCAGTAAATGAGAACACACTGACATTGTTAAGGTTAATGGTGTAATAATTAACAGGATAGGTTTACAGTTAAATTGATTGTGTTTCATTAAAATGTGTGAGCAAGATTTCAGATACTATTCTGTAGAGTCCTGCAGTTGTCTATGCAATACATTTATCTCCTTGGCACTATGAAATTACTTTTGATATTTTATTGGCATGCTAATTAAAAATCCCAATATTGCAAACATACCTAGGATTTACACAGTAGAAAAATGAAAACTTATGTTAAGTGAAAATAGAAAAAAGTTTGAGGGAAAATAAGACAATTTTCTAGATTTATTCAGTTTTGGATAATCTGGAGTTTTTGATATAATTTTTGAACCAACCAAAATAAATTATGTAGAAAATTACTTGTACACAATATTATTGATACATATAGAGCCAACCCTTCATCAATTTTATCCATTCTATCATTGGAATGTAATTTGTACCATGGTATCTCATTGTCCCATTTGTTAACCTCTTTCCACCAGATCTCTGAAATGCCAATTATATCAACCTCTTCATCCACTGCTATAAACTCTAAGCCTCCCATCTTATTTTTTAGACTTCTACCATTTGTATACAGACATTGCAAAGTATGTATTTTGTTTGTATTAGTAATCTGCATATCAGTTGACAGGAGTACTTTGGGATATTTCTGATCTGCCTGTTCTTTAATTAAAGGAACCTGGGCTATTTTAGCATTTACTGAACCTCTCTATTGGGATGCCCTAACATCCCTGTTTTGTTAGTATCATTCAAAGATACATCATTCTGAACCATGTGCTTCTGAGCAACTATTGGCTTTCCTCCATCAGTTAGTTTAAAATAGGCTCTATCTCCTTTTTAAATTGTTAATGCCAGCAGCCTGGTTCTACTCTAATCAAGGTGAAGTTCTTTGGGCCAGAATAGGCTCCCTTTCCCCCAGAACGTTCCCCAGTTCCTAACAAATCTAAAACCTTCTTCACCATTGTCTCATCCTCGCATTGAGACTCTGGAGTTCAGCCTGCCTCTATGGTCCTGCACATGGAAGGGGGAACATTTTTGAGGAAGCAGCTAACCATTGAGGTTTTGGATTTCAGTTTCCTACATAAGCACCTAAATTTATCCTCCAGAACCTCCAGAATATATCATTGGAATCCACATGTATCATGACAGCTGGTCCCATTCCATTACTCTATAGAAGCTGTTGCGTTGGAGATGGACCCTTGGGCTGAGGTGGGGTTGATGCAACCCATAGGTAAGGACCTACCAGTCCCCACCGTCAGCAGGCGGAGTGGGCTAATAGACAGAGGCCGCTGGAGCTTCACCTATACCAGCCCTTGTCCCCGCGGGTTGAGCCTTTGGGTGCCGGGGTCAGCAGGACTTAGGTGGGCCTCTGTGTGTAGTCGAAGTAAGAGTTGGATCAGCTCAGCGATAGCAGGTGAGAGATGGTACAGTCTTACTCTAGGTCTGGAGAATAGGCAGTAGCGTAGTCAGACGAAGCGAAGGTCCGGGCGTGGACAGAGTCAATGGTGTGGACAGTCAAGGTGGAGGTCCGGGCTTGGAGAGAGACAATGGCGAAGTCAGGCAAAGCAAAATCAAAGTCCATGTAGTCAATCCGAGGAATGATGCAAGGTAGGAACGAGGAGACAGGAACCAAGAACAGCAAGGAACAGGAATGCAGGGATGAGACGAATCTCTAGGAGGCAACGAGGACTCGAACAACGAGAAGCCCTGTTGCAAAGGCTTAAATACTGTAGCTGAGCTGACGTCATCATCTGGGGCCATGGCTAGATTCCCGCCGCGGTCCCTACTTAAGGATCAATGGTGCATGCGCACCTAGGGAGGGGTGCAGCATGAGTAGCAGTGTCTCTCCATGGGCCATGCGGAGAGACCTGACGAGAAGTGGTAGCAGGACCGGGAATGCCGGGAACTGTGGCAGGGCCTGAGGCACATGAGGAGTCCCGAGGACGGAGCTGACGACCCACCGCTGCCAGTGAGGAGGAACCAGAAGCTGGAATCACTGTAGAAAGGTGAGGGGGCCATGCCGTGGGTCTGCCGCGGACAGCACGTGTAACAGAAGCAGAGTCAAGAGCCAGAGGTTTACTATAGAAGTGCTTCTATAGTTAAATCTCTGCCTCTTGACCTGGGCAACTTTCAAATTACCAGCTCAGATCGAGTACGGGACTTAGGTATCCAAGTAGATGAAAACCTGACAATGAAAATCACATAAAAAATTAATCAATGCAGGCTATGCCAAGTTACATATATTACATCGGCTTAAACCTTTATTAACTTTCGAGGACTTCCGCACTGTACTGCAAATCCTACTTCTCTGTAACTCCCTATTACTAGGTCTTCCCGCTTGTCTCTTAAAACTATTACAATTACTACAAACTGCCTCAGCAAGACTCTTATTAGGAACAAGGAAATTTGATTACATCACACCCTTACTGATTTCACTGCACTGACTGATAGTAATCTCAAATCCATTATAAAGCATTAACGTTAATATTCAAAATCATTCACTCCAGTAACACGAGTCTGTTAGGCGTGACATTACAACCATACACACCTCATTGAACACTTAAGATCTCAAAATAAAGGTCTATTAACTGTTCCTACAATACGAAGTAGAAATCTGACGCAAGTAAGAAACCGTATATTCTCCATAGCGGGACCAAAGCTTTGGAATTCTCTACCTGAGAAATTACGCTAGATACCAGAGAGAGAGAGATTTAATTGGAAGCTAAATACATGGCTATTCAAAAATGCTTTAAAAACATTAGAATGCATAGAACTACAATATTAAGGACAAAAAATATTGAGGTATTAGGATGAAATTAACAAGAGACTGTAAGAATCTCAATATAATGTTCTGTCGATTAAGTGTAAACAGTTATTGCCTAAGTCTTAGAACATTAGTTAATATGCATTTGAATATCCAATTGGATTTATGTTAATCCCTGTCTATGAATACTACCCCCTTAAACAGTAACCACTTGTTGATTTATGAATGCTAATTTTGTAAACCGTTGTGATCTTTTATTTGGAACAATGGTATATAAAATGTCTAAACAAAAAATAAATAAATCACTCTCTAAAATCTTATTTAGGTGGCATGTGAGATCTGCTACCTTTGCAACAGTTAGGCAAGTTACCAAGCAATCCTCATGCCCACCAGCTACCTAGCTTTCTATATTTCTAATGATTGAATCACCCACTATAAAGGCCGTCCTAACCCTTCTCTCCTAGGCTCATAGGACTGGAGACTAGGGATGTGAATCGTGTGCCCGATAGGGTTCGGCTGGAGGGAGAAAAAAATCTGATCGGTGGAGATGTGAATCGGAATCGGTTCCGATTCACATCATTAATTTTTTTTAGTGAGGCCCGACCCTTTAAAATTGACCCCTTATCTTCCCCCACCCTCCCGAACCCCACTAAAACTTTTTACGAGTACCTGGTGGTCCAGTGGGGGCGTGGGGACCGATCTCCCTCTCTTGGGCCATCGGTGCCTTTTTGGCTGCCACTTAAAAATGGCGCCCATGGCCCGATAAAAAAAAAACAAAACCACCCTCCCCTTTAAAAATGACCCCTTAGCTTCCCCCACCCTCCCGATTCCCCCCCCCCCCCAAAACATTTTAAAATTACCTGGTGGTCCAGTGGTGGTCCTGGGAGCGATCTCCCATTCTCGGGCCATCGGCTGCCACTCATAAAAATGGCGCCGATGGCCCTTTGCCCTTACCATGTGACAGGGTATCCGTGCCATTGGCCGGCCCCTGTCACATGGTAGGAGCACTGCCAAAAAGGCGCCAATGGCCCGAGAGTGGGAGATCAGTCCCTGCGCCCCCACTGGACCACCAGGTACTCGTAAAATGTTTTGGGGGGGTTCGGGAGGGTGGGGGAAGGTAAGGGATTAGTTTTATAGGGTTGGGGTGGGTTTAGGGGTTGTTTTGGTGTGCCGGTTTTCCCGCCCTCCCCCCAAATAACTCCCGTTTGTGGACACTAACGGGAGTAATGATTTTTCTCGATAAATCGGGAAAATTTATATTGTATCGCGCACTCTAACGATTTTTGACGATTTAAAAAATATCGGACGATTTGTTTAAATCGTCAAAAAATGATTCATATCCCTACTGGAGACACTCTTCAGTGCGAGAGGATAAGACATCACCTGGAGAACAGGCCCTAGCTATAGGATCACTTCCTTCCATACCAAGGTTATGATCTGCCAGGTGAACTTGATCCTCCCAAAGCAGCACAAGAGCTACCTGACTGGAATTGGGACCACTCTACTATGTCCCTGAAGGACTCCTCTATATACCTTTCTGTCTGCCTCAGTTTCTCCAAGTCTGCCACTCTGGCCCCCATAGATCAAACTCATTTTCTGAGAATCAGGAGCTCTTTGCACTGGATGCATACATACAACCTCCATCCACCAACAGGCAGATAATCATGCATACAGCAGTTGGTGCAAAAGACTGGATAGTCTCCAACTTGCTGCTGGACTTCTGTTTGCATCTTCATTTTATTAAGTTGCTAAAGATGTAAAGCTTATCATGCAGTAAGTAGGGATGTGAATCGTTTTTCAACGATTAAAATTATCGTCCGATAATGTTAATATCGTCTTAAATCGTTATAGAACACGATACAATAGAAATTCTAACGATTTATCGTTAAAAATCGTTAAATCGTGTTAGTGCGCACTAACGGGAGTTAGTGCGCACTAACTCCCCGTTAGTGCGCACTAACTCGATTTAGTGCGCACTAACTGAAAATGATACAAATAAACACTTTCCAGGTCACTGAAGGTCAGTTAGGAATGAATATGTGTTCCTATTGGCTGGCTGCCCTCTTATCTATTGATGTTACCAAGGTTACCACTGAGGTGATGGTTGGGGGGATGGGAAATGGAACTGGAAACTAACGAACACCAACAGAAAATGAAACAAAGTGTTCACACTTCCCAGGTCAGTAAAGGTCACTTAGGAATGAATATGTATGTATGTATTCCTATTGGCTGGCTGTGCTCTTATCTATTGATGTTACCAAGGCTAACACTGAGGTAATGGTTGGGGGGATGTGAAATGGAAACAGTTGGAAGCTTGACAAAAAAAGTAATGTAATGATCAGCACTCACGTGACTAGAACTTGTTTGTTTATTATTTTTGTTTGCAGGCACCTGAAATGCTAGTGGATGTTGAATTTGCCAATCACTGTGCATTTTAGAAAGGTGGTCCTGGCTGGAACTGTACACAGTTCAAATATATGTAATTGATTGTTGGTAAGTGTATTTTTTAAGTAGCCACACTGGCACAAGTATGTTTACTTTTCCTCCTACTTAACTCACTAGCTCAGCTTTGTAAGAAGGGCTTCTCTGCTTGTGTGTTGTTTTTGTTTGGTGTGAGGAGAGCAGAAACATCAGATCTTTATTCAATCTACTACAGTCATCTCTTACAGTGCCCTATCCCTATTAATACCAGGAGTGTTGTGATCTTCCTGCACACAGTGCCCTAACCCTGATACCAGTCTGAGACAGCTCCCTCCCTGCATTACTAGTGAGAGGCTGGCTTCACAGAGAGGGGGGAGCTGCCTGACCCTCACTCCTGACTTCCCCCATGTCCCAGCTAGTGAATGGTGTGTGGGTGAGGGGGGGGGGGGAGGATGGTGAAGTCTGAGACAGCTCCCTCCCTGCATTACTAGTGAGAGGCTGGCTTCACAGACAGGGGGGAGCTGCCTGACCCTCACTCCTGACTTCCCCCATGTCCCAGCTAGTGAATGGTGTGTGGGTGAGGGGGGGGGGAGGATGGTGAAGTCTGAGACAGCTCCCTCCCTGCATTACTAGTGAGAGGCTGGCTTCACAGACAGGGGGGAGCTGCCTGACCCTCACTCCTGACTTCCCCCATGTCCCAGCTAGTGAATGGTGTGTGGGTGAGGGGGGGGGGGGAGGAGGATGGTGAAGTCTGAGACAGCTCCCTCCCTGCATTACTAGTGAGAGGCTGGCTTCACAGACAGGGGGGAGCTGCCTGACCCTCACTCCTGACTTCCCCCATGTCCCAGCTAGTGAATGGTGTGTGGGTGAGGGGGGGGGGAGGATGGTGAAGTCTGAGACAGCTCCCTCCCTGCATTACTAGTGAGAGGCTGGCTTCACAGACAGGGGGGAGCTGCCTGACCCTCACTCCTGACTTCCCCCATGTCCCAGCTAGTGAATGGTGTGTGGGTGAGGGGGGGGGGGAGGATGGTGAAGTCTGAGACAGCTCCCTCCCTGCATTACTAGTGAGAGGCTGGCTTCACAGACAGGGGGGAGCTGCCTGACCCTCACTCCTGACTTCCCCCATGTCCCAGCTAGTGAATGGTGTGTGGGTGAGGGGGGGGGGGGAGGATGGTGAAGTCTGAGACAGCTCCCTCCCTGCATCACTAGTGAGAGGCTGGCTTCACAGACAGGGGGGAGCTGCCTGACCCTCACTCCTGACTTCCCCCATGTCCCAGCTAGTGAATGGTGTGTGGGTGAGGGGGGGGGGGAGGATGGTGAAGTCTGAGACAGCTCCCTCCCTGCATTACTAGTGAGAGGCTGGCTTCACAGACAGGGGGGAGCTGCCTGACCCTCACTCCTGACTTCCCCCATGTCCCAGCTAGTGAATGGTGTGTGGGTGAGGGTGGGGGGGGGGAGGATGGTGAAGTCTGAGACAGCTCCCTCCCTGCATTACTAGTGAGAGGCTGGCTTCATAGACAGGGGGGAGCTGCCTGACCCTCACTCAAGCAGAGAAGCCCTTCTTACAAAGCTGAGCTAGTGAGTTAAGTAGGAGGAAAAGTAAACATACTTGTGCCAGTGTGGCTACTTAAAAAATACACTTACCAACAATCAATTACATATATTTGAACTGTGTACAGTTCCAGCCAGGACCACCTTTCTAAAATGCACAGTGATTGGCAAATTCAACATGCACGTGTCTGCTAACAAAAATAATAAACAAAGAAGTTCTAGTCACGTGAGTGCTGATCATCACATGTCAAGCTTCCAACTGTTTCCATTTCACATCCCCCCCAACCATTACCTCAGTGGTAACCTTGGTAACATCAATAGATAAGAGCACAGCCAGCCAATAGGAATACATATTCATTCCTAAGTGACCTTTACTGACCTGGGAAGTGTGAACACTTTGTTTCATTTTCTGCTGGTGTTCATGAGTTTCCAGTTCCATTTCCCATCCCCCCAACCATCACCTCAGTGGTAACCTTGGTAACATCAATAGATAAGAGGGCTGCCAGCCAATAGGAACACATATTCATTCCTAACTGACCTTCAGTGACCTGGAAAGTGTCTATTTGTATCATTTTGAGTTAGTGCGCTCTAACGGGGAGTTAGTGCGCACTAATCGGAAAAAACAATTTTTAACGATTTTTCAACGAAATAATCGTGCCAAACACGATTTTCTTCTCCTGCCACACGATTTCTATCGTTAAGACGATATGGAAAACGATTCACATCTCTAGCAGTAAGTATGTCTCTCAATTTAAGGGGTTTTAAATTATTTGGTGTCCTTTAAAATCTAAGTGCCTGATTTTAAAAAGTATTACACGGTTAAAATTGGATTTACACGTGTACATGAACTTTACCCTTGTAAGTGGGCTTTTGAAAATTGCTATAATATATGCCATTGAAATGTCCATAGGACATTCATGTGTAAGTGCACTTTACGCATGTAAATGGATTTTTAAAATTGCTATGATAGTGTTATATTTACACATGTAACTCCTTTTAAAATTACCTCCTAAGGTTTTTAAATTAACTAGGTGACTTTTCTCAGTTTGTGAAAGACTAGTAGCAAGACTAAAATTAGTCAATCACTAAAATCAGTGTTAATTGTATGTTTTGCACAATTGCTAGTTGTCTCGTATTCTCAATATTTTCTTCCTAACTGGTAGAGGAGGGGGGTATCTATTGACTAGTAACCCAGAAATAAGTACTCCCATCTTTTCAGATGAAAATGCACAATTTTAATACTTAAAAGCAAATACTAAATTATACACATTCACAAAATAACCCAAAGTCTTATTTCTAGACACACACATAATTCTTAAAAGTGGCAAACACATAAAAACTTATAGTGGTGCTGGGAAAAAAAGTTTTATTTTTTAATTTCATTATTGGAGTGTTTTTTTCCACAAATTTCATTTCATTTAATGTTTTGATTTCATAAGTGTATGAAAATGAAATAAATATAAAAAATCAACATCCCAGAAACAGATTTAAAAAAGAATTGGGGCCTTCAAAGGCCTCCATAAAACCCATCCCTCCCACCTGGAAAATTGCTGGGGTCAGGATCCTCCCCAGCCCCCACTTACCTGGTCCATGGAATATCTGAAAAAGGCTCAGCCTTGTGTAGGCCTAGACCATGGGAGGTTACCGCAACTGCAACCTCGGCCTAGGTCCCATGCAAAGGCCCAGCTTGGAAGCCTAGTCCCAACAACTAGGCCATACATCAAAATAGTACACTCCACTGAGGAAAAAGGCACCAGAACTAAGAGACTCCAGTGCATCCCCAGCGGATGACATCATTTTAAGAAGAAAAGAAGAAGGAAGAGGATCTCCATGGCCTAGTCTCCAGTCTCGGACCTGGGTCTGCCCCAAGGCCCCATCATCAGGACCTAGCATCCAGACTTGGTCCAGGCATTAGGCCTAGGCCTAGCCATGTGTTGGGAGCCAGCCTCCTGGCCGGGCCTCAGCACTGGGCCTGGGCCTTGGCCTGGCATTAGGACCTTGCTTCTGGGCCAGATCCTACTATCATGCCTCAGACTTGGCCTATTCTGAGGCAAGGCATGGGGATGAGGCTGCCAGGCCATGCCCTGGTATCGAGCCTGGGCCTCAACTGAGGCCTAGGTATCAGAATCTAGCCTCTGGACTGGGCTTCAGCATCTGGACTGGACCTGGTCCTAGATGTCAGTACCAGACTGCATTGTTGGATCCCTGATGGACAAGTAAGTGGGGGCTGGGATGTTTACCGACCCTGGAAAACTTTTTTGGGCCTGGGTCTTTGCTTGGGTTTCAGCTCAGGCCTAAGCTGAGACCCCAGCATTATACTCGAGCTTATGCCATGGACCCTGCTTTGGGCCATGGCCTATGCCTAGGTGAGGGCCCGTCCTCAGGCCTAGGTCAAGGCCGAGGCACAGACAACATGGGATATGCTGCAGCCCCTGTATTGGTCCTCAGCATATCCTTAAGTGAGACCCCGGCCTTGGGCTTTGGCCTTGGCCCAACAGATGAACCTTTTTTTTCTTTTTCAAAACAAAATGTGGAAATTTTGTTGGATTTTCAATCATCATTTCATTTTTGAAATGAAATATAAAAGATTGTCATTTCTATTTCCTTTCTAATGAATGCACATCCTTACTAACTTATACAAGCTCACAAAATAACCCAAAGCCCTAACTCTAAACACACAAATTTCTAGTATTTTCAAACAACTACTAGCCTTAAAATCTAACATACAATAAAAACAGCCAGTAATAGTTTAATCCTTTTAAGAATTTATTTATTTTTTTTAGATTTTAGGCATGCTTTCCCAGCAAGTGCAACTTACCATTAGCAGTTGAAGGTTCTACAGTCAGCACTCCCTCGGGATTTCATTGCCAGAGGATGTGACATAGGAGGCTTGTGAATAAAACGAGAAGCTTGGTAGTGAGCACCAAGGTGGTGGTATGGATTACAAACTGGTTGATGGATAGACAGCATGTAATGGTAAATGGAACCTACTCTGAGAAGTGTTAAGTGGAGTGCCACAAGGATCAGTGTTGGGACCAGTTCTATTCAATATCTTTGTGAGCAACATTGCGGAAGGGATAAAAGGTAAATTTTATCTATTTGCAGATGATACTAAGATCTGCAACAGGGTGGACACGCTGTCATTTAAGGAAGCTTGAACAGTGGTCGAAGATATGGCAGCTGGGATTCAATAACAAGAGGTGCAGAGTTATGTATCTGGGGTGTGATAATCCAAAAGAGCTGTATGTGATTAGGGGTGAAAGGCTATTGTGCACAGACCAAGAGGGGGACCTTGAGGTGATAGAGTCTAGTGATCTGAAGACGGAGAAGCAAGGTGACAAGGTGATAGCTAAAGCCAGAGGAATACTGGGCTGCATAAAGAGAGGAATAACCAGTAAGAAAAAGGAGGTGGTAATCCACTTCTACAGATCCTTGGTGAGGCCTCACGTGGAGTAATGTGTTCAATTCTGGAGACCGTATCTCAAAAGGGAGAGAGACAGGATGGAGGCGGTCCAGAGAAGGGCAACCAAAATGGTGGGGGGTCTCTATCAAATGACTTATGAAGAGAGGTTGATGGGCCTAAATATGCACAGGGGCAGATATGATACAGACCTTCAGATACCTGAAAGGTTTTAATGATTCACAATCGACAAACCTTTTCCGTTGTAAAGAAATCAGTAGAACTAGAGGTCATGAAATGAAATTCCAGGGAGGACGAATGAGAACCAACGTCATGAAATATTTCTTCATGGAGAAGGTGATGGATGCCTGGAATGCCCTTCCAGAGGAGGTGGTGAAAACAAACATAGTGAACGAATTCAAAAGGGCATGGGATAAACACTGTGGGGCAGATTTTAAAAGGCCTATGCGCACCAAGCCTATTTTGCATAGGCCCAGTGATGCGTGCAAGCCCCGGGACGTGCATATGTCCTCTGGCTTGAAAAAAGGGATGGGGCAGGGCAGGGATGGGGCCAGAGGCCTCCATAGGGCCTCTAGGCTGGGGGATTGCGCGCTGGCACTTGGACCGGTGCATGCGACCTACGCCTGCCAAGAGGCAGGCGCAACTTGAAAAATAAAGGTCAGGGGGGGTTTAGGTAGGGCTGGGGGGGCAGGTTAGGTAGGAGAAGGGAGGGGACGGTGGGGGGTGGAAGGAAAGTTCCCTCCGAGGCCGCTTCGATTTTGGAGCGGCCTCGGAGGGAACAGGGAAAGCCATCGGGGCTCCCCTATGGCTTGGCGTTGATCCAAGATTTTATAACATGGGCGGCTGCATCGGGCCTCCCCTAGGGCTCGGCGCGCACAAGGTGCACCCCCTTGCGCGCACCGACCCCGGATTTTATAACATGCTCTCGGCAGCGCGCGCATGTTATAAAATCAGGTGTACATTTCTGCGCGCCGGGTAGCACGCACAAATGTACACCCCCCCCCCCCCCCCCCCGTGCGCAATTTTTAAAATCTGCCCCAGTGTGTCTTCAGTGGTTCTTGGCTACTTTTGTACTTCCTTCCTTAGCCTCTTGTGAGCTACAAATACCCCACCACAGAAGCAAAGTAGCCTCTGAACTCCAGTGGTACCTGAAAATTACTTCAGCCTTGGGAAGGCCCAGCAGGATAATCCTGAGCCTGAAGATCCAAGGATGCAGCTGCCTTCCTGACTCTCTTCTGCTTTATCTCTGTCTCTCTCTCCTCCTCCTCCTCTTCTTTCTTTTTTTCTACTGGACTTTCAAATGCTTGCTGCATTATTTCCTGATGCAGCAGCCAAAACTACCTCAATGATATCTTACTAACTGCCTTTGGCTAGCATGTGGCTTTTCAAGCATGTGAAATCAGTGCTTTAAAATCTGCACCATGATGGGTAAACATTTTTGGTGTTAACATGTAGCTACAAATTAGTACATGGTTCAGTGACTAGGATGATAACTTTAGCATGCTTACTGTGCATTTGTTCGCATACCTTTTTAATCATTCATGCAACTAGATGGCAACATTTACCATTCACATTAGAGTGTATAATAAAAGGATATTTTTCAATAGAGTGCATAACTCAGCAAATACGCATATATTTATTTATTAATTTTTAAATATTTCTAGCTGGCACATTTTATAATCCTTGGTTACAAGAAACATACATACTCCCACTAAAACAAACAAGTAAGTAAGACATCCAGCTATTAATCCCACAATCTTAAATCCTAGACACCTGTAATGAATATAAAATAATATTCTAATCTCCAAAGGTGTATATAAAAAAAAAAGGTTAACTCTTTCTGTGAACAAAACCCTCAATTTTCTGTCTAAAGATTCTGATACATTTCTCGGCCCTTAAAGTTATATCAGTTTTTAAAAAAAAATGTGCAGCAAGAGTCACAGATTTTATAAAAATACCCTGTCTCGGGAGGGGGAGGATTATAAAAATGTATATGCCATTTTGGATTGTACATGGCGGGTGTAAGGGTCACCACAGGCTGCATATCAATGTCTCTGTGTCAATGATTTCTTCAATAAAAAAGTTTAAACATTAAAAATACCCTGTCTCATCACCCCAAAAGTACATGAGTATTTTTCAGAACTCCACATTTTATTAATGCAGTGATCGGCACCTAAACACCTATTTTATAAAAGAAAGAACATATATTTTAAGCTTAAAAAAATTGTAATGTGCACAAAATAAATCTCAGTTTATGCATGGAGAAAGGAATTTTATAACATCAGTAGATGTATGCGCATATCTCACTTATAAAAATGCTTATTAGTACAGTACTTCCAAGCATTAGTTCTCTGAAACCTCCATCAGTTGACCCAGATTTTCACTTGTTCACCCACACCCTCTACCCAAAAACTGTAAACAAAGAGAATTCAGACGTAATATCTGTGAGTTGATTAGCAGGCATGAAAGTATGCATGTGTATTTAATTGTGTATGATTCTTCAAGAATTAACAACAATCTACAAAGATTAAATGGCAATAACCCTCAACTTACGATTACCAAAAACTGTTTTCAATGTATGAGGGAAACTGTAAAATACAGTGTTAAATTCTTATTTAATTATTAAAATATCGGGAATCGATATCACAGTGTTCAGTAGAGATGTGAATCGTGTCCTCGATCGTCTTAACGATCGATTTCGGCTGGGAGGGGGAGGGAATCGTATTGTTGCCGTTTGGGTGTTTGAAATATCGTGAAAATCGTGAGCCGGCACACTAAAACCCCCTAAAACCCACCCCAACCCTTTAAATTAAATCCCCCACCCTCCCCAATGCCTTAAATTACCTGGGGGTCCAGCGGCGGTCCGGAACGGCAGCGGTCTGGAACGGCCTCCTGCAATTGAATTGTGTTGTCTTCAGCCGGCGCCATTTTTCAAAATGGCGGCGCAAAATGGCGACGGCCATAGACCAACACGATTCGACTGCAGGAGGTCGTTCTGGACCCCCGCTGGACTTTTGGCAAGTCTTGTGGGGGTCAGGAGGCCCCCCCAAGCTGGCCAAAAGTCCCTGGGGGTCCAGCGGGGGTCCGGAAAACTGATCTCCTGCCGCGAATCGTTTTCCGTACGGAAAATGGCGCCGGCAGGAGATCGACTGCAGGAGGTCGTTCAGCGGCGGTCTGGAACCCCCGCTGAACGACCTCCTGCAGTCGATCTCCTGCCGGCGCCATTTTCCGTACGGAAAACGATTCGCGGCAGGAGATCATTTTCCGGACCCCCGCTGGACCCCCAGGGACTTTTGGCCAGCTTGGGGGGGGCCTCCTGACCCCCACAAGACTTGCCAAAAGTCCAGCGGGGGTCCGGAACGACCTCCTGCAGTCGAATCGTGTTGGTCTATGGCCGCTGCCATTTTGCGCCGCCATTTTGAAAAATGGCGCCGGCTGAAGACAACACAATTCAATTGCAGGAGGCCGTTCCGGACCGCTGCCGTTCCGGACCGCCGCTGGACCCCCAGGTAATTTAAGGCATTTGGGGGGGTTCGGGAGGGTGGGGGATTTAATTTAAAGGGTCGGGGGTGGGTTTTAGGGGGTTTTAGTGTGCCGGTTTTCCTGCCCTCCCCCTTCCCCCGATTTACGATTTTTTGACCATAAATCGGGGGAATTGGTATTGTATCATGGCCCTAAAGATTTTTGACGATTTAAAATATATCGGACGATATTTTAAATCGTCAAAAAACGATTCACATCCCTAGTGTTCAGTGCTGCAATCTCCTGGGCTCTTGCCCACAAAGTGCTACAACCCGTCTCATATACACGCACTTATTGTAACGTCATTTACTTCATCCCGTTTAGTATATTTTTTATTTTTACTTCATAAGTGAAATCTATTCTAATTTTTATTACCCTTTAAAATACCCTGAAGTGAATTCTCTCAATATTTTAATATGGCTTATCTCTTTTCTTTTTTAACTACTATCTCTGATGTCGCCAGCAGGCAACAATAAGAAGCAGCAATGTAGAAGGCGACATCAGAGATAGTAGTTAAAAAAGAGTGGCTGTTCCGGAGGCCTTGGCCCCGCCCCCAGGACGCCCCTTTTTCGAAGTCCCGGGACTATGCAAGATAGACTCGGCGCGCGCAGGAGCAGCTTGGGGCAGATTTTCAAAGGGTTACGCGTGTAACATACGCTCGTAACCCCCAAAAAGCTGCCCCATAGAATCTGACAATTCAATAGCATATATTATAGCAATTTTCAAAAGCACACTTACATACTTAAAGTGCATTTATGTGTGTAAAACCCAGTTTTAAGCACATAAATCCTTTTGAAAATTACCCCATGTGTAGTTTTGCTTTGTTTATTGCCCCTGAAAGAAATCTCCACAGAGATGTATCTGCGGGTACTCTTTCCATGTAAAATAACTCCATTTGTTGTTGCCTTCCCTGCCATCATTTACTATGTTACTATTCACATGTGATATTTTATGTACCTAATTTCAGACTCCAAACCAATTCTTTGCAACCATAAACAAAGGAACAAAATGTGTCTTAAAACAGTGAGTTCCATATTCAAAAGCCATTTAGATGGATAACTCAGAAGTTATTTGTCTAAGTGGCAAAAGTGGCATATTCAGCCACTTATCTGGCTAAATTATATAAGCATTTTGGGGATTTTCCAGGGAGGGGCTGAGATATCCGGCTAATCTAGCTGAATATCTGAGCAGGTCTGAAGTTATCTAGCCTTGTCTGCTGTATAACGTGCTACTTTACTGGATATCTTGAAATGTTATCCAGCTAAGTAGCACTGCCATGACCTACCAAAATACAGGTTGAGAGGGCCAATCCCCTCCCTTCTGCCCCTCACCCATAACCAAATACCTTTTATAAATGAGCTGGGAGCGAGGGACCCTCTGCCCTGCTTCCTTGTGCCTCCAGCACTGCTCTGGCAGAGGCAGTGCTGAAAGCGTAAACCTCAGTGTAAGATTACGTGTCCAGCACCTCCTCTGTTAGGGCAGCACTGGAGGTGCTGGAAGCGGGGGCAGAGGGTCCCTCGCTCCCTGCTCATTCAAAAAAAAAAAAGGTTTTAGGGGGATGGGGAGGGGCAGGGAGCTGGCAGGGCAGGCACAAGGATTCTGCTCTGAGGAGGTAGGGGAGGGAGAAGGCAGGAAGGCAGCGCAATCTCCACTTTAATTGATCATCGGGAGCAGGGACCTGGGCCAATGTATAATGCCGGCCAGTTCTGAAATCTTTAAAAAGGTTTCGGGATGGGGGGGAGTGTTTAGATGAAATATCCTGTTTACAAGATATTCGGTTAATTAGCATATTATCTGGTCATATAACGTCAGATAACTAAAAACCTATCCAGCTATATTCAAACATAGCTGCTTAGGTTTTTTATTATTCAGCTATATATAGCTGGATAACTTTAGACTGATATATTCAGTGGGGCCTTTATCCCACTGAATATATGGGACAAGTTACTCGGATAAGATAACTTGTCCACTAAATGGCCTACTGAATATGGACCTCAGTATTCTATTTGGAGTTTTCATTTTCTTCTGATTTGTTATTCAGACAACACCTTATAATACTTAACTATGTGGCAAAGAATGATCTTCACAAACTACAGATCTATTGTCTGTCCTTTTTCATTCTATGTATCTGATGCACTAAATGTTGCTAATAGTGGGCTGAATTTTGAGAGTTATGGAGGTAATTTTCAAAGCATTAATAGGGAAATGTAATGATTATTGTAGCAAGTTTCAAAAGCATAAAATGCACATACGCATTTATAACTTATTGACAATTCAATGGCATATATCAGTGGTTCTCAACCTTTTTTCTGTCGGGACACACCTGACATATGGTTCTCACATGCATGACACACTGACCCATGATCATCACGGGGCTAGATGTAAAAGTACAGTTTGCATCCACGGGAACCCCCCTGACCCACAATAACTGATGTAAAGCAGAATTATGACATTCCCCATACAACTCACCCTACAAAAAAGATATTCTGGTTCTGGTGTCAGCTCAGTAACAGCAACTCAAACTCCTTCTACTTCCAGGCTCAATAGCCCTACTTATGAAAAGACAGCAGTTTACCACCAATGCATGTCCTCTTGAGAAAACACAACAAATAAGACTGACACAAATGCTTACATGCTAGTAAAATATCTCATCTCGGTAACAGACACAGAACCAACCTAACATACTCCCAGGATCTGTAGTATTGCACATAAACTAATCCGCACACAGTTACACATGTATTATAGAATACACTCAAACAGGAGCAACCCTATCTATGAAAAGGCAACATTACAAATATTAAATCAAGCCCTAAAAACCAATACACCTCTTATTAGGAAAACAGAACTAGCAAGCATCTATAGATCCCCACACAGAAATAATTGTAAAACTATACTAATAAGCAGAATAAATGTTTCAAAACAGCTATGAACAGAATAACATCCAACAATTAAAAACTCATAAAAACTATTAAACATTCTCCAAACACCAATAAAATATTTCAAAAAAGCAGACATCACATAATATTAAATAATTAAAATGGCAGTCAACCAAGAAAAATAAACTTAAAAAGCCACCTTTACTTACCCCCTCCAGCAGCTCTCCTACTCCCCTTCCATGCAGGCCGTGGCACACACCAGAAGCAGCAGTAGAAGCTAAGCTCTATACTCATGGTCCTCTTCCTTAGTGCCCATGTCTCTCACACACACACCATACCAGTCATGCCCCCATGACCAGTTTCTATCTCTCACACACCAATCATCTTCCAAACAGTCTTTGACACACACACACACCAGTCATCTTCCTGAACAGTTTCTCTCATGCCATACACACACACACACAGGCTTCCCACTCCCATGTTCTACTACATATATGGGCTTCTCACTCTCATAATCACTTTCTCTGTCTCTCTCTCTCTCTCTCTCTCTCACACACACACACACACTCACCAGTCTCTCACTCCCATGCTTGTTCTTTCCACATGCACGGGCTTCTCACTCTCTCTCTCTCTCTCTCTCTCTCTCTCTCTCTCACACACACACACACCAGTCACCTGCATACACACACCTCTCTCATGCATACACACACACACACACACACACAGAGGCTTCCCACTCCCATGTTCTCTTTCAGATATACAGGTTTCTCCCTCCCATGCTGTGCCTCACACACACATACCCAGGTTTCTTACTCCCAAGCTCACTCTCTTCACATGCACAGGCTTCTCATTCCCATAATCACTTTCTCTCTGTTACACACACACACCAGTCTCTCTCTCATTTCCATGCTCGCTCTCCACATGCAGAGGCTTCTCATTCCCTGAATCACTTTCTTTCTCTCACATTCACACACACCAGTCTCTTTCTCTCACACACACCCTCACCTTACCAACCAGCCTCTCTCTCTCATGCATGCGCACACACACACAGGCTTCCCACTCCCATGCTCTCTCTCACATAATCAGGCATCTCACTCCCATGCTTTCTTTCACCCCCCCCCCCCCCCCCACAAAACCAGGCTTCTTATGCCCATGCTTTCTCACATACCCAGATTTCTCACTTCCATGCTTTTTCTCTCTCTCATCAGTCACCTTCCTGACTAATGTCTCACACTCTCACATACACATCAGTCATCTCCCTGAGCAGTCACTTTCATTGTCTCTCACATATAAACACACATCAGCTCTCTGACCAGTTTCTCTCAATCACACACAGGCTGGCTGGCTGCTTCTCTCTCTTTCTCTCACTCACTTCCTCTCCCCCCCCCCCCCAACCACAAATGGTAGCTGCAGCAGCCTCCTCATCCAGCCCCCGCAGGCCAAGAAAGAAGAATCCCATCAGCCGCGGGAGGTTCATGCTGCTGTCTCCTTTCCTGATTACCGGCTGCTTCAATTGCTCGGGGGTCGATGCTGCTGCCGCCACTGCTATTTTTCCACGCGGCACGGCTCTTTCTCCTTCCCATGCACCGCGTATCACTTCCTGTTCCGGGTCACGGGGGGGGGAGGGGGGGCGCGGGAAGAAGAAAAGGCCAGTCGCAGGTGCCACTGCTTCTTCTACCACTGCTGCCGTTCCCATTGGGCTTGAACGTACTGATAGCCCGGTGGCAACGGCAGCAGGGAAGGAAGAGCAGCGGGAGAGACCGGGAGCACGCAACACACCTGCCGGTGCTTGGCGACACACTGGTGTGTCGCGACACACCGGTTGAGAAGCGCTGGCATGTATTGTAGCAATTTTCAAAAGCCCGCTTACATGCATAAAGGGGCAGATTTTCAGAGGGGTACGCGCGTAAGATATGCACGTACCACCCTAAAACCTGCCCCAACCTCCCCCTGCGCACGCCGAGCCTATGTTGAATAGGCTCGGTGACGCATGCAAGCCCCGGGACGTGTTTAAGTCCCAGGGCTTTCCTGGGGGGCGTGTCGGGGGTGTGTGTGTCACGGCGGCACGTCATCCAGGGCGGGGCCGTGGGCATGGTTCCACCCCGGGGGCATTTCGGGGACGTGGCCGAGGTCTCCAAAACTGCTCCCGGGCTGGGGAATCGCGCACCGGCAGCCGGGCCGGCACGCGCGAGTTATGCCTGCCTTGGGCAGGCGTAACTACTCAAACAGGCCGATACAGTACAGTGTGCTCCGATGGAGCGCACTGTTAACCCGCGATTGGACGCGTGTTTTTCACGCGCTAGCATTACCCCTTATTCAGTAAGGGGTCGAAAATGCGCGTCTAACCCCCCGAACCTAATAGCGCCCGCAACATGCCAATGCATGCTGATGGCTCTATTAGGTATTCCCGCGCGATTCAGAAAGGAAAATGTGCAGCCAAGCTGCACATTTTACTTTCAGGTAGGCGCTAATTTCTCCGGGCACTGGGAAAGTGCACAGAAATGCAATAAAGACTGCTTTTCTGTGCACCCTCTGACTTAATATCATGGCACTATTAAGTCGGAGGTCCCGAAAGTTACAAAAAGTTAAAAAAAAAAAATTTTGAAGTCGGCCCGTGGCTCGTGGGTTGAAAACCGGACGCTCAATTTTGCCGGCATCCGGTTTCCGAACCTGTGGCTGTCAGTGGGTTTGAGAACCGACGCAGAAAAAATTGAGCGTTGGATGTCAAATCCACTGACAGCCGCCGCTCCTGTCCAAAAAGAGGAGCTAGGGACACTAGCATGTCCCTAGCGCCTCTTTTTACCTATTTTTCCGCTGGCCCTAATTTGAATACTGAATGGCGCGCACAGGAGAGCGGGCGTTCGCCCGCTCTCCCGCGGACTTTACTGTATCGGTCCGAAAGGTAGGGGGGGTTTAGATAGGGCTGGGGGGAGGGGGGGAGTTAGGTAGGGGAAGGGAGGGGAAGGTGCGGAAGGAAAGTTCCCTCCGAGGCTGCTCTGATTTCGAAGCATCTTCGGAGGGAACAGAGGCAGGCTGCGTGGCTCGGCACACGCAGGCTGCCAATTTTGCACAGCCGTACGCGCGCCGACCCTGGATTTTAAAAGATATGCGCAGCTACATGCATATCTATTAAAATCCAGCGTACTTTTGTTTGCACCGGTTGTGCGAACAAAAATACGCGCGGGTGCAGTTTTTGAAAATCTACCCCAAAGTGCATTTACACATGTAAAACCCAGTTTTAAGTGCATAAATCCTTTTGATAATTACCCCTTATGTAGGTAAAATTGAGCAAATAGATGCATAAGAAGCTTGTACTCATATAGTCATTTATTTTATAAAAGTTGAAAGTATGTGCCTATGTTATATTTCGTGCACACCTATATGTACAATAAAAGGGGAGGTCTAGAGCATTCCAGCATGGGGTCAACATTTACGCACATAAGTTGCTATTTTATAAGACATTTAGCACATACATTTGGCAACTTCTGTAATTTTACACCTGCTAATTATCTTGTGTAATTGATATCAGTCTTCTTTACTGCTGGGTGGGAGGTCTGGGTGAATTGGGAAAGTTCAGGCTAAAGAACCAGGAGGGTCTCGATGAACTCAACAAGGACTGGGCAAACTGGCAGAGGAATCGGAAAACTGGTACTTTCAAATATATGACTATGTTTTAAAATATATCAATTTCAACATGTAAATTGGGTTTTATGTGAACAAGTTCTACTTTATTTTCATGCATAAAATATATGTGCATACATTTTTAAAATTAGGAAAAGTATGTGCTTTAATTGCATTGCATGTATTCATGTTTTAGCATACATACGCATGTATGTTGAGGGTAGAGATTAGCATATTTTATAATACATTCATATCTGATATGCATGGGTTATTAAATACTATCGTAGATCTCAGTACTACCATATTCACGCATAGTGTATATGCGGCTGCGCGGAGTTGTTTGAAAGTTATCCTCATAATTATTTACTGCCATAGCAAAGTGATTACTGTAAAAAAAAGTTAATTTGATAGAAAAGATTTGCAATTAATATTCATTCTCTTTACATCCCTTTTTAAGAATGTTGTGTTTTCCTTATGCTAAAGCTGTGAAGGGATCTCTTGACCTTGAGAGATTTGTTAATAATCCCAAAAGTGTCTGTGCTGCTGATGCAGACCTAAATTTAATAAGACAAGCAGGTGGTGGGGATTTTTTGCTGACTTGTACACTTAACATAAAATCTGTTTCTTCATAAATACCATTTTTTTTTTTTTTGGCAATCATTTAAACTGCATGAAAATGTAGGGTAAGTTGATGCAACACAATCTTAATTAATCAAATACTCATCTTGGCCACGTGATTCGTTTTTTTGGTAACTGGTCTGACCCCCACAAGACCTGCCAAAAGTCCAGCGGGGGTCCGGGAGCAACCTCCTGCACTTGGGCTGTCGGTTGCCAGTATTCAAAATGGCACCGATCGCTGATCGCCATAGTGAGGGCAAAGGCGATCGGCGCCATTTTGAATACTGGCAACCGACAGCCCGAGTGCAGGAGGTCGCTTCCGGACCCCCGCTGGACTTTTGGCAGGTCTTGTGGGGGTCAGGAGGGTCCTCCAAGACTTGCTAAAAGTCCCTGGTGGTCCAGCAGGGGTCCGGGAGCGATCTCCTGCACTCGGGCTGTCGGCTGCCAGTAATCAAAATGGTGCCGATAGCCTTTGCCCTTACTATGTCACAGGGGTTACCGATGCCATTGGTCAGCCCTGTCACATGGTAGGAGCACAAGATGGCGCCGATGGCCATGTGATAGGGGCTAACCAATGGCACCGGTAGCCCCTGTGACATATGAGGTCAAAGGCTATCGGCACCATTTTGAAACCGGCAGCTGAGGATGTGAGTGCAGGGGATGGCTCCCGGATCCCCCACTGGACCACCAGGGAGTTTTGGTAAGTCTTGGGGGGGGGGGTTTCAGGAGGGTGGGGGTTTGTTTAAATTGGCTCCTATAGGCAGCCAAATAATTCTGCAAAGATTTGTTGTATTCGTGGGGAATCCCGATACATTTCACTTCCCCACGAATACAACGAATATGGTCCTATACGTTGCGGATTCCCAATTTGTAGGGAACGAATGCACAGCCCTATATGATATACACAATGAAAGCAAAAGAGAGAGGACAAAACAACAGGGTTAAGGACTCTGACAAACTTAAGAAACTCAGAGAAAGAAAGGAACATATACAAAAGACATACCTTTATCCGCTGCAAGGAAATAAACCAGAACACTTGTGAAGTGGAGCATAAGAAAAGAAATATACATTCTTAAACAAATATCTCCTTTACATACTCATTATTTCTAGTGGAACTAACTTTGCTACTCATAGACAAAGACATATATACATATACATATCTGATGAGAGTTCCATATTAGCAGGTATCGGTACCTGACAGGGAATAAGAATCCTAGGTGGGAAAGAGATAGAGGAAAAGTTTCTTTAATGCTAATCACTATTGGAAAACAGTACTTTCTGCTATGAATGTTATTTTCAAAAGTTCACAAAAATTTGAATTGCTGATTTACACTACTTTCATGGAAAACAAAAATGTTAAATGAAGTGTTTTCTTTAATTTAACGTTGAGTTTATCTGAGTATTATACTTTTAAAGACCCTACCTTCCCTCTCTACCACTGGCAGACTGGTTGGGTGGGTTTCAGTCCCCTTGGTTCCTTTTATTGGAAGGCAAGGAAAGAAGGCAAAATTTCCTCTTGCAGCACCTCTTTTGTGGATCGAGTGGCTCCCAGAGTAACAACAGAAACCCCATATTAAATTTTTTTTTAATGCATTTTACAATATAATATCAAGTATTTCACTTGAAAGGCAATTCTTGTGGTATTTCAGCAATAACAAAAAAAACCAAAAGAAATAGAAAATTAGAGAAATCTAGTACCACATATCTAACAAGCCCACAATAAATGGTCCAAGATATACACTATCCGTAAGGAAATCATATTATAATAAGAAGAATTAGCGATAATGGATCAGTCTATGATTTGAGGGGTCAGGCTAGTGCTACTGCTATAGGGAGCTCATTAACCAGAGGCCGGAGGAGAGCTATACTGAACTCCAGCTTTATTAGAGAGAAAAGTTATTAATTGAGACGGATGAAAAAGCAAACAAGAAGCGCCTTGGAGCTTAATCAAACATTTGCAAGGAAATTTTAACACAAATAATGATCCTAATTCAAGTGCTTTGGGTTTTAATAACAAAAACTGACGTCTTCTCCTCTGAGAAACCCCATATTTTAATAGCTACCTTAGCCAATGTAGCGGGAGAGTCACTGCCCAGAGGTAGCGGGATACACTAGCTGTGTGGAAAACTACCACAGAACAAATGCAGCACTTTAGTAAATAGGCCCCTTTATGTACTGTTTTCTATTGGAATGTTAGAAATTGGTGAAACCTTTCATTGTACCGATATAAAAAGATGATATAATGCATGAGCTTTGAAAATCACACAGCTCCCTTCTTCACATCTGCCAGAACGTCCTACAGTATCAGATCTGAAGAAGGGATGTGTGTGATCTCAAAGGTTCATGTACTAAAACATATTTTAATGTTGGCCCAATAAAAGATCTTACAACCTATTAAGATTCCAGATTTTTCCAGCACAAGCAGAGCTACTAGAGCTCTGCACTACAGTTTTCTTTTGCGATTCTTGTAAAGTTAGAAACTTTACAAAATATATTTTCATGATACACCGACAAAAGTCAGCAATACCCTTTAAAGTAGCAAAATGAGCACTTTTTTTAGATAACCAAGCTGCACTAAAATAGTGCTTTATTGTGCTGTTTTAACATAAATACATTCCTGAAGGATTTATGTTTAATAAATCCTGCAGTGCCTCTATGAATATATTTTGCAGCAACTGAAAAAAGTATGTGCATTTTCAGCCACAGCAATGCATTGCACAATAGTGTCCCTGGGCTCTGAAAATTAAGGAGCAGGTAGACCTAAGTTCACCTCCAGCACCTAAAGCTCCATCCCCCAAATAATATTACCCCCTTGCGTTTTCTGCCTCACCTTAATCCCCCTACATCTTTAGCATCCACAGTAGAACTAATATCTAGTCCTGTCTCCAGCACAAATCCCATCCCTCTGAACCCTGCTCCTCACCTGATTTGAAAAAACAAAAATGGACCCCTAGCAGATTCCTCTCCCCTCTAACTTCCATTATCCCAGAGCAGAGTAGGAGGGCTTCAGGGAAAGAAGCAATATAAGTCAATCCTGTCCTGCCAATGCCAAATTTGAAAATGGCTCCAGAACTCTGAGCCATGGGGTATGCTGAATTATAACAGAATAGCAGTGAAGAAGGATCCAAGGGATACGGCCGCTAAGGGGGGTCATTTACATGTGGAAATGTAACTACTATTGTAGCAATTTTCAAAAGCCCATTACACAGGTAAAGTGCATTTACACATGCAAAACACATTTTTAAGTGTTGTAGGACCCCACAGTCCACCACTAAATGCCCTTAGTTCCATTCTAGATAGAAAAATACTCGAGGTTTCCCATCTTCCTCACCCTCCTCCCATCTAGGAAAGCTGGGATTGGTTGCTCTTTGCTTTATAACCAGCCATCTTGCAGTTTAAAGTGTGGCTATAATCCATCATTTCAGATCAGACACTAAAGAGTCAGGATGTAAGTTCTTCCCTCTCTGGTGAGGCCTCCCCGCTTCTTCAGGTTTTTGCATTTTGAGAGGAGTCTTCTCTGTGCACACCCTGCCAGAAGGTCTCTTGGATTTTGCACACAATAAGGACATCTTTGTGCTGGAACCCTTGTGGGACTCCCATGCCCGGTGTGACTGGGTGTGCACATCGTGCATTTGCACGGGGCAGCACATCTGAGAGGAGAGGACACAGGTGGAGTTCAATCCACCGGCAGCTGAAAATGAGAAAAGGCTGGGAAAAAGAGAAGTGGGTTGCTGGCAGGTTGAGGAAAGGCTGCAGCATTTTTCTGTGTTAGCTGCATGTGAAAACAGCTTTCTGCCCCCCCCCCCCCCCACCCCAATCGCAAGAAGGCCGATGGAGCTGAAAGAAAGACAAGCCTGTGGGGCTGTGATGAAGCTCATTGCACCATGGCCTCTGAACTTAAGGGAAAAGCAGGCTGGTGGGGCTGTAGTGGAGCTCATCCCACCAAGGCCTGAAGTGAAGAAGAGGTTGGAGGGGCTGCAGAGGAACTCATAACACCAAGGCCTGGAGAAAGGAGGCTGTGTGTGTGTGTGTGTGTGTGTGAGAACCTGTGTGCATGTGTCTGTGTGAGACCTTGAATGTGTTGTCTGTGTCAGAGCTTGTATTAGATGTGTGTGTGTGAGAGAGAGAGCTTGTGTGTGTCTGTGTCAGAGCTTGTGTTGATATTTATGTGAGTGTGTGTGTGAGAGTCTATGTGCATGGCTATGTCTGTGTGAGAGCCTGTGTGAAAGCTTGAGTGTGTGTCTGTGTCAGATTTTCTGTTCATGTGTATGGGTCTGTGTGAGGGCATATGGGTGAGTGCCTGTGTGCATATATGAGTGTGTGTACCTGTGAGAGCCTATGTGTGACATATAGGCTCTCACGAGCATGCACACACACACCTAATGTGTCTGTCTGTGAGTGCTTGGGCATATATAAGAAATGGAATGTGTGAGAGAATGAATATGTGTGTGTGTGTGTGTGTGTGTGAAGATAAAGTCTGTGTGGCCCAACCTTCCCCAATACACAACAATGTCAGGGTGTCTGGAAATCAAAAAGATCCCAGGTATGGAGAGCAGATTTTTAAATTCTTCTTAGTTTTAAGTTTTGGGTGTAATTTGATGTTTATGCTGTTTTGAATATTTTATTGTTTTTTGGGGGGAAATATTAGAACATATTTTAATTAAATAGCAACTATCTCATTAACACACTATGGGCCCTAGTTACAAAGTAGTTTCCTATATCCATAGAATGAAAGAAAATCTTTAGGGACAGATTTTTAATATTACGCATGGGGGGTTCATTTGTGCGCACTACCCGGCACGCACAAATGTACACCCGATTTTATAACATGCGCGCACTGCTGGGCGCATGTTATAAAATCCAGGGTCGGCGCGCGCAAGGGAGTACACACTTGTGCACCTTGCGTGTGCCGAGCCCTAGGGAATTGGGAAAGCCCGATGGCTTTCCCAATTCCCTCCAAGGCCGCTCCGAAATTGGAGCGGCCTTGGAGGGAACATTTTTTTTGGTCCCCCCCACCTTTCCCTCCCTTCTCCTATGTAACCCACCCCCCAGCCCTACCTAAATCCCCCCCTACCTTATTTCGTTGAGTTATAGGCCGCTGTGAAGGGGCACTCGGCCACGCCCCCGGACCGTGGCCCCTCCCACGGTCCTGCCCCCAGACCGCCCCTTTTTCAAAGCCTCGGGACATACGCGCATCCCAGGGCTTGCGTGCTCCGCCGAGCCTATGCAAAATAGGCTCGGCGCGCGCAGGGGTAGGTTTTCGGGGGTTACGCGCGTAACCCTTTGAAAATCTACCCCTTAGTGAATAACCAATGAAAGGCTAGGAGGAGAGAAGACGAAACTTAAGTGGAAAGGATGCAATGGTAAATAGCCTGGAGATTACTAAAGAAAGAATTAGTGACAGGATGGTACTGTGGAGGAGAATGATTATGAGTAAAAGTTATCAAATAATGGTCAGAGAGGGAACCATCTTGGTGGAAAGCTATAGAGAGAACATTTAGAAGAACCGACTATATCAAAGCAGTGAGGGAATAGTTTGAAGACACATTTTATTTTTTTTATTTTATTTAAAATTATTTAACCACACATTCCAAGGGTCAAAGCAATTTACAATATTAGCTATTACCCAATTCATTTGTGCCGGGAGATGGGCGCAGATAAAATATGTTGCATTGGCTAGCTCCAGGGAGCATGGGGGCCTGGGTTTGCCAGATTTTCGCTTATATAATGTCGCTTGCCAACTAAGATTTGTTGGAGAATGGCTAACAGATTCATATGTGTATTGTGATCCAAATCTATTGAAGGCAATGTCTGCTCCCTGGTCCCCATTGTTCCTGCTACACGCTAGTCCAGCTCTACTACAAACGCTGGAGTTCCCTTGACTTTTTCTCTATCCCTGCATACGAGCCTGGCGATGGCTCCGTGCTGCCCGGGGATTGATGGGCATGCCTTCTCTATTCCTCCCCTTTATGGGAAATGCACACTTTCTGCCAGGGTGCGACTGCAGCTATACTTTCCAACAGTGGAAGGGGCATGACATTGCTTTCATATTTCATATGTATGAAGGGGAGACACCTATAATACGGACTTTTACAACACTGTAGGATACTTTTAGGATCCCCCCAAGCATTTTTTTGCTTGTCTCCAGGCCTGTCACTACTTATAGGAGTTTCGATGGACGGCTGAGGCTTTTACTGCTGAATATGCATTTGCCTTGTTTTTGATACCGCCTGTGTGAAAAACTCTATTACTGGCTGGAACATTCTGGGCAAGACTTCTCGTCACTACCCCCACCTGGATACCTTATCCTCATCTTTGACTGCCATGATGGGGGGGGGGTACCTGGACTTCTGCTGCATTGACTGGCTGTTTCAAAGCAATGCATCATCATAATCCAGATCAGGGTTTGAAGGAGTTACAGTTTCGAATACTTCATCACGCTATCTGCGATCTCGTACTTCGTTTTCAAATGAAATGCTTAACTTCTCCGAATTGTATTAAATGTGGGAAAGAGGAGGGCACCTTACTCCACAGGCTGCTGTTTTGTGACACTCTGGCCGGGTTTTGGTTGATGGTGCTGAACGATATCGGTAAATGTACTGGGGCTCCAGTCGCCAAAACAGCGGAGGTTATGCTGCATGGCCCTCACTTACAGCGATCTTCCTTGAATCGATTTGTACGGTGTGCTGTGTTGTTAGCCTGCCGAACTATACTGGCTGTCTGGGTAGAATCTATGTCCCAACCTTCGGTCCAAGCCTGGTATCAACGGATTTCGTGGAGTATGCAACTTGAGTGGCTTGACCATACTGTGGGACAGCGAAAGATTGATAAAATTTATTGTAATTGCTGGACTGCATTTTTTGACCTATTGCCTATAGATATGCAAAGTATTAATCTCCACCTTCTGTGTCGAGCTGGATACTTGACACCTCATTCTACTGGCCTCTTTTGGTCTCTGGGGTGGGGGGGGGGGGTAAGGGGAGGAAGATGAATGTGGCTGATAGTGAGGATGAGTGGGATGTCTGGTAGATGGATGGATGACTGAGTCTATATCTGCACGTCAGGCCTACACTTTATATTTATTTATTTTTATTTATTTAAGTGTTTTTTTATACCGGTGTTTGTGGGTACATCATATCGGTTTACAGCAAACTTAACAGGTTACAGAAAACAACATGCAGTGAACTAAATGATTTACAATAAAACAGATTGAGGCAAACTTAACGGAATACAATAAAATATAGGGAGTAATATATAACAGGGTGGGGGGGAGATATATACAATGAGGCGAGAAAAATAAAAATGTTTTGTACTGATGGTTACATATGTCTATGTTGATGTTTTTTTGTCTTCCGGTTTGGTTGTACTGACGATGCGCCGCAGGTTGCGGTACATGGAAACTGTTAATAAAAATCATTTTGGCAAAAAAAAAAAAACATTCATGAAGCTGAAAACAAAATAAGTAACATAAAGAAAAATTGACTACCCGGATCGAGTTTTTGAAAGTCACAATGGATCAACTTTTTCTCTGGGATTAATCAATTTATACTGAATTCTAAATTTCAAATTTGTTATGATTTCAGCTGCTACACAGCCTTATCATACCCTGACCATGATGCCTCTCTGCCAGCAGAGGTCTCCTCGGAGTTCCATTCCTTGCTATCCTCATCCACTCCTAACTACTCAGCCTGTGGTGCAGCCTCCTCACCACCAGGAGTCCGCAGTATGCCTGCTCTACAGCCTTACCAAGCTCCTATTCCTTGCTTGCACCACACCCAAGCCTCAGTTTTACATAACCTTGTTTGTTCCCTGCTCTGATACCTTCAGATTGAGTCTGTCTTGGCTCCTTGCCCTGGCCCCTGTTGCCTTATGGCCTTCGGGCCTTCTGACCTTAACCTTGCCTTGCTTTGCCTCTGGCCTCTGGGCCTTGTGACCTTTGCCTTGTTTTGCCTAGCCTTGTAGCCTATGGGCCTTCTGACACTTGCCATACCTTGTTCCCTTTAGGCCTTCTTGGCTACCTTCTGGTCTATCTAGGCCTTAGAAAGATAGAAAGAGAGAAGCATAGAAATGATGGCAGAAAAGGACTAGATGATGCACCTAGCCTGCCCAACTGCTGCTCTGTGCAGGTTACCTCCATGCTTATCAGTTTACCAGACTGTAAACGTCAGGGCCCTAGGATGCTGTTTGAATCCGATTTCCCTTAACTGTTGCCATGAAAGCAGAGAGCAAAGTTTGAGTTAGGTTTAGTGATTAAGGGTAGTAAGCACCAAATCAGTTAGTTAACCCATGTTTATTAATTTCCCAAACCGTAAATGTCAGGGCCCTCGTTAGTTGCTGTCTGAATCCAACTCCCCTTTTCTCACTGCTGTTGAAGCAAAAAGCAATGATGGAGTAGTATTAACAGTATCAAGACTGTTAAGAGTAGCAACTGCCACACAGCAAGTTACCTCCAGTTACCCCTATGTACTCTTTTCTTTATTTCTAACCTCTAGCCTTTAGGGATCCGCAGTGTTTATCCCATGACCCTTTGAATTACTTGACTGATTTGTCTCCACTACCTCTTCCGTAAGGGCATTCCAGACATTCACCACCCTATCTGTGAAGAAATATTTCCTGACATTGGTTCTGAGTTGTGCTCCCTGGAGCTTCATTATTTGACCCTTAGTTCTATTGATTTCTTTCTAACAGAAAAGGTTTGATGATTGTGCATCATTAAAACCTTTTAGATATCTGAAGGTCTATATCATATCCCCCCTGCACCTCCTTTCTTCTAGGGTGTACATATTCAGATCCTTCAGCTTCTCCTCCTAAGTCTTCCAATGCTGACTCTTTACCATTTTGGTTGCTCTTCATTGGCTGCATCTAACCTGACTATATCCCTTTTGAGTTTTGGGCAGCAGTATTGAACACAGTACTCCAGGTGAGGCTTCACCAAGGACCTGTACAAGAGCATTATCACTTCTGCTTTCTTACTGGTTATTCCTCTCTCTATGCAGCCCAGCATTCTTCTGGCTTTAGCTATCACCTTGTCACATTGCTTTCCCATATTCAGACCATCAGACACTATCACACCGAGGTCCCTCTCCCAGTCCATGTGCATCAGTCTTTCACCACCCATCACATAAAGCTCTTTTGGATTGTTGCACTCCAGATGCATGATTCTGCACTTCTTGGCATTGATTCCCAGCTGCCAAATCCTTAACCACTTTTCAAGCTTTCTTAAATCACTTTTCATTTTTCTACTCCTTCAGATGTGTCCACTCTGTTGCAGATCTTAGTATCATCCACAAATAGACAAACTTTACCTTTTATTTCTTTTGCCAGGTCCTCACAAAGATATTGATCAGAGCCAGTCCTAAAACCAATACCTCTGACAGTCCACTTAACACCGTTCTTTCTTCAGGATAGGTTCCATTTACCATTGCATACTGTCTCCTGTCGGTCAACCAGTTTGCAATCCACACTACTACCTTGGCATCCACTCCCAAGCTTCACATTTTGTTAAGAAGTCTTTAATGTGGGACTGTATCAAAAGTTTTACTAAAATCCAAGTAAATCACATTGAGCACTCTTCCCTGATCCAATTCTCTAATCCCCCAATCAAAAAAATCAATCAGATTTGTCTGACAGGACCTTCCCCTGGTGAATCCATGCTGCCTCAAGTGGAGCAACCCATCGGATTGTAGATAGTTCACTATCCTTTTCTTCAGCAGTCTCCATTAATTTTCCCACCACACAGGGGAGGCTAACCTGCCTGTAGTTTCCAGCCTCCTCTCTGCTCCCACTCTTGTAAAGCGGGACCACCACCGGTCTTCTCCAATTTTGCGGCACCACTCCTGTTTCCGGGGACCTATTGAACAGGTCTTTCAGTGGACCTGCCAGCACATCTCTAAGCTCCCTTAGAATCCTGGGATGTACCTCATCTGGCCCCATGGCCTTGTCCACATTCAGCTTTCCTAGCTCTTCCCATACATTCTCTTCTGTGAATGGAGTTTCATCTACTCTACCCCCTTCCACAGTCTTCTTAGCTAGTGAAGGTCCTTCTCCAGGGTCTTCTTTAGTGAAGAATTTGTTTAATATTTTGTCCATTTCTTCATCTCTTTCCACACATTGATCTTTGTCACCTTTCAATTTCATTATACCACTTTGAATCTTTCTCCTTTATATTAAGTATCTGAAAAATGTTTTGTCACCTCTCTTTACCACTTTGGCAATCCTTTCTTCTGCCTGACTTTTTGCTTTCTTGATTTCTTTCTTCATCTCCCTCAGTTTCACCAGATATTCTTCTCTGTGATCCTTTTTTTGGGGTCCTTTATATTTCTTGAACATTGTTCTTTTTGCATTTATTTTATCAACCACCTTCTTTCAGAACCAGATCAGTTTCTTATTTCTCTTACTTTTGTTTACTTTTCTAACATATAGATTTGTTGCCTTTGTAATTGCTCCTTTTAGTTTGGCCCACTGTTGTTCCACTTCTCTCATTTTCTCCCAGTCTTCTAGTTCTTCCTCTACATTTTGAAAAAGTCTGTATTTTTTAAATTCAAAATTCGGGTCTTCGTTTGATTTCTGTATATCCTATTTGCAATATCAAACCATACTGCTTAATGATCACTGGTACAGAGGTGGGCACCAACCGGGACATTAGAGACATTATCCCCATTTTTGAGCACTAGGTCAAGTATAACTCCCTACCTCATGGGTTCCATTACTATTTGTTTGAACAGAGCCCCGTGAAGGGCATCCACTATCTCTCTACTTCTGGTAGATTCCACAGAAGGGATTCTTCAGTCTTCATCTGGCAGATGAAAATCTCCAACAATCAACACTTCTTCCTTCTTTCCAACATTTTGGATGTCTTCAACCAGATCTCTGTCTAGTTCTTCCATTTGAGTCGGAGGCCTGTAAACCACTCCAGTAAAAATGGATGCACCATCATTTTTGGTTTTTTTTAGGACAACCCATAATGCTTATTCTGTACCCCCACATTCCTTGTAGTTCAGTTGCTTGGACATTGTTTTTGACATAAAGAGCTACTCCTCCCTCTTTTCTGCCCTTTCTGTACTTTCTTAACAAGTCATAGCCCGGTATGGCCATATCCCAGTCATGAGAATCTGTGAGCAGTAACAATGTCCAAGACCGCCTCCACCATTAGGGCCTGCAGTTCTGGGATTTTATTGCCCAAACTACTATCATTTGTAGTCATAACTTTCCAATTTTTCTGCCTTGATTGGTTGCATTTATTAGCCCCTTTTTCTGCTTTTTTGAGCTGATTGATTTTGTTATTTTCTCCTCCTAGTTCTCTGTGGCCTATTTAGGTTTCTCCATTGTCTTGCCCTTCTGGGCCTTTCCTGCCTAACGCTGCCCTCGGCCTTTATGTTCCATGTTCTATGTTGTCCTTGTCTCGCCCTATCCTGTCCTATCTTAGTCAAGCTCCAGTTCCAGTCCTTGCCTGCACTCAAACTTCAGTTCCAACCCTGCACTCCAGTCAAGACTTGCCTGTTCCTGCTCTGCACTCCAGTCAAGCCTTGCCTGTTCCAGCCCTGACTCAGTCAAGCCTTGCCTGTTTGAGCTCTGCACTTCAGCCAAGCCTTGTCTATTCTGGCCCTGAAGTCCAGACCGACCCTAGTCCTGCCCTGCCGTCCCGTGGTGTTTCCACAGCTCGGACCACCCGGTCATAACAAACACTTGTTTAAGGTTAAGGTAAGGAGCTTTGAAGGAAAGCAGTTACCCCATAAAGGCATTGTTCTGGTTCATGTAAAACAAAAAGAGGTTGATATTCAGTGACATTTAGTCACATAAGTTTGGACTGATCTGGATAAGTGGCAGCATCTGAATATCTGGTCACATTAATGGTGACTCCTTAGCTGGATAACTATTAATCCAGATAAAGAGTTATCTGACTAAGTCGTGACTGGGACGAGAGTGTAACAGGGAAAAGCTACTCATCTCGCTAACTTAGCCAGTTGAGTGATAATTTTAGGTCTTCTCCAGCTAAGTTATCCGGTTAAGTTAGGTCTGCTTTTGAGTAGGACTAAAGTTAGCTAGATAAATGTATCCAGCTAATTAAAAGTTATCTGGGTATATTGAGCAGCATGGTCATACTGTTGAATATCCCAGCTAAGTTAGCCAGATATGTTTATCCAGATAACTTTCCTAGTCAGCTAGTTTTTTAATTTCTACTCAAAGATATCATGAAGTATGTGGAAGGAGAACTATCATAACTGAGGTGCTGTAATAATGCATATACACTTTTTATTTTAGAAACTGTGTAAAAACATTTTGTAATTTACTTAGTTGCAGGTCCTTGTGCTTTAAGTAATAAAAGTGAAGCTTTGGGACTTTTTCTTTTTTTAATGAAAGCTTTTTGGAGTGAGGGAAAGAAAAAAAATAGGCAGTGAAGAAGGCTTCCAAATGAAAGTACATCACTCAAGCTTTAGCAGTCAGCTCCTGAAAATGCTGGCATCAGAAAAGGAAGGGGGTGAAGCATCCCCTGCTTGTAAGCCATAAGTTATCTTCTGTATAAAGACAGGGAACTAGCAGAACTCAGCAGGAGAGAGGAGAGAGGGGAAACAGCTGAGGACTCTTAAGCATGGAGGAGACTGCTGATGATGAGGAAGAGCAGAAAAAGGACAACTCTAACCTGAAAGATAAGCTTAAGAATTTCTTTTTCTTTGAGCTCTATTACAAAGAAGCCATTATATGTTGCTAGGGCATAATTCAGAAAAAGGATTGTCTATTTTAATCTGAAGTATCAAAAAGGGAAGATTAAACGTTGTAACTTTGGAAGTTCATTTATTTATTTATTTTTGCTGAAACCCTGGCTTTAAAAAAAAGAAAAAGACTGTGTCCTGAACAGTGCTTATGCTGCACTACATATGTGCAGGCCAATTAAGTGTGGAAAAAAAAAAGCAGGAAACTGCAGGAAAGCCAGAGTATTTCCAAAGGTTGTTTATTTGGTTTGTTTAAATCCTGGCTTAAGCCATTGAGTCCTGAATGGTGCTTGTGCCATGCTGCATACTCACCTGTGAGCCAATTAATCAACTGAGAGAGAGAAGCAAGCTGCAGGAAAAGACAGAATATTAGTGCAAACTGTTCTTATCTCGTGGGATTAAAAACTGGCTTTAAAGGACTGTCGAGCTGTGCGTGTACTCTGCTGCATACTACTCTGCACGCCAATTAAGTAAGAGGGAGGCTATAGGGAAGCCAGAATATCACTATAAAATGTTCTGTATTTTGGTTGATTTAGAACTGCCTTCAAAGGGCTGACCTGAGTTCTGTATGAACTGAATTATACACTCCCTGAAAGCTAAGGAAGAGAAAGATAGCAAGTGTAGACAGAGCACCCAACTAAAAGTTATTTGTTTTATGCTTACAAACTAATCTTAAGGGACAATGTCATGAACTCTGTATAGTCTAGAGTACCTACTCACCAATGAGTTAGGTTGCAGGAAAATCCAGATTTTATTTACAGAGTTGTTAGGCTTTCTGACTCTGGTCATTATTGGAATAGGGGAATTATTACCTGATTAAATGCTTTGGTTTGCTTCTTTATGGTTACTGAAATTTGGAGAGTTATGCCAGCAGCAGCTTGTCCTTCTAGAATGTTTGAACCATGAGTGTCTCTAAGAAGCCAGGTAGAAGATTGGAATGAATGGTGAAGTTCCTGGTGATCTAGGATTTTTTAATTTTATTTATTTATCATTTTCAAAATTACAGCTTTGCAAATATTTTGCAATATACAGATAAATACAAATTAAATTTATTAAGGTAACATTATTCCACACATTCACTTTATCTTATCTGTATTATTCCAAGTAATCAAGGGAGGGAATATATCTAAGCGGTTATCCTAGGAAATTCTAAATATTCAACATATTATAACACACCGCGTGAACTAGCAAGTATCTCTACATTGCACTGATCACACATCAGCACTTTCTGGGATAAGTGGTTCTAAAAGCCTTTGCAATTGTGATGGTTCAAGGAAGATATATTTAAAATTCTGATGTTTTATCATACATGTACAATGATATAGCAGATTGAAACTGTCCCCTCTGGCTATTAATTCAGATCTCATGGTTAGAAATTTTTTTTCTCCTTTCCTGGGTTACTCTTGAAATATCTGGATAAATCCAGATTTTTCTACCATAGAATAATTCTGAACAATTTAGCAAAAACCTTTTCAATATCAGTTCTCTATCTGATGTAAATGTACAAGATACAAATAAAATCATTCTATTTGATATTTCAGATTCCATGGACAATTCCAATACTTGTGTCAAATTTAATGATCTTTCTCTGTTTTTCCTTCTTTCCCTGGTAGATAGTATATTCTGAAAATAACCGGTATTCCTTCAATTGGTATTCTTAAGATTTTAAGCAAATAGGTCTTAAACATTTCATATGCCCATATTTCTTTAACAAATGGAAAGTTGATAACACGTAGATTTAAATGCTTTGTTTGATTTTCAAAATTCTCAAGCCTTTTTAAATTCACTGCCTCCACTCTCAGAATTTCAGATTGTACTATTTCCATTTTCCCAACTCGTGTGTCTATTTGCTCCAGTTTGTTTGCTTGCAAACTTATTTCTTTTTCGATATTCAGAAACCTTTGGTTAGACTCCACAGTTATTTTTGTCAAATTTTAAAATAGCTGCTTGTAGGGGTAACAGTAGGGAGAGTGGGTGTCTCTTCATCACAGGTCTTTTTCTGCCAGAGCCCACTGTTATCCAATTGTTCCTGGGTTTTTGAATCCTGGATATCTGACATCTCTGTGGAAGTGAGGGTTGATGCTGAGGATGCTGTAAAGTTGGAGAATGTGGGTATCTGTCACAGGTCTTGTTCTACTAGATCCCACTGCAAACCATTTTTTCCTAGGTTTCTGAAATCACTGTGGGCAATGGGCAAGAGATACTGGATGGTTCAAGGAAGGGGAGGTTAATTGAAACCTAGACAATTCCTCCCTTAGAAGAATCAGCTCTATTTTAATTGCAGACAGCTGAAGGCAAAAGGGACAACCTTTGATTCTACAAATGGTAAGTTTTGGGACATAGGTAGGGGGATAGGGAACTAGGCAAAGGTCCAATTGCGTCGCCGCGTGTGGATTAAAAAATTCCTCCCCCCCCCCCCCCATGTGCATGAGTGGGTACCCCCGCACATGCGCGCGCTGATAGAAAATCGGGCACACGTGTGTGCTTGAGTATCGTATTTTATAACGTGTGCGTGATGACGCACACGTTATAAAATCAGCGCGTCTTTAAAAATCTACCCTATGCCTGATTTTTTTGATGCAACTCCAACATTGCTGTTTGCTTTCATGGCAACAGTTAAGGGAAATTGGATTCAAACAGCATCCAAGGGCCCTGACTTTTATGGTCTGGTAAATTGATATGCATGGGGATAATCTGCACAGTGCAGCAGATACTGACATAAGTTTACTGGCAGACTAGGTGGATCATTTGGTCCTTTTCTGCCATCATTTCTATGTTTCTATGTTAGGAATGGTTTAGAATCCAACAGTATAAAGATCCTGCAGGAGACAAAATGCATGGCAACATTTTTATGGGTGGAGATTCCTTTTGTGATGGGGAAGAATATAGCAGTGGAGGTATACTACCATACACTTGGCCAAAATTAGCAGATAGATGATGAAACACTAATGGAAATTAGGGAAGCTAACACATTGGCAGCACAGTAATAATAGAAGATTTCAATTACTCCAATATTGACTTGGATAAATGTCATATCCGGACATGCTAGAGAGGTAAAATTTCTAGATGAAATAAAATGACTACTTCATGAAGTAGCTGGTCCAGGAACTGACAAGATTGGGATCCATTTTGACCTAATTCTTAGTGGAACAGAAGATTTGGTGCAAGAGGTAACAATAGTGGAGCCACTTGACAACAGTGATCATAATGCAAGCCAATTTGAGTTAATGACTGGTGGGGGGGGCATTGAGTAAATCAATGCTCTAGCATCTAACTTTCAAAAGGGAGGTTCTGATAAAATGAGGAAAATAGAAAACAACTAAAAGGTGCAGCTATAAAGCTAGAGAGTTGCCAACTGACTGTCCAGGTTAAAAGGTGCGATGAAAATGGCTATTTTAGCCAAAAGTACTTCATTTAAAATTGGCAAAAGGATCCAACTGAAAAAAAATAGGAAAAAGCATAAGCATTGGCAAGTTAGATTTATAACATTGTTAAGGCAGATAAAGATGTGGGGAGGAGGTAGAAATTGCACTGTATATGACAACAAATTTAAAATCTCAGTCTTTTTTCATTGTTGTGTATAGTTAGTTATTTATTATTTATCTATTTATTTATACATTTTTAAATACCGACATCCGTATACACATCACATTGGTTTACATTGAAACAATGGAACGGTGAAAAGGAAGTCACATAATAATATTTGTTTAAAGCGAACAGTTTTTAAAATGAACGAGGGAAACTATGCATAAGAGATACAGATCAAATTATAGAGTTAGTTTGGAGATTGGAAACTGGAACAGTGGATTTTAACCAAGGGATGGGGGTAGTTGACAGGCAGTAGTAGGGGTAAGGGTTAGGCAGTAGTAAGGGTAAGGGTATAGTATAATTTATTTCTACTTCCTACCCTGTCTTTTGGTTTTGAGTATTTTTAAATGTGCATCATATTGTAACTGTTCTATATTTTATAGAATACTTACAGGCTGATACACTACAGTGCACTCCGGCAGAGCGCACTGTTAACCTGCATTTGGTCGCACGTTTTTGACGCGCTAGCTTTACCCCTTAATCAGTAAGGGGTAATAGCGTGTCGAACACATGCGTCCAACCCCCCCCCCCCAGAAACTAATAGCGCCCACAACATGCAAATGCATGTTGATGGCCCTATTAGTTATTCCCGCGCGATTCACTAAGTAAAATGTGCAGCCAAGCTGCACATTTTACTTTCAGAAATTAGCGCCTACCCAAAGGTAAGCGATAATTTCTGCCGGCGCCGGGACCTCCGACTTAATATCATAGTAAAAAAAGAATTAAAAAAAAAAATTTTAAATCGGCTCGCGGGTTGAAAACTGGACACTCAATTTTGCCGGTGTCCGGTTTCTGAACCCATGGCTGTCAGGAGGTTTGAGAACCGATGCCGGCAAAATTGAACGTCAGCTGTCAAACTTGCTGACAGCTGCTGCTCCTCTCCTAGTGCCTCTTTTTACCACGGGCCCTAATTTGAATATTTTCTTTTACTGAATTGTGCTCACAGGAGAGTGGCCTGAGAGCGGGCGCTTACCCGCTGTCCCGCGACTTTTACTGTATCGGCCTGTTAGAGAATCTGCTAACAAAAACACTTCTTTATAAGAAGGAAAATCACTTAAACAGATCAAAACTGATTTAAAACAAACAGATCAAATGCCCAACATGAGCCTTGTTTTTCAGGAAGCTGTCTCAAGGAAAGAAATTTTGAAAAGAAGCTGCCCATAGAAGCAAAAACTTTTTTTTTTAAAATATATCCATAGCAGGAAGCCTGTGAGGGAATTGATTGGACCATTAGATTGATGGATTAAAGGAGCATGTAGGGAAAACAAGGCCATAGTGGAAAGACTAAGGGGGTCATTTTCAAAAGCGATCGCACGTGTGCGATCACTAAATGGGGGTGGAGTTGGGACGGAGTCGGCCTCGGAAGAGGAGGAGTCAGGGTGGCACCAGGGCCGACGCTGTGAACACATCGCTGGCAGCGAAAGGTAAGGACCCTTATCACCACCAGTTTCGCACAGTGGTGTGATGGCTGCCGGCTTTTGCAGGCCCACCCTCCGCTTCGTCCCCCCCCCCCGCCCCCCATTACCGATGGATTTTCTAAGGTCTGCGACCTTAGAAAATCCAGGCCTAAGTGACTTTTTTGCTTTGGTGTTTACTTAAGAGGATATTGGGGAGAGAAGTGTGCAGAAACTGTGATTATAATGTTATTCAGAGAAGTATTTGGAATTAATAATGTTTAATTATTATCCTGCTTTTATTGATATAAATTTAAATTTAAAAATGTATGTTTCTTTGATATTAGTTATGCATATAATTATGTGATCCGCCTTGGACAGATTGTCTCTGGAAGAGTGCAGAATATAAAATTGTGAAATAAATAAAAATAAAGTAAATTATTTGGAAGAATTGAAACAAATCATGGTGAACATGGATGATATAATAGGAGAGACTGACAAACTAAAGATTATCAAATTGCCTGGGCCAGATGGTTTATACCTCAGAGTTCTAAAAGAAGTAAAAAATGAAATTGCAGATTTATCACTCATAATTTGTAACCTATCATTAAAATCATCTGTTGTACCTGGAGGATGGCCAATGTGATGCTGATCTTTTAAAAAGGCTTCTGGGATGATCCAGGAAACTATAGATTGGTGAGCCTGACTTTATTACCAGGAAAAATCGTAGAAACTATTCTCAAGAATAAAATCATAGAACATATAGAAAGACACGGTTTAATGAGATACAGCCAGCATAGATTTATACAAGGGAGGTTTTGCCTCACCAATCTGCTAGATTTTTTTTGAAGGGGTTAATAAGCATGTAGATAATGATGATCAAGTCAATATAATATATTAGGATTTTCAGAAGGCATTTGACAAAGTCCCCCATGAAAGACTCTTGAGAAAAATAAAAAGACATGGTATAGGAGGCAATAACCTGTTGTGAATTGCAAACTAGTTAAAAGATAGAAAACAAAGTAAGAATAAATGGTGAATTTTCTCAGTGAAGAAAGTTAAACAGTGGACTGCCTCAGGAATCTGTACTGTACTGTAATATGTTTATAAATGATCTGGAAAAGAAAATGAGTGAGGTGATCAAATTTGCAGATGACTCAAAATTTTTCCGAATAGTGAAATCACAAGTGAATTTTGGGAAATTGCAGGAAAATCTTGAGACTGGGAGATTGGATATCTAAATGGCAGATGACATTTAATATGGATAAGTGTGAAGTGATGTACTAAGAAAAAGAAACCCACTCTGTAATTACACGATATTAGATTCCATGTTAGGAGTGAGTTACAACCCAGGAAAAGGATCTGGTTGTAGTCTGGACAATACTTTGAAATCCATGGCTCAATGTGTGGCAGCAGTCAAAAAAGCAAAGACCTAGATTCATTATTTTGCTATCAATACAGCAAAAATATCACCCGCGATAAAGGGCGTGTGGTTAGGCTAATTTTTCTTGTACCACATCACATAGCTATTTTTTTGCAACGAGTTAAATTTATCACACCCATGTTATTTTCACATAGCACACTGCATTATGAACTGAACTGGTTTTTATTACATTTGGGGAGAGAGAGGCAGGCTCACATATAAATTAACTATTTATTCCACTGTAAGAGGGGCCACTAGTAACTCGGTGTGAGGTTTGGGGGTGGACTAGCTTTTGGGGGGCTACATAAAGAGTACATTGTACAAATCTAATCATTTTGTACCTTTCATCATTCCAAATCGCATAAAATCTTCACTGATGGAAACTGTGCTGTTCATACCTCTGACTGTGCATATAAAACTGCCCCCTAAAATCTTGCCTACCACCATAATGCCCCCTCATACAGTGGTATAAAATGTTGATTTATATGTGAGCCGCCTCTTTCTCTGTCTCTTCCCAAACTGAAATGAAAAAGGTGTAGTTATTTCCAGTTATACTCTATCACGTCATGCTGTTCCTCATTTACATTTATTCAGCCCAAACTCTTCCCACTTGAATACGAATGTAAAATTTGCATACATATTTTGCAGTGCGTTATTTATCGCATGCATTATGGCGTTATCACCTGCATTAGGGCCCTAACATGTGCGATAAGGCCCTAGCACAATTTGATAAATGAAAATTAGGCATTGTTAGAAAAGGAACGGAGAATAAAACATAGAATGTCATAATACCTCTGTAATGCACCATGGTGAGACCACACCTAAAGTACTGTCTGAAGTTCTGGTTGCTGCATGTCAAAAAAGATATAGTTGAATTAGAAACGGTACATAGAAGGGCATCGAAAATGATAAAGGGGATAGAACGGTTCTCTTATGAGGAAAAGGTTAAAGCCATTAGGGCTGATCAGTTTGAAGAAGAGAAGGCTGTGGGAAGATATGACAGAATCTATAAAATCTTGAGTGGGATAATATGGGCAAATGTGAATTGGTTATTTATCCTTTCAAATAATACAAATAAGAGGGGATACTCCATGATGTTGGTAATTAGCATATTTAAAATATGCTTAATGCACTATTAAGCTCTAGAATTCATTTCCAGAGGATGTGATATAGGCTGCTTATATAGCTATGTTTAAAGGTTTGGACAAGTTCTTGGAGAAGTCCATAAACTATTATTAACCAGAGAGACTTTGGAAAAGCCATTACTTATCCCTGGGCGTCAGCGGCAGGATTGGATTATCTACTGTTTGGGATCCTGCCAGATATTTGTGACCTGGATTGGCCACTTGGAAACAGGATATTGGACTTTATGGAGCTTCAGGCTCCCCAGTATGACAATAAACTTGCAAAGTATTGTCTCTCCTACTTCAGTGCCCAATCATATCACTTCAACAATACTTGTGTTCCTGCTAGTAGGACATGCAGATGCCAAAACCTCAAAGCCACTTTTTCAAAGATGAATGTAGGCATCTAATTCTTGATCATGTTTGGCAATGATAGCCAGTAGAATATCTTCTAATATCAAATATTTTTATAGTTGGTGCAGATCAATGAGAAACAACTAAATCTAGAATTTCTTCAGTTTGTGGTGGAAAGTTGGCCCTTTTCTGCTTCACACAGTCATCAGATTTTGAATTTGAGTCTACTGGACGTTATATTTTTTAAGCAGTGGTTCCCAACCTAGGTTCTGTGGACCCCCAGAGATCTGAGAGACCAGCCCTGGGGGTCCTCTAGTAGGAATGCCAGAAAGTTTGGCTAAGGAGAAGATGAGCTGGCTGCCGCTCCTTGTGATTAAATGAGCTGCTGCCACTTGAGAATAGGACCTGTTATTGGCCCGAAAACCTCACCCCACTTTGCTGCAGACCAGAAAGAGGAGGGACAAAGGGGGTCTGTTTGCACCAGTTAGATGTCTCAAACAGCAGTGCCGCCTGTTTAGCAGAGGTGTGGAAGGCAGACTGATTGCAGCCCTTCAGAATCATAAACCCCACTGCTGCACTTACTTAGGGTATAGGGAAGAGAGGGGCAGATTGTGGCTGTGAGAACCTTTGCAGCCTCAGAGGAAAGTAGAAAAAAGCTGGGTTATCACAGTAGTGAGAAATATTTTCCACTACTGCCATGTGCTCTGCCACTGGCTTCACGAGAAAGAGTAGAAGTGAGCAGAATGCCTGAAAGGAGGACATGGGACTAGAGCTGACAGCTTGAGGGGAGAAGGAATGAGAGAGGGATGAAGGAAGAAAAGAAGGATAAAGAGGGAGACAGGAATACATGATTGACCTGGTTAAGGGGATTGAGAGTGGATGACAGCATAGCAGGGGACAGAAGGAGAGGACCTCCCCCACCCCCACCAGGAATCATACTGGACAGAGGTAGAGAGAAAGAGAAGGATAGAGGACCACCAGGCGGGAAGAAGGGAAGAATGACTGCCAGGGATCAAGGAGGAGGAAGGAGGAGATAATAGACAGGTTTGGATATGGCATTAAGCACATAAGTTAATTAGGGGAATACACAGACATAGGAATCTCATTAGCCTTCTTCCCATTGAAAAGCAGGCTATTGTTTTGCTTTTCCTAAATTCTAAATTATTTTGTGACTATTATTTTCTGAATGTGTTTGTAAGACTCAAAAACCCGCAGCTCGTTTTATAATTGCAACTTTTTGAAAATTTCACCCTAATATATCCCACTGGAAAGCGCGAATGCGCGATGTGGCTGATTTGGAAAAGTTTCGATTTGATCTGGTTGGGGAATCATTTACGTATAAACAAGTGTGGGAGGTATATCATCAAAGTTTATGATCATACTGTATCCTCTGCTTTGTAACCCATTGTATTCAAATATCAATGTCTAGTATTGGTATGTAAATTTATTATTGAGTTTCTGTGAGGGCTGTGCTCCACTTCTTCTTTCTGATTTATGCTGTAATGCCATGAAAGGAAAAAAATATATATTTTTGATAAATGAAAAAAGAAAAGAAAGTATAAAAGGAAACCAGTCTAAAAACAAACTTTCAGCCTTGTCTTACAGCATTATTGTAATGTTCATATTGTGTCAGTTATATGTTTCAAGTTGTTTTCTAAGTTGTTCTCTAAGTTGATCTTAGCTGTTTCATAATAGATTTTACCTTGATTATTATCCGTTCATTATATTCGATATGTTCCATGTAAACCGCCTCCCGGCGATAGTTATTTCTGTTAAATGTGAACCGGAGTGATATGTATTGTATACAGGAACTTCCGGTATATAAAAACCAAAAATAAATAAATAAATAAATAAATAAATAAAAAGGGAGCATTTTCGGGGAGGGTAGGTTTCACAACTTTTTATGTGGATAAACATCTGTTTAAATAAGTAAAAAGGCCCTTTTGAAAATAACTATTCCCTTCCGTTGAGGGAATACTTGACTGCGCAGGGGAGCACCATGCATACTTTTTATCTCTAGGGGAAAACGGAGCAGGGCTCCGGGAGGGACAGTACCTGCAGAGATTTAATTTTGAAATACTCATGCATACTTTCCTGCATGTACTTTGCACCTGCTTCAAAACAGATACAAATTATGCAAAAGCACTGGCTTTTCTCCGCCGGGCCGAGTTTTCAAAAGGAAACTTCTCAGGCACTTTTCCTTTGAAAATTAGATTGAAGGTCTGCAGGTACCGGTGCTGATTTTTCTGCCAGTTCATATCAAGTTGCCTGCCAACCTGGCACTCTTTTGAACTTGCTTCTTTTTCCCCATTGTAGCTGGAATGGCCTTAACTTACAATTATGAAAGCGATTTTTAAATAGATTTTCAAATTGCCCTCCCTACATATTCAGTTTAGATCAAAGTTTTATGCATTATAAGTGATTCTGGAATGCATATTATTACTTATTTTGTTGCCGCATGCAAAAATTAAAGAGATGTGTGTGAGGGTACTTGAAACTTTTTTAAGCTGAAAAGGGATCTGTGTTCCCTCAAAGGTTGGCAACCCCTGCTTTAGAGGAAGTTAAAGATGGGGAAAGAAAAGTGGTGAATTTTAAGAGTTTCTTTGATTTTTCCAATTCATATTCCTTCATTTAAAAACTCCTTTCAAATTTTTGTGAACTCATATCGCACTCTCTATGCATTTTATATAGTGTAGAAAAATTACAATGTAACACACTTTAAGATACGCAAAACCAAAAGACAGGGGAGGTAGAAATAAATCGTACTGTATACAATGACAAATTTTAAAATCTCAATCCTTTTTGTTATTGCTTTATACAGTACGATTTATTTCCACTGCTCCCCCCCCCCCTTTTGGTTTTAAATATTTTAAAGTGTTTTATATTGCAACTATTCTATAGTATATAAAATACTTAGAGTTCACTAACAAAATCATTTCTTTCTGAGAAGGCAAATTGCTTAAATAGATCAAAACTGATCTACAACAAACAGATCAAACTCCTGACATGAGCCTTATTTTCAGGAGCTTTTCTCACAGGGGATCATAGAAGCAGAAACATTAATCAGCCTTTTGAACAATTACATTTCCTGTCTTGGTGCTATACAGTGGGAACTCTTAATCCATGGGGTTTGAACCAATATCAAAGTAAAACTATGCTTTCATTATTGCCCTGGGAAAAAATAGAAACACAGAAACAGGATGGCAGAAAAAGACCACATGGCTTATCTTATCTGCCCATATACCCAAGTAATTTAGCTTTACAATTCCCATCACTCCCTCCAAGATCCCCTGTATTTATCCAATGCTTTCTTGAATTCAGATACCGTTTTTATCTCCACTACCTGCACTGGGAGGATATTCCATGAATCCACTACTCTCTCTGTAAAAAAAAATATTTCCTAAGATTACTCCTGAGTCTACCCCCTTTCATCCTCATCCCATTACCCCCTCATTCTAGAGCCTGCTTTCCACTGAAAGAAGCTCACTTAATGCACATGAAAACCTTTGAGATATTTAATAACATAGGAAAGCAAGACCAGCAGCCAGCTCCCCTTTTACCCCCCCCCCCCCCTCCCTCCCTATACAAAAACACAGGAGCATCAATATGGCTTTAAAACAAGGCCGAGGTTTATTATAAAACACAACCCGAGCCCCACAACTTATACATAACACCAAAACTTAATCCCCACCCCCTCCTCCATTGTGCCCCTCTTCGCTTACCACCGCATCCCAATGGTAAGACTACGTCAACACTCCCCCATCTCTTATCCCCGCCACGGCACCAGCGAGGGTAAGGGTGCGGCCTGAGCATCTCCCTCCCCCCCCACTCCCCCCAATGTCCTTCACAATCCAATCCAATACATTACAACTTAAGGCTCAGGTTTTCCGCTTCCACTGTGACGCGCAACGTTCCCAAACATCAGTAATGCCTCTTGACAACATAATTATAGGGAGGGAGGGAGGGAAAGCAGTAACCTGCTGCATGCTTTGATGCTGATACCCAACTGCCCAGCTTCACGCTGAAACTCTTGTTTGACTACGTAGCAACCAATGGCAATGCAGCAATTTCAAATTGCTGCCATTGCCATCGGTTACCTCAACCCCCCCCCCTCCCCCTCTCTGCCAATGCTCCCTGCTGCTTGTGCCCATGTTAACTTTGGCAGCCCAAGACAAGCTCAGTCCGCCTTCCCTAACATTGGGAAGCAAGACCAGCAGCCAGCTCTCCTTTTCCCCCCCCCCCCCCGTACAAAAACACAGAACATAAGAACATGCCATATTGGGTCAGACCAAGGGTCCATCAAGCCCAGCATCCTGTTTCCAGCAGTGGCCAATCCAGGCCATAAGAACCTGGCAAGTACCCAAAAACTAAGTCTATTCCATGTAACCGTTGCTAATAATAGCAGTGGTTATTATCTAAGTCAACTTAATTAATAGCAGGTAATGGACTTCTCCTCCAAGAGCTTATCCAATCCTTTTTTAAACACAGCTATAATAACTGCACTAACCACATCTTCTGGCAACAAATTTCAGAGTTTAATTGTGCGTTGAGTGAAAAAGAACTTTCTCTGATTAGTTTTAAATATGCCACATGCTAACTTCATGGAGTGCCCTCTAGTCTTTCTATTATCCGAAAGAGTAAAAACCCGATTCACATCTACCCGTTCTAGACCTCTCATGATTTTAAACACCTCTATCATATCCCCCCTCAGCCGTCTCTTCACCAAGCTGAAAAGTCCTAACCTCTTTAGTCTTTCCTCATAGGGGAGCTGTTCCATTCCCTTTATCATTTTGGTCGCCATTCTCTGTACCTTCTCCATCGCAATTATATCTTTTTTGAGATGCGGTGACCAGAATTGTACACAGTATTCAAGGTGAGGTCTCACCATGGAGCGATACAGAGGCATTATGACATTTTCTGTTTTATTCACCATTCCCTTTCTAATAATTTCCAACATTCTGTTTGCTTTTTTGACTGCCGCAGCACACTGAACAGACAATTTCAATGTCTTATCCACTATGATGCCTGGATCTCTTTCTTGGGTAGTAGCACCTAATATGGAACCTAACATTGTGTAATTATAGCATGGGTGATTTTTCCCTATATGCATCACCTTGCACTTATCCACATTAAATTTCATCTGCTATTTTGATGCCCAATTTTCCAGCCTCACAAGGTCTTCCTGCAATTTATCACAATCTGCTTGTGATTTAACTACTCTGAACAATTTTGTATCATCTGCAAATGTGATTACCTCACTCATCGTATTTCTTTCCAGATCATTTATAAATATATTGAAAAGTAAGGGTCCCAATACAGATCCCTGAGGCACTCCACTGCTCACTCCCTTCCATTGAGAAAATTGTCCATTTAATCCTACTCTCTGTTTCCTGTCTTTTAGCCAGTTTGTAATCCACGAAAGGACATTGCCACCTATCGCATGACTTTTTATTTTTCTCATGTGGAACTTTTTCTCATGAGGATCTCTCATGAGGAACTTTGTCAAATGCCTTCTGAAAATCCAAGTACACTACATCTACAGATTCACCTTTATCCACATCAATATGGCTTTAAAACAAGGCTGCAGTTTATTATAAAACATAACCCGAGCCCCACAACTTATACATAACACCAAAACATAATCCCCACCCCCCTCCTCCATTGTGCCCCTCTTCGCTTACCATCGCATCCCAATGGTAAGACTACTTCAACACTCACCCATCTCTTACCCTGCCACGGCACCAGAGAGGGTAAGCGTGCGACCTGAGCATCGCCCCCCCCCCCCTTGCCCTTTAGGCCTTCCCGTGTAGCAGCCCCAAACTACACGAGCATTTCTCCCCCCCCCCCCCCCCCCCCCCCCCCAATGTCCTTCACAATCCAATCCAATACATTACAACTTAGGGCTTGGGTTTTCCGCCACAAACAAAGGCAACCCGTTTGCCTTTGTTCCCCCACTGCGGCCATCCACTGCTACATTTGTTGCTCGAATCCTTCCTCCAGGGCATTGTTGTATAAATCCATACCAATGTCCGAAAGATGTATCCCATTGCCCAGAAATAAACCCCCCAATATCTCCCATGACCAATTGTGTCGTACCCAAAATCCACCCTGTTGAATCAACCATTTGCCGATTTGGCGATTCAATTTTTTAACACTGTTACACCATAAGGGCTCAGTACGATGTCTAATCCGAACTATAATATCGGACCAACCCACCTTCGCACCTGGCATTCTATTTAGAATAGTTGCCAAATCTTTTCGCATAATAGCCACCAATTCGCGGCAGGACATCTTACCAATGTCATTTCCCCCCAAGTGAATAAGTAACCTTGGAACACGCCATATTTGAATTCTCCCTTGGAGGAAAGAAAGCAACTCCCCCCACTGCATGTCCCCTTTGCCGACCCAACACACAATCCTCTTGCTGGTATTCAAATTCAAGTTTTCGCCATAAGGCCTCTTCACAGACCTCCGCTGTGCACGATGGACAATAGAATGGCCCATGACCCAGGCACATTCTCGATTAGATGCCACCCCTTCCGTGTCTGCAAAGCAAAGAGCTGCATTAGCCAAAGTATTCAGGACTCCTCAGCTCCCCCATCTTAATTTGTTACTTCCGCACATAAGACCGAAAAACCTCTGACTTCCATCGTCCGAGCATTTGAATCTGTCGCGCTGACCACCCCAACTCCACTGCCATAGTCGCTGCTCCTATCCTAAATGAATGCGGCGAGTACCTCCGCGCCTCCCACCCTAAATCTTCCACCACCCAGTGTAATACACGAGCAAATTGGAAAATGGTTAATGGTAAACCATTCTTGTGAACTAAAAAGAGACTCCCAGTTTCTGGCCTTACCCGTACAAAAGCTTGAACGCTCCTCACCGGACACGCAAGCTCATCATGTGCCTGTACCAATGAAATTCAAAACCCTTTCTCTTTTTGGTCCGTCTTGGATTTCCTAATATGCAATGTGACGCGGTACTCATAAACCCAAACATCTTGGGCCATCAATCCTGCCCCATCTCTGCACGCCTTGGATCTGGTGACCAATTCGCTGATCCTTAAGGCTCCAAAAAATGCCAAGGAGTAGGCCACTCAGAACATCAAGACCTCGTATCCAGACCGACACACTACTGCCAAGTGTTCCGCTATTTTCAACAAGTCTGATTACCGTATTGGCCTCCACTTATCCCTGTGCGCAGCATACCCTCTACTCCATCCTTCCAATACTCGCCTTACTAAAAAACTACTAGTCGGGTTTCCCCAAACCCCCAATTTCTGAAAAAATGCGAAACCCGCTAATTGGCACCGAACTGACGCCAACGAGTAACCCGCCCCCTTCACCCACAAAATAAACTGAACCACGTCGCCCTCACGCACTACCCCCCCCCCCCGTTCTATCCCAAAGTCTGCAAAAAAATGAGACATAGCTCCTCTGCCTGCCATATAAGATCTCCACGTAGCCGGTGCCAGTGATTGTCGGATCAAATTCCATGTTTCATCCTGCCAAGCTTCCAAAGGTGCTCTGGGAAATTCTCTCTGGAAAATTCTCTCCAAACAAGTGGATAAAGCAATGGTAAAAGCCAGAAAGATGCTTGGCTGCATAGGGAGAGGAATGTTCAGCAGAAAAAGGGAACCTGATTGCCTATGCTCTTTCTCGTTTCAAGTGGGACGTCTTCAGGGCAAAACTTGCTTAAGGAGCCTCTGCCCTGAAGACGTCCCACTTGAAACGAGAAAGAGCATTGGCAATGAGGTTCATTCCCCGCACATGCCTCACCCGTATGGTTACATTCCATCTCATGCATAATAAGACCATTTCCCTAAGCAACACCGACACCCTTGAATACTTTGCAGACTGCTTGTTGACCACTTGAACCACCCCTAAATTATCGCACCACCACACTACTTTTTTATTCTGCAACCCCCTTCCCCCAAATGGTCAAGGCCACTTTGATAGGGAAAAGCTCCAGGAATCTTATATTTCTTTTCAACCCTTCTGACACCCACTCCTCTGGCCACCGTTCCGTGCACCACTGCCCCTGGAAATATAAGACGAAACCAGTTGCCCTGGCTGCATCTGAATACAGGTCTAAGTCCTCGTTCTATATCTCCACCTCCTGCATCATGCAGACTCCATTAAAGGAATCTAAAAAACCCTCCCAAACTGCCAGCTCCGCCTTCACCGCTTGCGTAACCCGAATGAAACGATGCCCTGCCTTTACCCCCACAGTTCTGGCTGACAGTCTGCAGATGAACTCCCGCCCCATCGGCATAACCCGACATACAAAATTAAGGGAACCGATCAAGGATTGCATCTGCTTCAAGGTCATTTTCACCGATCCTCGGACCAACCGAACCAAGTGTCTCAACTGAACTACCTTCTCATAAGGTAACCGTGACACCATCTCCACGGAATCCAATTCGATTCCTAGGAAGGTAAGCTTGGTGACAGGCCCTTCTGTTTTGTTCTGTGCGATGGGCACCCCAAAAGACCTAGCTACTTCCAAGAAAGCAGTTAACTGACGCTGACATACACTTGACTGACTTGGCCCTACGAACAAGAAATCGTCTAAGTTTTATTTATTTTATTTATTTAAGTTTTTTTATATACCAACATTCAAGACAATAGTCCCATCATGCTGGTTCACATGAAACAGGAGTGCAAAATAAACTTAAACTTGCGGAAAAAGCAGTTACATTTAACAAGGAAAAATAGAACTTGGAGTAAGAAGGAAAAGGAAGACCAGATAATTACATATAATTACATTGTAAGAGGTAACTAATAATGATGTTGCTGGTGAAGTGTATTGATTGTTAGGAGTTAAATAGTATTGGAATTAGGAAAGGCCTGCAAGAACAGCCAGGTCTTGAGTCTTTTCTTGAAGGTTGAGAGGCTGGTCTTCACAACCGTCGTACCACATCGTAGCCCATTGAATGAAAGTGCTAAAGGCCTCGAATAACGCACACAAAATCGCACAACCCATGGGCAAACAGCAATCGACGAAATAATCTCCTTCAAAATAAAAACCCAATAGAGGGAAACACGACAGATGAATTGGTAATAGCCTGAAAGCGGATTCTATGTCCACTTTGGCTAATAAAGCCCCAGGCCCAGCTTTGCGCACCAAGGCTATCGCCTTGTCAAAGGAAGCATATTTCACTATGCACTCGCTTCTCGGGATAAAGTCATTTACCGATGATCCCTCGGGGTATGATAAATTGAGGATCAACCTAAACTTGCCCAATACCTTCTTAGGGATGACCGCCAACGGCGATAAATGCATCCTATCAAAAGGCCAAGCATCAAACGGCCCCACCACCCTCCCTAATTGAATTTCTGCCTGTAACTTTTCTCGCGCTATATCAGCCATTCTATAAAACTGATGTTTCGGTCTCCACTGCTTCCCCTCTATCTACTGTGCTCAGGGCTCACCTCCGATGGGGGGAACGCTGCTCCCGCGGCTCCGCTGGGCCTTCGGGGCGTCCGCCATTGCTGAGTCATCTCGCTGCTGCCACGCGCGCGCATTATGGACGCACGGTCACCAGAAGTCTGGCCCCGCCTGGGTTAACCATGCCACGCCCCAAGCCTGATTTAACCGGCGTTCATCTGCCTTCTCATTGCCTTGCAACGAGGGTCACTACTGTTAGTAGTTCTTAGTTGCGCTTCTGCTGTTCTGCTTTCCAGTTGACCTCAGCTTGTTCCTGACTCCGTTCTGCCTGCCGCCTGCCACTGACCTCAGCTCGTTCCTGACTCCGTTCTGCCTGCCGCCTGCCACTGACCTCAGCTCGTTCCTGACTCCGTTCTGCCTGTCACTGACCTCAGCTCGTTCCTGACTCCGTTCTGCCTGCCGCCTGCCACTGACCTCAGCTCGTTCCTGACTCTGCTCTGCCTGCCGCCTGCCACTGACCTCAGCTTGTTCCTGACTCCGTTCTGCCTGCCGCCTGCCACTGACCTCAGCTTGTTCCTGATTCCGCTCTGCCTGCCGCCCGCCATTGACTTCAGCTGGTGCCCGACTCCGCTCCTGCTTGCTGCCAGCCTCCGACCTTTTGCCTGCACCTGAGACTGCTTCTACTGGCTGCTAGCCTGACTTGGGTTTGTCTCCGTTCTACTCACTGCCCAGTCCGGCTCTATTACACGCTACTGACTCCAGCCCTGCCTTCAGCTGGTCACAGTCTACGATACGCTACAGACTCTGTTCCTGTTACCTGTCTGTTCCGCTCCGCGGCTTACCACAGACCCCGGGCCTGCTCACTGACTGCTTTGTTCAGCAGGCTAGAGACTCTATCTGATTGCCCCGCTCTCGCCGGGCCTTCCTGCTGCTGGACTTTGTGGCTTACTCTTGCCCAGGCCTTTCCTATAGAGACTGTTACTGTGCTCCTAAGTCCCAAGGGTCTAGGACCCTACGGGCTCCTCCTGGGGGGTTTCTGGTTCCCGGGTGAAGACCTGTGCCTGTGGCTCCGCCTCCCGACCTACACTGATATCAGGGTAGTTCGGCTCAAGGGTTCACACCTGGACTGCAGATTCCCAGACTGCAACAACTGATCTGGAATTCCTTGCCCTCCCTCCGCTCCCCGGACCTTCCAATGGAATAAGAAACCCAACTCTAAACCCCCCGCTCAGCAATGAAACAGCCGCTAAGTCTGGATAATACTTGTAAAGCAGTGAGCACGATCAGTGACTCTGCCTTTTGGTACAAGACTTCATAGTTTACTGCCTTTGGTAATGACAGCACCCTGTCCTTGCGAGCACTTAGTGGCCGGATGTGCGCCACCACATGAAGCACATGAGTGCCTGAATTTACATTCGGGAAACAAACACATGAGCTGTTAAACCTCCAGCAGAGGTCCGACCCGCTCCCCATGACTTTGCTGCCTTGATTGATCTTGCAAAAACTTCCAGAACCTCAAAAGGAACCACCCTTGCTTCCCCCAACCACATATCCCGCTGTATTTATTTATTTTATTTTTTTTAAATTTAAAATATTTTCTATACCGTTGTTTAGTAGAATACCGTCACAATGGTTTATATATAGGCACATATAGTAAATTGTACATGCAACTGTTCCTATTATTAGTAATGGAGGTGCCTGATGATCTCGGTAACATCGTTTCATAGTAATGGCTAAGAGTTTAGTGATGATTAATCTGACCTGTGACTTAAGATAAAGACTGTTAAATTATACATTTAATTTAAAAGGTGCAATAGACAAAACCATGACATACATACATAAAATGTGCTAGTGCTGTATGAAGATTTTATGTGTACAGCTTTCAGCGTTTTTCTCTTTCTCGCTCTCTTTGTAGAAAGGCTTCTCTATAGAGCCATGTCTTTAAGCTCTTTTTGAAAGTCTTGAAATCTTTCTGTAGTGTTATCTCTATGGGCATGTTGTTCCATAGTAATGGTCCGGCCAATGATAGTGCTCTTTCTCTGACTTGAGTTAGTTTTGCAGTTTTTACTGAGGGGATGGTTAGGAGGGCTTTGTTGGCGGATCTCAGGTTTCTGTTAGGGACGTGGACGTGGAGTGCTGTGTTTAGCCATTCAGCTTTTTCGTCATGGATTAGTTTATGTATAGTGCAAAGGGTTTTATATTTTACCCTGTACTCAATTGGCAGCCAGTGTAGATCAGCTAGTGTTTCAGTTAAATGATCTATTTTTCTTTTTCCTTGCGGCTGAGTTTTGGAGTATTTGGAGTGGTCTTAATGTCGTGTACGGTAATCCTAATAGTAAGGCATTACAGTAGTCAGTGCTGGCAAATATTAAAGCTTGTAGGACAGTTCGGAAGTTAGTTTGATTTAGTAACGGTTTAAGTTTCCTGAGGACCATTAGTTTGGCATATCCTTCTTTGACTTTTAATGATATGTGTTGTTTGAGGCTTAGTTCTGTGTCTATTATTACACCGAGGTTCCGTACTTTCTCGGCTATTCCAATTTTCTGATTGCTTTTTAGTAGGATCGGGGACTGGATGACTGTCATGTTTTTTCGTTCAAGATGGAGGAATTCAGTTTTCTCTATGTTGATGACTAGCTCCATTTGGTTTAGTAGCTGTTTAATAATGTCAAGGTACATGATTGCTAGGTTTAGTGTTTTTTCCAGTGAGTCTTCGATTAGTAGTAAAATCTGAATATCATCGGCATATATGTAGTGTATGATACCCAGTCCAGCTAGGAGATGGCACAGTGGAAGTAGGTAGATATTAAAGAGTGTAGCTGAGAGTGCTGATCCTTGTGGTACGCCAGGTACTAGATTTATTTTCTCTGACAATGCGTTTTTTATTTGAACTTGATAATATCTGTTACTTAGGTATGATCTGAACCAGGCTTTAGTTTTTTCCTTTAATCCAATTTCTTCGAGTCTATTTAGCAGTATGTCATGATTTACTGTGTCAAAGGCAGATGATAGGTCGAGCATTAGGAGGATGTAATGTTTCCCACTGTCAAAGTCTCTCATTATGCTATCAGTCAATGAGAGTAGTAAGGTTTCTGTGCTGTAATGTTTGCGAAATCCGTGCTGTGAAGGGTAGAGTATATTATTGTTGTCAAGGTGTTCAGTTAGTTGTTTCTGGACGACTTTTTCTATTAATTTTGCTATTAGTGGAAGATTTGATAGTGGTCTGTAGTTACTCAGTATAAGTGGGTCACTGGTTTTTTTTCTTTATAATTGGTTTAATTATTGCTCCTTTTAGGTTATCTGGAAGGGATCCTTCCTCTAAGGAGAGGTTTATGATTTTTGTTAATGTGGGGGCGACTATGTTGGCTAGTTTTATTATGTCGTTTGTTGGTATGGTATCAATTACATGTGGGACTGGGTTTATCTTTTTTAACATGGTTTCAACTTTAGGTTCTGTTATTTCCTCAAATGTGGACCAATGTGTACTGTCTCTTATGTGCATTTTGATGTTTTGTGTTTGAAATTTTGTTTTTGAGGTTTCTAATTTTGTCATTGAAGTATTGAGCTATTTCGTTGCATTTGTTTTCAGGTAACTCTGTGGGAGCTTCTGTTGTGTCATTGGTAAGGTTTTTTACTATGGTGAATAATGTTCTAGGATTATTTGAAAATTTTTCAATTTTTGTTCTATAGTATTGTTTTTTTGTCTCAAGGATTGTTTTTTTGTAGTAGGCTAGGTGTTTTCTATATCTATATGTTTTGACAGGAAATCCACCAACCTTCAAATATGCCTTGTGTACGCCCCCCCAGGCACACTAGAACACAATCCCTCCCCCCTCATTGAACTTGTATCTAACAACATCAACAATGAAAAACCAGCCATTCTACTGGGAGATTTCAATCTCCACGTAGACTCCTCTCCCCATTCACCATCTTGCGAAACCATCCTAGCTGCCCTACAGGCCCTAGGCTTCTCCCAAATCATATCCACCCCCACACACAAAGCAGGGCACATCTTAGACCTCGTATTTATCAACTCAAGCATTCAGGCCCCCTCACCACCCACATGCATCCCTGTACCATGGTCCGACCACTCCCTTATTGAAACCCACCTCACCATAAACACCACCCCCACCAGCAGCCAGCCTCAAAATAACTCTTTCTCTTTCTGCAAACCCTGCTCATCTGAAGAGCTCACCGCAGCCCTCACTGATTCCTTAAATAAACTTGACTGCACATCCCCTGATGCGGCACTCAACTCATGGAGCAAACTCTCCCAGGACATAGCTAACACCTTATGCCCATTCATCACCCACAAACACACTCCATCCCCTAGCAGCAAGCCCTGCTACACGACTGAACTACACCAAATGAAACTCACCCTCAGACAAAAAGAGTGAGCTTGGCGCAAAGACCCATCCTTACAGCACTCCGCATCCTACAAAACATACCTACACACATACCGCCTCACCATTCAAAAAACCAAACGTGTTTATTACGCCACCAAGATACACCAGTACACATTTAATCCCAAGTGGAGTTATCTTTGTATATAGCTTTATGTATGATGGTGAGTGATTTGAAGAGGATGCGTGATGGGATAGGAAGCCAATGCAGGTCCTTGAGGATAGGGGTTATGTGGTCTGTTTTTCTAGCATTGCTAATTATCCTTGCCGTTGCATTTTGGAGGATCTGCAAGGGTTTAATGGTAGAGTAGGGGAGGCCAAGGTACAGCGAGTTACAGTAATCTAACTTTGATGACAAAGTAGCTTGGATGACCGTTTTAAGGTCATGCGTGTGGAGCAACGGCTTGAGCTTTTTTATGATGTTGACTTTATAAAAGCCACCTTTAAGTACAGAGCTGATGTGCTTTTTTAGGTTCAGTAATGGGTCAATTAGGACGCCAAGGTTTCGGACTGAGGTTTGTGAGGTGAGAGAGAGGGCCATAGGGTCATTGGTGGGAAGTGATTTCAGGGTCTGATGGTTGTGGATAAGTATGAGCTCAGTTTTGGATGAGTTGAGGGCAAGTTGCAGAGATGTGAGGACAGAGTTAATGGAGGTGAGGCAGTCCTCCCAGTAGCTTATAGTGGCAGCTAAAGATTCACGTAGGGGGATGATGATTTGAACATCGTCCGCATAGATGTAAAATTTGAGGCCGAGTTCTGTGAGGAGATGACAGAGGGGGAGGAGGTAGATGTTGAAAAGGGTAGAAGAAAGGGAGGAACCTTGGGGGACACCTTGGGAGAGGGTAAAGTGTGAGGATTCGTGATTTCTGAGTTTAACAGAGAAACGTCTGTCAGGTATGATTTGAACCAGAGGAGGGCTATGCCAGAGATACCTATATCTGCTAGGCAGGAGATGAGTAGATTGTGGCTTATCGTGTCGAAGGCCGCAGATATATCCAGAAAGGCAATGAGATAATTGTGTCCATGGTCAAGACCAGTGAGGAGGGAGTAGGTGAGTGATAGTAGGAGGGTTTCGGTGTTCAGGTTTTTACGGAAGCCAAATTGGGAGGGGTGAAGGATGTTATTGTCTTCGAGATAGTCCATCAGTTGGGTGTTTACTATTTTCTCCAAGATTTTAGCAATGAAGGGGAGATTCGAGATAGGACGGTAATTTGATGGGTCTTTGGGGTCAAGGGAGCTATTTACAGAGGCTGGGGTGGGACTTGCAGAGTACATCTGTGGTTTGCTCTGGTGGGGCGGGTGGATTGTGTGAACCGTTCCGTCTCACACAATCCACCCGCCCCACCAGAGCAAACCACAGATGTACTCTGCAAGTCCCACCCCTTAAGAGGGCCAGACTAACTTCAACCAGGGACTGTGCCTTCTCAATTGCAGGCCCAACCCAATGGAACGCACTGCCCTCAAACCTCCAACTGGAGTCATGCCCAAACAAATTCCGAAAAATGCTAAAAACCTGGCTTTTCCACCAAGCCTTTCTGGACTAACTTTGCCACAAACATCTCTCACCCTGCAGCTTTGTAAATAATTGTCTCTCATTCCCTCCACCCCAGCCTCTGTAAATAGCTCCCTTTATCACCCCCCCTTGTTTTTTAGCTAAACCTCGGGCTCTCAGTTAGAGCCCTTTCTAATCCTTGTTTTGCTGGTTGTCCACTCCCTCTCCCCGTTCAATGTACTTTCCACCTGCTGTTATAATGTAAACTGATATGATGTGTATTTTAATGTCGGTATAGAAAAACTGTTAAATAAATAAATAAATATCTAGTTAGGTTTTCATTAGTTTTGTGTTTTTTCCAGTCCTTTTCTTTTTTTCTCAGATTTTGCTTGATTTCTTTTATTTTTTGGTTGTACCATGGGTTTGTTTGTTTATATTCTTTGATGAGGGTGTGTTTTATTGGGTTGATTTCTTCTGCTAGTTTGTTCATCGTTTCTATCCATGTATTTGTTGCTGAGTGTCCATCTTTAAACTCAGATTCTTTTAGTTCTTCGTCTAGTTTGTTTCCTAAGGTTTCAATGTTAAATGGTGGTCAGTATTTAAATTCTATTGCTTTTGTTTTGTGTTTTGGTTGGGGTCTTGTATATTTAATGGTGGACTGTATTAAAAAATGGTCGGACCATGGGATTTGTGAATAGTTTGTTTTAATGTGTTCTGAGATGTTAAAATTTATGAATGTCAGGTCAAGGGAGTGCCCTGCTTTGTGTGTTGGATTGTCAGTAATTAATGTGAACCCTAGGGCTGTCATTATGTCCATTAAGGTTCGACAGGTGTACTACCACTCACCCCTTCCCCTGCCCCTATGCTTTTGCTAGCGCTTACTCCCTTGTTCGTCATCTGCATCAGCCACAGATGAATGTCCTACGTGCCCCAAGACATAAATTTATTCTCTGCCATTTTGTCCCGGAACTTTTTGTCATAGTTGAGCCAAGTCCAACCTTCGTAATCCTTAAAAGCCCCTAGAATGCTGTCAGCATATGACAGCAAAGCAACATACTGGGTGGGATTGAAATGACTGACCATACTTGCCAAGCGTAAGAAACCACGAACCCAGTTAACTTTTGTTCTTCTTTTTGGCTTTCTTTTTGTCCTTCTGCCTGCCTCTTCTACCCTCTAACAATTTGAAAATATTTACACATTTACGTCTTCGAATACGCTTAACTAATCGCTTGGGCACCTCTTCCCACAATTTGGTTAAGGAAGCCAAGGTCGGGTACCCCATGTCATGCCTGGGACCCTCTTCTAACGCTGTTCGCAGACCTGGCCCCAGGTCACTCAAGCTCGTAGAAGAGGAAGACGAGCTCGAAGAACTGCTAATCCGTGAACTCTTCTTCTTCCTAGCATATCCTCTACCTTCGCGCGCTTCCACCTTTTCCATCATACCTGTTCCCGCTCCCAATGCACTGCTTTCTGGAACTCCAGATGCGCTGCTGCTCCGTAATTCTGCTGCATGCCCCTTCAACACCATCCGTCTGTGCCTCGAGTGAATCCTCAGTGCTTGGAACTCCCGATCTCTCCATGCCTCTTGCCTTGACATCCCTGGGTCCACATCATCTTCCACACCTGTGAACGGCCCCACCACCCCAGCCACTCCTTGCTCACTAGCGGAACCACTATGGCGCAATCTGGCACCCTGAAAAGCCGCCTGGGAGGAACCTCGAACCTTACCACCCCTTCCGGGCTCGTCCCTCAACCACTCCTCCACTGGAAAAACCTCCTCCCCGGGGAGGCCTCCCGCTTCCTGTTGCCAACCCCTGATACCCCCTCTGCCCCTAGTTAATAAAAGGTGCAGAGGCCAAGAAAGGTTATGGAGGAAGGAGGGGATCAGAGTACTATGGAGTATGAAGGAATCAGGAGGGGGGTAAGAGAGTGAGGGAATCAGGAGGGGACAAAAGAGTGAGGAGCTGTAGATGTGAAAGGTGATTGGAGGGCTGTATAGTGTGAATGAAGAGATTGGAGAGTTTTTGTGGAAAGATATCATGTGAGAGGACTGGAGGGCATGTGGAGTGTATATGATGAGACTGAAGGGAGTGTGAGTGAGAGCATGAATCAATGTCACATGGAGTGGTTTGTGTGGATGATCCGTCCTCTTCAGATCCCAGATCTGCTCTTTCATCCCCCCATTCTCTGGTCTTTCTTCTCACTCTCCCCACCTCTCATTACATTTCCTTCTCCTCCCTCTGTGCCTGTATCCTCCTCCATTCCTCATCTTTCTACTCCTGCTGCCTGAGATCCTCTCTTAATTTCCATCCTCTAAGATCCCCTCTCTCCCATCCCCATATCACTTTTCCTTTACTAAAGAACCAAATAAACTGGATACAAAAATGTTAGAAAAGGAATTTATTTTTATAAAGTAAGAACAAAATTAACATTAATATAACAATGTTTACAAAATTATGTAAATTTGTCAGAATTACCACAGAATTTTGAAAAATCTTCCGCAGAATTTGCTAACTCTTGCTGCAGAATCTTAAAAATCTACCACAGGAAATAGGGGCACTACTAATAGTGCCTATATGCTATCAAGGCTATATTTTAGTGCGTGTGACAAAATATTTTTGTGCATCACACCGCAAATGGGGTTTTAGCATAGACATAATATTTTTTAGCACACACATGCTGGAATTTTTAGTGCAAGTTTAGTGTATAGATCCTATAATATTAGCTCTTATATAACACCATATACTGCTGACATACTCATTATGGCCCGTATTTTAAAAGCTCTACGCACGCCGGACCTATTTTTAAAAGGCCTGGCCACATGCGTAAAGCCCCGGGACACGTGTATGTCTCGGGGCTTCGAAAAAGGTGCGGGGGCAGGGCGGTCTGGGGGGCGGGGCGGGGTCAGAGGCTCCCGGCACAGGAGTTATTTGCTGCTGTGCCGGGGGATCGCGTGCTGGCAGGCTGCCAGCGCATGCAACCTGCGCCTGCCCGGAGGCAGGTGCAAAAGGTAAGATAAAGGTCAGGGGGGGGGGGGGTTAGGATAGGGCTAGGGGGCAGGAAGGTTAGGGGGAAGGGGTAGGAAGGTTAGATTAGGGGGTTGGGAAGTTCCCTCCCAGGCCACTCCGAAATCGGTTCGGCCTGGGAGGGAACGGGGGAAGGCTGCGGGCGTCGGCACGCGCAAGTTGCACTAATGTGCACCCCATTGCGTGCGCCGACCCCCGATTTTATAACATGCGCACACCGGCACGTGCATGTTATAAAATCATGCATCCATGTTTGCGCACCGGGTAGTTCGCGCACATGGACGCCCGTGCGTACCAATTAAAATCTACCCCTATAAGCACAATTTTTAAAGGAAATATAAATGTAACATACTATCCTAGCAATTTTCAAAAGCCTTCTTACTCAAGTAAAGTGCACGTAGACATGTAAAACTCAATTTTAAGCATAGAAATGCTTTTTAAAATCAGGCCTTATGTGCATTGTTACTGCCAAGCCACTCGTTTCACATTTTGTAATTGTATTTGATTTTCTTTCTAAGAGAAGTGTGTTTCATTTGGCCTGATTGAATTTCATCTTCTTTATATCTGTTTGATTCTGAATTCAAATCCTCTTCTTCAAGGAATTTGTAATTCTTCCAGTTTGGTATTGTCCATAAATTCTATACATCTGTTCTCTATATAATCATCCTAGACATGATAGGAGATATTGAATAGTATTGGTCTCAGCATTGCTGAGCCTCACTGGATATGTCTTCTCAAGTGCCTTTGAACAATTAACTACTCTGAGCAAGCATTTCAGACAGTTGTGAACCCTCCCTAAAGTAATGTGATTGAAATCTTTTTTTTTTTTAATTTTCCATGCTAGAGTACAATGCACATATGTACTGTAGAAAAGAATGGACAATTTTATCTATATTATTGGAAACTGGAATTATTTAAAGGTCATATTTGTTTTCTTTTTAGTATGTGTTTATTTGAATCTGTGCCAAGCTGCTAGAAATAACTATGGGATTTCAGACTTTCATACTGAGGAAACAATCACATTTTATATGTAATCACTTTGTATTTTATTTAATTCATGTATTTGTATTAGTGATATTTAAGTTTTTGAAAGTGATAGCTTTTCTGTTTAAACAGGCTTTCTCATTTTTCTATGCTTAAAATTGACTTTTACATGTCTACGTGCACTTTACTTGAGTAAGAGGGCTTTTGAAAATTGCTATAATATATGCCATTGAATTGCCTATAGTATTTATTCATGTAAGTGAACTTTACTCGAGTAAATGGCTTTTGAAAATTGCTAGGATAGTATGTTACATTTATATTTCCTTTAAAAATTGTGCTTATAGGGATAGATTTCAATTGGTACGGGTGGGTGTCCATGTGTGCGCGCACACATGGACGCACGATTTTATAACATGCACATGCCGGTGTGCGCATGTTATAAAATCGGGTGTCAGCGCACGCAACTGGGTGCACATTAGTGTAACTTCTGCGCGCCGACGCCCGCAGCCTTCCCCAGTTCTCTCCCAGGCCGAACCGACTTCGAAGCGGCCTGGGAGGGAACTTCCCAACCCCCTAATCTAACCTTCCTACCTCTTCCCCCTAACCTTCCCACTCCCTAGCCCTATTCTCCCCCCCCCCCCCCCCCCCCCCCGACCTTAAATGTGGTCAATGCTCTCATTGTGACAACTGTATTGAAGGAACAAATTGGATCGATCCGGTGACTAAGTACAGAGTTTTACGGAAGGCACGTGCAACTTGCATTTCCACATTTGTGGTTTATGCATTGATTTGCCCGTGCCCTAAAGTATATGTAGGGAGAACGATTTGCACGATGCAAATTTGTTTGAACGAACATAAATCCCGGTTGAATAAACAACAACTTACAGCGCCTATTATATTACACTGTGAACAGTAGCATCTTAGTTTTGACCAGTTGAAATGGACATGTTGGATCATGTGAAGGACCAAAGAAACAATAAGGAAGGCTATCTAAAAAAGCCGTGAGGGCAACAAAATGGATTAGGAGCCAAAATGTCCGATCAGAAACGTTTTATTGAGAGATATTTCCTTCTAGCAAGCCCGACTCAGGCCGAGTTTCGCCCCCACATTGGGGCTGCCTCAGGGGCTAAAATACACAAACAACATCCATAACTCAACAAAATAGTACATATAAAATATTAATTGTAACACAACAATACAATAAAACATATATAATGGTAACATGATATTTTCTATGATGTTTCCTTATAGACATGTTTATTTATAATAGAAAATCCATGGTTTTACCTGTATATAGTCAATCTTAAGGATCAGTCTCATATGCCAGATTATATCTTATGGTCTCTAAAAGGTGTGCATGAAACATGAAAAGAAAAATATAATAATTAAAACAATACCAAAAATAAAAACAAAAATGTATTAATTCTTGAGGTCATGTATATCCAATAAAAAAATTCAATATCAATATGAATTTGGATATCAAAAATAAAAGTTAAAAACTGTTTTGAAGATAAAAATAAGTGCCTAAAAAATGAGATGAGGGGTGATCGTATATATACATTGAATCATAGTGAGGTGTTTTGGATTTTTACTTTAAAGACCCAGACACCTGCAGGCCTCAGCAAAGAACTGGATAGTAGGGGTATGCATTCGTTTTCGCTGTATTGGCGATCCGCAACGTATATTGCACTATTCGTAGTATTTGTGGGGAAGCGAAACGTATCGCGATTCCCCACGAATATACGAATCTTCCCCCAAATTATACAGCCACCTAAATAAAAATTTAAACAAACCCCCCACCCTCATGAACCCCCCAAGACTTACCAAAACTCCCTGGTGGTCCAGCGGGGGGTCCGGGAACCATCCCCTGCACTCACACCCTCGGTGCCGGTTTCATCATGGCGCCGATAGCCTTTGTCACAGGGGCTACCGGTGCCATTGGTCAGCCCCTGTCACATGGCCATCGGCGCCATCTTGTGCTCCTACCATGTGACAGAGGCTGACCAATGGCACCAGTAGCCCCTGTGACATAGTATTGGCAAAGGCCACCGGTGCCATTTTGAGTAGTGGCATCGGATGGCCGGAGTGCAGGAGGCTATCGGCGCCATTTTAAAGGACGTCGTAGATTATAAGGATATCCGTGATGTTAATGAGGTTAAATGCACTAGAACCTTTAATCGGAGGAGCATTTCGGATGGTGGAGAAAGAATGCGCTACAAGGAATCGGTAAAGCTCCCGACGGAAGAAATAAGGTTTACATCCCCTGAGGAAAGACCGCTGGTCTGAAACATGGCCCCGTTGGGTGGATGGTAACGCCATTGAACGTCTGTTTTCAATGTTTTCAGACAGCTACACTGTCTCATAAGAGTTCATAAAAAACAAAATTAGATAAAAAAACAAAAATTAATCGAAATATTGTTGGAAGACTTTTAATTCACGCTTAATTGATAAAAAAAACAAAAAGATCAGTGGTGGTAACTTCATGATTATAAAATCTAAGCACGTTACCAATTGGTAATGGCGAAGGAGTAGTATATGAAACTTTCCACTCCTTCCTTAAAAATCTTTTTTCAATTTTTTTCAATTCATGCAGAAAGAACCTTTTCAATACATATAGTAAAATTACATGGTTTGGAGTTGTATTGAATTTAATTGGAAAAATTGATGAGTAATAACACAAGGAAGGTGATATAATTGAGTTTATTGGTTAAATTATATGGTGGATCCCTCCATAAGATTGAATCTGTGTGTTTGGGTGGAAATGTGAGAGGCAGGTTGTAGTGTTTCTGGGAGTGTAGCAGGGTTGCCATCTTCCAAGAAATATCTTCAGTGATACACTGTCTGCCACTTCTTTGGGAATTCTGACCCTTGCTTTTCCCTTTCTGTAGCATTTGAAATCATCGGAAGGGCCAGACTCCAAGGGGACCCTCTGCCCCCCCCCCCCCCCCCATGACCTTCTTGATTATTTGACCTGTTTTGTGCTTTTGGGGCAGGGGGGGGGGGTGCCATCTTAACCCTTGCCTCAGGCAGCAGATTGCCTTGAGTCGCCCTGGGGGCTAACATACTAAAGTGCACTATCATCGGCTGTTATTCCATTTATTAATGGCCATTGTTAATGAGATGCAAATGAGGCATGAATTACTGCATATGCAAAAATACATGCATACATATGGATGGTATTGCTAAAGTTAACTACAGCTCCCCAAGGTGTAGTTAACATTTTTTATTGAGACTTTTTCACTGTGCTAATAGGTAATGAGCTGTTTTGCATAGTTTTACATCTCATTACCTCATTAGAATATTTTTCAATAACATTATTGCAAGTTATTTTGCATGAATTAGCACTGTTAATGCATGTTACTTGCTTGTGATAGCATTAGCACAATTAGATCATATTGAGACCAATATACATATCACAGGAGGACCTGTTTCTTTGTTTCTCAGTCTGCTACTATTACCACTACTAGACATTAGGGGGATCATTTTCAAAGGAGTTACGCATGTAAATGTGACATACTATCGTAGCAATTTTCAAAAGCTATTTACTCGAGTAAAGTGCACTTACTTGAGTAAATCCTATGGACAATTCAATGGCATATATTGTAGCAATTTTGAAAAGCCCACTTACTTGAGTAAAGTGTATTTACTCGAGCAAAAACCAGTTTTGCTCGAGTAAATGCTTTTTAAAATCTACCCCTAGGGGTGTGCATTCGTTTTGAACTTAAATGTAAAACGCAACTTATTATTTTTTTTAACTTAAAAAAGTGATGAGGCGAAAACGATCGGATTTCCAACTTATTCAACATAGCTATGTTGAATACGTTGGAAATCACGATTGTTGATCCTAAATAAAAATTTAAAACCCCTCACCCTCCTTAATCCCCCCCAAGACTTACCAAAATTCCCTGGTGGTCGAGCGGGGAGTCAGGACGCCATTTCTGAACTCCTTTGCGAGGAGCACGTGACGTCGGCGTCACGTCGGAGTGACGCGGGGTCACGTGATTCCCCCCGCATTCGCTCCGGGACCCCCGTTTGACCCAAAAGGAACTTTTGGCCAGCTTGGGGGAGTCATAGACTCAACTTATGGAATTCTCCATATGTCCATATTGACCGTAAATGACCCCCCCTTTCGACTTATGGACTTATGAACTTAAACTTTTGGTCTGCACATCCCTACTAGACATATGCAATGCTATAAAGATATTTATAAAAGAAAGTCTCCGCTACATAGAGCTTTCAATATACCAGTCTGAACCTGGTCCTTAATGCGGCCAAGACCGAACTCCTACTCTTCTCCTCCGACCACTCTGACCCACCCTCACAGCCACCCCCCCCCCCCCACCCCCAACACCCAGTTCACGCATGTAAGAAACCTTGGAGTAATCATCGACAACTGTCTGAATCTAAAGAAATCCATTAACACACAACCAAGGACTGTTTTTATAAACTACAAGTTCTGAAAAGGCTCAAACCCCTCCTCCCATGACTTCAGGACGGTCCTCCAAGCCATGCTCTTTGCCAAGATAGACTACTGCAACGCTCTCCTCCTTGGTCTCCCCATCTCCACCACCAGACCACTACAGATGCTCCAGAACGCGGCTGCCAGAATCTTGACCAACTCCAGCCGCGTAGCTCATATCACACCCATCCTCCGGAACCTGCATTGGCTTCCAATAAATTACAGAATTCTACACAAGTCTCTCACCATAATCCATAAAACCATCCACAAACAGCTATAGCTCGACCTTCAGATCCCTTTCAAACTCCACACCTCCACAAGACCCATCAGAGAAGCATACAAAGGAACCCTGCAAGTCCCCTCAACAAAAGCCACACTTCATACAGCCACTAAAGAACGGGCATTCTCGACAGCGGGACCTGCCATTTGAAATGCCATGCCCCCAGACCTCAGACTGGAACCCTGCCCACTAACATTTCGGAAAAAACTCAAGACCTGGCTATTCCTTCAAGCCTTCCCATAACCTTCAGAACCATGCAAAATGCCACCTAGTCATACCTAGCTACACAGGCAGTTAGGCATCCCCCCCATCCACCACCAAAACACCAGTTAAGTTTTATTTACCTCTTCTATCCTTTGTTTCCGGCTACCTCAGCTCCCAAGTTCATTTCTCCTTGTTTAATGTAACTTTGCTTCTTGTTAAATGGTTTGTTAAAGTTATAACCCCCTTGTTCCTTGTAAACCGATATGATATGATACTTATCATGAATGTCGGTATAGAAAAGAGTTAAATAAGTAAATAAATAAGTAATCATTATAAACAAGAGTCTTTGGGAAGTGTATTGTAGAGACGTATTTAGAAAAGCAGCCTCAAAAGATGAGGTTTTTAGACTGAACGTGAACATGACCAGAGAGGAAGCATGACGCATATTAACTCAGGAAGTCTGCTACATGCATATGATGTTACAAGGTGGAAAGTGAGTGTAATTCTCCTCCACTCCACAGACAAAAGCAACTAGCTTGATGAATGGAGTTTATGAGGGAGGGTATAGGGTGAGAGAAATGAAGACAGGTAATGAGGTGCTGCAGAGTGAATGTATTTGTAGGTGAGAACCTTGAACTATGTGTGGGAGTGGACATGGATTTCTCAGGGCCAACAGTGTGCAAGAATCAGAAGCTGAAGCACAAAATGGGCAACATCTGCAGCACATATGGGCTAGTTGTTTCATTGTAAAGCTATTAGTTCCTCTTTGCTATTTTATAGGGAACATCTAAATTATACTGTAATGTGAATAACTCCCAAGTCTCACACCAGCTGGAACCAATGAAACATACATTATTCTGAACTCAGAGCAGGTAGATATTTATGTAGTACATTAGCAATTTTCTTCGGCAAGAACCTGATTTAGACTTCTCGGGCTGGCACAAGTTCCCAGAGAGGTGGTTTATTTCCTTGCAAAATATGAATTTACTAAATGGAATAGACAACTCGGCCTCTAATGGTTTTCGAACGAGATTGTTTTTCATAAGAAGCCTTTGTTTGAAACATGCATAGGGAATGCTGGCAGAACCTGACTACTAAGTAACGGATAAATTATTTTCAACTAATCACAAACTTTAAGAAAGTTTTGGATTTACATCTTTATAAATAACAAAGAAATATATTTGCTCTGGCAGTACTATTGTTCTTTGAGACCACTATTGTTCACAGGTGAGCACAAGGGGAGGTACTGGTAGAGACCAGGTTCAAGGTGAGACCATTGAGCTGACTTAGTGTTGCCTTCTTAATGATATACACCAAGAGAGTAATTTTGCAACATCATGGGTAATTTTTATGGCAGCTACACTCATAAGTTACACCAATTTACGCAGAGTTTGCTTTGAAATTTATTCCTAAGAACATACACAAACTAACTTGCACAATGAAACACTGTTTTTTTCAGGGCTTTATTTTTGTGGGTTAATTTTCATGCACAAATTCCAATCACATGGGCATGTGGGAACCCACTGGCCATTCCCAAACCATCACTTTCTACTTACAAGCCACACACTGCAAATTGGGATTAATCAAGGTCACAGTTCATTAACAAAATCTCCACACAGAACCTGAGCTCAAATGCATTACAATACAACATTAAATAATAATGTCCTTGCTTAAACTGTTCACCCTCAACTTATTTTTGCCAAGCTTTGGGGGCCGTTCGCCATCATCCAGTGAGACAACCAACAGCCAACCCTGGCTTCCAAAGCGGCACCAGCGAACCTCCGCATCACCGAGTCCCCTACTTTCCCACATCCCTGCAGGGTAGGGTCCACAAGATGGCTAACAACCCACCACATCATTCCTGCACTGGGTTAGAGGTTTCCTCCCTCCCCCAAACCAGTACACGCGTTAACATGACCACGTTAGCACAATAATTCTATCGGAGTCAAATTGGGATTGGGTTATCCAACACAAATAAGGAAATCACCATATTATCCTTGTTTCCCCCCCAACTGTGGACCCACTAATAAACTGAATAAACCTCTTCAAGTGTCTCTTGAAGAAAGTTATTAAAATGATCAATCCCTACATCAGATAAGTGTACCTCATCAGGTCGGTAAAGGTCAGGACATGATCCCATGCCCAGTTGAGTCAAATTCAAAACCCACCCTTATATGCCAACCACTTGCCAATCTGGGCATTGACCTTTTTAATCCCTCTCTTCCATATCAATTGCTCATCTAACTTCATCCTACTAATGATGCCTAATCACCCCATCTTCATATGTGGTATTGTATTCATCAAGGTAGAGAAAATCTTATGGACCACTGCTATGAATTCCCGACAAGATCAACATCCTAAATCATGACCTCCCAAGTGTATCACCAGGGCATTGATTCCACCTCATGCTCCAAATTTTGAACCATTGAATCCTCCTTTCTTCCGAGCTCATCCTGAGATGCTCCCCATAGGGTCAAAGCAAACTAATTTTGGTCCTCTTAGCCTAGAACCCCATTCACAGGGTGAATATATGTCAAAAAAGCACCTGAATGCCACCTGCCTACATGCTCAATAAAGGCTCCTGATAATACTACCTGTATAGCATGAGAGGCAGCACCAATTCTGAATGTATCCCCTATATTTAAAAAGGAATCCAGGGGTGAGCCTGACTTCAGTGCTGGAAAAATCATGGAAACTGTTATAAAGAATAAAATCTCAAAACATTTAGATAGACATGGTTTGATGGGACACAGCCAGCATGGATTTACCCAAGGGAAGTCTTGCCTCACAAATCGCCTACATTTTTTTGAAGAGGATGAATAAACATGTGGACAAAGGTGAACTGGTAGCTGTGGTGCATTTGGATTTTCAGAAGGCATTTGACAAAGTTCCGCATGAGAGGCTTCTAAGAAAACTAAAAAGTCATAGGATAGGAGGTGATGTCCCTTTGTGGATTGCAAGTTGGTTAAAAGACAGGAAACAGAGAGTAGAATTAAATGGTCAGTTTTCACAGTGGAAAAAGGTAAACCGTGAAGAGCCTCAGGGATCTGTATTTGGACCGGTGCTTTTTAATATATTTATAAATGATCTGGAAAGGGGTACAATGAGTGAGGTGATCAAGTTTGCAGATGACACAAAATAATGCAGAGTAGTTAAATCTCAAGCGGATTGTGATGAATTGCAAGGAGGATCTTGTGAGACTGGAAGATTGGGATTCCAAATGGCAGATGAATTTTTTTTTTTTTTTAATTTATACTTTATTAAGATTTTAAACATTACAGAAAAGAATAGATTGGGTGAAACATAATACACATCATAATATCACTCTAGAAATAAGTATATATCACACAAATCTTTAGTCCACTACATGGGAGGATTAAATAAAGAAAAATCAAAGTAATCTACCCAATGGTTATAATAAGAGACATATTTTTTTTCCTGCAAACAACATTTCAATCTTTTTCTCTCTCTTTGTCTTCTAAAAAGGTTTCCAGATGGGAGGGCTCATGGAATATAAATTTATTCTTTTTGTGGACAATTACAGATTTACACGGGAATTTTAAGAAGAAAGAAGCTCCCAGTGCTATAACCCTGGGCTTCAAAATAAAAAATTGTTTTCTCTTTAATTGAGTAATTCTAGATACGTCCGGAAATATCTGTATTCTTTGTCCACAAAATAACAAATCTTTATTCTTAAAGTATTTCTGCATAATTAAACTTTTATAATTTTCTTTTGTCAAAGTGACCAACAACGTGGCCCTTTGAGGTATATCATCAATTGATGACTCAAGAAAAGAGGTTAAATTCGGGGATTGTTGCTGAACAATATCCATTCCTTCCCCCTCCCCCTGGATTTTCAGACTCGAATTGCTAAGATAATAAATCTTTGAAATACATTTTTCATCAATAGAAGAAATTGATAGAACCTCTAATAGATATTTTTTTAGCAACTCAGTAGCTGATAATAGTCTGGTAATAGGAAAATTCAGGAATCTCAAGTTCCTGACTCTTAACTCATTTTCCACATTTTCCAATTGCCTATGGGTCACCAAACTGTCCCTAATATGGGAATTATTAACAGACTGCAATGTTGAAACTTGCGCTGATGTTACTTTACCTAATTCTTCCAAATTTTGTATTCGTTCGTCATGTTTTCCTATAGTATTTTTTATTTCCATTGAGGTTTTATCATTTACAATCATAGCATTCGAGACAACCTTTTGTAACTCCGTAATAGCCTTCCAAACATAACTCAAGGTTATATTCTGCGGGTCTATGGGTTCTGACACAGAAATCTGTATAGAACTCGCCATATTCCCGTTCTCTACACTTTCAATTGGGGCTGGTATTGCAGCTCCAATATTTTCACCTTGAGGGGAACCTTTTGGGGAAGGGGGAGTCTCTTCCGAAGGGATGGGCTCCACCTTAACCAGGGTGGAACCAGACTGCTGGCGCTAACCTTTAAAAAGGAGATAGAGCAGCTTTTAAACTAGAACAAAGGGGAAAGCCGACAGTCGCTCAGCAGCGCATGGTTCGGAGAGATGTATCTTTAAAGGATACTAATGATGCATTAGAATTAGGGCATCCCGACAGTGAGGTTCCAATAATTAGAAAAGTAGTCCAAGTGCCTGTAACTAAAAACTCACCTGAGCTATAAAATTCTAACTTATCCCTATCAATTAAAAAGCAGAATAAAAATACAATCAAAAAACAAACTTTGAAATGTTTGTATGCTAATGCCAGAAGTCTAAGAAGTAAGATGGGAGAATTAGAATGTATAGCAGTAAATGATTTCCAAACAGCACCAAAATGTTCTGGGGAATTGGTATGTGATAGTCAAAATATATAAGAAACACCCCAGTGAATTTTAAATTTTTGAAAATTATTAAATTATTATTAACAATTATCTGCTCGCAGCCAAGTCCTGATTTAAGTGACTATTAAAAATTTTTTTTCCAGGCGCCATAGAGAGCAAGAGCGCTCTATGGCGCCTGGAAAAAATCTCTTTTGATGCTTCATTTTCAGCGACTGTTACACCGACTGCTTTAGGAGAACACGTCCCCTGAAGAAAGGTTCCGTTGTGAACCAGAAACGTAGCTACGTCGGGTGGATTTAACATCATCAGATAAGTCGGGACTCTGAAAGCTATGTTTAATTGAATTACATATATATAAAGAAAACCGTTTTTAAGGAATAACGGGATAAAAAATGTGTTGCAGTTTTCACTAGGGTTGCACGGAGTTAAAAATAATATAACAGGTGGAGGAGGATTGGTTGATGATTATACATGGAAATCTGGCAGACCTTGTGTTGGGCTGAAAAATTTATATATGAAACCCTTCCTCTACTTGCTTAAAAATTTTTGTGTTTCAGTAAATTAGGCAGCTTGCAAGTGTTTCACCACACATTGCAGTTGACCTTTCAAAAAAATTTTTTTAATGGTCACTTAATTCAGGACTTGGCTGCGAGCAGATAATTGTTAATAATAATTTAATAATTTTCAAAAATTTAAAATTCACTGGGGTGTTTCTTATATATTTTGACTAGCAGTAAATGATGACATAGACTTAATTGGCATCTCAGAGACATGGTGGAAAGAGGATAACCAATGGGACAGTGCTATACCGGGGTACAAATTATATCGCAATGACAGAGAGGAGCAGTCGGGAGGAGGTGTGGCGCTTTATGTCCAGGATGGCATAGAGTCCAACAGGATAAACATCCTGCATGAGACTAAATACAAAATTGAATCTTTATGGGTAGAAATCCCTTGTGTATCAGGGAAGACTACAGTGATAGGGGTATACTACCGTCCACCTGGTCAAGATGGTGAGATGGACAGTGAAATGCTAAGAGAAATTAGGGAAGCTAACCAAATTGGTAGTGCAGTAATAATGGGAGACTTCAATTACCCCAATATAGACTGGGTAAATGTATCATCGGGTCACGCTAGAGAGATAACGTTCCTGGATGGAATAAATGATAGCTTTATGGAGCAATTGGTTCAGGAACCGACGAGAGAGGGAGCAATTTTAGATCTAATTCTCAGTGGAGCACAGGACTTGGTGAGAGAGGTAACGGTGGTGGGGCCGCTTGGCAATAGTGATCATAATATGATCAAATTTGATTTAATGACTGGAAAAGGAACAGTGTGCAAATCCAAGGCTCTCGTGCTAAACTTTCAAAAGGGAAACTTTGATAAAATGAGAAAAATTGTTAGAAAAAAACTGAAAGGAGCAGCTACAAAAGTAAAAAATGTCCAAGAGGCGTGGTCATTGTTAAAAAATACCATTCTAGAAGCACAGTCCAGATGTATTCCACACATTAAGAAAGGTGGAAAGAAGGCAAAACGATTACCGGCATGGTTAAAAGGGGAGGTGAAAGAAGCTATTTTAGCCAAAAGATCTTCATTCAAAAATTGGAAGAAGGATCCAACAGAAGAAAATAGGATAAAGCATAAACATTGGCAAGTTAAATGTAAGACATTGATAAGACAGGCTAAGAGAGAATTTGAAAAGAAGTTGGCTGTAGAGGCAAAAACTCACAGTAAAAACTTTTTTAAATATATCCGAAGCAGAAAGCCTGTGAGGGAGTCAGTTGGACCGTTAGATGATCGAGGGGTTAAAGGGGCACTTAGAGAAGATAAGGCCATCGCGGAAAGATTAAATGATTTCTTTGCTTCGGTGTTTACTGAAGAGGATGTTGGGGAGGTACCCGTAATGGAGAAGGTTTTCATGGGTAATGATTCAGATGGACTGAATCAAATCACGGTGAACCTAGAAGATGTGGTAGGCCTGATTGACAAACTGAAGAGTAGTAAATCACCTGGACCGGATGGTATACACCCCAGAGTTCTGAAGGAACTAAAAAATGAAATTTCAGACCTATTAGTAAAAATTTGTAACATCATTAAAATCATCCATTGTACCTGAAGACTGGAGGATAGCAAATGTAACCCCAATATTTAAAAAGGGCTCCAGGGGCGATCCGGGAAACTACAGACCAGTTAACCTGACTTCAGTGCCAGGAAAATAGTGGAAAGTGTTCTAAACATCAAAATCACAGAACATATAGAAAGACATGGTTTAATGGAACAAAGTCAGCATGGCTTTACCCAGGGCAAGTCTTGCCTCACAAATCTGCTTCACTTTTTTGAAGGAGTTAATAAACATGTGGATAAAGGTGAACCGGTAGATATAGTATACTTGGATTTTCAGAAGGCTTTTGACAAAGTTCCTCATGAGAGGCTTCTAGGAAAAGTAAAAAGTCATGGGATAGGTGGCGATGTCCTTTCGTGGATTGCAAACTGGCTAAAAGACAGGAAACAGAGAGTAGGATTAAATGGGCAATTTTCTCAGTGGAAGGGAGTGGACAGTGGAGTGCCTCAGGGATCTGTATTGGGACCCTTACTGTTCAATATATTTATAAATGATCTGGAAAGAAATACGACGAGTGAGATAATCAAATTTGCAGAGGAATGATGAATAAAACGGAAAATATCATAATGCCTCTGTATCGCTCCATGGTGAGACCGCACCTTGAATACTGTGTACAATTCTGGTCGCCGCATCTCAAAAAAGATATAATTGCGATGGAGAAGGTACAGAGAAGGGCTACCAAAATGATAAGGGGAATGGAACAACTCCCCTATGAGGAAAGACTAAAGAGGTTAGGACTTTTCAGCTTGGAGAAGAGACGACTGAGGGGGGATATGATAGAGGTGTTTAAAATCATGAGAGGTCTAGAACGGGTAGATGTGAATCGGTTATTTACTCTTTCGGATAGTAGAAGGACTAGGGGACACTCCATGAAGTTAGCATGGGGCACATTTAAAACTAATCGGAGAAAGTTCTTTTTTACTCAACGCACAATTAAACTCTGGAATTTGTTGCCAGAGAATGTGGTTCGTGCAGTTAGTATAGCTGTGTTTAAAAAAGGATTGGATAAGTTCTTGGAGGAGAAGTCCATTACCTGCTATTAAGTTCACTTAGAGAATAGCCACTGCCATTAGCAATGGTTACATGGAATAGACTTAGTTTTTGGGTACTTGCCAGGTTCTTATGGCCTGGATTGGCCACTGTTGGAAACAGGATGCTGGGCTTGATGGACCCTTGGTCTGACCCAGTATGGCATTTTCTTATGTTCTTATGTTCTTAGGTGTTTGAGAAGGCATTTCTAGCAAAGATTGAGATTGTTGCCTTTGGCCTGGGCTGTCAGAAGAAAAAGAGATATCTGGAATTATGTCCCGAGTAGATTGACTCACACGTCTCAACACATGGGCATCGATGGGACCCCTTATTACCTGTGCTGCCGGCGATGAAGTCCAAGGCTTAGTCTTCCTTTTTCTGCCCATATAAATAAAACAGGAAAACAAAAATTCTCACCCGGCTTCGGCAGAGCGCCGGCGGCTGCGCGCCGCACCTGGCTTGAATTTATTCGGCGTCCCGACTCCCCTGGATGACGTCACAAAGGGGGCGTGGCCTCGGGTGGAATCACGGTGGAATCGGCTCAGGTGTTACCAGCTCTCTGCCTCAGTCCCACTCGGCCTGTTCTCTCCTCAATCGGAGAGAAGTCTCTGCTCGAACTCCTCCAACCAGGTAATGCTCCTGGCCTGAATTTATTCGGCGTCCCGGCTCCCCTGGATGACGTCACAAAGGGGGCGTGGCCTCAGGTGGAATCACGGTGGAATCGGCTCAGGTGTTACCAGCTCTCTGCCTCAGTCCCACTCGGCCTGTTCTCTCCTCAATCGGAGAGAAGTCTCTGCTCGAACTCCTCCAACCAGGTAATGCTCCTGGCCTGAATTTATTCGGCGTCCCGGCTCCCCTGGATGACGTCACAAAGGGGGCGTGGCCTCGGGTGGAATCGCGGTGGAATCGGCTCAGGTGTTACCAGCTCTCTGCCTCAGTCCCACTCGGCCTGTTCTCTCCTCAATCGGAGAGAAGTCTCTGCTCGAACTCCTCCCGGCAGATGAATTTTAATATGGGCAAGTGCAAAGTGATGCATGTAGGGAAAATTAACCCTTGCTGTAGTTACACAATGTTAGGTTCTATTGTAGGAGTTACCACCCAAGAAATGGATCTAGGCATCATAATGGATAATACATTGAAATCGTCAGCCTAGTGTGCTGTGGCAATCAAAAAAGCAAACAGAATGCTGGGAATTATTAAGAAGGGAATGGAAAATAAAACAGAGGATGTCATAATGCCTCTGTATCACTCCATAGTGAGACCGAACCTTGAATACTGTGTGCAGTTCTGGTCACCACATCTCAAAAAGGATATAGCTGCACTGGAGAAAGAGCAGAGAAGAGCAACCAAAATGATAAGAGACATGGAACAGCTGCCCTATGAGGAAAGGCTAAAGAAGTTAGGGCTGTTCAGTTTGGAGAAGAGATGACTGAGGGAGGATATGACAGAAGTCTACAAAATCATGAAAGGACTTGAACAAGTTAATTTAAATTGGTTATTTACTCTCTCAGATAATAGAAGGACTAAGGGGCACTCCATGAAGTTAGCAAGTAGCTAATTTAAAATAAACTGAAGAAAATTCTTTCACTCAGCACATAGTTAAGCTCTATAATTCATTGCCAGAGGATGTGGTTACAGCAGTTAGTGTAACTGGGTTTAAAAAAGGTCTGAATACATTTCTAGAGGATAAATTCATAAACTGCTATGATGATAATTAATAAGCAGTAGTAGCTTGTGATCTATCTAATGCTTGGGTACTTGCCAGGTACATGTGACTTGGATTGGCCACTGTTGGAAACAGAATACTGGGCTTGATGGACCCTTGGTCTGATCCAGTATGGCATATCTTATGTTCTTATATAATTCTCAGGATTCCACCCTAATCTAAGAATCATCTGCCTGAGCATTGCAGCAAACTGAGAGTGTGTTAATAGAGAACCGTCCAAACAATGAACCTTCATACAGTGCCTAACGCTATCAACAGGACAAGCAATACCCAACTGATACCACAAAGAATGATCATCTGCCCTCTTCCTTTCTGATCCATTTTAGATCTGTGTACTCATAAAACCACTGAATTCCTATCACCTGTATGTTCCTGGTTAGCAACCATGAAATGCCATGCTTTCCTGTAGACAAGGCCACATGTTCCCCTACCCTTACGGTGCTGAAAAAGGCTAATAGAAACACTGCCTTAAACAGAACAGCCTCAAAATAAGACCAACACACAGAAGGCATATGCACCACTACATCTACAAATGTTTAAGCAACAATGGCCTCTTATCCCTTGCCCCCCCCCCCCCCCCCCACACACACACATTATTTTCCATCCACCAGGAAACTAATGGCATGATTCCTAAAACTCTATGCTTTCTCAACAAATACATAGCAACTTGCAACCTTACTCTTGCCATAGAATATTCCATCCTTCTGGCTTAAAGAATGAATTTTATCACCTTCCCTTCTGATACCGAACCTCTATTCTAAGTAACCTCACCTCTGCAAGAAATGAGCCACAGCACCTCGGTCCTTCATATAAGATAACCACATCGCCCTGGAAACAGAAGCATGAATCATCTACCAGGTTTAATCAGACCAATCTGCCTCAGGTAATTTGGCATCAGTGTCCCTACTACTTCAGCCTGAGGAGCTAATCTTTGGAAAACTTCCCACTTGTGACAAAAAAAGAGCATCAGCAATTAAATTCTCAATACCTAGAACATGTTTCGCTCTTGCTGTCACATTCCATCTGAAACACACCACAAATTCCTGCAGCAGAGCAGATACGCCATCACACTTTGCAGATGGTCTGCTGATAACTTCAACCACACCCTTATTATCACACCAAAACACCACCTATTTATCTTTCATCTTCTCCCACCCCAAATTACCAAATCCACTACTAAAGAGAAAAGTTCCAAAAAGTAGTGTTTCTTGTGAAACCTAACTTCATCCACAGATATGGCCAACTCCTCACACACCAAGAGCCCTTCCAATATACCTCAAATCCAGAAGCCCCAGCTGCATCCAAATATAGTTTCAAATCTCTGTTAGATATCTGTGCTTCCCGCATCACCCGCACCCCATTGAATGATTTCAGAAAGCTTTCCCATATCATCAATTCCTCTATAATCTATTTCATTACCCTAATAAAATAATGACTTTGCTTTATCCCCACTGTCACTGCCAAAAGCCTCTGAATAAATGCTCTAGCAATTTGGCAAATGAAATTAACAGAACCAATGAGGGACTGCATCTGTTGTAAGGTCACCTTCTTTGTGTGAATGGAGTGCAGACGCTTTTTTTTTTTAGAAAATAAAGTACCTGTGAATCCAGGATCCTGGATAGAGGCTTGGAGGGCCTGTGGCGATGACCTGGAATGAGGCCTGGACCTGGAGAGGGGAAGGAGAGTCTGGTGATGTCTTGGACCTGAGAGGCCTGGTAGGTGTACCATGAGTTTTGGGGTTTTTTTTTTAAAGGTCAAGGAGGGCCCAGAGGGACAGTAATAATGCTGCTGTTAATGGTTGTGGGCCTTGTTGTAAATGAAAGCAGCTGTCAGCCACAAAGTTCGTGGAGCCGCGGGAGCCTGAGGAGCTCTCTGCGGCAGAGGAAAAGAGACACTGCAAGTGAGGGGAGCCAGAGCAAGCAGTTGATGTGGCTGCTGCTGCCACTCTGAGCCTGCCGCAATGAATGGGGCCATGGCGATGAGTACAAAATCAGTGTTGTAGCGTGAGCGAGGCCAAGTAACGCAGCGGCAGCCTTGGGGAATCTGCCATTGCCTGAATGAGGTAATCCTGATGATGGGGACCTTATGCAAGCCCCCGGTGTGAATAAGGAAACGGATGCTTTCCCTCTGATGACAGTGATGCTGTTGGTAGGTGCCATGGTTATCAGTCCTGAGGACATTTTGAATATTATGGGAGAAATCAATAAAAATAAAATTTAAAAATGCTGCAATTTAGGTGGGGAGCACCAGGGGAGGCTCCCTACCAATTTTGCAGTCCTGGAAGCACATTGGCAAACCCGGCACCACTGAAGTAAAAACAGACTAAAAATATAAGGGTAAATTTTAAAACATGCATCCATGCAGCCGTAAACGCATGTATGGTGCGGAGCGTTTTAATGGGAACGGATTTGCAAAGCTCGCGCATATGCGCACAAGCTATGCAAAATACGCGCATGTTTCGGCCACGGGTTTCATACGTCCCTTGTGCGCAGCCTGCGGCCTTGCATGCCTCCCTGCGCGAGCCGAGCAATGGCACACCTATGTTCGCGTGTGCGCACAGAAACACAAGGGCGGGACTTCCTGTTCCTCTTCACTGCATGCGTGTAAGATGGCTGCGAGGGGGTGACTGCCAAATGTCACCACCAGGGATGTTGCTCTTCTGGCGTCCCTGGTCGTGGCAGATGAGCTCCACCTGTTCCCCATTCCTGGCAGGAGAACAAAGTAACATGTGCTGCGCAGGGCCTGGTGCCAGCTGCAGCACAAATTCAATGAACATGCCTCCCACCACTGTGGTGCAAGTTGACTGTCTTTACAGTTATATAAGCTACTTCATATGGGGGTACTGGGGGGGGGGGTGTGTGTGAGAAAGTCGGGTAATGCCAGTGGTCACCATAGAGTTTTATATTATATAGTTATGAATGTATACAGTACTGTTATCACCTTGGATTATTTTAATGGATGATTATATCTCCAATGAGTTCATACTAGGTAATAAAGACAGCAGACTACATTTACATGGAATGCTTGAAGCATTAAAGCCATCAGTAATGTAAATGCGGCAGGCCTGGCACCACCGGTTATGCAAACCATGCAATTGCATGGGGTGGCACACTCGGTGGGGCGGTGTCAGGAGCAAGCAGACGCCTGTGTTGCCGCTGGTAAACCCATTCCCACTGGTGGCGGAAGAAGTAAAGGCCCATGATGCCACCAGTGAGATCGGGTCCCCCGGCTGCAGAAGAAAACATCACGTCCAGATGCTCCTCCTCTTTCCTGCCGGGCGGTCCAGGAAGAAAAACATTGCCGGAGCTGTGCAGGCAGGGAGGAGGAGGAGCATCGCGGCCACTGCAGAAGAAGAGCAGCATTTGTGTCAGGGCCATCGCGTTACACAGCAGCCCAAGAATAGGAGGCCTGGCAGCAGGATCCTATCTTGCAGCACCCTGAGAAGATCAGGGCTGCCATAGAGCCCATCCTGTGGAGACCCACAAAGTGGAGGCCCAGAGGTGAGAGAGAGGCTGAGGCCCTGTAGAATGTGTGTGTGTGTGTGTGTGTGAGTGTGAGAGAGTGAGTTGAGAGACTGTATGTGAGAGTGAGAGCCTGTATGATTGAAGAGACAGCATGGGAGGGCCTCTGTGTGTGTGTGTGTGAGAGAGTGAGAGAGAGCAGAAAAAAAAGAGACTTTGTAAAAGCAATTGGCAAAAGACAAAGAAAGGGAAGGTGGGAAAAAAAAGCCTGTGACCAACCGATTACAAAACTAAGACCAGACAGCAAAGGTAAAAAAAGAAATCATTTTTTAATTTTTAGTGATTGGGAGCCCACCTGCGATGGATGGGATTGTGTGTGTGTGTGTGTGTGTGTGTGCGTGCACATGCGGATGGGCAGGGAGTATGTGTGAGAATGGGAGCCTGCCTGGGGTATGTGGGTATAAATGGGAGCTTGTCTGGGGTGTGCGTGTGTGTGTGAGAGAGAGAGAGAGAGAGAACGGGAGCCTGCTGGGGTTGTGTGTGTGTGAGAGAGAGAGAGAGGGAGAATGGGTGCTGCAGGTGGATTCCAACCTGCCAGCAGCTGAAATGAAGGTAAGGGCCTGACACTTCTGGTAGCTCCCAACCAAAGAAGAGCAGGAGACATCTGTGGGTTTGTCTAAGAGGAAGCTATGTGTGTATGAGCTTGTATGTGTGTGTGTGTGTGTATATATATATATATATATATATATATAAGAAAGAGAGGAGAAAGTTTGTGCATCCCTCTCCCAATAATCCTTTACAATCTCAGGGTGACTGAAAATCAAAGTTCCCAGGTATAGAGAGTGTGAATTTTTACAATTCTTTTTAGTTTTATTTTTCAGGTGTTATTTGATGTGTCTGCTGTTTTGAAATATTTTATTGGTGTTTGGGACATTTAAAAAAAAACATGTAAATGATTTTTTAATTATTTGATCTTTTATTCATCAGCTTTTTTGAAATATTATTAGTATGTTTTTGTATTATGATTATGTATTAATTTAATTTTTGATTTTATAGTTTGATATTTGAGAAATGGTGATGGTTCTGTTTTTTCATTGTTACACTGCATAGATACTCTGGCTTCTTGCGGTTTCCAGTTCAGTTTTTATCTGTGCATTTGTATTTCTACTTTATGGTTGCTCTATTCTGTATTTGGTGAGGGTCTGTTTACGTTATGCACGTGTGACTGAGGTGAGGCATTCTCTTAATAGGAAGTGTATTAGTGTTTTAGGGCTTTCAGAGGATCTAATCCACACCTAACACACATCTTAATAGACCTAATTCCATGAGTTCCAAGTGTCTTTTTTGCAGGGATTTCTGGTTGGCATCACAGCAGTGCATGTAAATATAATAAAAGTGAGATTTACTTCAGGATAAGGAACTTTGATATTTTTCATGTAAAATATAAATGCATAGCGCTTAACTGTGTGTGTGGAATGGGGCAGGGGGCATTGTGCAAGGCTATAAGGTTCGCCTAGGGCACCTAATACCCTTGCTCTAGCCATGGATCCGGAGGGGGTGGGAGATGGTGTCAGCTTTTAAAGTTTGTATCACTGAAGGGAGCTGGGTGTATTTTTGGTGGGCCCAGGACAGAGAATGCATGAACGGCAGGGGGGGGAGGGGGGTAGCACAGTAATTGTTTGCACAGGGCATCAAAAAAGCTAGCACTGCCCTGAAATGCAGTAAGTTTCTGTTGTGTCCGTCGCTGCTCGATGCCCTCACTCCGCCCTCTTTACCTCTGTGGCGACTCCCTCCGGGTCTGATGGATGGTTAGTTGCCATGGAATCTTCTTGCCTTCTTCCTCCAGCGTCCCTGGACCGGCACTACGCTATGGATCCGCCATGTTGCCTAATGACAGAGCGCGTGCATGCTCCGATTGATGTACCAGCAAGGGCGCGAACCTCAGGGGCGTCCCCCTGGGATGGCGTCATCCGCTTCCAATATAAAAGGTCTCAGTATTCGCTAACTAATTGAGTTAGCAAGGATTCGTCCAAGCTACTCTGCCTCTTTGAACTTACCAGGGGTACCTGCTCCTCGGAGGCCTCGCTCTCTTTTCTTTATTTCAGATTGCAGATAGGAACTGGTACTCGCTCGAGGGCCCATGTTCCTGAACACTCTGAAGATTCTCTACTGCCTGGAAGCTATTGCAGATACAGACATTTGTGAGTTACCATCGCTCTCTCAGAGCTTTCCCTGGAACCAGGTACTCACTCCTCGAGGGCCTAACCCTTTCCAGCTACTGAGCTTCTTAAAGACCTTATGTGAGTTTTGTCATCCAGTTCTGGCTATGAACATAACATACCCTGTCTACTCACTATCTATAGTTTTTCTACAGCTCAGCAATCCTGGGATCACTGTTCCACTACCTGAGGGACTTCAGCCCTGCCGGGCATATCAGCTCACTACTGCCACCTCTGGTGGTTCTACTAACCTGTTAAATAAAATAATTATCTGTGTCTGTCTCCATACCCAAGCCTAGCCGGTGGTCCCTTTCAGGATATCCTCCTGGGGGCACTGTCATCTGCCATCGGCCCAAGGATCCACCTATCTACATTCTTCTGCAGCCGAGTGCCCTCTCCAGGTACTCGCTGGTAACAGATTGCTACTCCTTCTCCATCAGGAGTCTTCTGCAACAGTTCATAACAGATTGCTATCTCCGCAGTCTATACCTTAACAGATTGTTAACTACTCCCTCTACAGGAGCTGAGCATATCAGATTGCTAACTCCTCCCGCTACAGGAGCCGTTCCTATCAGATTGCTAACTCCTCCTTCCTCAGGAGTAGATTCATAACAGATTGCTACCTCCTCCCTCTGCAGGAGCCAAACCTGAACAGATTGCTAACTCCTGCAATCTGTTTCTAACAGTTTCCCACGGAATATAAAATGGTTTCCTGCTGTTATGTCCATCAATACGTTGTATCCTCAGGACTGGCTTACACCTAGGTAGTGAGCTTTTCAGGGTAGTCATAATTACTGTGTATGAGTCAGTCTGCCATGCCAAGCTGACTATATCCCTTAGTCATTAGCATGCATGCTCCTAGATACTAACAAGAAAAACTGCATACATTGGTGTTGGCAAAAGAGTGATTAGAGAAGCACAGACATTAGGAGAGCAATTAATTAACAGTGCATAGAGAAAGCATAAATGAGTAGCAGTTGCAGGATTGATGTTAATGCACCAGGATATTCCCACAGCTACATGACTAGTGAAGTGGAGTATCATGATTATAGCAATCATTGTCACATTTCAGTATGGAGGTCCCATTACCAGCTACAGAGCACACTCATGGTAGTCTTCTTATTTTTCCCTATAGATAGAGGACCTGAAGAAGAAGGCCTGGTGGCTGTGCCTCAAGAAGAGCAGGTGGCTAAAATGGCTGTGTGCTGAGCAGGCTGGGCTTGGCGGTAAGTGAATCTTCCATGTTACTGGGCAATGCTACTGGCAGTGTTCCACATTTATGACAAATAATAGCTCAGATGCCTCCATGTATCACATACAAAAAACATCCCCCCTCCCCCCCCACTCATGAGGAACATTATTCAAAAAATAATTCTTTAAAAATAATAATAATAATAATTAGAGATGTGAATCGTGTGCCAGATCATCTTAACGATCAGATTCGGCTGGGGGAGGGGGGAATCTGATCATTAAGATATGTGAATTGGAATTGTTTCCGATTCCAATTCACATCGCTAGGGAGGCCCGTGCCGCTAAAAAAACAAAACACCACCCGACCCTTTAAATCAACCCCCCCCCCCAAAAACCTTTTAAGATTACCTGGTGGTCCAGGGGGGCCTCGGGGAGAGATCCAGGGGGGGCCTCGGGGAGAGGAGAGATCCACATCGCTAGGGAGGCCGGACCCTTTAAATCGACCCCCTCCCCTCCCCACCCTCCCGATCCAATTCACATCGCTAGGGAGGCCCGCGCCGCTAAAAAAACAAAACAAAAACAAAACACCCTTCCCTTTAAATCGACCCCCCCTCCCGACCCCCCCCCCCCAAAACCTTTTAAGATTACCTGGTGGTCCAGGGGGGCCTCGGGGAGAGGAGAGATCCAGGGGGGCCTCGGGGAGAGATTTTGCGGCATCAGCTGTTCTAAAAAAAAAAAAAAATGGCGCTGATGCCCCTTTGCCCTTACCATGTGACAGGGTATCTGTGCCATTGGCCGGCCCCTGTCACATGGTAGGAGCACTGGATGGCCGGTGCCATCTTTAAAGATGGCGCCGGCCACTTTACTCATCAGCCCCTATTATTATAATAGGGGCTGATGAGTAAAGTAAAGGATACCCTGTCATTTCTATGTTTCTATATGTTTAGGCGTCTTTGCTGGAGACAATCCGGCAAGGAAGATCAGGTCCTTTAGAGACGTGGGAGTCTCACGGATGGAGATTTCATCTTTGAGAGCACAGGAGAGTCCATCTAGGAAGACAGGAACCATGTCTTCAAACCTTCAGGAAAAGACTGAAAACATGGCTGTTCATGAAAGCATTTCCGGACCCTTAAAGATTCTCTACCATCAAATGCAGCATTACTGATCATTTCCTATTAAACTGAAACAGTCTCTATCTACCAATCATTACAATGTTTTACTTCTCGTTAAACTGTTTATCTTTCCTCTAACTCTAATCCCAGTTAGAATGACCCCGTTTTATTGTAACTTTTTTCTTCCATGCACTTGTTTTACCTTTTAATGTATACTCTTATGTTATTAGTTATTTACGTTATAATGTATTTCTCACCCCTTGTTTTATGTAAACCGACATGATACGAACTCCGTGAATGCCGGTATAGAAAAATACAAATAAATAAATAAAATAAAAATAAATAAAGATGGCTTGCAGACAATCTTCTTGCCACACAAAAAACTGTGGCCAGAGTCCTAAACTCCACCGTATACTCGGAGAGGGTCTGTGCCCCTTGACAGAGGTGGAGTAAGGCATGACTAGCAATAGTCTGGCGGCCTGGGTCTCCAAAGGTCTGCTTGAAGAGAGCAATGAATTCAGATAACTTGGAAAGGATGGGATCAGAATGTTCCCATAAGGGAGAGGCCCACGCAAGAGCCTTCCCTTCCAAACGAGACAGAATGAAGGTCACTTTAGTGATTTCCTTCAAAAACAACAAGGGTTGCAGTGCAAACTGCATAAAGCACTGATTAAGGAAGCCACAACAGGAGCGTGGGACCCCATTATATTGAGGAGGTGCAGGAAGTGCCAAAGATGCTTTAGGAAGCATGGTGGCCGAGAGGCCCACAGGATTGGCCAACGCTGTATCTTGTAATTGGGAACAAAGTTCTTCCACCGAAGAGGCCAACATTTCCAACGCTTGATGATGCTGTTTCACGGTAGTGGCCAAACCCGGTAGGGCCCTGGAGGCGGGAGACTCCGCCGAGTCCATGGCCTTGGCAACCTGTTGCACTTGGGGGTGGACCCTTGTCCTGTGGCAGTGGAGATCCACCTCCTGGTAGGGACCAGGAGGCAACTGCCCCCATGGGGTGGAGCACGGATGGAGACAGAGGCTAGGAAGAGCTCCACCACTGGAAGCTTGAGTTCCCCCCGGGAGGAGCCTGAAGGGACACGGGCCGCTTAGACTTAGGTGGGCCTCGCAGGGTCTCCTGGGAGAGTGGAAGTCTGGCGTGCCCACAGGCAGAAGGAGAGCACGGTCAGGTTCGAGACTGGAGGTCAGGTGGAATAAGGAGGTCAGGTGGAACAAGGAGGACCAGGTGGAACAAGGAGGACCAGGACAAGGCTAGGAACAGAGCCAGAATCTAGAGACGAGGTCAAAACAGGCAGAGGTCAAAGTCCAGGAGTCAGTCCGAAGAATGGTCAGCAAAGCAGAGGTCAGGTACCAGAGATCAGATGAAGTTACAGGCAGGCTGAGGTCAAGAGGCAGGCAGCAGGCAGGCGAGTCAAGTAGCAGGCGGACGTCAGAAGGCAGGCAGCAGGCAGGCAAGTCAAGGAACAGATTGGAGTCAGAAGGCAAGCGGCAGGCAGGCAGGTCGAGGAACAGACTGGTGTCAGGAGACAGGCAGGCAGGCAGATGGGTCAAGTAGCAAGCCGAGGTCAGTACCAGAGAGTCAGCCCGGAGGTAGTACCTGGGAGACGAACATACGAACAGGAACAGAAGGACGTTGGAACTAGGAAGCAGGAACAAGGCAGGAACAGAACTAGAACAGAAGGATCCTGGAACGAGACTTGGAACAAGACAGGAGCAAGTACAAGCGCGGAGGCAATCTAGCATAAGCCGACCCGATTGCCAAGGCAAGGAAGTGCAGGCAGGGACTTCCTTATAACAGAGAATCAATCAGGGCGTGCTGCGGAGCTAAGACCTGCCCTTGGCCTTACTAGAGGCCGGGTGGTCCGTGCGCACGCACTATGTCATATGTCTATGTCTATATCTATGTCATAGAGGCCGACGGTTGGCCCCTGTGACATTGTGAGGGCAAAGGTAGCGCCGGCACCATTTTGAATACTGGCAATATGGCCCGAGTGCAGGAGGTCGCTCCCGGACCCCCGCTGGACTTTTGACAAGTCTTGTGGGGGTCAGGAGGCCCCCCCAAGCTGGCCAAAAGTCCCTGGGGGTCCAGCGGGGGTCCAGGAACGATCTCCTGCATTCGGGCCATATTGCCAATATTCAAAATGGCGCCGGCACTACCTTTGCCCTGTCACATGGTAAGGGCAAAGGGCCATCGGCGCCATTTTTTTTAGTGCAGCTGATGGCATGGGAACGGGAGATCGCTGCCCACGGCCCCCCTGGACCACCAGGTATGTGTAAAAAGTTTTTTGGGGGGTCGGGAGAGTGGGGGAGGCTAAGGGGGTAATTTTAAAGGGTCGGGTGGGGTTTTTTTTTATCGGCGCGGGCCTCACTAAAAAAAATTAGGAATCGGAACCGATCCCAATTCACATCTCTAACGATCAGATTTCCCCCCCCCCCTCCCAGCCGAACCCGATCGTTAAAACGATTGGGCACACGATTCACATCCCTATTAAACAGCATCAACATGTGCTATAGAAAAATTGCAGACGTTCTTCTCAATTAACTGTCAAAAAAAAGGGCATTGCATCCTGGGGGAATAATGTGACTTTTGTATACAAGAGAAAGCCTATAAGTGGATTTAACCTATTAGATCTGGTTCGTGCTGCTACACAGACCCAAGCTCTTTAATAGGGGAGTATACCCAAAGGCTGGGGAGATTTCATTGAAAACCTGGCAGAACTAAACATGCCCTCCACAGTCATGGGTAACCCATCCAACAGGGCTCTGTTGGAAAGACTCAAGAACAATCCTGTTACAACTGCTGAAATGTTCACAAAGAATGTAAAGTGCAAAGACCTCCTTCTCCATAAAAAGCGTAAAGATATCATTATACATTCAGTCTCCTGAATGTATAATGATATCTTTTCAATAAAAATACTTAAAAAAAAAAAAAGACTGTGGACAATTGGTTCATTAAAAAAACAAAAAACAAAACCAAAACCCTCAAGAGAGAGGGATGCTTTTATTTAGGATTAGCATAACATTCTTGGTATAGAACACACATCTGGGGGTTGTAAAACAGACAGTGAAAAGATCTAGACATACATTGTTTTCTCTGTTTATTGTTTTTTTACAAACTGTAATACCATTTTGTCATTGTGCAATAGTTCTTCAGAATACAATTTTAAAATATTGTCAGAAGACAATCCTTTACAGCATTGATGTAGGAAAAATGCACAGTGATAGCCACAGGCTGTGGATAGTGGATGCTGCAATTTCCCATTGTGGTATAAAACATCCTCACAATGTTTATTGATAAAATGCATAATACTAATAGGGAAAAATAAACTATCAGAATAAACTATATAGCAGAAAGATGATTCGTGAAAAAAAAGGGGCAGGGTCGATGGTGGGCAGCTGGCCCCATCGTGGTGGTGTAGTTTCACCCGCCACGGAGTGGCCTCATTGCACACTATCACCCTCATAGCACCACGGGAAAAGATGGTGTTATTTCCCTCTGGTGTTAATGTGGAAAACATTATCGCCGACAGTGCTGCTGGGCCATAACCCTGGCTAAATCCCACCCTCACTTCTCCCCTTCCCCTAGGGGTAGATTTTACAAATTTGCGCACAAGCGTACATTTGTTCGCGCACCAGGTGCAAACAAGCGTACGTGGGATTTTAATAGATACACGCATATCTGTTAAAATCCGTGATCGGCGCGCGCAAGGCTGTGCAAAATCGGCAGCCTGCGCTTGCCGAGCTGCACAGCCTGCCTCCGTTCCCTCCAAGGCCGCTCCGAAATCGGAGAGGCCTCGGAGGGAACTTTCCTTCCACCCCCTTGCACCTTCCCCTCCCTTCCCCTACCTGACCCACCCCCCCCAGCCCTACCTAAACCTCTCCCCTACCTTTGTTGCACAAGTTACGCCTGCCCGAGGCAGGCGTAACTTGTGCGCGCCGGGCCGGCCACCAGCGCACGATTCCCAGGCCCGGGAGCCATTTCGGAGGCCTCAGCATGCCCCCGAAATGCCCCCCGGGCCGGAACCATGCCCATGCCCCTGGCCCCAAATGACGTGCCGCCACGACACGCCCCCCGACACCCCCTCCCAGGAAAGCCCCGGGACTTACGCGCATCCCGGGGCTTGCGCACACTGCCGAGCCTACTCAACATAGGCTCGGTGCGCGCAGGGGGAACTTCGGTCAGGTTTTTGGGGGGTACGCACGTATCTTACGAGCGTACCCCTTTGAAAATCTGGCCCCTAATTAGCATGGCATCGCTGTGATGAGGTCATTATTGTGTGCAGTAGGGCCTTATCACATACGATAAAGCCCTAACACATGCGATAATGGCCCATCGCAGAATAAAGAATGACCCTGTTAGATTGCTAACCAGTGCTCTCCAGGAAAGTCGTGGGGGTGGGTATTTACAACCAAGCATGCAGGTTTACTTTCTATTTGTACATCTGGCAACCAGATACTGGGCAGGACATCTAAAAAAAAATGTTGTAACATATGGGTCCTCCTTTAAAATATGGAAGATCTGTATGGTGTACATTATTTTTATTTATTTATTTAAAAGTATTTATATACCGCTTTTCAAGTAGGGTTTTATCAAAACGGTTTACAAATATAAATAAAAAACAATGAAAATAAAATTAAGAATAAAATATACATAAAATAGTAATAGCTATCATAGATTATCATAGATAATCAAAAAGAACATTCCTTCTATGTTAATTTCTATTACATTGTCAAAGACACCAGACACAGTCATATTCACCGGGTGGGCAAAGTTTACTAAAATGGATTTCAGCCCACAGATTACTAGTTTTAATCAATGAGTAGTGGTCCTTGCACTCTTGGTCAGGTAATAGGTCAAAGGCCAGTAAGGTATAGCCTTCGTAAAACTTGTGACGATCAATCAATAATGCACTGTCATTCAAATGTTTACCCCTCACTTGAACCAGCTGCAAGCGTTCTCCAACACAGCATCCGTTCTTGAAATCTGGTTGTAGAGGCTTTCCAGAAACTTCCTCACAAATCCATATACAGCACAGCAAAATTAATATTGTAATGTTTAAAATTGAAGGCATTTTAGTGGAATTACCGCTGAAAGCATCATTTTCCACAAACGCCAGTATGATAAGTTTGGGTAACTGACCCAAAAAGAGGTTTTCCAGGCTAATCACATGGGCTCCGGCAGATATGCAAAAGATTTTTAGCCCTAAGTGGTCCACTGCGAATTTGGCATTAGCTTTAAGGAGAGCTTCTGCATGCCCCAAACGCACTCTTGGGGACACTTTCACTCTCCTTATAAAGCAGGTTGCGGATAAAATAAGGAGTTTGTAGCGCTCATCAGCATTGCCACTCATTAAACATAATGTATCTTTGTTGCATGTTAGTTTAATTTTTACATGCACACCATTTATGCAGAGGTGTTCATCATTTTGTGACCAACAATGATGTTAAGGCAGAGGCTGTGGAGAGATTTAACAATATCTTAAAATCCAAATTGACCAAAAAACAAGTAACTGAATGTTTTACAGATCAAGATGCTTATTCTTTACATAAACCTGCTAGGAGACAGAAAATTAGGTTGCTATGATGGCTGTGTGCAACGTGATATTTATGCCATGAATAATATCACGTTGTGCAGTAGCTCTACCTTATGACTAGCTACTGTAAAATAAGTTCTTTCAGTAAAACCAACATTATGGGGCCCCAATTCTCTCAGTTTGTGGTTTCCAGCTGTGTCTTTTAAAACAAACCGCTTGTAATCTGTGTTTTCAGAGGTCCTTCAACATAACTGAGAAGTAACTCTATGTGGGTTCTCTAAGGGTAACAGTTGTTGCTCTGACTAATTAGTCAGTCTCTGAGAGTAACATCTAGCTGGCCAAAAATAGAGGCCATCAGATAGTTCACAAGCACTACTTTGGCGCCTTTGTAAAGATCTGTCTATCTTCGTTCAAAATGTTACAGGTCAAGTACAGCAATGTGTTGTTTAAATCTAGGTAATCCTCACCATGTCTGGCTATATAAAAATCTAAAGGGACTGTTTTTGACAAGGTAGATAATGGATCCCTAAAATGCTTGATTACAATGAAAGAATTTTTTCTTACCTCTATCCCTTCAACTTTTTCCAGCAAATAATCTGCTTCAGCATCTAATGCAACTTGGTGCAGCTCCATATCGTAGAATCCATTGCATTATCGTCAAAGGCTGTATCCTGTGAATCATAAAGCTTTTGCCCCAATGGGAGCTCCTCTGTCTCTGTCATTTTATCTGCTTTTCGTTTCCTACCATCGTTCTCATGCAATGTGTGCACTGGTGGGTCAACTTCTGTTTCAGCATCAAGCTCTGTGAGAAAGAAGCGTGTTTACGATCCCTCTTTAGTTTTGGCAGCTTCTTGCTTTCCATTTCCAACTATTTAGGTGTCTCATAGAAATGCATTATTTTATTTTCAGAATCACTAAGCTAAATGTTTTCATGAGCAGTTACTGTCTTTGTATATGTTCTCACATGACTTCTATCACTTGCTAGTTATCATGTGTTTATTTCTACATCTGGTTGTACAAGTCTGGACATGGCATAAATATCACGTTGCACACAGCCATCATATCAACCTAATTTTCTGTGTCCTAGCAGGTTTATGTAAAGAATAAGCATCTTGATCTGTAAAACATTCAGTTACTTGTTTTTTGGTCAATTTGGATTTTAAGATCCTGTTAAATCTCTCCACAGCCACTGCCTTAACATCATTGTTGGTCACAAAATGATGAACACCTCTGTGCTTTAACAAATTCTTCACAGAGCTATTTAAAAACTCTTTACCTTGTCTTTTTTTCTATTTTATTGGGAATAGGCCACCATTAAATATATTTTCAAATGCCTTGGCCACTTCATGGCCTGTCTTTGTTTTTAGGCTCATAACCCATGCATATTTTGACAAGTTATCTATCACTGTCAATATGTATTTGTAGTCTGTGTTATAACCAGACAAGGTGGTCAGGTTGTCCAGATCAGGCTGCCATTTTGCAACCACATCTAACATGATAGTTTTGTTTCTTTTAAAATGTGTCTTAGCAAGTCTGTGTAAAGAATAAGCATCTTAATCTGTAAGCCATTTAGTTACTTGTTTTCTGATCACTGTTTCATTACATGTTTTAGCAGCCTGAAAAAGGATTTATTCTACCAAAACTTCCTATAACACCTGAGTCATAATACATTTTATTTAATAGCTGCTCGTGCATGGTTGCAGTGGTCTGTATTTAAAACAAAAACTCAAGCCTTGTTTTGTTCATTCTTGCATGCCCGAGTTTCTAGTACCCCCAACCCCCACACCCTAATATTAATTATCCTTTTTGTATACTACAAAAGGATCTGCTCACATTTCACTCTGTATATCTGCCAGGCAGGGTCATTGGTCATGCTTATTTACACTAGAGATGTGAATCGTGTCCTCGATCGTCTTAACGATCGATTTCGGCTGGGAGGGGGAGGGAATCGTATTGTTGCCGTTTGGGTGTGTAAAATATCGTGAAAATCGTTAAAATCGTGAGCCGGCACACTAAAACCCCCTAAAACCCACCCCGACCCTTTAAATTAAATCCCCCACCCTCCCGAACCCCCCCCCCCCCAAATGCCTTAAATTACCTGGGGGTCCAGCGGCACACTAAAACACGGCACACTAAAACCCCCTAAAACCCACCCCGACCCTTTAAATTAAATCCCCCACCCTCCCGAACCCCCCCCCCTAAATGCCTTAAATTACCTGGGGGTCCGTAGCGGCGGTCCGTAGCTTAAATTACCTCCGTAGCCTTAAATTACCTCCGTAGCGGCGGTCCGTAGCTAAATCGGGGGAAGGGGGAGAGCAGGAAAACCGGCACACTAAATCGTGTAGTCTTCAGCCGGCGCCATTTTGCAAAATGGCCGCCGCAAAATGGCGGCGGCCATAGACCAAAATGATTCGACGCAGGAGGTTGTTCCGGACCCCCGCTGGACTTTTGGCAAGTCTTGTGGGGGTCAGGAGGCCCCCCAAGCTGGCCAAAAGTTCCTGGGGGTCCAGCGGGGGTCCGGGAGCGATCTCCTGCCGCGAATCGTTTTCCGTACGGAAAATGGCGCCAGCAGGATATCGACTGCAGGAGGTCGTTCAGCGAGGGTTCCGGACCCCCGCTATGGAGGTAATTTAAGGCTACGGAGGTAATTTAAGCTACGGACCGCCGCTACGGACCCCCAGGTAATTTAAGGCATTTGGGGGGGGGGGTTCGGGAGGGTGGGGGATTTAATTTAAAGGGTCGGGGTGGGTTTTAGGGGGTTTTAGTGTGCCGTGTTTTAGTGTGCCGCTGGACCCCCAGGTAATTTAAGGCATTTGGGGGGGGGGGGTTCGGGAGGGTGGGGGATTTAATTTAAAGGGTCGGGGTGGGTTTTAGAGTGTTTTAGTGTGCCGGTTTTCCTGCCCTCCCCCTTCCCCCGATTTACGATTTTTTGACGATAAATCGGGGGAATTGGTATTGTATCGTGGCCCTAACGATTTTTGACGATTTAAAATATATCTGACGATATTTTAAATCGTCAAAAAACGATTCACATCCCTAATTTACACTGTGAGGAAGAAGGGGGGAGAGGGGGAGGAAACAGAGAGAGAGAGAGACAGAGCCTCCTGCTATGTTATAGCTAGTAATTTTTAAATCCAGGATTACAGTCCTTTTTCTGGCTTTGTCACCATCTGTAGTAGCAATTATTTGGATTTACAGTGAGGTAATCAAAAAGCAGACAGGGTCTATTATTTTGTTGTCATTAAAAGTGACAGGGCCATTTCTGATGATGTTCTAGGGAGCTTATTTTTTGGGGGTGGGGGTGGGTTGGACTTCTGATTATGTCATTAAAAGGCAGTCAAAGGTCATTTCTGATGTCGTCATAGGGGGTGTGGTTTGGAGATGGGGCATATTTTGGGGGTAGGAGGAGGTGTGGCTTAGGGCAGAGCATGGGAGGGGCTACTCCATTCACTTCTGTGGAGGGATAAGGGTGGAGTTATGGGCAAGGTTTGGTTGGGCTGTCTGGGGTCGTGGTTTGGAGTGGGAAGGGGTGTGGTTTGTGGCAGGGCTTGAGAGAGGCTATACCTATTCACTTCTATGGGGTGGGAGGGGCATTGGTGGAGTTTGGGACAGGAGTGGGTGGTGCTTATTCTAAAGTGAACGCTGATTGGCTGATAACAATTTGAGTGACAGTGTACCCATTATACTACTGAAAGGCCAATTCAATATCCACCGTAGCCAGTAATGCACTTGGACCCACCTGTCTTACTAATTCTACAGTTAAGACAAAGGAGGTATCCCATACAGAACACATTCTTCCAAAACAAAGTCATTCACAGAAATACCCATCAGCTGGCATAAATTCAGAATTAACTGGTACTTGCCTACCTTCTCCTTTGGTATCACTGCTAAAAGGGAAATAACTCGGATGGATTTACAAGCAATTATGAAAAAGTATTTTCAGCTGTTTCCAGTATCATTTATGGATGCAACAATAAAGATTTTTCCAGATCTGGCCCCCATAACGCAAGCAAAGCGTAGGAGTTTTCTAACTCTACGTCAAGCTGCGCTTGATCTAGGTTTTTCCTTTTTGCTAAAATTTCCCTGCAAGTGTGTTTTAAAAAAGGGCCCAGAAACATATATATTTTTTTTCAGTTGAACAATTGAAAGTTTTCCTTGAAGCAAAAAAAAAGTCCATGACTTAAATGCCTCTATAGTTAAAAAAAAACAAGTGTAGCTGGAAAATTGTGATTAGGCTTTTTCTTTGATATTAAAAAGTTATGTAAGTTTTTTCTCTCAATATTAACATAGGATTTTTCTTTGTCCAATAATGATTTTTGGTAAAATGGATACAGAGTTTGTATTATGCCGATTTGATTGATTATGTTAAATTTTTGTTTTCTTTTTCTCTGAATAACCATGTATTTCTCAGATATAAATTTGTAAAATTTAATCTGGAAAAAGATATAAATAAAGAATTAAAAAAAAAAAAAAAGGGAAATGAGGATTTTTGGGAAAGAGGGGAAGGAAAAGGACCAACTATCCTCCCTTTATTCAACTTGGAACGCAATTTATCCTTAACCACATTATTTATGTATGTATTTATTTATTTAAGGTTTTTTATATACCGATATTCGTTAAGAAGACATCACATCGGTTTCCATACAACGAGAAATCAGCCAACGAGGCTTTACAGTGTAACTGATAAAAGAACTAGGGGGAGGAAAAGGGGGGAGGTAAAAAGAGGCTTTGATGAACAATCAAGAAATGCAAAACAAAATTAGATACATAAAAGCAAAATTATATACAATTAAAGTACAAAGGGTAGTGGAGGGGGGTGGGGGGAAGGGCGGTGAGGCTAAGGGCTGAAGAGGTAGGAGGGTAGGGGTAGCAGTACAGGAGAGGAAGGAGGGATTAAACGGAGGCAGAGGAGGCAGTGGAGGGGTGAGGAAAAGGCGGAGCAGTGTCCCACATTCTCAATGTGGGACACTGTTTAGAATTCTTAACCCTTTCCGTGGTCCCTGGAAACCACATGCCAAACCTTCTTGCAAACCTAAGGCTACCATCCTATCCAGGTAAACTGGCAACCAAGGGAGCATAGCGCTTAAACGGACTGGATTGGGTGCCATTGAGGGCATGACAACAGTGGGTACCCCATTGCTGTCACCTTTGGCAGGCACTTTGAGTATTTAGGTGCTGGGTGTCCTCCTCTACACAAGGAACAAACATGTCAGAACTTGCAGTTGGGAAACAAGCACATGGACTTGTTGAATTGCCAACAAACATCTTTCCTGTCACCCTGCATCTTTTGCATATTACCAACTTTTTTTGTGTTCCCTGTAACAGGAAATGAATGGAAGGAACTCCCTAATGATTCTTGAATTGCTCCCTTACTCCCAGATGAGTGACTTTTATTAGTCATCTTTATCAATCATAAGTTAATATCTTGTGTATTCCAGGAAATGAACCTATTTTCTTTCATTTTGTCCTGAACCCACTCATCGTAATTGAGCTACGCCCATCCCTCATAATCTCTGTATGCTCCTACAATGCTGTTACCATAAGCTAACAAGGCTCCATATTGAGAGAGGTTATAATGACCAATAGCATTCTATAATCTGAAGAAACAGTTCAAAATATTCCTAGAACCTGTATGACTGAACTTGCATCTTTATCCAAATATTTCCTTCTTTTTTTTTTTTAGCCCTTTTTCTTAACTGCTCTTCTATTCTTCAACAATCTAAAAATATCAATGTATACTCATTTCTTTATTTTTCTCCTCAATCCTTTGGGATCCCCCCTCCCATAATTCCAGATAACCCATGTCCTGCCTTGAATTCATCATTGGCTTACCCTAGTAAGGTCTTTCCAGATCGTTGGGTGATGATGACGAGTATGAGTCTGAGGAGGAGTATTCATTTCTGCATCTCTTCCTATGCTTTTTTGCTTTGCTCTGCATACCTTCTGAGTCACCCATAGATAACTGTCAATCAGAAGCTAAGTCCATGATAACTGAGTCCTTCACTCCTTCTATGACTTTCCCAGACTACCCCTGTGAAGGTATATGTTCCCTCCATGCTTCCTGCCTGGATGTCCAATGCAAATGCTCTTGGTTTCTTGCCCTTCCTACTCCCATCATGTTTCTGCTTACCTGTGTGGCAGAACTCCACTGGTCCTGTTATGCCATTAAGCCTATACCTCTAACCCAAAAATCAGCAGAACTCCTCCACCCTCTATGTCCCCATTATCCCTCACAAGTACATCACCTATTCCACTCCTGCTCCCAAACCGCACCACAATTGCCTTTGACTATAATCCAACCATACCCACCAGCACTAAACCACCCTGATGCTTCCCAATATCCTCTTCCTGGCTCCCTACCTCCAGGAAACAAGCCCCTCTGGTAACCCCTATGACCCCACTCACCATCACTAAACTCTGGCAGATATCTCTCCACACCATTCCAGTTCTATGAAGTTTCCCATTCCACCACAAAAGAAGGCTCATATCTGCCATCATCTACCAGTCCAGAAGCCAGATTTACACATGCACCAAAAACTCTGGAACAACATCATGTTGAATGGAGTGAGGTTTATCACACTCTTGAGCCGGAACATCTTCCTTTTTCCCCTACTTGTTTGAGAGCCCCCTACTTCATTTGCCTCAACTGCATCCCGAATCCCAAATCTGATTCTCTACCCTCAGAAGGACTTCTGAGTGCTCCCTGCTCACCTTAAACCAACAACCGGCCCTGTCTGTTTTCATCAGGATCTCATGTCACTGAACCCAAATACCCTTGCCTTGAAGCAAAGGCCTCTTGCAGGGTCACTGCACCCCCATCGTTACCCATCACCGGAAGAACAGTTATCACCGGAAGCACTAGCTGCACTCTCTGTCTTTCACCTTCCCCTGCTCCCAGTAGACCTAACTCACTGCTCCAAAGCTGTCATATCCTCCTGCCCCCTCCCCAATGATACAGCCACCCCACTCACCTTCTCGCCGGTGGGCCCCACACAGCTGCAGTGACCTGGACTAAACTCCTCACCCACTGCAGCTCCACAAGAGCTACTGCCGCAAACATCACCTGGCCTTTCTGCAGCCATTTAAGTCTCAGCTGTCAATGCAGTACCCAAAATTGCCTCACTACTGCTCCTTCTTTGGAGATCACCATGACCACCTCCCTACATGAACCACTTCAGCCAACACTTCTTTCAAGGTAAGTCACAGGACCAACATAATCCTGCGAAAAAATTATCAGGGAACAAAAAGGGAATAGGAGGCCTGAGGATGGACAGGACTTAAAAGGGGAGGGAAGACCCTCCTAGGATGTGTCCCTCATATAAATTAACCAAACTAAGGTCATTCAAGCCCCAGCATGCTTTTAATTTCCCCACGAGGGAACATTCAGCCACCAGGGGTAGATCCCTTCTTTTTTTTTTTTTAATATGAATGATGCTGAGGTGGGCAGGTATTGGATAGTAGTTCCCACGTAGGGAAAAGTACAATGGGGAAGTCACTTTTAGGAAGGCCTGTCCACCACCATGTTAATGACAGTAGGCTGGACCTTCCTCACCTACCTTGCAATTCTGCCCCAACTCTGCTCCCCAGAATGCATATTCTTTGTATACATAAAAGTATGTGTGAAATACACACATACGTTTATGCTCACAATCCCCATACAATTTTATAACAAGTCATTTATGCACAAAAAGCTATGTTTTATGCTCCCAAGTGGCTTTGCATATTACCCCTAAATGATTTATCACACTCTTAAGGTGAAATTGTTGTACATACACTCACTGCTCATATTCAAGATACCAGTGAGCTAAAAATATTCACTCAAATGTGATCGAGGTCTTTACATTGTTTAAGATATTTTTGTTTGAATATTTGTTTATCATTAGTTAACAGTATGAGCTTTAGTTAACAATTTGAGGTTACTTTAATATTTTTCTAGGTTTAAACAGTTGTTTTCTCTTTTGGTTTGTACTAAAAATATTTGAACAATATTTGAAATGAGACTTGTATAATGTGATTTATCCTATTATTAACAGGAAAAGTAATCCCTGTTACATTTGTATTATGAGTTGTTTTTTTTCTTTTTGAATATAAAACAGCACCTGTGAGGAACTCTCCCTGCCTATTTCATTTACATATGATTCAATTTGAAAAAGAAATGTGAGGAACAAAAGAATATTAATATAATTGCCTTCCTAAAATAAAGGATGTATGCTCTGTTTTATTAAGGTTGTAGAGTTCTGTAATAGTAACAAAAGATAATAGCTAGTGTGGAAAATGAAAGGAAAAAGAACTTATGACTCATTAGAAAGGTGAAAGTAAATCTGTCAGAAGCATTCTTTGTGCAGAGAGGAAAAGCATTGAATTTATCAACAGCATTACTGTACCGAGACTTCCATTATTGCCTCTTGATCAAAGAATTTGTTCTGTTGGGAGCTCTGGAAATAAGAACAAAGCCATTGCTTTCTGTTTAAAGTCTGAGCTTAGATTTACTGGGAAGTAACCCATTAAGATCACTTTTGATTTACAAGAATGTTTTCAGGGGTCTTGTTGTAATACAAGGCATAGTCAGCTAAAAGTGGTTTACTGAGAGTAACCTTATTCTTTCTTTCACCTGCCAATGATGCCTTCTTTAAGTTAGGCATAAAGCACCATTTTAATACCAATTAAGCAGTTATAAACTTACATGCATCTCTGCTTACGAAACTATTTAGTAAGCCATGATTTTAATGCCTGATACAGTAAGTACGAGTGAGATAATCAAATTTGCAGATGATAAAATATTGTTCAGAGTAGTTAAATCACAAGCAGATTGTGATAAATTGCAGGAAGACCTTGTGAGACTGGAAAATTGGGCATCCAAATGGCAGATGAAATTTAATGTGGATAAGTGCAAGGTGATGCAAATAGGGAAAAATAACCCATGCTATAGTTACACAATGTTAGGTTCCATATTAGGTGCTACAAACCAAGAAAGAGATCTAGGTGTCATAGTGGATAACACATTGAAATTGTCGGTTCAGTGTGCTGTGGCAGTCAAAAAAGCAAACAGGATGTTGGGAATTATTAGAAAGGGAATGGTGAATAAAACGGAAAATGTCATAATGCCTCTGTATCGCTCCATGGTGAGACTGCACCTTGAATACTGTGTACAATTCTGGTCGCCACATCTCAAAAAAGATATAATTGCGATGGAGAAGGTACACAGAAGGGCGACCAAAATGATAAGGGGAATGGAACAACTCCCCTATGAGGAAAGACTAAAGAGGTTAGGATTTTTCAGCTTGGAGAAAAGATGGCTGAGAGGGGATATGATAGAGGTGTTTAAAATCATTAGAGATCTAGAACGGGTAGATGTGAATCGGTTATTTACTCTTTCAGATAATTGAAAGGCTAGGGGGCACTCCATGAAGTTATCATGTGGCACATTTAAAACTAATCGGAGAAAGTTCTTTTTTACTCAACGTACAATTAAACTCTGGAATTTGTTGCTAGAGGATGTGGTTAGTGCAGTTAGTATAGCTGTGTTTAAAAAAGGATTGGATAAGTTCTTGGAGGAGAAGTTCATTACCTTCTATTAATTAAGTTGACTTAGAAAATAGCCACTGTTATTACTAGCAACGGTAACATGGAATAGATTTAGTTTTTGGGTACTTGCCAGGTTCTTATGGCCTGGATTGGCCACTGTTGGAAACAGGATGCTGGGCTTGATGGACCCTTGGTCTGACCCAGTATGGCATGTTCTTATGTTCTTATGTTAAAACCGCATATGACACAGATGGATTATCACTGGCAGGAATGTGCATGGGTTACCAGCGGCAGCTCACATCAGCCATTGTAGAGGCATAGATCTCACTGCATCCCTGAAAGGCAACATGAAGACCCCTGATAACTGATCCCCCAACCCAACAAAAGTGAAACGTTCTTAGTGGCCCATCTTCCCCACCCCGTAACACTGGTGAGAAGTCCCCAGCAGCCTGTCTACCTCAACCACAGGCACAAATGAGACAACCCCAGTAGCCTGTCACTCTCAAAACCTAAACTAGCTAGTCAAGGGTCCTTGCAATTTAATCCCTCCCTTTGCTCTCCTTCCTGCCATTAAGGTCCCACCAGTCTACCTATTCTGAAACTGTTCTGCAAATAAGCATCGACAAGAGAGAGTACAACACCCTCATGCCTTGGTGCTGGTGATATAAAAAATGACACAGTGACATATTCATATGTGAGGTCGGTTGACACTATTTTTTAAATCATGTGTGAGGGAGGGATTGGAGTTCTGCTGCCAAGGACTTCTCACTTGTGTTGGGAGAGTGGGGGGATATCATGGTTTATATTAGGCCTTGCATTAGCTGCAGAGGGCTAAGGCAATCACTTAACAACTAATGAGGTACAGTCAAGTTTTTGCATTAGCTCATGGTTTAATGCAAATTGTTTGGCTTAACATAATTTGTGGTGATGATCAATATGAATATTTTAATAAGCTCTTTTGTATGTGTTTCATATGAATCAGCTCTTTAAAATGTTCTTTGCGATAAGCCAGGAAACTTTGACTTAAAGCAATGTTCATTAAATAAGTTTAGCCTGCATTGGCATTAATGCCCTTTAAATAGGCCCTTTAATGACTGTGGTTTCTAGTATAATGATTAACAGTCTAATGGTTTAGTTGGCAAATTCAGGTATCATTGATTGATCCTAAGTCAAATCAACTTTGATCTGGTTCCTAATCCTTTTTGATTTTCTGGTCACAGTTCAACTGATCTAATATATCTAATTAAAGCACTTAGAAAATCTAGTGCCGCAGACTTGACTCAAAGCTGACTCATTGATATCAATGTTATCATTCATCTGGGGACCGATGACCTTGCTAGAAACTGTGTCCACAATGTACAGAAAGATTTACAAAATCTAGGGAAGAAGAGTAGACACATGACAAGGGAAAGGAAAGGTTATACCATATAGATAATTTCAATGCCTGGCTCAAAACCTGCGTTTTTGGATATATTGGAGGCTGGGGCTGTGTATGGGGCAATAAACGATTATATGGTAAGGATGGCCTTGACAAGATTGCACATATCCTGTAACAACATTACCATTTGGTATTGTAAATAATCTTTAAGTTATTTATTTTATCCCCTTACAGTTCTCTTACTCCCCTCTGTTCCTATTTTTCTCTCTCCCAGTTATTATACCCCTGGTTTTTTGTAACTGCATTCCCCTTGCACTAGTTTAGTTCTACTGTTCATTGCACCCCTTGTTTTCTATGTAACCGGACATGATGTGACCTGTTCATGAATGGCGGTAAAAAAAAAAATCTAAATAAATAAATAAAAAATAAAAATATCAGAAGGGGAAGTAAACATTTATTTACACTTTGGAACTTATTATATTTAAAATTCAAAAAAAGTAAGGACCAATGATTAAATAAGACCCTGTAAGTCTGTTGAAGGAACATCATTACGTTCTAAAGACCAAAAGGGTGGTATGATGGTCCCTGATGTAAATCAATATCTTTTTCATTATTAATATTTGTTCTTTTGCAATACAATTTGAATTATACTTTGATTGCTTCGTTTTGCTATATATTGTGCTTTTTTGTGTGTGATTACTTTATTTGTGTTATGAACCCTCCTGTAGCGGGGCTACGGGAGGCTCCTTACCTCTTCCTGGAGGCCACTCCAAGCCAGGGTCTCGCCTGCTAACTGTCCAGGATTTGCTCCTGGGCCTGGGAGACCTCGATGTCTTTGGGGCCTGCCTGAGGCTGCTTGTGCTTGCATGGACTTCCTGGTTTGAGCCACGCCCTTCCCTAGGGGCCAGCCCGCAGCACTTCTCCGTAGTTATAGGGCCAGCTAAGTGTGGGCCTGCCAAACTCCTCCCAGGGAGTCGCCGGTCTGCAGCCCTATAAAAGGACTTCAACTTCATTCTGTCTTTGCCTTGCATCGGAGTTGCTTCACTCTGGAGGCTCCTGCCTGCCAGAGCTCCTTCAGGTCTTCCTTGTCTTCTCCATGGAGTTCTCGTTGTTTTGTCTCGTCATGCCAAGTAATGTTTGTGCCTGAGGTCCCCGTCCAGGTGTCCTGGTGTCTCATCTTGATCTTCTGTTCCTGTTGTTCCTGGTTCCTCGATGTCCTGATCCCATGTCTTCGTCTTCAACGCTCTTGAGCCTTCTGGTACCTGTTAGGCCGGGGGTCCCTCGGATGATGTGTGCCCGAGCGTGGACTAGCCTACAGGTGGACAAGTGTCCTGTGCTCCTGAGCCGTCATGTCCTGCCAGCCGTTGGTGGAGCTTCGGACGACACCAGCTCCATCGGAGTTCTGCTTCGACTGGATCCTTCCCTGAGCTTGTCCGGTTCCCAGCGTGGTCCGCGACCAGCCTCCTCAGGCTGTGTAGGGCGCGCAGTGAGACAGGGTGGTCCGCGACTCAGTCCCGTGGGTGGGCTGAGTAGGGCGCCCTGAGAGACAGTGCAAATGTCCTTCCGCCCAGCTTCTCGTCTCGTTTGGACTTCCTCGTCTCGTCATGGATGCCGTTGCATCACTCTTGGTATCATGTCTTCATCCGTGATGCCGTTGCATCGATCCTGCTGTCATGTCTTCGTCCGCGATGCCGTTGCATCGATCCTGCTGTCATGTCTACGTGTCAAGGCCTCCGTCTGCCCTCAACCTCAGGCCAGGCCTACTGCTCCAATGCCGATCAAGCGACAGGTCCGAAAAGGCTCAGAACAGTAGGAAGACCATTCCCCTACCAACATCATGTTGTTGGTGCTGGGAGCTTGCAGGCCTGGCAGAGGGTAAGACCGTGTTCAGCCATGCGGCTGCATGCCGTCAACCCTCGGCCCGGCCCTGAAGGTCTGGGCCCAGGCTGAGGTCCAAGGGCACACTAAAACACCCCGAACTCAACAATTTGCCTATGGCAGGAAAAAAGATACTAATTGAAAAATTCAGATCCTATATTATCAGGCATTTAAACTAGAGAGCGGGGGTTGCAGGAGGTGGCCAGTGAATTTGGCATGTCAATCTCTAGCAAAACAGGAAGATTTAAAAAAGCTTGAAGAGCATTCAAAAAAGCTTGAAGAGCATTCAAAGATTTGGCAGCTGAGATTCAGTGCCAAATGCATTGATGTGCATGGACCAAAAGAAGGATCTTGGGAGTAATAGTGTCTGGTGATCTGAAGATGGCAAAGCAATGTGACAAGTTGATAGATAAAGCCAGAAGAATATTGGGCTGCATAGAAAGAGGAATAACCAGTAAGAAAAAGGAGGTGATAATGCCCTTGTTTAGGTCCATGGTGAAGCCTCAACTGGAGTACTGTGTTCAGTTTTGGAGCCCGTATCTCAAAACGAATAGAGACATGATGGAGGCAGTCCAGAGAAGGGCGACCAAAATGATGTGGGGTCTGTATCGGAAAAATTATGAGGAGAGGCTGAAGGATCTGAATATGTATACCCTGGAAGAGAGGAGTGCAGGGAAGTTATGGTACAGACCTTCAGATTCCTAAAAGGCTTTAATGATGCATGAACTTAGAACCTTTTCTGTTGGAAAGAAAGCAATAGAACTAGTGGTCATGAAATGAAACTCCAGGGGGGACAACTCAGAATCAATTTCAGGATATCATTCTGGAGGAAGTGGTGAAAATGAAAACAGTCAAAGAATTCAAAAGGACATGGGATAACTTGTTGGTGCAGTGGTTGTTACCCTTAGTAGAAGGCATGGAGATTACTAATATTAACCAATATGCCTTGATGCTTTTAATGCAACTGCAACATTGCTTCCCATTTAGATGGCAGGGGGGGGAAAGGGAAATGGATTCAGACAACAACTGAAAGGGCTCTGACTTCTACATTCTGGGGTACTGATATGGAGACATAAGGGGAAAAGCACAAGCCTGCTTCTATGGCTAATTCCATAAGCTAAGCATATCAAACAGCACTGTTTGAATTTTCAAGAAAAAATCATCATCCAGTAAAAAATGTTGCTAGCTGCAATTTTTATGGGTTATCATAAGGCTTGGGGATAACTGCACAGAGTAGCAGTTACTACCCTTAAGAGAAACATAAGAGTAACCTGTATAGAGTGGTAGTTACTATCTTAAGAAGCTTGCTGGGTAGACTGGATGGACCATTTAGTCCTTTTCTGCCATCATTACTATGATACTATATATTATCACATCACCATTATTATCACACATCATCAAAGTTGCCACATTTTAGGGAAATTTAAAAATATGGATTATTTTTCATAAATGGAATTTAATGCTGTTGTACGGGGTAGGCAACACCAGTCCTCGAGTGCCACAAGTCTGTTGGGATTTCAAGATATAAGAACATAAGAACATAAGAAATTGCCATGCTGGGTCAGACCAAGGGTCCATCAAGCCCAGCATTCTGTTTCCAACAGAGGCCAAAACCAGGCCACAAGATCCTGGCAATTACCCAAACACTAAGAAGATCCCATGCTACTGATGCAATTAATAGCAGTGGCTATTCCCTAAGTAAAATTGATTAATAGCCATTAATGGACTTCTCCTCCAAGAACTTATCCAAACCTTTTTTGAACCCAGCTACACTAACTGCACTAACCACATCCTCTGGCAACAAATTCCAGAGCTTTATTGTGCGTTGAGTGAAAAATAATTTTCTCCGATTAGTCTTAAATGTGCTACTTGCTAACTTCATGGCATGCCCCCTAGTCCTTCTATTATTCGAAAGTGAAAATAATCGAGTCACATCTACTCGTTCAAGACCTCTCATGATCTTAAAGACCTCTATCATATCCCCCTCAGCCATCTCTTTTCCAAGCTGAACAGCCCTAACCTCTTCAGCCTTTCCTCATAGGGAAGCTGTTCCATCCCCTTTATCATTTTGGTTGCCCTTCTCTGTACCTTCTCCATCGCAACTATATCTTTTTTGAGATGCGGCGACCAGAATTGTACACAGTATTCAAGGTGTGGTCTCACCATGGAGTGATATAGAGGCATTATAACATTTTCCGTTCTATTAACCATTCCCTTCCTAATAATTCCTAACATTCTATTTGCTTTTTTGACTGCTGCAGCACACTGAGCTGACGATTTTAAAGTATTATCCACTATGATGCCTAGATCTTTTTCCTGGGTGGTAGCTCCTAATATGGAACCTAACATTGTGTAACTACAGCAAGGGTTATTTTTCCCTATATGCATCACCTTGCACTTGTCCACATTAAATTTCATCTGCCATTGGATGCCCAATCTTCAAGTCTTGCAAGGTCCTCCTGCAATGTATCACAGTCTGTTTGTGATTTAACTACTCTGAATAATTTTGTATCAACTGCAAATTTGATAACCTCACTCGTCGTATTCCTTTCCAGATCATTTATATATATATTTAAAAGCACGGTCCAAGTACAGATCCCTGAGGCACTCCACTGTTTACCCTTTTCCACTGAGAAAATTGACCATTTAATCCTACTCTCTGTTTCCTGTCTTTTAACCAGCTTGTAATCCACGAAAGGACATCGCCTCCTATCCCATGACGTTTTAGTTTTCGTAGAAGCCTCTCATGAGGGACTTTGTCAAATGCCTTCTGATAATCCAAATACACTACATCTACCGGTTCACCTTTATCCACATGTTTATTAACCCCTTCAAAAAAATGAAGCAGATTTGTTAGACAAGACTTCCCTTGGGTAAATCCATGTTGACTATGTTCCATTAAGTCATGTCTTTCTATATGCTTTACGATTTTGATCTTGAGAATAGTTTCCACTATTTTTCCCGGCACTGAAGTCAGGAGCCTTTTTTAAATATTGAGGTTATATTGGCCACCCTCCAGTCTTCAGGTACAATGAATGATTTTAATGATAGGTTACAAATTTTAACTAATAGATCAGAAATTTCATTTTTTAGTCCCTTCAGAACCCTAGAATGCATACCATCCGGTCCAGGTGATTTGCTACTCTTTAGTTTGTCAATCTGGCCTACTACATCTTCCAGGTTCACAGTGATTTTGTTCAGTTCGTCTGACTCATCACCCCTGAAAACCATCTCCGGAACTGGTATCTCCAGTAAACATGGAGGCAAAGAATTCATTTAGTCTTTCTGCAATGGCCTTATCTTCCCTAAGAGCCCCTTTAACTCCTCGGTCATCTAATTGTCCAACCGACTCCCTCATAGGTTTCTTGCTTCAGATATATTTAAAAAATGTTTTTATTATGAGTTTTTGCCTCTATGACCAACTTCATTTCAAATTCGCTCTTCGCCTCTCTTATCAATGTTTTACACTTAACTTGACAATACTTATGTTTTATCCTATTTTCTACAGATGGATCCTTCTTCCAATTTTTGAAGGATGATTTTTTTTGGCTAAGATAGCCTCTTTCACCTCACCTTTTAACCATGTCTGTAATCGTTTTGCCTTCCTCCCACATTTCATAATGTATGGAATACATATGGACTGCGCCTCTAAGATTGTATTTTTAAACAATGTCCATGCCTGTTGAACACTTTTAACCTTTTCAGCTGCACCTTTCAGTTTTTTCTAACTATTTTCCTCATTTCATCAATGTTTCCATTTTGAAAGCTTAGGGCCGGATTTTAAAAGCGTAACCCTTAAAAAAAATTCCTGCGCGCGCCGAGCCTATTTTGCAGAGGCTCGGCAGCGCACGCAAGCCCCAGGATGCTCCTAAGTCCCGGGGCTTTGCTAGGGGAGCGTGTCGGGGGGGTCAGGAGGCCCCCCCAAGCTGGCCAAAAGTTCCGGTTGGGTCCAACGTGGGTCCCGGAGCGGAGGAGCACGTAACGCCGGAGCGGAGGAGCACATGACGCCGACGTCACGCCGGCATGACGTCGGCGTCACGTGCTTCTCCGCTCCGGGACCCCCAATCAGGAGGCCCCCCCCAAGCTGGCCAAAAATTCCGGTTGGGTCCAACGGGGGTCCCGGAGCGACCTCCTGCCACATGACCTAACTGTCACGTGGTAGGAGCACAAGATGGCGCTGGTGACCATGTGACAGGGGCTTACCAATGGCATCGGCAGCCCCTGTGACACAGGCTATCGGCGCCATGAGGAAATCGCAAACGAGTGCAGGGATGGCTTCCTGACTCCCCGCTGGACCACCAGGGAGTTTTGGTAAGTCTTGGGGGGGGGGATTAAGGAGGGTGGGGGAGTTTAAATTTTTATTTAGAGAACCGGGAAACGTATGGACAGATCGACAACTTATGGAATTCTCCATACTTCCATATTCAACGGAATCGACCCTCAACGACAACGTATCACAAACGCAACGAAAACTTTTTGTCTGCACATCCCTAGGTGGTAGTGGTCCGAGGATCGGGGTACACCTTGTGGAATCCACAATGCAGTCTGTATAGTAGAAGTCAGTAGAGGTACTCACAGTAGGTAGTTCCTGGAGAGAGATAGAGGCCTGAGAAGCAGGTCCAATAGCAGTCAAGCAGGAAGGCCCTCCGAGGAGCGGATAGCCAGGAACGCAAGGGAGCCCCTGAGGAGTGGGTACTCAGAACGTCCATATGCCAAGACCAAGTCAGGAACAGGAAGTCCTTGAAAGTGGAGAATACAGCAAGACGGAACTCCTTGCTAACTCCAGGAAAGCATGGGCAGGTCAGATTAAATACTCTGGAGGGTTGACGTCATCGGGAGGGAACGCCCCCGAGGTTCCCACCATGACGTGTTGAAATGAGGCCCTGGTGCGCGCGCGTCTAGGTAACTCCAGGTCCAAGATGGCAGTTGGCAGTGTCCACGCTGTCCTGGGAATGCCGGAGAGGTCAGCGTGGACTGGAAGAGACTGCCATTCTTCCCAGACTTGATGGCGTGGGGAAAAAAGAGGTGAGCATGAGTGGTCGCAGCCGTCTGTGACCAACAGGCGTAACACCCACAGGTTGTAACATCTCATACCATGGGCCAAGCATCCACCAACCCACAAACCATAACAATTTGTTTCTTTTTACCCATTTGTTTTAAACTAATACACATCCCTATTATTAACAGCTTGAAAAATCTATTAGATTGGTGTGGTAATACTTCTCGTCTCTAAAACCATGTTGCTCTTTTCCCATTAAGCCACATCCATCTTTATGACCATTAATGTTTTTCAGAATATGTTCTACTATTTTGCCTAGTACTCATATAAAGCTCACTGTTTTAAAGTTTTCCAGATCACCCCTAGAGATCATTTTAAAAATTGATGCTACATTGCCGAACAGGCACAAAAACTAATTTTAATGATGTTTAGTTTAGTTTATTCATTTAATTGATTGCTTTTCCTTACACTGGTCAAGTAAAGAGATGCACAAAATGGTAAATGTAAACAATAGCTGAAGTTAAAATAATGATCAAAGCAAAATCAAATAAAAAAATGACATGCAACAAACATAAATATATATAAACAAGAAATTTACAGACTTCAGCAGAAGCTTTACAAAAGATCAAAATTAGACTACAGAATTATTTTGCATTATTTGACATTAATTTCACAGATATAGTATATTTACAAGAAAAGATGGCTTTTTAGTGCATTCCTAAATTTTTGATAGAATAAATAACTAGCAATCAGTCTGCAATTTCTTATTTCAATTTTTTTAGACATCGAGGGTGAATACTATTTGATCCTGCTATTTTTTAAATATTTAGTTTCATAATTATTTGATACAGTTTCTCTGAATTATCACCATCAAACGTCTTTTTGGGCATAGGTATCTTTTTTGGTGTGGGTGCCTTAGTAATTTCGTTTTGTTGCTATGGCTTTGCCTTCCCTGTGCACTCCTTTTACCTCATGATCATCTAGTTGTCCCACTGACTGCCTCACAGACGTCTTGCTTTTGATATATTGGAAAGCTTTTATTATTAGATTTTGCCTCTATGGCATGTTTCTTCTAAAATTCTCTTGAGGCTTGTCTTATTAATGTTTTACATTTAACTTGCCATTGGTTGTATTTCCTAATCTCATCTGGATCTGCCATCCATTTTTTTTAAAGATGTCTTTTTTGTCTTAAATTGCCTCTTATCTTCCCATTTAGCATTTTATGTGAATAATATGAGTTGTTTTATTTCTACATTGCCTAGAAATTTTTGATAGGCGAGTTATACAATTTACAAATAAATATATAACTAGTCTTACCTCAGTTTTGTTAATGCAGGAAACACATTTTATTTGGGTTTTCAAGATGATATTTTTAAATAATCTCTACATCTCAGGCAAATTTCTAACATTTGCAATCACTCTTTTTAGTTTTTTCTAATTTTCTTATTTTATCACACTTTCCTTTTTTAAAATTAGTTCTACTGCAGTAGTTTTACTTAATATCCTTGCTCCACTGATTATGACAAATCTGATTGCTTTAAAATTACTATTGTGTAGTGATTCTACCAATTTTACCCTTTGCATTAGGCCCTGCATTCCACATGGAATTAAATCTAAAGTTATAAGTTTCAGGACCAGATGCTCCATGAAGCAGTCATTAAGAAAACATAAGAACATAAGAAAATGCCATTCTGGGTCAGACCAAGGGTCCATCAAGCCCAGCATCCTGTTTCCAACAGTGGCCAATCCAGGCCATAAGAACCTGGCAAGTACCCAAAAACTAAGTCTATTCCATGTTACCATTGCTAATGGCAGTTGCTATTCTCTAAGGGGCGGATTTTAAAAGGAGCGCGAATAGCCTACTTTTGTTTGCGCTCCAGGCGCAAACAAAAGTACGCTGGATTTTAGTAGATAAGCGCGGAGCCGCGCGTATCCACTAAAATCCGGGATCGGCGCACGCAAGGCTATGGATTTTGTATAGCCGGCGCGCGCCGAGCCGCGCAGCCTACCCCCGTTCCCTCCAAGGCCGCTCCGAAATCGGAGCGGCCTCGGAGGGAACTTTCCTTTGCCCTCCCCTCATCTTCCCCTCCCTTCCCCTACCTAACCCACCCGCCCGGCCCTGTCTAAACCCCCCCTTTACCTTTGTCGGGGGATTTACGCCTCCCTCCGGGAGGCGTAAATCCCCGCGCGCCAGCGGGCCTCCTGCGCGCCGGGCCGCGACCTGGGGGCGGGTACGGAGGGCGCGGCCACGCCCCCGGGCCGCCCCGGGCCGTAGCCACGCCCCCAAAACACTGCCGACACGCCCCCGAAACGCTGCGACGACCGGGCCCGCCCCCGACACGCCCCCCTCAGAGAACCCCGGGACTTACGCGAGTCACGGGGCTCTGCGCGTGCCGGGAGGCCTATGTAAAATAGGCTTCCCGGCGCGCAGGGCCCTGCTCGCGTAAATCCGCCCGGTTTTGGGCGGATTTACGCGAGCAGGGCTCTGAAAATCCGCCCCTAAGTGAACTTAATAGCAGGTAATGGACTTCTCCTCCAAGAACTTATCCAATCCTTTTTTAAACACAGCTATACTAACTGCACTAACCACATCCTCTGGCAACAAATTCCAGAGTTTAATTGTGCGTTGAGTAAAAAAGAACTTTCTCCGATTAGTTTTAAATGTACCCCATGCTAACTTCATAGAGTGCCCCCTAGTCTTTCTACTATCCGAAAGAGTAAATATCCGATTCACATCTACCCGTTCTAGACTTCTCATGATTTTAAACATCTCTATCATATCCCCCTCAGTCGTCTCTTCTCCAAGCTGAAAAGTCCTAACCTCTTTAGTCTTTCCTCATAGGGGAGTTGTTTCATTCCCCTTATCATTTTGGTAGCCCTTCTCTGTACCTTCTCCATCTCAATTATATCTTTTTTGAGATGCGGCGACCAGAATTGTACACAGTATTCAAGGTGCGGTCTCACCATGGAGCGATACAGAGGCATTATGACATTTTCCGTTTTATTCACCATTCCCTTTCTAATAATTCCAAACATTCTGTTTGCTTTTTTGACTGCCGCAGCACACTGAACCGACGATTTCAATGTGTTATCCACTAGATCTCTTTCTTGGGTTGTAGCACCTAATATGGAACCCAACATTGTGTAATTATAGCATGGGTTATTTTTCCCTATATGCATCATTTGCACTTATCCACATTACATTTCATCTGCCATTTGGATGCCCAATTTTCCAGTCTCATAAGGTCTTCCTGCAATTTATCACAATCTGCTTGGGATTTAACTACTCTGAACAATTTTGTGTCATCTGCAAATTTGATTATCTCACTCGTCGTTTTTCTTTCCAGATCATTTATAAATATATTGAAAAGTAAGGTTCCCAATACAGATCCCTGAGGCACTCCACTGTCCACTCCCTTCCACTGAGAAAATTGTCCATTTAATCCTACTCTCTGTTTCCTGTCTTTTAGCCAGTTTGCAATCCACGAAAGGACATCGCCACCTAACCCATGACTTTTTACTTTTCCTAGAAGCCTCTCATGAGGAACTTTGTCAAACGCCTTCTGAAAATCCAAGTATACTACATCTACCGGTTCACCTTTATCCACATGTTTATTAACTCCTTCAAAAAAGTGAAGCAGATTTGTGAGGCAAGACTTGCCCTGGGAAAAGTCATGCTGACTTTGTTCCATTAAACCATGTCTTTCTATATGTTCTGTGATTTTGATGTTTAGAACACTTTCCACTATTTTTCCTGGCACTGAAGTCAGGGTAACCGGTCTGTAGTTTCCCGGATCGCCCCTGGAGCCCTTTTTAAATATTGGGGTTACATTTGCTATCCTCCAGTCTTCAGGTACAATGGATGATTTTAATGATATGTTACAAATTTTTACTAATAGGTCTGAAATTTCATTCTTTAGTTCCTTCAGAACTCTGGGGTGCATACCATCCGGTCCAGGTGATTTACTACTCTTCAGTTTGTCAATCAGGCCTACCACATCTTCTAGGTTCACCGTGATTTGATTCAGTCCATCTGAATCATTACCCATGAAAACCTTCTCCATTATGGGTACCTCCCCAACATCCTCTTCAGTAAACACCGAAGCAAAGAAATAATTTAATCTTTCCGCGATGGCCTTATCTTCTCTAAGTGCCCCTTTAACCCCTCGATCATCTAACGGTCCAACTGACTCCCTCACAGGCTTTCTGCTTCGGATATATTTTAAAAAGTTTTTACTGTGAGTTTTTGCCTCTACAGCCAACTTCTTTTCAAATTCTCTCTCAGCCTGTCTTATCAATGTCTTATATTTAACTTGCCAACATTTATGCTTTATCCTATTTTCTTCTGTTGGATCCTTCTTCCAATTTTTGAATGAAGATCTTTTGGCTAAAATAGCTTCTTTCACCTCCCCTTTTAACCATGCCGGTAATCGTTTTGCCTTCTTTCCACCTTTCTTAATGCGTGGAATACATCTGGACTGTGCTTCTAGAATGGTATTTTTTAACAATGACCATGCCTCTTGGACATTTTTTACTTTAGTAGCTGCTCCTTTCAGTTTTTTTCTGACAATTTTTCTCATTTTATCAAAGTTTCCCTTTTGAAAGTTTAGCACAAGAGCCTTGGATTTGCACACTGTTCCTCTTCCAGTCATTAAATCAAATTTGATCATATTATGATCACTATTGCCAAGCAGCCCCACCACCGTTACCTTTCTCACCAAGTCCTGTGCTCCACCGAGAATTAGATCTAAAATTGCTCCCTCTCTCGTCGGTTCCTGAACCAATTGCTCCATAAAGCTATCATTTATTCCATCCAGGAACGTTATCTCTCTAGCGTGACCCGATGATACATTTACCCAGTCAATATTGAGGTAATTGAAGTCTCCCATTATTACTGCACTACCAATTTGGTTAGCTTCCCTAATTTCTCTTAGCATTTCACTGTCCATCTCACCATCTTGACCAGGTGGACGGTAGTATACCCCTATCACTATAGTCTTCCCCAACACACAAGGGATTTCTACCCATAAAGATTCAATTTTGTATTTAGTCTCAATCAGGATGTTTATCCTGTTGCACTCTATGCCATCCTGGACATAAAGCGCCACACCTCCTCCCGAGTGCTCCTCTAATATGTGCTAATGACACATTTACCCAATCAGTGTTGGGATATCAGAAATCTCCCATCACCACTGGGGTAATTTTCAAATAGCCTATGCAGTTGTATACTAGGCAAGTGCTTTCAGAACTGGTAATATACATGTTAATTTTCAAAGAGGTAGTACCCTGATAAGTTGAAAAGGTAATTCGTTCTCATAGACCAGGGGTCCCCAACCACCGGTCCGCGGACCAGGACCGGGCCGTGGGGGGTTTTTTGCCTGTCCGCTGCGCCGCTCTCCCTGACTGCTGTTCATTGGCTGCCGCTGCTGCGGGGAGGTGGGGCGTGGCTGGAGACCTGCCTCCTCCAACCCCAAAAGGGAGGAGGCACGACCTGAAAAGCCGTGCTGTGTGCCGGATACACACAGCAAGAAGATCAGCAGGGCCATGGTGGAGTTCACGTCACCACGGCCCGAAGAAAACAGTCGCGTCTAAACGTGCAGGTGCTCCTCCTCCTTCCTGCTCCTACCATGTGACAGGGTCCGGCCAATGGCACGGATACCCTGTCACATGGTAAGGGCAAAGGGGCATCGGCGCCCTTTTTTTTTTTAGAGCAGCTGATGCCTGGGAACGGGAAATCTCTCCCCGAGGCTCCCCTGGACCACCAGGTAATTTTAAAAGGTTTTTTTTGGGGGGGGGGGGGTCGGGAGGGTGGGGTCGATTTAAAGGCTCGGGTGGGATTTTTTTTTTAGCGGCGCAGGCCTCCCTAAAAAAAAAGGGTCGGGAGGGTGGGGGAGGTTAAGGGGGGTCGATTTAAAGGGTCGGGTGGGGTTTTTTTTTTATCGGGCCATCGGCGCCATTTTAATTAGTGGCAGCCAAAATGGCGCTGATGGCCCGAGAGCGGGAGATCGCGCTGGGACCCCCCCCCCTCCCCCCACTGGACCACCAGGTAATTTAACATTTTGGGGGGGTTCGGGAGGGTGGGGGAGGGTAAGGAATTGGTTTTAAAGGGTCGGGGTGGGTTTAGGGGTTGTTTTGGTGTGCCGGTTTTCCCATCCTCCCCCAAATAATTCCCGTGCCCTATTTAACGATACAATACAAATGCCCCTGACGATAAATCGGGGGCATTTGTATTGTATCGTGCACTCTAACGATTTAGGACGATTTAAAAATTATCTGACGATTCACATCCCTAGTTTTAATTATTGTGTGTTATTTGATATATGTACTGTTTTGAAATATTTTATTGGTGTTTGGGAAATTGTAAAAAATGTATATGATTTTAATTAATAGAAATTCTATTTATCAATAGTTTGGGGGAATTTCAGTGGCTGCACAGAGTTAGAGAACTGGAGGTGCAGGATTTATAAATGTCATAATTTAATAAGTATGCACTAAAATCCAACCCCATCCATAACCCTGCCCCTGCCCCACCCCCACCCCGCCCTGCCGGGCCATGGAAAAATGGTCTTGCTTGAAGCCGTTCCCTGGTGCAAAAAAGGTTGGGGACCACTGTCATAGACTATGCTATCTTTGATTTTTATGCTGAGATTGCCAACAAAGATGCCAAATTATGATAATGGTTTTTTTTTAGTGATAAGCGCACTGACTGCTGGGACTTAGACAGAAACCACAAAATCATTTCATTTGAATCATTAAACCTTTTTCAGATTAAAATGACTTTGGGTCATTGTTTACCTGAGTTAGATTTAAACCAGTGACCTAGGAGTGAAGAGCTCTGTAACCTAGTGCTAATACACTTGAAACATTCAGTCCCTGCTTGACTTAGGAAATTTTTCAAAAGATTTTAAAAATAGTTAAGGAATAACATTTGATTTTTTTTTCTCAGATATAAGTTTAAAAAATTCTTTAAAAAAAGGAAGATTTTTTGTTAATTAAAAGTAAAACCTAAATACAAAATGGAGAAAGGAGTAATATTATAGATTAGGAATTTTTTTTTGTTTGCCTTTAAAACAAAATACAGAACACTATGAAGCCAATCAAAGTCCAACATTTTGTCAAGCTTTGGCTTTGGATCCAGTGACTCAGTCTTTTACTCCATCATCTTTCACTTCCTCTCCTGTACAGCTCAGTTTAATAAGTTTGAGCTGAGTTCCCATACTGTTCTCCGGATGCCAGCTGACACAAAGAAAATAACAAGGGATTTAATAACCCCATTAAGGACCAGAAGTAGTTTACCAAAGGTTAGTGACTTGCCACAGTAAAAAAATGAATGGGAAAATGAAGTATATTGTAGTAGCTGAAGAAAATAGAGAAGTATGCCATAGAAAGAAATGAAGAAATGAAAAAGGAATGCCCAGTGGGCTGAAGGAAGTTGAGGCCTATGTTTTGGGGACTGAATGGAAAAGTGAAGTATGCTATGGTGAGAAGCAAAGGGTAAAGAGAAGTATAATAAAGACGTTGAAGGACAAAGAGAGGTATTTCCATGAGAAAAAATAACAGAGAGAAAGAAGGACAGCACCGGATATGAAGAAAATAGAGTAATATGCCAAAAAGAGACTTCAATAAGGCAATTTTCAACACTATTTCTGTGCATGAAACAGTGTTTTACATGTGGAAATAGGGTCTTTGAAAATTGCCTACCCTATCTGCATATAAAAGTATGTGCATTGTGCCAATAGCTGTGTTCTTTTATGTGCAGAGAGTGGAGCTATTCTTTGGGGGTGGAGTCTGGAAGAAGTTATCACTTAGGCACATTCACATATAGGGGCGGATTTTAAAAGGGTTACGTGCGTAACTCCTCAGGACATTCGCGTGTAACTCCTCAGGATGTACACGTGTAACTGCTCCTGCGTGCGCCGAGCCTATTTTGCATAGGCCCGGCGACGCGTGCAAAGCCCCGGCATGCACGTATGTCCAGGGCTTTGTGAAATGGGTGGGGTGGGGGCGCGACTGAGGCCTACAGCACAGTAGCCGTGCTGGGGGATCGTGCGCCGGCAGCCAGCTGGTGCGCGCAAGTTACGCCTGCCAGAGGCAGGCACAACTTACAAAATAAAGGTAGGGGGGGATTTAGGTAGAGCTGGGGGGGGGGAGCGAAGGAAAGTTCCCTGCGAGGCCGCTTCGATTTCGGAGCAGCCTTGGAGGGAACGGGGAAAGCCTTCGGGGCTCCCCTAGTGCTCGGCGCGCGCAAGGTGCACTAGTGTGCACCCCCTTGCCTCGTCAACCTCAGATCTTATAACATGCGCGTGCCTGCGCACGCATGTTATAAAATTGGGCGTACATTTGTGCGCGCAGGTTTAAAAATGCGGCCCATAGTGCATGCATAATTTTGCTGGAAAAAGTACCTGCACAAATAGCAGCTGCAGATCTGTGTGTGCACTATTTATGACTCAATTTTCAAAGGGAAAATTATCCCTTTCAAAATTTGAAGAAAATCAGCAGGTAAAAAATACCTGCAGACTTTCCATTTCTGCGAAGTTGTCTTCAAAGATATGAGAGAATTACGCTGCTGGGTTTCGGGAAGACAAGAGTAATATGCTAGAGATGGAGAAGAGCATGTTGAGGGCAGAAGGGTAATTAGGGAAAGGGAACTATATATCGTGTAGCCCCGGAGGGCTACATTCCAACTCCAGCTCCAACTTGCCTCTGCTCACAAAGACTGCCTTCTCACTCCGGTCCATCACCACCACAAGCACAGCACCATTACAACACAAGCGCCACACGCTAAAATGTTCCCCACCTTCCCAATACCTATTTTACAACACAGCCTGTCAGCAATAGGAAAACCTAACAGATCATTCATACTACAACCCAAACGACAGGCGCTACACCAAAACCTTAAATCATTCGCCCCAATTTTGATAACACCCATCACCCAACTCTTAGGCCTCACTGTATTCTCACTTTCATTATTCAATGCACAATCTCTGTCCAAGAAATCAATAATCCTCAACGACTATCTCCTTGATACCAAACCAGATATATGTGCCATAACGGAAACATGGCTCAAACCCACGGACACAGCAATTACAAACCAACTTCCCACATCAAACTACGACATCTTCTCCATCCCCCGACTGAAAAAAAGAGGAGGAGGACTCCTATTTGCATCAAAAAAAGACCTCGGGTTCATCCAGCACCCATACATCTCAGACTCTAAATTAGAAATGGGTCTCTTCACCTCGGAACAACTACAAATCCTACTCGTCTACGCCCCTCCGGGCCTCCTTGAGACAGACCCCTCCCCCTTAGTAGAGGAAATCACAACCCTCATCAAACTGGACACTCCAGCAATTATCCTAGGAGATTTTAATCTGCATGTGGACAACCCTACCCTATCATCCAGCTGTGAATCCTTTCTCTCAGCCCTCTCAGCCCTGGGGTTCAAACAAATAGTTAGCAAACCCACACACAAAGCAGGCCACACGCTGGATCTTATCTTTATTAACCCAGGCATCAAACATTCTTCACGCCTCAAAAGCAAGAAGGTCCCTTGGTCTGATCACTCACTTATCTCAACCTCATTCTCATTGAAAAAACCCTCCACCTCCATAGGGCCCTCACTATCTTTCCCATACAGAAGATCCTGCTCTACAGAAGACCTCAGCTCCCACCTAGCCTCTCAACTTCCATCCATTGATCTCTCAAACCCGAACACAGCTCTCCGCTCTTGGAAAGCCATCACAGACTCCATAGCCAACAAGCTTTGTCCGCTTACAACCAAAAAATCACTCCCAAACGCCTCCAAAAGACAACCATGGTTCACGGAAGAACTAAGAAAGCTAAAACAAAATCTAAGACAGAAAGAGAGCGACTGGCGCAAATCCCCAAGCACCAATACACGATCCATCTACAAAGCCACCCTCCATCAATACAAGTCAACTACCTCTAAATCCAAAAGGGACTACTATGCATCCAAGATTCACCACTTAATCTTCGACGCAAAAGCCCTCTTCGCCTATGTCTCCAATCTCACCCAAATCAACCCACAGGAGATTCCCAACAACCTAGCACAATCCAAAGCTGAAGAACTTGCTCTTCATTTTCACAACAAAGTCAACAGCCTTCTAACTCATCTGCCTTCTAATCCCACCGACCCTGCTCTTTACCAGTCTCTTCAACAGTCATCCCTCAACAACAATGGTCTGGAAACACTTGAACCCATCTCTATCTTAGAGATACAAACTCTTATAAGAAGAATGAAACCTTCCTCCCATCCTTTAGATACTATCCCCACCAAACTGCTCCTGGCCATCCCTGACTCCATCGCTAAAACATTGTCGGACATCATAAACTGCTCACTCTCCCAAGGACTTTATCCTGACGACCTCAAATTGGCCTCTATCAAACCTCTACTTAAGAAACCCAATTTGGATCCTAAAGACCCCAACAACTTCCGTCCTATCGCCAATCTCCCATTCATAGCCAAGATTCTAGAAAAAAGTTGTCAATACTCAACTCTCCGAATACATTGAAGAAAACAAAATCCTATTCCAATCACAATACGGATTTCGCAAATCACTGAACACAGAATCCCTCCTCATCTCCATGTCGGACTTCATATTAATGGGCCTTGACAAAGGTCAATCCTTCCTCTTAATTCTACTGGACCTATCAGCCGCCTTTGATACGGTCAATCATTCCATTCTCACTTCCATTCTGGCTTCTATAGGTATCTCAGGCACCGCACTCTCATGGTTTAAATCTTTTCTATCCAACAGAGGCTTCAAGGTTAAGATACAGAACAAAGAATCTTCAAGAATGGACGCATCCATAGGAGTCCCTCAGGGCTCCTCACTGTCACCTACACTCTTTAACATTTATCTTTTACCAATCTGCCAACTCCTCTCCAACCTTAACCTCAAACATTTCCTCTACGCCGACGACATCCAGATCGTGATACCCATTAAAGAATCTTACACAAAAACACTGGTTCACTGGGAAAATTGTCTCTTCGAAATTAAACATCTCCTGTCTAACCTAAACCTAGTTTTAAACTCCTCTAAAACAGAACTGCTACTCATCTCCCCAGATAACTTTTCCATCTCTAATCCTCCAACTATCCCAACTACTACACAGGTGAGAGATCTAGGAGTATTAATTGATAACCGGATGAACCTCAAAGCTTCCATCAACAGAACCACCAAGGACTGTTTCCACAAACTCCAAGTTCTAAAAAGAATTAGACCACTCTTCCACACTCAGGATTTCAGAACCATTCTACAAGCTATCATTTTTTCTAAGATCGATTACTGTAACTCTATCCTTCTGGGCCTTCCTTCCTCCTACACTAAACCCCTTCAGATGTTACAAAACGCTGCGGCAAGATTACTGACAAATTCCAGAAGGAGGGACCATATATCTCCAATCCTAAAAGATCTCCACTGGTTGCCTGTTCACTTTAGAATCCTCTACAAATCTCTTTCCATAATATACAAAACCATCCATCAACACACCCCACTCGACTTACAAGTCCCATTCCAAATTTATAACTCCTCCAGACCAACAAGAGATGCACTCAGAGGATCTCTTCAAGTGCCCCCAGCCAAAACTACCAGACACATTACCTTGAGAGATCGGGCCTTTTCAACAGCCGGCCCCCTTCTGTGGAACTCCATCCCACCGGACCTAAGACAGGAGCCCAGCCTCCCAACCTTCAGGAAGAGACTTAAGACCTGGCTATTTAAAAAAGCGTTCCCGGACACCGATTAATTCTATTCAGCCAGATCTACCACTTCCACATGTAAAAATGTTATTACTAATGTAAATACCTATACCTAATTCTCTCCCTTTTCTTCTCTTCTCCCAGTTCTATTACCTTGTTATTTGTAACTGCTTCCTTCTACACTAATAGGTTATTCAACTGTTCATTGTACACCCCTGTTATATGTAAACCGGCATGATGTGTTTGCAACATGAATGCCGGTATATAAAAATTTTAAATAAATAAATAAATAAATATATCAGGGAAAGAATAAAGAGATTAAGCTTTAAGGGGATGGTGTGGATTGACAGGCTATGTGTGGAAGGGAAGAGTCAGAGACCAGTCAAATGAAGAAGGAATTAAATAGAGGGATGGAAGACAGACAAGTGGAGAAAATGGTAAGAAACAGAGAGGATGAACAGAGTGAATGGAGCTTGCATAGTGAGCAGAAGAAAAAAAGTGAAAACCTAGTGAAAAAAGAGATGGGTTTAGAAGAGATGCTAAGGAAGAAAAAGATAAAAATGTCAAGGAGAGAGAGAGATGATATATATTGATAGAAGAATGCCTGTTTCTCCTTCAGTGTCCTTGTGCACATCACCAAAATTATACTATCATATTTAATCAAGAACAGCAGTGGAACAGAGGAGAGTTTGTCCACTTTTTACAGCAATTGATAGTAATGTGTGCCTAAGAAGTTATTATCAGATGCCAAGAGACAAAATGGCATGGAAATTGAGCCATAGTACTTTCTTACTCCCAGCTATGGTGTGATGTCTGTATGGTAGGACTGTGGCATATTGGAAAGCGTGCAAGAACATTAATACTATTGCTGTTGTGCTGTAGAAGTTCTTTAAATTAAATGGAATAATTTATTTTCCAATTTTATCATTCTAGCCTCTTCTGCTAGCATTAAATACAGAGGATGTGCATATTTCGGGGAAAGATCACTGACTGATTTACGTCGAAGAAATTATTTCAGATATAAAGTTATGTACTAAGTATTCCTCTAGCAAAGTTGCTCTAGGATATTATTTGAGAGCTAAGACTGTGCTGATGACTATCACAATATGTCAAGGCCCTGAGAGTTCTGAAAACTGCACTAAATTTCTGCTGCTCTTTGAGTTTAATTATAACAGTTTATACATTCTTCCATCATTCTGACTGATGGTTCCATTAAATTTGCCAGTAGTCTGTAATCAAGCAAACAGCTGTGAAATCTCAACACTAGTTCCAATTTCACTCTTACAGAAATACTGAACACAATTCCTATAAATAGAACATGTTCAGAAATAAATAATGCGATGCATTTGATTTGTGATGTTCTGCAAAAGCAACATCTTAAACATGAAGGACCTTGCTAATAGCTTGGGTTGTTTTGTATTGTGCCATCCTGAGCAATTTGTTACTGCTTTCATGAAATGGTTTTAAAAATAAACATAATTGCCCCTCCTTTCAAGTAGTTTATTAGCTAATCCAAGAAAAGAGTCCTGCACCATCTGTTTTGTAATTCCATCGCTGTGCAAACTTTCTGATCTGTAGGAGAAGTATTGCAATTATTAGTCTTATCCATCCCATGGAGTGATTTAAATGATGCCATTTTAATTTCTGCCATATTAGTCACTCACTATGTACAATAACAATACATCTGTTCATTGGTTTTTCTTTTAAACTATACAGATTAAAGATGTTCTTTGTCACTTCTATGAATGTTCTTTCCCAGACTGTGTGATTGCTGCTAGACAGAGAATCTTCTGGGCATGGTAGCTGTTCATGCGATTTGAATGTTTCGGGTTCAGACCTACTTTGTAGTTTGGAAAACAATGACAATGTGAGATTTCAGCAATGGCTCTACCGAATGACGATATATAAAACTCGTCAAATAAATAAATAAATAAATGGCATCTATTGAGCTACATTGCTTCACAGTTGTTCCTAATATACGTGTATCTTGGTTTCCATAGGTGGAGTCAAAGGCAAACAATTTAAGTTCAATGATTCAAAACAGTTGGAGATGTCCTTCCAGTAGGAAAACCTTTCACCTTTACTCTCCCAGTAAAACAAATTGTACTAGCCAAGCAGTTGATTGTTCCTAAAGACTTTACTTCAGTTGGAGTTGGAGTTTGCAGAACAAATGACAAGAGTCCAATGCACAGCAGTTCAACATAGGTGCTACTCTTTGGTGTGCAATCAGGGCTTTCAAGGGATTCAGTGAATTCCCAGCCCACAGGCATCACTACGGGGTGGCAAGTGCCATCCAAATTTTAAACATCAGATTAGGCAGGGATAAACCAAGGCCCTGTCAAATCAGATCAGTGGTGACACACCTCCCTATCCTAACCATCTGCCCCCACCCTCCCCAGCAGCAGGAGTCATGTTTATCCAAAAGCATGGCAAAAGCCAGTCTCGCAGCTTTTACCATGAGATCATCCCCATGGCATTAAGACATGACATTTGGATTAATGTGACTCTTGCTGCCACCCACACTGCAACCCAGCACAGCTGTAAGTGGATCCCATCCTGCTCATGATCAAAGAAGAAGAAAAAGGCCCAGAGAGGCTGTGAGTGGAGTTCATTTCACTAGTGGCCAAACAAGAAAGAGGCCCAGTGATGCCGCAAACAAAGTGTTCCGGATCTGCTCCCCCAGAGGGGAGGAGTTAGCAATCTGTACACGAGCACCCCGCCAGGGAGGCAGAGTTGACAATCTGTTCAATGATGCTTCCCCGAGGGGAGGAGCTAGCGATTTGTAATACTCCGTAGGCGGAGGTAATGATCTGTTGTTGGTTGGCTCCCACAGAGTGGCAGTCTGTTATAATACCGCTCTAGTAGTGTAAGTAATAAACACTTAATGGAAATTGGTGAATCCTTGGGCTGATGGCAGATGACAATGCCCCCAGGAGGATATCCTGAGAGGAACCACCGGCTAGGCTGGAGTATGAAGACAAACACAGGTAGTTCTTTATTAGACAGGAAGTAGAACCACCAGAGGTGGCAGTAGTGAGCTGATGTGCCCGGCAGGGCTGAAGTCCCTCAGATATTGGAATTGCGATCTCTGAGTTCCTGAGCTGTAGAGAGAGACTATAGATAGTGAGTAGACAGGGTATGCTGGATACATAACCAGTAGTAGATGATACACTCACAATTGTAGATATTTGTAAAGGCTTCTATGCAACAGAGAGTCTTCAGTATATTCAGGAACAGGAGCCGTGGACGAGTACTGGTTCCTGTATGCAGTCTGGAATAAGAACTCACAGTATCTGTATATGAGATGGCTTCTGGAATAGAAGAGAGTCTTTGGAGGGATTTAGGAACATAGGCCCTCGTGGAGCGAGTACCGGTTCCTATCTGTAATCTGTAATAGTAATTCACAAGATATAGGTATGTGATAGCTTCTGAGATAGAACAGAGTCTGTGAAGGGTTTTAGGACCATGGGCCCTCGTGGAGAGAGTACCGGTTCCTATCTGCAATCTGCACTAATAACTCACGATCTCCGTACCTGCGATAACGTCTTAGACAGGAATCTTCAGAGATTAGGAACATATGCCTTCATGGAGCGAGTACCGGTTCCTACCTGTAATAGAACTCACAGTGTTCACGTCTGCGATAGCTTCCAGGCAATAAGGAGTCTTCTGAGCATTCAGGGACAGAGGCCCTCGAGAAGCGAGTACCGGATCCCATCTTAGCAATCTGAAATCAAGAAGAGAGAGCGGGGCCGCGAGGAGTGGGTACCCCTTGGTAAGTTTGTGGAGGCAGAGCAGCAGAGAAAGATTTCCCCTTGCTAACTCGATTCATAGTTGCAAACAAAGACCTTTTAAGTTGGAAGCAGATGACGTCACTATGGGGGGACGCCCCCGAGGTTCGCACCCTTGCCGGTACAAACTCTGGAGCGAGCACGCGCGTGCGCCCTTACATCATCAGGAACATGGCGGATCTGCAGCGTCAGGCCAGCCTGGGGATTCCAGGGAGAAGCAGCAAGGAGAAGCCGCGGCAGCACTGTCCGTCAGACCCGAAGGGAGTCGCCACAAAGGTAGAGAGGGTGGAGCGAGTGTAAGAACAGGCACGACGCAACACAAAGCCCATCCCACTTGCTGCTAAAGAAGAAAAAAAAACCTCAGAGAGGCCACAAGCTGAGCCCATCCCATTCTCAGTCAAAAAAGAAAGAGATTTGGCAGGGTCAGGAGAGCTACAGGTGGAGTCCATCTCACCTGCAGAATATGAGAGACCCAGAATCAGGATCCTATGAGCCTGAAAGAGGAAGTGCTTCTGCATGTGAGTGAGAAAGAGAGAAGAAGCCTATATGGGGGTGTATATGTTTAAGTGAGCGAGTGGGGGTAAGTGAGAGAGATAAGGAACTTGTGTTTGAGGGTATATGTATATGGGTGGGAAAAAGAGAGATCGCCTCTATGAGGGAGTGTGTATGTGAGTGAGAGAGGAGCTTGTATAAGGGTATGTGTGAGTGAAAGAGGGCGCTTGTCTGTGTGAGAGAGAATGAGGGAATGCATGTGTGTGAGAGAGAATGAGGGTGTATGTGTGTGTGTGTATGAGAGAGAAAGAGAAAGAGAAAAGAAAGTTTGGGCACATCAATCTCCCTTCCTATTCAATCCGCTAATCTACAACAATCTCAGGGCATCTGGAAATCAAAAAGTTCCCAGGTATGGGGATTGTGAAGGAGTGAAAGTGCAAATGTGTACACATGTGTGAGTGAGTGAGTGAGTGAGCGAGAGAAAGGAACCTGTTTGAGGGGTGTGTGTGTGAATGAGATGAGGATCCTGTATGTGTGTTTGAGGGAGAGAGAGAGAGTGGGGGTCTGTGTGAGTGAACGAGGGTGTGAGAGTGAGAAAGTGTATGTTTATGTGTGGTAGAGGGAACCTGTGTGTGTCTGAGAAAAATCGTGTGTGTGTATGAAAGAGAGAGGAGAAACTTTGTGCACAACAACCACCAATCTACTAATCCACAATTTTAGGTGATCTTGAAATTGAATAGTTCCCAGATATAGACAACAGATGAATTTTTTTTATCCTTGGTTGTTTTAATCATTGGGCAGTGTTTGATGTGTCTGCTCTTTTTTAATATTTTGTTGAGTTTGCAAGATATTTTTGAATTTTTATTAGTTTTTAAATATAGGATATCATTCTATTTATCAAAATTTTTGAAATATTCTTTTTAGTAGTATGGTATTACTATTATTGGTATATTGTATTGCTTGATTTTATTATGTTATGGAGAATGGCAGTGTATCTGTTTTTCCATTATTGTGCTGCATGCAGAGTCAAGTGTTGTGGTTTCTAGCTCAGTTTTTGTCTGCACATATTCTATTTTTATAGTCCTTTTATTATATATTTGGTGAGGGTCTGTCTGTGTTCTGCATGTGTGACCAAGGTGAGATATTCTGCTAGTGTGTAGTTTCTATGTAGGATCTATAGCAGCCTGACTTGTTCTGTTTTCCTAAAAGACGGTGTATTGATGTTTCAGGGCCTGGTGTAATATTTACAGCATTGCCTTTTCATATTAAGGTTATTATAGATTGAGTGCTTGCAGTTAGTGCTATTTAGGTATGGGAGGTTTACTATATTGTAATTTTAATTCAGTTTACTAACAGCTTGCTGAGTGCTAAGCCCACACCCAACACACATTACAATAGACCTAATACCATATCGGTTCCAAGTGACATTTTTGCTTTTTAGCAGGATATTTTTGTTGGCATAGAAAAACAGTAACTTTCAAATCAGTGGCCAAAAGCCTACCTGGGCCCGATGTCAAGTTCTAGCACTGGGCCAGGCCCAGTACTGGGGTTCAGAGCTGGCCTGAGTTAGGATAGTGAGTCTTAGACCATGGGCTCAGAGCCAAGATCAAGGCCTAGGATGGGTTCTGGCACCAAGGACAAGGCCTGGAATGGAATCCAGCTCCAAGACCTAAGTCCAGCCAAGGGAATCCAGTTGCTCCTGCCCAGGTCCTAGTGCTTGAAAATTAATGTGAATTCTTCTGAAGGATGGTGCCAAAGGATTATCACTTTGGCACTGTACTCCAGCACGGATGGCAATATTTGATGCTAAAAGGGGAGGTGAAAGAAGCTATTTTAGCCAAAAGATCTTCATTCAAAAATTGGAAGAAGGATCCAACAGAAGAAAATAGGATAAAGCATAAACATTGGCAAGTTAAATGTAAGACATTGATAAGACAGGCTAAGAGAGAATTTGAAAAGAAGTTGGCTGTAGAGGCAAAAACTCACAGTAAAAACTTTTTAAAATATATCCGAAGCAGAAAGCCTGTGAGGGAGTCAGTAGGACCGTTAGATGATCGAGGGGTTAAAGGGGCACTTAGAGAAGATAAGGCCATCGCGGAAAGATTAAATGATTTCTTTGCTTCGGTGTTTACTGAAGAGGATGTTGGGGAGGTACCCGTAATGGAGAAGGTTTTCATGGGTAATGATTCAGATGGACTGAATCAAATCACGGTGAACCTAGAAGATGTGGTAGGCCTGATTGACAAACTGAAGAGTAGTAAATCACCTGGACCGGATGGTATACATCCCAGAGTTCTGAAGGAACTAAAAAATGAAATTTCAGACCTATTAGTAAAAATGTGTAACTTATCATTAAAATCATCCATTGTACCTGAAGACTGGAGGATAGCAAATGTAACCCCAATATTTAAAAAGGGCTCCAGGGGCGATCCGGGAAACTACAGACCGGTTACCCTGACTTCAGTGCCAGGAAAAATAGTGGAAAGTGTTCTAAACATCAAAATCACAGAACATATAGAAAGACATGGTTTAATGGAACAAAGTCAGCATGGCTTTACCCAGGGCAAGTCTTGCCTCACAAATCTGCTTCACTTTTTTGAAGGAGTTAATAAACATGTGGATAAAGGTGAACCAGTAGATATAGTATACTTGGATTTTCAGAAGGCGTTTGACAAAGTTCCTCATGAGAGGCTTCTAGGAAAAGTAAAAAGTCATGGGATAGGTGGCGATGTCCTTTCGTGGATTGCAAACTGGCTAAAAGACAGAAAACAGAGAGTAGGATTAAAAGGGCAATTGTCTCAGTGGAAGGGAGTGGACAGTGGAGTGCCTCAGGGATCTGTATTGGGACCCTTACTTTTCAATATATTTATAAATGATCTGGAAAGAAATACGACGAGTGAGATAATCAAATTTGCAGATGACACAAAATTATTCAGAGTAGTTAAATCACAAGCAGATTGTGATAAATTGCAGGAAGACCTTGTGAGACTGGAAAATTGGGCATCCAAATGGCAGATGAAATTTAATGTGGATAAGTGCCAGGTGATGCATATAGGGAAAAATAACCCATGCTATAATTACACAATGTTGGGTTCCATATTAGGTGCTACAACCCAAGAAAGAGATCTAGGTGTCATAGTGGATAACACATTGAAATCGTCGGTGCAGTGTGCTCCGGCAGTCAAAAAAGCAAACAGAATGTTGGGAATTATTAGAAAAGGAATAGTGAATAAAATGGAAAATGTCATAATGCCTCTGTATCGCTCCATGGTGAGACCGCACCTTGAATACTGTGTACAATTCTGGTCGCCGCATCTCAAAAAAGATATAACTGCGATGGAGAAGGTACAGAGAAGGGTTACCAAAATGATAAGGGGAATGGAACAACTCCCCTATGAGGAAAGACTAAAGAGGTTAGGACTTTTCAGCTTGGAGAAGAGACGACTGAGGGGGGATAGGATAGAGGTGTTTAAAATCATGAGAGGTCTAGAATGGGTAGATGTGAATCGGTTATTTACTCTTTCGGATAGTAGAAAGACTAGGGGGCACTCCATGAAGTTAGCATGGGGCACATTTAAAACTAATCGGAGAAAGTTCTTTTTTACTCAACGCACAATTAAACTCTGGAATTTGTTGCCAGAGAATGTGGTTAGTTCAGTTAGTATAGCTGTGTTTAAAAAAGGATTGGATAAGTTCTTGGAGGAGAAGTCCATTACCTGCTATTAAGTTCACTTAGAGAATAGCCACTGCCATTAGTAATGGTTACATGGAATAGACTTAGTTTTTGGGTACTTGCTAGGTTCTTATGGCCTGGATTGGCCACTGTTGGAAACAGGATGCTGGGCTTGATGGACCCTTGGTCTGACCCAGTATGGCATTTTCTTATGTTCTTATGTATAGCCATACATCAAAATGATGCCAGCCACACCGGAAGAATGTTCTGAAGTGATGTCACTTTGGCAACATTCTTCAGGTGGATGGCATCATTTTTGAAGCATTGGAATCCAGGCAGTAGCAACTGGAGGTCCTGGCCCAGGCCTAGGCCTCAGCACTGGGCTCGGCCTAAACCTAGACTTCAGCTTCAGGTCCAGGTCTGGGCCTAAGCCTCATTACTGGGCCCTGCCTGGGCCTAGGCCTTGTTGCCAAGCCCTGTTTGGCCCTAGCTTTGGCCTGTCTGCATGAGTTTAAATGAGGAAGTATTTATTGGGTAGCCCTATTCCACCTCTGCAGCTAAATGACCTCGCAACAAAAACTCAAGAAAGTGATTTATTAGTAGAGTTGGACTTCATTTTAATTATGATGGCTCACATTGGATTGATTTGTTTATCTGCTATCTTGTATTTATACCAATTCCATCAGCTATGGAAATACATTAGATAGAGCAAACAATATGCTGAGATGTGTATTTCTCCTTGTTATTATAAGGCTATACTACCTATACTGCTGTTTTTTGTTTTGTTTTTTTAACCTGGGCCTTCCTTTTAATGTTATCTATTTGCAGTTCATCCAAAATTCAGTTGTACATCTGGTTATAGGTCCAGAGTTGTAGACATGTATTTCCTCTGTCCTCAGGGATTAGCAATGGGTCCTGATAACCTATCATACTAAATTTAAATATAGAGAAGCTTTGGACCTACTAAAGGTTAAATTGAGTGCATTGTTAACACTGAGAATCTTCCAGAGGGTGGTTGTGGATTTTTTGACTGATGGTTAGTTCTTACCCCCCAAGGAGATAGAATAAAGAAGGAAATACAAAGATGCCTCCCATGAAGCAGAGGAAGGAGTTTGAAATAGTTTTTGAAGTGGATGATCTTGTGTATTGATGAAGAGAATGTGTATTAAAGTCTGAAGGAGCTGGGAGAAAGAGAGGAACAAAAAGGAGACTTTGACTTGGCCTGATCCTCCAGTTCAAGAATTATCTGTAGGAGGAAGAGAGCCTTTCCTTGGATAGTCCAAAAGTTAGAACTGGAACATCTGTCCCCTAGACGCAAGCAGGAGGATTTTTTCGGTACTCTACTCAGTTGTCTGAGCAAGATCAAGATAGACTCTGTCATTTCTTTTAGTGAACATCAGGGAACCTGGGGAAGAAGAATAGAGTGCTAATAATTGAAGAGACACATTATGTAAAAGAACTGAATTCTGGAACGTAATTTCTGAAGACTACTGAGCATCTGTGTTTCTTTTCTGGATTTTCATCTATTCTGCTGTGGACTTTATTTTTTGTACTTATTGAAACCTGGTTATTATTCTAAGTAAACTTTCTTCTGTTTGGAGCACTGAAATTTATGTGAAAAGTGTGTTTATTTGTTAAGGCAACCTCTGCTCCATGGCCTAGTAGGCGTGTCCTATGCTCATTACTTGGGACCCAGAATTTTTCTCCCACACAGGTTGAGTGGTCCAATGTTCTCCAGGGCCAGGAAAGTGACATACTGGAAAGAGGGGGTTACATAAGGTTTTAAATTTAGTTTTCAGAGTACTAAATAGTATTGCACCAGCATATTTAAGAGCCCCTCTTTCAATAAACTCCTTCCCAGTAATTAAGATCTTTAGAGGATTTTAATCTCTCATTCCTTGTAGAGTCACTCTTAGGATCTCCACTAGATGATGCTAGTTTAGGATGTGAGGTTAGCAGTCAGGAGAGATATATGCGATTTCCCTATGAAATTGGTTGGAATAGTGAGGTTCTGTCTACTCAAAGGCAGACAGGGCAGGAGATCAGTGTGGTGTTTTGAGTTAACAATCTAATAGAAGGAGTGTTTTTGTTTTTGTTCTCCTAATTTTTGATGGAAATAATGAATGACAATAAGAAACAGGAGCAATGACCATTTGCTCCTGCCCTGAATGATTCCTTTAAAACATGGTGTAGGCTGCCCTGAGGCCAGTGCCAAACTGATGTCACATCAGTGCCCACCTCAAGGCCCCAGCCCCAAGATTTGCTTTGCAGGGCAGGAGGCTGATGGAAGAGCATGGGAAGGCCCCAGCTGGGCTCAGATCAGTCCAGCTGGGTAAGGCCAGGCCTTGAGAATTGATTTTCAGGGCAGTAGAGGGGTTGGAAGGATTCAAGGAGGCTGTTTTTTAACAGAATGACAATAACTGAAAATTTGGGGGTATTTTTATGCAAGGCCATTTTTATGCAAGGCCATTCATGATACTGAATCAAAGGAGAAGTGAAGAGAGAAATCTATCCTTCAGTGCAGTAGAGCAGAGCTATTGGAATTCAGATACCCAGAGTTGTCCTAGAAGGTGAAGAAATTAATTAATCCTATCCATTAAGAGATTCTGCAAGTGATAAAAGAAAAAAGAGATCCTGAGACAAAGTAGCTTGTAACTATTAATGGAAGAAACAGATTCACCCCCGTGCAAATGCATTTTATGTCATTTATTACTATTGAAGAAATTGAATACTAAGTAAAAGTTTATTGTTGGAACTCTACTTCAAAATGAAGAAGAATTTATTCCAAGTCCAACTCTCTAACCTCCAAGAGTCTAGAAATTAATCTTCTGTTTGGGAATGAAATCACAGCACTCCCAGCAAGCCCGTCTAGTCAGTGAGGACACAGGAGTGGGGCTATTCATTTTTTGCCTTGAAATTGCTCTTGCATTCTGTTGAATGCCTTCACATTTGATTTAGGTTATCCAGCTTGGGTTACAGGTTATGTGGTAATCTGCAGATATTGGGGTGGATATTCAAAAATCATAGAATATAGCTGGTTAAGTTGGGGGCATTCCAGGAGTGGGCAATAATTGTTTCCAAGAGGAGCAGAGTTAGCTGGTTAGATTAACTTTTGCCGAGCTGCAGGAAGCTCTAAAGTTAGCCGGAAATATCTATCTGAATAACTTTAAGATAGTTGGGTATATTCAGCAGCATAGCTGCATCATTGAATGTCTTGGTTACATTAGTAAATCCAACAAACTTTAGAATTCCCTAGAGCATGGCCAGAGTTAACCTAACCAGCTAACTCTGCTCCTCTTGGAAATGATTATTGCGATGTGAAAATATTGTGGGTGCGATAAATTTATCGTGTGTTGCGGTAAAATAGATAAGTGATGCGGTATCAGGAAAAGTACCCTAACCACGCCCCTTTTTTATCGTGGGCACTATTTTTTGCAATTTTATAGCAAATAATAAATCTGGGGATTAAATAGTTGCTCATCAGCTGAATATCTACCCTATTATTTTTAAAGTAGAACTTTCCATTCAAACATTTTCTAAGTGTGCTTTTATTCTGCTGAAGGAATTCCTCTAAACTGGTAATGCTGGAGATGCCACACTATGAAAACCATGGAATAAAGAGAATGGGCATTCCATGGATAACATTAAGAGGCTCGGGATAACAAGGAAAGAACAGATTTGTTTAACAATGATGTTATCAGTGACTTCTATTGTCTCACTTCTGTATAAAATTGTTTAAACAGCAGTCTTTTACTGACATTTCTATGACTGTAACATCCTTACAATTTAAAGAATCTTACATACGTAAGAATCTTTCTCAATGAGATTATAAGAAAGTGAGGCATCGCTGGGAAAAAAAAAAATTGCTACTGCCCTTGACAGTGCATGCAATTTCAGTTTTTTGGGGGGTTTAGATCATCAAAGTTTACTTGACCAAAACCAGGTTTCAGGCAGGGGAATCAATGCACTTAAAACTCTGGCTACTTTAGCTGGCCAAATCCATTCTCGTAAAATGGCAACCCACAAAAGTTAAGCCAGGCATAAAGGGGCTAACCAGAAAATCTTCTGGGCCCTTTTATTTCCAAATTTAGCCAGTTAGCACAATATTCAGTCCTACCTGACTAACTATACCTGCGCAATCTGTCCACACAAGTGATAAGATTAAATCTAGCTGCTCAAATTTTAGATTTAGCTAGATATTCAGCTGCAAAATAAATCAGTTAAATGCAGATGAATATATCTGGCAGGTACCCAGTTATCTTTAAATGCTCAGAAGGCTTTGAATATTGATCTCTTTAAGTATAGTGTTTGATTTTTTTCAAAGCATTTATGAGCATAAAACATGCTCATCAATGGCTCCTTATAGCATTGTGTGATGTTCATTTGCATAAAAAATATGTATCTAACCTGATTTCATGCACACTTTTACAATCTCAATGAAAAAGCATTCCAGAAGGCAGAGTTAGGGAGGAGTTGGGATTTCCATTAATGCTTTTGATTTTATAAAGTATGCACATAAATTAACATGCAAATATATTATGTGCTGCAAGGAGAAGGTGTAATTTTCTGTGGGTTAACTTGTGCAAGTTATTTTGGATAATTTTCAAAGTGAACTTAAGCGAATAAGGGGTGGATTTATCAAAATGCGGTAAGTACCGCATGCGATAGCAAAAGGGGTGTGTTTTATGCTAATATAGCATTTATTGCAATTTGTGCTGATTAACCTGTGTGAAGAGCTAAGTTGCAAATTGTGATACCATTTTCAGATTCTGTGATAAGTGCCAGACCTGTTGTATTTCCTTCATTCAACCACCAGGGGACCATTGTTAATGGTCCTAGACACGGGAGGGAGGGAGGGAGAGAGAGAGCCTGGCCATAATGGCATGGCCCATAGGTAGGTATTTGTATCCCTATGGTAGGCCCACCTAGTAACTCGAGGTGGGGTTTAGGTATGAGTGTAGGGGTTAGGGGCCACTTTGACATTCTACGTGACACCTACGAACAGAACAGTGGTCTCTTGTGAAGATTTGCTGGCCTTCGGAGTGAGGAAACTCACTCCAAGATGAGATTTGGGCAAGGTTCTCTCAACCTAGCTTGAGGGACTCTCTACCTGGGTAACATCAAGCTAGGTTGAGAGAACATTGCCCAAATCTCATCTATCACACAGCCTAACACAATCCAAAGAGGTGTAGTTAAAATCGGCATTATGTATGTGCAATAGCTCTTCACAGACAGGCTAACCCAGCCCACTCTCCACCCCTAACTCTTCCTATTTTATTAATTTGCATCGCACCATACGATATGGTGCGATCACATGCGTTAAACACGTTTTCGCATGCGTTAAGGGCCTATCGCATGCGTTAACGGGGCTTTTCGCATGCAATAAGCCCTTAACGCATGCGAAAACGCCTTATCGCATTTTGATAAATGACCCCCTTAGTTTGCTTTGAAAATTGATGAAACATGCATTTTGGTAAGGCATAAATTAAATGGGATGTTAAAAAAATTATCCTCTAATATTATAATGCCTGCACACAGGTTTGCTTTGAAACTCTTGGGTAAATGGTCAGATATGATATGTTGACTTTACATTTCTAGACAATCTTCCTTCTACCAAAGTACATGCAGAGATTCACTCTTGTAGTTAATACCTCCTTTTTGGAAGATGTAGCATCTCCGCATACACTTTTGCACAGGGATGGTAAGTTTCAAACAGGCGTGCGGGCACACATGTGCATGCGCTCATCAGCCCTCGCCCAGGGACACAGCCATTTTATAACATACATGCATATATGTGCACAGGTTATAAAAGAGCTTGTGCACATGTGCATGCAGCTTTAAGTGGACATGTGCCTATGTGCGCAAATGCTGCTTCTACCGCCTAAGTGGGGATATTTTAATAGTCATGAGTGCTGATGCCATTACCAGTTTTCCCAATTCATTCCCAGTTCAGCCAAGTAAGGATAGGACTTCCAACCTCCCCCCCCCCTCCCCTAGTTTAATAGCCTCCCTTTTACCCTGTTAGCCCCGACCTTTAAAATCCTGCTGATGGACCTAGAATATTTTGTTTTAAAATTACATGTCATCCATAGCAGAAGTAGGTACATGGCAGGGACTCTGGCACACGTATCTAAATGCTAATTTCAATGTGAAATCCAGGAACGCACATGCCTCACCAGACCATGCCCACGTCCCTGCTCGTTTTTTGAAACTTTTCATTTGTGCAAATAGCGACAAGTACACGCATAGTCAGACAGCTTTTAAAAACCGCTCAGCGTGCGCTGGCTGTGTATCTCCTGATTTTGGTGCACACAAGGCATTTAAAATTCAACTTTTGCAATAAAAAAGTATAAATGCTGACTCTGCTCCAAATCTTGCCCTGGAATGCCTTTGCTCAGTTGGTGTAAAAGTATATGCAAAACCAAATTATGCGAGTTCTTTTATGTGTGCAGTGTCCACATGATTTTGTAACAGCCATTTACTTGCATAAAACCAGGATTTATTCAAGGAAATGCATTGAAAATTACCCCCTTAAATGCCATTTTCAAGTCTATTGAGTTATCCATTATCTTGTTATTTTTTTAAGTTTTCATTTATAAAAGAGAACAACATTCTTCAAAATAAGATGTAATTGAGCTCTTCATTGTTGTGAAATTATTTTATTGTGTGGTTTTTCAAAACTTTATTCTATCAATGGTCTAATTGACAGTGAGTCCTAAAGTACATTGCAATTAAGCATTATTCCCTTCTGAGCAGAAGACCTATTGGCAGTTAATAACCTGTGTGGAGGAGCTAAAAGCCCAAAATATGCGTGAGGATCTTTAATATACTGCAAGTTAGGTTTTCATTGATATGAAGTGCTTTCTCTAGGGGGAAAATAATTGCCGTGGTGAGCTAAAATGGGTTTTGTTTCTTAGCTTTTAAAAGAAAATGGAAACAAAGCCTTAAGGAAGAGATGAGCATTCTAGATTGTTAAGTCAATGAAATATAGGATGTCTGTGGCTTGAGTTTTCAGGCACAGAAAAGTGCAAGAAGCCGGCAAGTCAGCCTTCTTGCACAGTTTGGAAGTAGCATGTGTTTTGTTCAAATAGTACATTTCTTGAGGTTTCAGGAGGGGAAATAAAATCCACAGAAAACAACATTGTACAAGCAAATAACTTATGGAAAAGGGTTAAATTTAACAAGCATGCATAAGTCCTAGAGCACTTTTTGCACAACTGTTTTGTTTGGGGTTTTTTTTTCAGATTTCTGGAGATTAAATCCTTGGGCGAAAGAAGTATCTTTGTAAAATGATGCAATGAAACTTACTTTAGGATTTTTGTACTTTTATTTTGCCCACAATTCAATTTGAATTTTAGGGAATAATTTTAAGCCTGTGTAAAGTGTGTGGTACATTTTACCTGCAGATTTTACATTAGTTTTCAAAGCAAAAGTATGCACATACCTTTGTTTTGAAAATTATCCCAAGAAAATTACACACACACAATTACATCTGCTATTTGTAGCTGGTAGTTTTGCCAAGAAAATCTTCAAAATAAGAGTCAATTAGTGATTTACAATAACATTCATTTAAGTCTGATTTTAATGATTGACTAATTTTAGTACTGTTGCTGGTCATTCACTAACTGACTTCAGATGCCTAGTAATCAAATTTTAAAAAAACCCCATAGATTTAAAAGACTTAAAAGTAGATTTAAAAACCTTGTCAAATATAATAATTCTTAAATTGAGACATATGCACTCTTTAATCCGCATTTAAGCCTATTGTAACTCAACATATTAAGATGCAGTCAGAAGCCCAGCTGTGAAATGGGGGCTATCGAGTTGGTGAGAGGTTTTCTGTGTTGGTGAGAGGTTTTATGTGTGCTTCCAGTGCAAAGAGCTCCTAGCTCTCAGAGAACAATTCCAATCTCCAGAGGCCAGAGTGGCAGACCTAGAGGCACTGAAGCAGTTATAGAAACGTACAAACATAGAAATGACGGCAGAAAAGGACTAAACGGTCTATCCAATCTGTCCAGCAAGCTTATGGTAGCATCAGCCATGCCATACAGGTCTCCCCCATAATGGTAGAATCAGGGGGTGGCATCTGCTTCACCATACAAGTTACCCCCATACTTAGTTTCCCAAACCATCAAATTCAGGGCCCTTGTTGGTTGCTGTCTGAGTCCAATTCCCCGTTACTTCTTGCCTTTGAAGCAGAGAGCAATGTTGGAGATGCATCACAAGTATAAGGCTTATTGGTTAAAAGTAATAACAGCCGCATCAGCAAGTTACCCCCATGCTTATTTGTTTTCCCAGGCCATAAAATTCAATGTCTTTGTTGATTGCTGTCTGAATCTAATTCCCCTTTTCCTCGTTTCCCTCTGCCATTAAAGCAGAGAGCAATAATGGAGTTGCATCAAAAGTAAGAAGGCTTATTGGTTAAGGATAGTAAGTGCCACACCAGCAAGTTACCCCCATACACTCTCTTCCTCATTTCCATCCTCAAGCCTTTAGGAATCCTCAGTCTTTATCCCATGCTCATTTGAAATCTTTCACCATTTTTGTCTTCTCCACCTCCTCCGGAAGGGCATTCCAGGCATCCACCACCCTCTTCATGAAGAAATATTTCTTGACATTGGTTCCCAGTCATCCTCCCTGGAGTTTCATTTTGTGACCCCTAGTTCTATTGATTTCTTTCCAACGGAGAAGGTTTGTCGATTGTGCATCATTAAAACCTTTCAGGTATCTAAAGATCTGTATCATATCTCCCCTGCACCTCTTCTTCTCCAGGGTATACATATTTAGGTCCTTCAACCTCTCCTCATAAGTCATTTGATGGAGACCCCCCCACCATTTGTGTCACCCTTCTTTGGACTGCCTCCATCCTGTCTCTGTCACTTTTGAGTTATAGTCTCCAGAACTAAACACAATACTCCAGATGTATTTGGATTTTCAGAAGTTATTTAACAAATTCCCTCATGAAAACTTCCTAAATAAATTGTGAGGTCAAAGGATAGGAGGCAGTGTCCTGTGGTAAATGGACAAAAGACAGGAAACAGAGGGTAGGACTAAATGGTTAGGTTTCCAAATGTAGAAAGATCATTAGTGGAGTGCCCTAGGCATCTGTTTTGGGACCTGTACTTATTAGTATATTCATAAACGTTCTAAAGAAAGGTACAGCAAGTGAGGTGACCAATCTGCAGATCACACAAAATTGTTTTGAGTCATTCAAACAGCAGTAGATTGTGAGGAACTGAAGAAAGACTTGTTAGACTAGGAGACTGGGAATCTAACTGGCAGATGCAATTTAATGTGGACAAGAACAAAATAATGCATGTAGAGAAAAATAATCTCAACTTCAGGTACACGATGCTAGGTTCCATGTTAGGAGTCACCACCAAAGGACTTGAGAGTACTTATGGAAAATATCTTGAAAACTTGAACTACCTCCGCTACCCCCCCCCCCCTTCCAACCCCCCTTCCAACCCCCTTCCAATCCCTCATTCCTACCCCCTCCCTCGGAATACCTTGTTACCCCAAAAAGCCAACTCTTATCAGTTCTTACCAGTTTTGACACGTTACTCCCCATGTTTAAGCTGTATCCAAGTTTTTCTATCCCCCTGTTCTATGTAAGACAACTTTGTCACTGTTGTTTATGGTTGCAATGTAAACCGGAGTGATAATTAACTCTGTTATTTGAACTTCGGTATAGAAAAGTTATAAATAAATAGTGTGTGACAATAATGAAAAAGACAAGCAGAATGTTAGGAATTATTTAAAAAGGAATAGAGAACAAAAATGAGAATATCATAATGCCTTTGCATAGATCCATGGTGTGATTGCACCTTGATTATTGTGTGCAATTCTGGCCACCCCATCTCAAAAAAGATATAGCAGAATTTGAAAAGGTTCAGAAAAGGGCAACAAGAATGATGAAGGAAATGGAAAAACTCCCTTATGAAGAAAGGCTAAATAAAGTAGGGCTCTTTAGCTTGGAGAAGAGACTACTGAGAGGGGATATGACTGAGATTTCTAAAATCATGAGTGGGGTGGAACAGGTATAGTAAATAGGGAATGGTTATTTACTCTTTCAAATAACACTGAGAATAGGGGACACTTCATGAAATTAGCAACTGGCAGATTTAAAACAAATCAAATGACATATTTTTATCACTCAGCACCCAGTCAAGCTATGGAATCTTTGGCAGATGATGTGGTCAAGACAGTTAGCGTAGTGGGCTTCAGAAGTGGGTTGGACAAGTTCCTGAAGAAAAGATCCATAAGCAGTTATAGATAGATTTGGGAAGCCATCACTTTCCCCAGAGAGAGAGGTATAAGAAATAAATCAACTATTGGGGATCTCCTGGGTATTTGTGCCCCAGACTGGCCACTGTCAGAGACAGGATGGTGGGCATGATGGATCTTGGTCTAACAACATGGGATTTCTTATGAAAATACTTTTCTACTCTTTCTTCAAGTTTTCTAGACTCTGGCAGGATATATCCCAAAGATCCCTTGGAATGTTACTCTGACTTTGAAAATCAAGTCTGTTTTAATCAATTCTTTCCTTAAGATTTTTGCTTTTCCAACTCTATCTCTCAGCTTAGCATGGGGTAAGGTGGGTTTGTTTTGCATACACCATGACAAGAATTAACCTCACTTATAAGAAGGGGTATATTAGATGCAATCTCCATCCTTATCACTCTAGGGATCACCTTCAGATCACAGAATAAAGACCTCCTTGAAATCCCAAACTTGAGAGACTCTAATCTAAAGCTAACTAGAGACAGAGTGATTTCAATTGCTGGCCCAAAGCTTTGGAATTCCATGCCAGAAGAACGTCGAACATTATAGATAAAAAGAAATTCAAAAGCGACTTAAACACTTTGCTATTCAAAAATGCCTTCTACTTGATAGAAACACCCAGTTCCCCATGACTCAGATAACCTAAATAAATCTTGTACAATAACACCCACTCACAAACCCCTATATTCTAGCTGTTTTCATGTTTGATATCTACCATTGTATTACTTCTCTTTCTATGAATGTTTATCCACCTTTTAACACACATTGGGGTGGATTTTCAAAGGGTTACGTGCGTTAAGTTATGCGCGTGACCCCGAGAATCTGCTCCTGCACGCGCCAAGCCTATTTTGCATAGGCCCGGCGATGCGCACAAGCCCCAGGACACACGTATGTCCCAGGGCTTGAAAAAGGGGGTGGGGCGTGGGCACAGTGGGGCAGTCAGGAGGCGGGGGCGGGGCTGGAGCCTCCAGGTACAGCAGCCATTTGCCGCTGTACCCGGGATCACGGGCCATCCATCGGCCAGCGCGCTCAACCTAAGGCAGGCGCAACTTCTAAGATAAAGGTAAGGGGGGGTTTAGGTAGGGCTGGGGGGCTGTTAAGTAGGGGAAGGGAGGGGAATGTGGGGGTGGAAGGAAAGTTCCCTCCTAGACCGCTCCGATTTCGGAGCGGCCTCGGAGGGAACAGAAGAAGGCTGCGCGGCTTGGCGCACGCAAGTTGCGCAATTGTGCACCCCCTTTGCACGCGCCGACCCTGGATTTTATAACATGGGCAGGTGCGTGCGCATGTTATAAAATTGGGCGTAGATTTGTGCGTGCCGGGTTGCGCGCACAAATCTACACCCGCGCGTAACTCTTAATATCCAGCCCATTGTATTTTTAATTTTTTAACTGGAAACCATTATGAACTAGTGATTCTCACATGGAATGACATAAACATAAAACATTTAAATTTAAATAAATAAAAGAAAGAAAGAAAGAAAACACTTTGCTCCTCACTGAGAATTTGGCCTCCTTCCTTAAGCAGAACAATCGTTTTGGTGAGTGAGAATTTACCAGCACGTGGGGAAAGAAGCAACAGAATTTTCAGAACATGAGGAAAACCTCGTTAGGAAATCAGACCAGCAAACAAGAAAAACAATTGGCAAAGACACAGATATAGTGGGAAATACAAAGAATTATTTCAGAAACCCAATGTGGATCAAAATCATGCACAAGAACAATTAAGGAGAGGTGGGCTTAAATCTAAAGATGAGAAGTTGAGAATTCTAGCAAAGGATAGTGGATTACAGACAATATGGTTCACAGTCAGCATATAAAAAATGATAAAACAGATAAATTTAGATTCTGTAAAGCAGAGCTAGAAATGATTACACACATCATCTCTGGTTGTCAAGAGCTGATGTCAGAAAGCCTATCTACAGAAAGCCATAATAAGATGCACAGTTGATCCATTGGAAACAGAGCAAACACTATGAGGTTAATTTTCAAAAGGCATATATGCATTTAGATAGCATGTACAATATGCATATATATTATTTTGGAAACATCGTGTGTACTTGTGGAATTAGGTGAATTTTAAAAGCCTGGCGTGCACCAAAACCAGGAGATACGCGAGTATGTCTGGCCAGCGCACACCAAACAGATTTTAAAAGCCACCTGCGTATGCGCGTGTCTCCTGGTACATGCACAAGTGAGAGAACCCAAAACAGGGGCGGAGTGTGGTCTGGGTGGGGCAAGGGTGGGTCATGGGCATTTCAGGACTTTAACAAGAAATCTGTGCGTACATTTTTAAGTGCACAAGTGCACACCGGGGGTCCCCTGCTGCGTAACTTTACTACTGCTATGGATGGCATGAAAGTAATGAAACAAAACTAAACCAGTCAGCGGGGCTTTAAGGGTTGTGGCTAGCAAGGGGAAATGGAGGCTAATAACCTAGGGGGGTTTGAAGTCCTATCCATTAATTGGGCGAACTGGGAATGAACTGGGAAAATTAGTAATGGTATTTGCACACATCCCTTGTAAAATTCCCTCACTTGTGCAGTAGAGGTGGCATTTGTGCACACAGGTGCATGTCCATATAAAATTATCTGAATAAGTACACGCGTTCAGCCTATTTTATACTATATGCACATATACTCGCGTATGTTATAAAATGGCTGCATTCTTTGGTGCAAGTCGGCATATGCACCTAGATGTTCACCCGCACACCTGTATCAAAGTTACCGTCCCCATTAACATTGGGTGATCCAGGGCAAGATTCAGAAGTATGTGTACAAGTTGCTGTTTTGTAACCGGTATATGTGCATACAGTCCCAAACTTCTCTGTACACTTTTACACCTGTTAGTTGAGTCAAACTGCACTGTCTACAGTTTTGGGTGGGAGGTTTGGGTTAAGTGCTAGAGAATGTGAGTGAACTGGTGGAGGTATTAGTGAACTGGTGATTACAAGCATGTACACACGTATTTTCAAAAGTGGAGATTGTGCATTCCTTATAAAATATATGCTTCCATGGATAATTCAGGCTTATTATATGCACATGTTATAATTATTATGCATGTAAAATGTAGAGTGCATAATTTTATAAAATGAGAATTGAAAATATATGTTTTCTGCATTACAAACATAGATGCATATTAAAACATGCATGTGTTTTGGGGCATAAATATGAGGTATTTTATAAAGTTGCAGCTCCTGCCACACAGTTTATAAAATACTATTATAAATCTCTGCGGGTCCACGTACACACACATTTGTTTACCTATGCAGACTATTGAAAATTGAGCACTATAACATTACTATTCAAGAAAAGCACTGGGATCATGACCTTGAGAGAATTGTAGAGAATGAAGACCTTGTGATAGCCTAGAACATTTCTATTCCAACTGATAAAAAGTAGATAAAAGAAAACTAGTCATTGTGATAAAGGAGAAAAGAACAGCTTTGCTGATAGAAGTGTCAGTATCAAGTGACTATTCTATGGACTGCATGGAGAGAGAGATTTTCAAGGACCAAATGATGCAATAAGAGCGCAAGAAAATTTGAAAAAAAAAATTTCAGAAATTATCCCAATTATATTGGGCACCATTGGCCTGATTAAAAAGAAATTCCAAGTTCATTTAGATATAGCCTATATATATTAAACCCAAAGAATTCTAGAATGAAGCTCTATTTAATATAATACAAGTACTAAGAAGGGCATTAGCAGTAAATCTAAGAGATCATGCCAACATACCCTGGTTTACGAGTGGCATTTATTTCTTTCTATTATGTAAAAATTAACCACCCTCAAGAGAATTTGCAGTGCCACAGGTTTCTTCACTACAACACTCCATGGAACTCCTGGAGAATGCCCCTTACTCTTCTAAACTAGAAGGGAACCTTGTTTTATTCTCTTCTCCTTTTTGCTTTCAAGTGGGAGAGTTTATAGCCCTCTTAGCTTTTCCGTTTAGAGGACAAACAGCTTTCTATTCTCCTCTGCTCTCTTCTCACATCAAAACTCTCTCTTCACACGTGAAAATAATCTTTTCTTCTATGGCTTTCTTGTACTTCTCTTACTGGACTAGAATATGTCTGCCTTTTTACAAAGGAAAGCATCACACTGGACCAGCCAATCTCTGGCCTGAATTTATCAAAATGTGATAAGTATTGCATGTGACAGCAAAAGAGGTGTGTTTTATGCTAATAGATAGTTTATTGCAATTTGTGCTAATTACCTATGTGAAGAGCTAAGGTAGTGCAAATAGTGATAATGTTTTCACACTTTGTGATAAGTGCCAGACCTGTTGTATTTCCTGCATACAACCACTAGAGGACCATGATGTCCATGCCCTAGATAGGTATTTATATCTGTATGGGAGGCCCACCTAGTAACTCGAGGTGAGGTTTAGGAATTAGTGTAGGGGGTTAGGGGCCACTTTGACATTCAATGTGAGATGTACGAACAGAACAGTGCTCTCTTGTGAACATTTGATGACCCTCGGAGTGAGGAAACTCACCCAAAGATGAGATTTGTGCAATGTTCTCTCCACCTAGCTTGATGTTACCCAGGTAGAGAGTCCATCAAGCTAGGTTGAGAGAACATTGCACAAATCTCATCTTTGAGTGAGTTTCCTCACTCCAAAGGTCATCACATCTTCACAAGAGACCACTGTTCTGTTCGTACATCTCACTTTGAATGTCAAAGTGGCCCCTAACCCCCTACACTAATACCTCTCTCTCTCTCTCTCTCTCTCACAGCTACAGGCTTTTGAGGAGACATCACAAAATGCCCTAACAGCTTAACACTACTGAAAACATTGTAGTTAAAGCCAGGAGATAGGACCTCCTCCTCTTTTTCAGATTTGCATCGCACCATACGATATGGTGCTATCGCATGCGATAAGCCCTTAACGCATATGAAAATGGCTTAGTGCATTTTGATAAATGAGAGGGTCTGTTTGGCTCTGGTATTTTAATATTGATAAGTTTATAAATAGTAGGTGGATGTGTGATTTAAATGTTTTTGGGGTTTTTATTGTTCACCACTTTGGGTGGTTTTTATTGAAGACTGGGCAAGGAATACGACGAGTGAGGTTATCAAATTTGCGGATGATACAAAATTATTCAGAGTAGTTACATCACAAGCAGACTGTAATACATTACAGGATGACCTTGCAAGACTGGAAGATTGGACATCCAAAAGGCAGATGAAATTTAATGTGGACAAGTGCATATAGGGAAAAATAACCCTTGCTGTAGTTACACGGTTAGGTTCCATATTAGGAGCTACCACCCAGGAAAAAGATCTAGGCATCATAGTGGATAATACTTTAAAATCGTCGGCTCAGTGTGCTGCAGCAGTCAAAAAAGCAAATAGAATGTTAGGAATTATTAGGAAGGGAATGGTTAATAAAACGGAAAATGTGAAAATGCCTCTATATCGCTCCATGGTGAGATCGCACCTAGAATACTGTGTACAATTCTGGTCGCCGCATCTCAAAAATATATACTTGTGATGGAGAAGGTACAGAGAAGGGCAACCAAAATGATAAAGGGGATGGAACAGCTCCCCTATGAGGAAAGGCTGAAGAGGTTAGGGCTGTTCAGCTTGGAGAAGAGACGGCTGAGGGGGGATATGATAGAGGTCTTTAAGATCATAAAAGGTCTTGAACGAGTAGATGTGACTCGGTTATTTACACTTTCGAATAATAGAAGGACTAGGGGGCATTCCATGAAGTTAGCAAGTAGCACATTTAAGACTAATCGGAGAAAATTCTTTTTCACTCAACGCACAATAAAGCTCTGGAATTTGTTGCCAGAGGATGTGGTTAGTGCAGTTAGTGTAGCTGGGTTCAAAAAAGGTTTGGATAAGTTCTTGGAGGAGAAGTCCATTAATGGCTATTAATCAATTATACTTAGGGAATAGCCACTGCTATTAATTGCATCAGTAGCATGGGTTCTTCTTAGTGTTTGGGTAATTGCCAGGTTCTTGTGGCCTGGTTTTGGCCTCTGTTGGAAACAGGATGCTGGGCTTGATGGACCCTCGGTCTGACCCAGCATGGCAATTTTTTATGTTCTTAACAAGAATACCAAATAAATAAAAAATTAAATAAGCACCTGCTTTACATGACATATTTTACGTCTACTAAGGGCAAAGGCTCCTTTATATGACCAATATATGTTTGTATTTTCTGTGTAATTACAGTTAAGTGCATTCTGCACATACACCTGGGATCCTCCTGCAGATCAAACGAAAGGAGTCCCTTTTTCGGTGAAGACTGTCACTTTGCTTTGACAGCTTCTCTGGAATGTATTTTAGCTAAATTAAACCATCTAAAAGCCTAAACAGAATTAGTCAGTTTGCAAATTTATATGGGAAAACCACAGGAAGGTTGGTATATGTGGGCATGGGTGTTTCTTCTTAGGTCAGCTTCCTGGTTGCTGAAAATGTGTCCCCCCTGCCCATCCCCCCCCCCCCCACATCCACCCCATATTGCCTAATCTTCATCCATTCTTTCCCTGTACTATTACCTTCCCCTGTAAGTCCCGTTCTCTATTGATATTGAAATAATTCCCTAGTGTAATCTTTAAAAACACAGAGATAGCACTCTCTGATCTCGTATAAAAATCCAAGCCTCTGTTGTAAGCATAAGATGATTGAATACAGTACAATTGTTTAAAATATGTGATTGAATTCCAGTTGTTTCTGAAAGCTGCATGAATGATCAGTAGCTAACATTATATTTTTGATGCTTGATGCTATTATTCATAGGTTCCTAACCTGTGCTAATTCAACCTTTTGTAATCCCACATATGCATGTGTACTTTTCTTACTGAACCACAACTGTAAATGGAGGCACATTTTTTCAAGTAGAGCATGTCGGAAAAGCCTTATGTTCCCCAAATATTTATTGATTTGTTTAAAACAAAATCAATGTTTTATCAGATACAATGGAATTCTGTAGCTGTTACTAACCTAATCTATCTTGCTAGGCACAACCTGTTATATATTGTCTGAGTAAGTGACAGTCCTATGCATCATTGTAAGATTGGTAGCGTGCCTTCTTAGTAGAATAAAAATGAAGTAGCCTGGACGTGCTAAGAATGCAAATGAGACAATTCATATAGGTAAATACCTTTCACAAAATCGTTTCTTAAAATATATTTTCCAATGTTTGCAATATCAGTTTTAAAACCTAATTTAATTTTGAATGTAATAACAATAAACCTGAAATGTTGAACTCGTCTCCCAAAGGTGACAATCTGTTGAATAGTTGATGGCAGTGTTTGAACAAATTAAATTTAATGCAGAAAGACACATTATTATATCACCAATTATAAAACATGCTCGTAAGTTCCTTTGAACTAATACACGAGTCATCTGTATATGGTATGTTCAGGAATGATAATTGCATGTTTCTCCATATGAGTGCACTAAATATAAGTATTTTCCTTTTCTGACTGCTTGTCTATTACTGTAATTTTAGTTTTTATATGGTGTCCTTACTCAGAGTGCCTTACAATAGTAAAGTATACATGGAATACACATAGGCCACAAAGGTAATAAGGTATGCTTGGCTGTGTGCACACATTAATGTGCAGTTGTGCCCTCATTTTTGTGCATACAGCTTTACTTCCAAATTAAAGAGTTTAGCAAACAGAAAATATGCACACAAATTAGTGTTCTTCCATGCAAATCCCATGTTAATCAAGATATTAGCAATTACTCTGCAATGCAGACAATGTATGTAGGGAAGAGAAGACTGCTTTAGATTTGTTAGGGACTTGGGAACATTTTGGGAAGCAGAAACCAATTTCTGACAGGATGGGATATATAGTACCTTAACCAGGCTGGAACCTGGTAGATAGAGCAGCTTTTAGTCTAAACCATGGGAGCAAGCTGACAGTCATTCATGAGCATATGGTTCAGAAATATGTATGTTCTAAAGATACTGGCATAACAGGGAAGTAAGAATATCCCGATAGAGAGGTTGTGGAAAAGGCTGAAGTAGCCAAGATAGAATTAAATAAAGAGCTGACAGATATGAAGGATTCCAAATTGACTGCATAAAGTGCTAATAAGCAGGTTGGGAATAAAGTTATATCAATGTGAATGCCAAAAATCTAAAAAATAAGATTGGAGAGTTAGAATTATGGAACTTAATGAAGATAGAGACATAATAGGCATCTCAAAAACCTGTTGGAAGGAGGATAACCAAATGGGACCCTATGATACAAGAGTACAAATGAAATTGGCGTGACAAGACAGATTGAATTACTGGAGAGATACCATAATATGTTAAGAATGGCATTGAGTCAGGCAGGATAAAAATCTTGCAGGAAACAAAATGCACTGTAAAATCTTTATGGATAGAAATTCCATGTGTGGTGAGGGTGTATGTATTACTATCTGCTGGCCAGGATAAAGAATCAGACAGTGAAATGCTAATAGAAAATTAAAAGAGCAAATAAAATTGACAATACAGTTATAATGGGTGATTTAAATTATCCCAATATTGATTGATAAAAATGTTTCATCGGGAAATGCTAGGGAGGTAAAATTTCATGATATCATTGCTTCCTAGAGCAGCTGGTCCTAGAGCATATGAGAGGGGGAACTACTTTAGAGTTTGTCCTCAGTAGAATGCAGGTTCTGTTGCAAGGGGTAACAGTAATAGGATCACTTGGCAACAGTGATCATAATGCATCAAATGTGACACAACTGGAGAGAGGATATTAAGTAAAACTACTGCAGAAGCATTTAACTTTAAGAAAAGACTATGATAAATTTAGAAAATTAGAAAAAAACTAAAAGAAGTGGTTACAGAGGATAAAAGTTTGCATGAGGTATGAAGATTGTTTACAAATGCCATATAGAAACTAAGCCCGGATAAAATATGTTTCACATATTAAAAAAGGTCAAGGGAGACCCATTTACTCTCTCTTTCTCCTTATCCATTTACTCTGAATGAGTAAATGGATAAGGAGAAAGAGAGACAATTAAAGCTATTCTGTTTAATGTAAACCGGTATGATTTACATCGGATGTAAGAATGTCGGTATATAAAAATTAATAATAAATAAATAAATAAATAAAGGGAAATCTTTCAGAAAATGAAAAGCAGATCCAAATGAGGAAAATAAGACAGAGCATATGTACCAGAAGTTTGATGTAAAACAATATTAAGATAGGAAATTTGCCACAAAGACAAAAACTAATTAAAAAAAACTTTTTCAAGTGCATCCAAAGCAAGGAAACTGTGAGGAAGTCAATTGGAATGCTAAATGAGCCAGGGGTAAAAGGGGCAGTCCGGGATGATAAGACCATTGCAGAAAAACTAAATGAATTGGTTGCTTTGGCCTTCACTGAAGAGAATGTTGGGGAGATGCCCACAGTGTTTTTGATGATGATGATGATTCAGAGGAACTAAAGCAAATTACTGTGAAAACAGAAGATATAATAGAGAAAATTGACAACTTAAAGAATAAGAAATCACAAGGACTAGATGGTATTCACCCCAAATTTCAGAAAGAACTCAGATATGAAACTATAGAGTGTTACTAATGATCTGGCTTAAAGAAACAGCCATTGTACCTGAAAACTGCAAAGTGGCCAATGTAACACCAGTTTTTTTAAATGTCTTTGGTATGATCCAAGAGAGTATACACTGGTGAATCTGACATCAATGCCTGGAAAAATGGTAGAAACTATTCTTAAAAACAAAATTACTGGTCATTTGGAAAGACAATGATTTAGCAAAGGAAAGTCTTGCCATACCAATTTACAGGATTTTTTAAGGTGTTAATAAACATGTAGATAAAGGTGAGCTGGTTGATATAGGGCTGGATTTTAAAAGCCCTGTGCGTGTAAATCCTCCCGAATTTACGCGTGCAGGGCACTCGTGCGTCGGCGCACCTATTTTGCATAAGCCGCCGGCGCGCGCAAAGCCCTGGGGCTTCGTAAAAGGGACTTACAAAGGTAGGAGGAGGATTTAGGTAGGGCCGGGGGGTGGATTAGGTAGGGGAAGGGGGGGAAGGTGGGGGAACGCAGAAGGAAAGTTCCCTCCGAGGCCGCACCAATTTCGGAGCGTCCTCGGAGGGAACGGAGGCAGGCTGCGCGGCTCGGCGTGTGCAGGCTGCCAATTTTGCGCAGCCTTGTGCGCGCCGACCCCGGATTTTATAAGATACACGTGGCTACGCGCGTATCTTATAAAATCAGGCGTACTTTTTAAAGCTCTACCTCATAGTGTATCTAGATTTTCAGAAGGCATTTAACAAAGTCCCTCATAAGACTCCAACTCCTCAGGAAATGCTTAGGATAGAAGGTAATGTCCTATTGTAGACTGATAAGCAATTAAATGATAGGAAACATAGGGTAGAACTAAATGATCAATTTTCCCAGTGGAGAAAGATAAATATTGGACTGTCTCGGATATCTGAACTGTGACTAATATTGTTTAGCATATTCATATGTAACTCCTGTTCCAGTACTTGGACCTAGCATATAGAGGTCATATGGGGACGCAGGGCCAACTCCTCTCGCTTTCTCTCTCTGTCTCACAGCCCCAGGGATTTGGGGTTTACCAATGGGAGGAGGGGAGGAATATTCCTCCAAAGTCCAAGGTATGAGATTAGATTGACTCTTAATTTCTTTCCTGGGGAGGTCACTCTTTACTTTCAATGAGAGGGATGTGAGTGCCAGCAAAATACTCTGCATGCTTGCTCTAGAAGTCCAAAACAAAACTTTACTGTAGCAAATCTTCAACGACAAATTGTGGTACTTTACACATCGATTCCTGGCACATCAGTCTGTAATAACAGTTCTCCCGCTTTCTTTATCTGTGCAAGTGGCAGTTGGGCCAGGGAAAGAACTTGCTTTCCAGGGCATGGATTTCCAGGTAGACAGGAAATCCTATTTATGAGTTGAAAATCTCCATCCAAAAATAGTGGCAGAGAAAAAAAACAGAGTCTCAGTATCTAGGCAACTCCTACATGTACTTCTTCTCTCCAGAGCGAAGACTCCAGTTGGGAGCCTTCAAGTTTACAAAAAGGTTTTACTCACAGTTCTGTTTCTCCAGATGATATACAGGATCTTTTGGAAGTAAGCTCCAGACAGCAGGGATCAAAACAGCAATTCAGGGCAGGAAGGATGGCAGAAAAACTTCCTCCCAAAACTCTGACAAATCTTCACAAAAAGGTAAAAACACGAAACTCTCCTGCAGTGAATCACCCCTCATCTATCCATTGTTTGAAAGATAGAGAGCAATGGAATCTCCTCTATTTTTCATCTTCCCATGAAAAAGGGACACCATCAAAATCTTCTAACAGGGATATCACAGAAAAAACCATCAAAACAAATCCAAAAATCCCTTAACTCTGAGACTTTCTTACTAGACAGGTTGTGTTCCAGCAAAGCATATGTTCCCTTCCTAGTTACAAAGAAAATCAACTCAAGAACAGCTCCTTCTCTTCTGATTGCTAACTCAAAATGTCACATACCTGCAGGGGCTAGCAATTATAGCTGCCTCACTGGAGGTGCTGTTCTGAAATGGTACACCCTCCTGCTACTACCTATCTCCTACTCATAACTCAAAAAGGTTTAGGAACCAGGGCCATAGAGCAGTGATCCCAAAGTGTCGCCAACTATCCTGATTTTCTCTGGACAGTAAAGTATTTCAAGGCAGTGTCCAGAAGCCAGATGTAGGGCAAAAATGTCTGGAAATTGTCCAGATTTCACATAGTAAACAAGCGAAACAAGGTGACTGCCCAAGGCACAAAGCAAACAAAAACACACAATATAGGGCAGGAAAAAACACTCTATGTTTTATTATGAGATGCTTCCTCTACAGCCAGCTTCTTTTGAAATTCCCTTTTTAACTGCCATATCATTGTTTTACATCTAACTTGCCAATGCTCATGCTTTTTTCTATTTTCTTCAGTTGGATCCTTTTTCTAATTTTTGAAAGACGTTCTTTTGACTAAAATATTTTCTTTCACCTCACCTTTTAACCATGCTGCCAGTCCTTTGGCCTTCCTTCCACTTTTTCTTAGGCATGGAATACTTCTGTTCTGGGCTTCCCAGATTGGCATAGTTTCCAAAATGGGTATAGCAAAAAAGAAGCACATTGTTTAGACTATTTGAGCCTTACAGTCCTAATCTGCCATCATATTCTATGACCTAGTGTTAGTATAAGATAAAGAAATAATAGTGGGAACAAATACCCATAACCAGCAACATCCAAACAGTGGTGGTAATGCTGCTGAACTGATTAGAAAACTGCCTGGCAATACCTTGAGTGTCTTGAATGTGATGCTGGCTGCAACCAATTGCTTTGATAAGGTGTTATTTATTTTTGAATTAGTTAATAGTATTCTACTGTGTTAGACCTTTGTCCTTAAAATTAAGAACATAAGAAGTGTCATGATGAGTCAGACCAAGGACCATCAAGTCCAGCATTCTATTTCAAACAGTGGCCTATCCGGGTCACAGTTACCCTTCACATCGCCAATAGTTGATCTGTTTCTTATCGCACACCCAGGGAAAAGTACTTGCTTTCCTAGTTCTACCTGCTAATAAATGTTTACGGACTTTTCCGTCAAAAACATCTCCAATTCTCTTTTGAACCCCACTATGGGCCTTATTTTCTAAACGTATCGCACACGGTAAGGGACGTTTCGCATGTGAAATGTCCCTTTTCGCGTGCGATACCAAAATGGGGGCGGAGTCGGCCCCGGAAGAGGAGGAGTTGGGGCGTCATCGGGACCGACTCCGTGAATACGCCGCAGACGATGAAAAGGTAAGGCCCTTTTCACGTCCGAGTTCATTCCCAATAGCTACACCTCCTATGGTGGCGCGATTGGGTGCAAAACCGGCAGCGATCGCACCGCAACGGTGCGATCGCTGCCGGCTAGCGCAGGCCCGCCTCCCGTTTCGGACCCCCACCCCTCATTCCCTAAAGTATCGCAGGCCTGCGATACTTTAGAAAATGAGGCCCTATGTTAGTTGCCTTGACATCTTCTAGCAGCAGATTCCATAGCTTGATTGTGTGTTGAGAGAAAAAATATTTCCTGTGATTTGTTTTAAATCATGGAGTGTCCCCTAGTCCTAATGTAGTTTGAAAGGATAAAAAAATATTCCCTATTTACATGTTTCTCTCCACTAATGATTTTATACATTTCAATCATGTCCCCTCTCAGTCATCTGTTTTTCTAAGCTAAAGAACCCTAATCTGTTAGGCCTTTCTTCATAAGGGAGCTTTTTCATCCCCTTTAGTATTTTTGTCACCCTTCTCTATACTGTTCTCTGACTACTATGTCTTTTTTAAGATGGGGCAACCAGAACTGCACACAGTACTCAGCATCATGGATCTATGTAAGGGCATTATGATATTCTCAGTTTTGTTCTCTATTCCTTTCCAAATAATTCCTAACATTCTATTTGCCTTTTTGACTGCCACCACACACTGAACCAAAGATTTCAAGGTACTTTCCACAAGGACTCTGAGATCTTTTTTCTGGGTGGTGACTCCTAGCATGGAACCATCATCGTATACCTGTAGTTGGGATTATTTTTCCCTATGTGCATTACTATGCACTTGTCTACAATTTATTGCATCTATCATTTAAAAGTCCAGTCTCTTAGTCTCATGAGGTCCTTCTGTAGTTCTTCACTATCCCTGCTGTTTTAATGACTCAAAACAATTTTGGTCATTTACAAATTTGGTTACCTCACTCATTGTTTCTTTCTCCAGATGTTGATTTATTTAAAGTTTAGTCCTGAGATGTCCCTTTTTATTGTCAACTTACTAATGTCATCTGATTGGCTGCTGCTATTCTAATGGATTGTAAACTGCAAATGACCTCACTTTGGATGAATTTCATAATTAAAAAGACTGGTAAGAAATCCAAATAATAAATAGTGGGGCACTACAGCAGATTCTACTCCAGGTGTTGCTGCTGGCATCTCCATCACTTGTGGGAGGGTCTTAGGTGATATCTAATTTTGACACTGGTTTTTACTTAGAAAAAATATATTAGGTTGGCTGGGAAATAGAGCTATCTGAATTGCTGATAGTTATAAATAGTCAATAATTGGAATAATTGTAAACATTACAAAACTTTCAGTTCTTTGGAAGACATGTTTGGCAAGGTACATAGTAAAAATAGGCAAACTGTAGTGGAATGAGCACATAAATATTGCTGTTGAGTTCCATTAAAGCCAATACTGCTGTAAAGTTCCATTAAAGTCAACAGGAACACCATCTGCATAAGTATTACGCACCATGAAGAATGTTGACAAGGTGCAGTGCATTAAATATCTTTAAAATGTCATAAAATGCATAAAAGAATACTTCATTTAGTCTTTCATTTTAATAACATAAACTTAATAAAATTTTCTATGGAATGTGATATATTCTCTCCTATTTAAGCTTTCCATTATGTTTTGCTATTAACTATTGCATACAGTAATAGTTAAAGCATGCGGAATTTCATTAATTTCTTGTTTGTAATGAAATTAATAGACATACTAAATGATAAATCAAAGTAGTGCTTTTATACTATTTCATTTTTATGAAAAGGTAAACATGAAGTTATATTATCACAAAAATAATAATATGCTGTTAAATGTTCTGCAAATGTAGGTTGCCATGAAGACCAATTTAAGCAAGTTAATGAGCCTAACTTTTGCCTTTGGCAAATAAGTGTTATTAAATGACTGCAATGAGAGCAGACAAAATCACATTCTGAAATAGGTGATGTTGCTTGAGCCATAAGAATAATTTCCCTTTAAGAGCAAATATGGTGAATTTGTTCCTCCAGATCTGAGGATACTTGAAACTGAGAAAGACTCTCTAAGAGTCTTTTAGCTTTATGATTTGCATATATTTTACATCTAGCTTCAGTTGTTGGTATTGAATATGCAAGATTCGCAGTCAACAAATTTTGGGAGATTTGAGGAAAAAAAGGCTTGTATAGATAGTGCACAAAAGATTTTAGTAATAGATTTGAGCAGATGGAATGTGAGACTCTCTTGTAAATAGTGAACAGGATTGTGAAATGATCGTCAAAGATTTATGACATGAACCAATAATATTTTACATGGGAACTTGAATTTTTGAAATGCCCTCCCTAAACAGTTTTGGTCAAAGTACTGGGCACTGTGCTACTCAAGCAACCAATGTTGTTTGAGGCACCTCTTCATAATAGCCAGCAGATCAGTCTGTCTCATGATAGTGATAAACTTGTGCTCCAAATGTAGGATGGGTGAGAGACATAGCAGCATGGGTTAGTAGCATAGTAGATGATGAAGACCAATTGGTCCACCCAATCTGCTTTTTTCATCATTTTATTTGATTTTATAGTACTGTAGGTCTCAGGGACATGAATCTATGCTATACTTTATTATTGAATTGGAAGAAATAGATCATATAGATTCACAAATGTATTTTATTACTTTGAAAATCACAATTAAACATTTTCAGAGGTTTTACTTTTCTGATTTGTAATTTTGGTCAAATCAACTGACAAGTTACTTACAATGTATAAACTATGCATGACAGTATAGTAATATACCTAGTACATACTAGATAATGGCAGAGAAAGATCAATTGTCCCAATTACTCTGCACAGGACTAAGGGATGTGCATTCTTTGGGCCATTTGTTTCATTCGTTATGGCCCTGTGCGCATATCTCCTGATCGAAAGGTACGTGCACAAAACTGATTGTGTGTGCACGTTTGGGTAGGCACTCACATGCACGCATACCAGCGGTTTTGTGCGCATACATGCCAATCGCGATATATGTGCATAACTTCTGAAACGAATGAAACAAGTAGCCTTAAAAAAACAATGAATGCACATCCCTTTACACGGCTAAGGATATATCCCAGCTGCTAGATATAGAAACTTGACTGCTTGTAAGATCATTCTTTATGCAAGTCACTTTTTGTCTTCTTACCACGGGTAAATAAGCATGCAAGTTCTCATAGATAATCACACCTAGGTCCATCTAATTCTCATGCCTTACCACCAAGCTTTCTTAATACTCTAACAATTGTATATACCTTAGTTAATCATTTTCAGAATAAGAACATTTCTCTATGTCTGCAAGTGTTCTGAAGAAACCTCTGTGGCTTATTGGGAGGGTGGAAGAAAACAGGATGTAAAAATGGAGAAATCCCCAAACAACTGAAAGATATCTGAAATGAATTCTCTCATGGTAAGTAATGGGAGTATCAACAGCTGCATGTTTTACAGCCACATAGAGTTCCCTATTGAAGAATATCAACTAATTGATCTTATCTCTGTCCATGTTCATTACTGCCAGGGAGGATAAATTTCAAACAATTATATGCAATGGCATATTTTATTTATTTATTTATTTATTTATTTATTTATTTAATTTTATATACCGGCAACCGTTTGCACATTGTGCCGGTTCACAAGTAACTTACAACAGAAAGTATATAGGCATAGCCTTTACAGAGAACGGTGTATAACGTAAAACGCAGTAACAGAACAAATAACTAAGTAACTGGGGAGGGATGAGGGGGGGGGGTCGATACAAAGGGGGGGCAGGGGGAGGGTGCAAACAGATACATGGGGATAAAATGTGAATAGGGATTCGAGGAAGAAATATGTACAATGGTTATATACAGAAGTTGTACACTGGATATATATACAGATGTTGTACACTGGTTATATACAGGAGATGTAGGAAACTTTAGAGGGGGAGGGGGTTGGGTGTAGGTTCTGAAAGGGGGGTGTTGGAGAGGAATGATGGTTGGGCTAGCGTGTTAGTTGGTGAAGATGATGAAGAATGGGGGTATGCTTGGAGGAAAAGCCAGGTTTTGAGTTTCTTCTTGAAAGTAGGTGTGGAGGTTTCGGTACGTAGATTAAGAGGCATAGAGTTCCAGAGGGAGGGGCCTGCAAGGGAAAGGGCTCTATTGGTGGTGGAAATGAGTCTAGTGGATCTTATGGAGGGAGGGATAAGGGTTCCACGGAGGGAAGCACGGGTGGGTCTTGTGGAGGTACGAGGGAGGAAGGGTGGGTTTAGCCAGTTGCAGTGTTCATTAGTAATACTTTTGTGGATGAGGGTGAGGGTCTTGTAAATAATTCGTGAGTGAATGGGAAGCCAGTGGAGATCAATGAGGGTGGGAGTGATGTGGTCTTTCTTATTGACATTGGTGAGGATGCGTGCAGTAGCGTTTTGGAGGAGTTGTAGAGGTTTGATGTGGCTAGAAGGGAGTCCAAGTAGGAGAGCGTTACAGTAATCAATTTTTGAGAAAATTATGGATTGGAGTACCGTGCGGAAATCGGAGAAGTAGAGAAGGGGTTTGAGTTTTTTGAGGGTTTGAAGTTTGAAATAGCAGCTGCTAAGGATAGATTTGATGTATGGTTTGAATGTTAGTTGGTTATCAAGTATAACACCCAGGTTTCTTGTGTCGGAGAGAAAGTTGGGGGAATGGAGAGTGGAGAGAGTGGGTGCGGCTGCATGTCTAGAGGAGACGAGGAGGAGTTCAGTTTTTTGCGGATTGAGGGCTAGGTGCATGTCAGTGAGGAGCTGGTTTATGGAGGCGAGAATGGTGTTCCAGTTTTGGAGTGCAGTGAGAACAGAGTTTTTGAAAGGGATGAGGATTTGCACATCATCCGCATAGATGAAGTGTGTGATACCAAGGTTGGAGAGGAGGTTTGTGAGGGGGAGCATGTAAATGTTAAATAAGGTGGAAGAGAGGGAGGATCCTTGGGGAACGCCACAGTCGAGATTAACAGGGAGGGATGTAAAGTTGTCGGTGAGGACTGTGTAGGTACGGTTTTGGAGGAAGGACCTTATCCAAGAAAGAGCAGTACCTGAAATTCCTATGCTGATGAGAGTGTTGATGAGGATGTTGTGATTTACGGTATCGAAGGCAGCGGAAATATCTAGCATGGCAATGAGGTAGGAGTTACCGGCATCCATTCCTTTGATGATTGTGTCTGTAAGGGAAAGGAGTAGGGATTCCGTACTGAGGTGTTTACGGAAGCCGTATTGTGTGGGTAGGAGGACTGGGCAAAAAATAGACATATACATGTATGTAGCCGCACATAGATTTACTATAGTATTGTTTAACACACACATGTATGATATACCCACATTTTTATTTATTTATTTATTTATTTATTTTTTGTTTTTATATACCGGAAGTTCCTGTATAATATACATATCACTCCGGTTCACAGATAACAGAGATAACTATCGCCGGGATGGCGGTTTACATGGAACATATCGAACAGTTAATCTATTATAAAGTAGAATACAAACTAAGATCTACTAAGAACACATAAATAAAGCAAATAAACATTACAAAATTGCTGTGGGATGGGAGGGTTGTTGTTCTTCCTGCTCTTAGCTCTCTGGGAAAGCTTGTAGGAAGAGCCAAGTCTTGAGTTTCACTTTAAACGTGGAATGGCACGGCTCAAGGCGGAGGTCTGGTGGTAGTGAGTTCCAGAGCGAAGGGCCCGCTGTGGATAGTGCGCGTTTCCTCAGGGAGGATTTTGCTGGTTGGGTGATCATTCTGTTCTGATATGCCCTTCTGGTTGGCTTTTTAGAAGTGTGTAGTTGGAGCTGGAAGGTTAAGTTGAGTGGAGAGATGCTATGTAGGGCCTTATGAATCATCATGCTGGTTTTGAACTGTATCCTGTATTTAATGGGGAGCCAGTGGAGATGCTGGAGGATCGGGGTGATATGGTCCCTTTTTTTGGCGTTGGTGAGAATTCTTGCTGTGGCATTCAAGACCATCTGGAGGGGTTTGGTGGTGCAGGCGGGAAGGCCCAGCAGGAGTGTATTGCAGTAGTCCAATTTCGGGAGAATGATGGCCTGGAGTACTGTGCGGAAATCCCTGTAGAGGAGGAGTGGCTTTAGTTTCTTTAAAACTTGTAATTTAAAGAAGCATTCTTTTGTGGTGTTATTTACGAATTTGTTGAGGCTGAGTCTGTTGTCTAGGAGTACACCCATATCTCTGACTTGAGGTGAGGTGGTGTATCCTGAGGTGTCTAGAGGATTGCAGGCGGTGGTTGGGGCAGATTGTTCCGGTGCTATTATAAGAATTTCCATTTTGTTTGTGTTTAGAACTAAGTTGAGACTGGCTAGTAGATCGTTGATGGTTGAGAGGCATTTATTCCAGTAATCCATGGTTTTGTGTATAGTATCCGTTATAGGGATGAGTATTTGTATGTCATCCGCGTATAGAAAATGGATTAGATTGAGGTTAGTAAGTAGATGACAGAGTGGGAGGAGATAAATGTTGAAGAGGGTGGGGGAGAGTGAGGATCCTTGTGGTACCCCCATTTTGGATTGAATGGGGTGAGACTCATTGTTGTTTATCTTGACTTTGTATGTTCTGTTCTCAAGGAAGGATTTAAACCAGTTGAAAGCTGCTCCTGTTATGCCGATGTCTGTTAGCCGTTGTAGTAGGCTAGAGTGGTTCACGGTGTCGAACGCTGAGGAGAGATCCAGAAGTGCGAGGAGGCAAGGTTGGCCTTTTTCCAGATTGAAGATAATGTTGTCCGATAGTGTGGCTAGCAGAGATTCTGTGTTCTTTGTCTTCCGGAATCCAAATTGGTTAGTGGTGAGGATATTGTTGTCATCAAGGAATTCTGAGAGTTGTCTGTTAACCACTTTCTCCATAATTTTAGCTAACTTAGGAAGGTTTGCTATAGGTCTGTAGTTAGCAGGATCCGAAGTGGGAAGGTTGGGTTTTTTGAGGAGAGGTTTGAGCATTGCCAACTTGAGTTGGTCGGGAACTTGGCCTTGGGCAAGGGAACGGTTAATGATGTCTGCAACTGGCTTGGCAATGATGTCGGGGATTGAACTCAGCAGGTTTGATGGAATATGATCTAGCGGGTGAGAGGATGGTTTTATCTTCTTAAGGATGTTCGCTATTTCTAAGGTGGACGTGGGTTCAAGAGTTTCGAGTGCTGCTGTGTATGTGTTGGGTTGAGGAATTTGTGGGCTGTGGTTGCTTGCGTAGCTTGTGTGCAGAGATGGCCCTTTGAGAGGGGCTACGAGTGAGGTGATTTTGTTGTCAAAGAGTTCGGCTAGTTCATTAGCTTTTTTAAGAGCTTGGTCATCTGGGATGCTAGGTCCAGGAGGTTTGGTGAGTGCTGAGACATAAGAGAAGAGGGCTCTTGAATCGAATGAGAAGTGGTGTATCTTTTTGGAGAAGAATTCTTTCTTGGTTTTGTTGATTTCGTTTCTATATGAATTGAGGCATGCTTTGTAGGTGAGGAGGGTTGTTGCAGATGGGCTTTTTCGCCATTGGTTTTCCTTGCATCTGAGCTCGTGTTTAAGTGACTTCAGCTCTGTGGTGAACCATGGTTTCCTGTTGTCTTTGTCCGGATTGATAGATTTTGTTGTCATGGGACACACTTGATCTGCTATCTTGTTAGTTATGTTAATCCATGAAGATGTTGCTGAGTTGGCGTCAGCGAGGTCCAGATTCATAAGTTCCTTGGTTAGGTGTTTACTGAGGTGATCTCCTGAGCACTGTTTCCTTACTGATATGGTGATATTTTTTATAAAAATATCATTTTATAACATAAAATAACATAAAATAACATAAAATGTTATAAAAATAACATTTTATAAAATACGTGTATCTCTACTCCACAACATTTGCACGTAGGTAGGAATATTTGTGAATACATGCAATGCATTGAAACCATGTATATCAATGCATTGAATGCATATACCTTACCTACCTATTTTTTTAAAAATTCATATATATATTTACATGTGAAGTAAAATAGGACTTACCCGTGTAAGTTGGTGTATTTTATAACATGTGCACATCAATGAAATTACCAGTTTTACCAATTAGTCCACCAGTTTGCCCAGTCCTTCTCCAGGTCATTGACATCCTCCTGGTTCTAGTTCACCCAGACCTCCCACACAGTCAGTACTACACAATAAATATGTTTAATATCATTTACACAGGAGAAAGCTACCAACCCAATTTGATAATCCAAATATACGTTAATTACACATGAGCAAATTAGTGTTGATAAGACCTCATACAAAGGCATACATTACAGTGCTAGTTAGCACAAAATGTGAGTATACCACTAGTATAATCATAGCTCTTTTTTCATTGCTTTCATTTCAATTAAACAGCATGCAAACTGATGGATTAAATGCCGCCATTGAATGGTATTCCCTGTCATAGCTACCTAGCAACTAATGATCTCACATCACTTCCTGATTAGGTGGCGTCAAGTTATTGGCCATTTTTCCCTTTAAAAATGGCGCCAAAGCGGCCCCTCTGGTAGAGGAGACTCATTACCGGTCCGGAAAATGCCGCTGCCGCATCTGTGCGTTAGTCCCCATGATGTCAAGAAGTATGTATTTTTTCCATTTACACTATAAGGCTTTGAATAATTTCTCTTTGAATTTTAGATACAATCGGCCCCTTGAAGAAGGCTGTTACATGCCAAAACGCGGTCCATGTCGGGCTCGTATTATACAAAACCTCCACGACCAAGCTTCAGGCATTCCTCCAACAGCATAAAAGCTAAGGGGTACATTTAAAAAAACAGCGCGCGAGCGTACTTTTGTTCGCGCAACCGACACGAACAAAAGTACTCCGGATTTTAAAAGATACGTGCGTAGCCGCGTACCACTAGTATAATCATAGCTCTTTTTTCATCGCTTTCATTTTTCTTTTTTCTTTCAAAATGCACAGTTGTGATAAGGTGAATACCAGCGTTCAAACAAGCAATCTCATGCTGTGAAATAGTGAAATTTAACACCGTGAAGGTCCACTTGTTAAAGCATAGCAGTAGCACTTTGGTTTGGACACTTAGGGGTAGATTTTAAAAGCCCTGCACGCGTAAATCCTGCCGGATTTATGCACGCAGGGCACTCGCGCGCTGGCACGTGCAAGGCTGCGCACGTGCAAGGCTGCGCATGTGCAAGGCCGGCACGTGCCGAGCCGCGCAGCCTGCCTCCGTTCCCTCCGAGGCCGCTCCGAAATCGGAGCGGCCTCGGAGGGAACTTTTTTTTTGTTCTCCTCCCCCCACCTTTCCCTCCCTTCCCCTATCTAACCCACCCCCCGGCCCTACCTAAATCCCCCCCACCTTGTTCGATGGAGTTCCGCCTGCTGCTGGCAGGCGGAACTTGCGTGCACCGCTGGCCAGGCCCCGACACAGGCCGCTGTGTCGGGGCACTCGGCCACGCCCCCGGACCGCCCTGGACCGCAGACACGCCCCTGGACATGCCCCCGGACTGCAAACACACACCCTCAGACCGCCCATTTTAGCAAGCCCCGGGACTTACGCGCGTCCTGGGGCTTTGCACGTGCCTGCGCGCGAGTGCCCTGCGTGCGTAAATCCGGCAGGATTTACGCGCGCAGGGCTTTTAAAATCTACCCCTAAGTGTCCAAGCCAAAGTGCTACTGCTATGCTTTAACAAGTGGACCTTCACAGTGTTAAATTTCACTATTTCACAGCATGAGATTGCTTGTTTGAACGCTGGTATTCACCTTATCACAACTGTGCATTTTGAAAGAAAAAAGAAAAATGAAAGCGATGAAAAAAGAGCTATGATTATACTAGTGGTAAACTCACGTTTTGTGCTAACTAGCACTGTAATGTATGCCTTTGCATGAGGTCTTATCAACACTAATTTGCTCATGTGTAATTACACGTATATTTGGATTATCATATTGGATTGGTAGTTTTCTCCTATGTGAATATTCATGTGGCTATTACCCAGCCCCGATATATTGTGTGAGAGAGTATTCTGTTTTTCTAATTAATATCATTTACACCAGATGCCATAATCTCAGGGATACACACTTCCTTACACTAACACTTATTTATTTATAAACATTCATATTCCGCTTGACCCAAACCAGTTGTTATTTCAGCAACATAGTGAATGCAACATAGTGAATGCAACTGACATAAAATATTACCAACTTAACCCCATCTCAGCAAGATATCTTTTACTTTGCTTTCCTCTCAAGGCCCCCCATTATATTCTGGATAGGTTATTGTAGATGCTGTCTTCTGTCTTTTAAAGACCAAAATGCATTGGAATGCGATATAGTAAGCTAGATCAAACATTTTCTTTGATATGGAATTAACTGTATGATTATATAGAGTTCAGTCTTATATGCATGCTTCATCTTCTTTTCAGTCAGAAATGCACTCTATTGTACTTAAATGCACATTCTGATCATACATATAAACAACTTCATATGAAAGGCATGGCAGTATGGTTGCTGAAGCAAAATGAGTTGTTATTTTTCAGGTGATCTAACGAGAGGATGCATTTACTACACTTAACAAATTCTGGTAGCCTTATTGAGCAGTAAGGCACACTAATCAAATAAGCATGGTTTCTAAAGAATTTCTTTATTTCCTTCTCTATTGCAGAAATCTTTTGAAACAGAAGCCATTATGTTCTAATCTAAAATGTTTACTTGTGTCACTGCTGTGACTCTAGATCAATAAGGATTTGGTGTATGTCTGGAACTGTTGATGCCTGCTTAGAAGGAGCAGGTAGACTTGAAGTAAATTAAATATAAGTCCTGCAGCTGTGAGTTTATCTGTAGCTTCTTTTCATGGATGATAAACACAGAAATATAGAAATATGATGGCAGAAAAAGATCTTACGGCCTGTCTAATCTACTCATCCATTCTCTGCTCTGTCATCTCTGCCACACCTTCAGTGATCCCGTATGCTTTCCCATGCTTTATGGAATCAAATACTGTCCTTGTCTCTACCACCTCTAGTGGAAGGCTGTTCCATGCATCCACTACCCTTTCTGTAATGTATTCCTAAGATTTCCCCTCAGTTTTTGCTCTTACCCCATGACCCATTGTTCTAAAGCCTCCTTTCTATGGATTGGTGACTTAGAGGTATTTAAATATATCTATCATATCTCCCCTACCCCACATTTCCTCAAGGGTATAAATGTTTAGATCTTTAAGACTCTCCAGAAATGCTTTACAATGGAGACCACAGACCATTTTTGTAGCTATCCTTTGAACCAACTACATCTGGATTATATCTTTTTGATGATGCAGTCTCCAACATTATACACAGTATCCCAAATGAAGTTTCAACAGGGACTTCTACAGGGGCAATACCATATTTTTTTTATGCAGACTATTTCTCTCCTTATGCACCCAAGCATTTTTCTGGCTTTTGTCATTGCCTTATCCATATGTTTGGCCACCTTAATATCATCAGATATGATTACCACTAGCAATGCCTCTCTCTGGAGTGAACCTCATTTATCATTACCCTTTTTTGCCTTCCATTTAACCAAATTCTAACCCAGTCAGCCACTTTAGGACCCATACGAAGGGCGTTTAGTTTATTTATAAATTGTCTATGATGAACTGTGTCAAAAGTCTTACTGAAATCCAAGTATATTAATCTAATACTCACCCTGATCGAACTCTGGTAACCCACTAACCCAGTCAAAGAACTTGATCAGATTTCATGGTTTAGGTAACATCCCTTCCCTTTTTCCTCTGACCCATTATGTTGTTAGTTTGGATCCACTTTCTCAACCTATTGTGGGCTGAAATGATCCATTTTATAAATTGGTACTATTTCAGACATATGCAGCAGAAATGAGCCTCAACAGTAGCAAACCATTTAGGGGGACAATTTTTTTAAAAAGCAGTGCACTTACAAATTGCATGATTAATTTACCATACGTGCTTTGTCGCTCATTTCTAATATAAGAACTACTCAATAGTTTGTTTGAAATTTTGCAAAATGTATGCATGGTAAAAGTATTGGCTTGCTTTACACCTGCTATTTCTGTGAGGGTAAAATAACACATCTGTATGTATGCTGTTTTCCTCCCAGACCTAAATACACATCCATAAATTACTCTTTTAACTCAATTAACAGTACTTTTAGCCAGTCTAAGGCTTGGATTCACTATTCTCGCAGAGAATAGTAAATCATGTGGTACTGGGGGCGAAGCGGGGGGCGGGCCTGCGAAAGCCGGCAGCCATCGCACCACTGTGGTGCGCTGGCTGCCGGCTTTCGCATTGAATATTATTATTCAGCGCGAAACTGGCGGCGATAAGGGTCCTTACCTTTCGCCGCCAGTAATGTCTCCGCAGCATTGGCCCCGGTGCCGCCCCGACTCCTCCTCTTCCGGGGCTGACTATGCCCCGATCACCCCTTTTCACATATGAAAGCTATTGAAAATGACCCCCTAAGTCAGGGTAATCAGACAAGCTTTGAAAATCATCCTCTAAATGTATGTATTTATTTATTTATGCTTATATACCACAAACCTCTAATGTTCTATGTGGATTTCAAGTAACATACATAATTATGCATAAACAACATAACAACATACTTCAGATATAAATATATTTAAAAAACATGTTGCTACATAAACATTTTACATTAACAGATATACCGCATCATTCTTCAAAACATGTTATGGCGTTAACGCATGCATTAAGGCGGTTTCGCATGTGTAAAATGCCTTAACGCATGTGATAAGCACCATAACGCATGGCGAGATGCACATTTTTAAAAAAGGAGAGACTGGAGAGGAGTTGGGGGCAGGATGTCTGAAAAAGTGGGCTGGCTTCACAAAGTGCGAAGCCATAACGCATGATATCGCACAGTTTTAATGTCGAAAATAACTATGCCTTTTTCAATAGCGTTAAGTTGTGCAATATCTTGTGTTATGCCCATAAATTCCATTTTGGGCATTTTTAGGCTGGTGAAGGGCAGGGGCAGGAGAGAGAGAGAAGAAAAACATAACATGTACATGTAATAACCCTGATTTGTATGCAGAGGCAGGTATTTTACTTGTGCACTTAATTGAAATCACCTGTTCACTAATACCTCCACCAGTTCACCTAGTCCATCTTCAGTTCAGCTAGACACTCTAGCACTTCATCCTAAACACCACCAGTTCATCTAGATCTCCCACTCAAAAATTGCAGACAGCAATCAAGTCCGATTTCACGTGCAGCAGTCAGTTAGCAGATGCACAATTGTGTGATAAGTCTGATAATTTATTCATGTATATCTCTTACAAAATAGCATCTTCCCCATGTACCTTTTGATCCCACCCCAGACCACCCCTTTTTTTGTGTTGGTAAATGTTGAAAAGAAAACAAAAATATGCACATAATTTTGATCTTTATAAAATAGGATATATGTCATTATATGTCACTTAATGCATATATATATATATATATATATATATATATATATATACTATCCCTTTGAAAATGTAATAAAAAAATGTCAAAATCATGATCTAAAATCAAATTGTGGATCATAGGTGGGTGGTCTTGATAGAGCATGAGTTCAGCAATCCAACTTTAAGGTCAGGAAGTTCTGGGCTACACAGTGCTAACACAGGATGCCAACTTCTAACTATCTTAACAAATATCTTCCATGCCCATAACTAAGGGAATGGATAGGTTCATCATACTCAACAATACATCACTTCCCAACATTAATGAAATATAAAATCAAATTAAAAACAACATTAAAAAAATCTGCTACTTCATATCGGAGGCATAAAAAGGAAAAAGTTCACAGTTTCTTTCATTCCCACTCTCAGCTCTCCCTTTTCCTTACTTTTCCTATTCCTCTTATTTAAAAAATCATTTTTCCTGCCCAATTTAGTACAGAAACACAAAAATAATTTTAAACCAGTGTTACTAGGTGTACATACGTAACTGTACACCATGCATGTGTTAAGTCTGTTATTGTCAAAAAAAAAGTTCTAAATAAAAAACCCAAACCTCCAACTAGACAAATAACTCTAACTGCCAGTCAGTAAATACAAACAAAACATAAATTATTAGGACCATTCTTTGCATGAAAGGTAAAAGAGGAGTTGATTTGTACAATATACTCTCTACCTAGCTTTAATCAACCTTTCATCATTCCAAATGACAGCAAATCTTCAGTGATGTCAACTTTGCTGTTCGAACCTCTGACTGTGTATATAGAATTGCCCCCACCAAACCTACCCCCCTCCCAAACCCCTCCCAGAGTTAAAAGTGCCCCCTCTTACAGCAGTATAAATAGTAAAGTTTCAAAGTGGTCTCTCTCTCTCCCAAACAGCATGTGTGATAAAAACCTTCTTGGTTGGTAACGTACCTGCAGTGGATTAATCAGCATGTGATGCGAAAATTAGGAATTAATTTCTCTTCTGATGAAAACCTTCTCTCCTCAGGCTCTTCCTAGGTGAAAGATTCCCAGTGAAATGGAAACTGATTCCTTAGTACCAAAGGCACTTAGTTCTAGTCTTCTAGATGGAAAAAACAATAGTTTTTTACTCCAAAAATACAGAAAACAAACAAGAGACAAGAAGGGTGGAAAAACGTCCTTGCCTCAAAACTGAGAAAATAGTTACTGATAGAAAAAAACAACTGAAAGGTCAAAAGTGCTCTGTATCAGGGTCACAGACAGATCTATATCCTGAAGGAGTGATAGAACATTGCTAGAGTCTTCCTTATCCTTTGATCTCACCTACACAGGGATGCCTCTTTCTTCTGTGAAGAGATACCAAGGATCTCACAGTGAAAATTAAAAACAACCTGGATCAAAAGAGCAAATACAGATTCAAACAAGTCATTCTGGGTCAGATGTCTTTAAAGGGAAAAACCCATGAGCTTCTCTCTTCATTAATTAAATTAACAGATAGAAGACAGTGAACTCCTGCCTCCAGGAAATCTAACTAAAAAATTCCATACCCTACAATGGTGCCTGGCGATCAAAAAGCCTAAAGCTACACCATCTGAGTTTCCCACCTGTGGGAGTAAAATCCATCCCCACAGTTTACTAAATCTCCCCAGTAGTAAGGAAATCTCCCCAGTAGTAAGGAAATCAAGCAAAAAGAACGTTATAAACAAGTATTTTAAACAAGTTTACAGTTGTTTCCTTAGAGGTGAATTTTAAAAGGCCTTCACACACCAAAATCAGGTGATATGTGTACAAGTCAGGTATGTGCACGCCCACCAAATTTTAAAAGACACTCAAATGTGCATGATTCTCCCGCTGTGTGAACATCTCAAGTTTTCAAAAAGGGGCAGGGTGTAAGCATGCTCTGGATAGGACATGGGCACTTCAGGGCGTGGGCAAGAGATGTGCACATAAATAGTTATGCACTTGGGTGCGTGCCCAGATTCCCTGTCGTGTAAGTATACTTCTGCTATGGAGGAGGTGTCAACTTAAAAATAAAAAGAGTCATTTCTCAGGGGTTTAAAGGATCTGGAGTAACTGGGGGGAGTGTAGACTATCAAACGTGGGGGATTTGGAGGACCTATCTGTTAACTGGGTGAAATGGTGGACAAACTGGTGAAAATGGCAATGGCGTGGACACACGTCCCTATCAAAATTCCCCACCTTACGCGGTAGAAGTGGGATTTTCGCGCATAGGCCTACTTAAAATTGGGTGCACATATGCATGCGGTCAGTATAAAATGACCACATATCTGGGCACACTCTGATGCACATGCACCAAAGAACGTCCACGCAACTGTTTGTAAGTTACCGTCCCTGCTTTTTGGATTGGGTCTCCCCAAAACAGGATTTTTTTTTTTTTTAATTCTTATTGCAACTTTTTCTGTTTATCTTCAGCAGAGAAAGTTTTCTCTCTTGCAGAATTCTTGAGCCAGGTAAGTGCCAGTTATCTGGCGATACTCAATCTGTAGTGCTTTATCTCAGTAAATCAGCTCAAGAGATATTCAACTGTCTGTATGAAAATGTATTCCTGTACATTGTGTTTTGCAAATCTTGCAGAATAAAGGCCAGTGAGAAAAAATATAATTTCCCTAGAACACGATGTTGCCCTCACATGCTTTGGGCCTGACTTATTGAAGGTTTTTCCCACAAGCACAAAATATAGTAGAATAAACCTTTGACTAATTGGGCCCTCATGAACTTGTCTGCATTAAAGAACAAAATATTCATCTTCTAAGAACCTAATTCATCTTTCCAATAGATTTTGCTGACTAAACAGTCAGAAAGTAAAAGAATAAAGTAAGAGAGCCATGACCAGCAAATATTAGATACTCTAGTTAGGCAAAAAGCTTATATCTTATTTACATTCATTTTGGCCTATCATCTACCCACTTTGGGCTCAATTCAACCAATTTGAGAATGGGCATGAGACCATGTCATACAGCCTGGAATAAAATTCTATTAAATTAATTCATAATACAATAAATAATTGCAATAATACATCATACAAAACAAAATTAATTACATCCCTTTGAAAGGTTCAGAGACGCTGCCCTACCTGTGGCACTGGGAACTATAAAAACATGGTCGTCATATGTCCATGCTCATTGCCTGTTAGGGCAAAAAATGCCTTGACTGGCCCTGAAGCATTGTCTGCTTGATCTGTGACACAACCTGCATGATAGAAAGAGGTGTGCACAGTTAATCATTGTGTTGCAAGTTTGTGTAACAGGAAGGATTTGGAAAGCCACTTTGGAAAGGACAAGTACCAGCGTCTTAGGTGGTAATAGTACTAATTCTTTTTGGATACCCATTTAAACTGGCTCTCTGAATATTGCCTCCCTCACTTTGGCTAATAGGTTTGAGTATGGAAGTTTGCTTTTTCAGACTGGATTTTCTCTTCAGTTTCCTTTTTTATTTGGCTCAGATAAAAAACTCATTCATTTCATTTGGGTCATTTGTATCCATTAAAGTCAGTTGGGGTACAATGAGTTTTGGCTCCAACTTTGGGCTTTTCCATCCAAGTTTTATGAAATTTGTGGGCAGGCATAAGCAGCAAAAGTAAAAGCACCTTGAGACATCAAGAGTGATATGAACACCTCAGTGCACCAAAAAAGGGTGCAAGGCACCAACAGTAGCATGAACAGTGCAAGCCACTATGAGAAGGGCATAATTAAACGCATAAATAAACTCTGGAATTTATTGCAGGAGGATGTGGTAAAAGCTGTTGGTATAGCTGGGTTTAAAAAAGGTTTATAGCCAAACATAGTTTTACCAAAGTATTTTATACAGACGTTTTATAAAATACACATATCTGTACCTTGCAATATACAAGCTAATCCTTGCAATGCATTGAAACTATATATATCAATGCATTGAATGGGTGTACTTTTCCTATCTATTTTAAAAATAGACTTGTGTATATTTTACATGTGAAAGTAAAGAAGGACTTACTGATTTATGTGTGTAAGTCAGCCAATTTTAAAAAATGCGAACGTAAATGAAATTAATCCCTTTACCAATTAGTCCACCAGTTCATCCAGTCCTTCCCCAGGACATTGAGACCTTCCTGGTTTTTCAGTGTGAACTCCTACCAGTTCATCCAGACCTCCCACCCAGTCAGTACTACAGAATAAACACATATAATATCACTTATGCCAGATAATTTGCAGATGATAACTACACAAGAAAGTTAGAAAATGTACGTGTGTAAATGACTTTTAAAATGCATGTAAGTATTGGTTCTGTCCTGTAACACGCCTAGATGCCTGTTTTCACATGCATATATGTACCAGTGAAAGTGAAAATATGCATGGTTTTTCTACATTTATAAAATATGGAGTATGTGAGTAGTTTCGCTGTTATACTTGGCGGTCCACAGGCTAACCCTATAGGCTGCTGCTCACACCTCTACCCCGGTCTGGATAAAAGAACCGTGTTCTAGCACGGTGACGCCTCCCTGAAACACCGTGCTGCTACCCGCGGCAGACACCTACAGCAACTGTCTCACGGCCGAACACCGATGCACAAGAAATGGCCGCCTTAGACATGTGTGCGTCCCTGCACTGAAGTTGAGAGGACCATCGTGGGATGTACCCCGCAGCCTATTTGATGACTTCATAGCATAGGCCTATATTGGTCACTTCTGCAGTTGCTGCAGGCCTTGGCAAAAGGCCTACTCCATTGGTGTAATGGTTTGCCTCTGCATTCCTGGTTCCTTATCCTGATTCTTGCCTTCGTGTTCCTGGTTCTGCTGTGTGTCAACTTGAGTTCCTGTGTCCTGTTCCTTGTTCCCCGCAAGTCTGGTCTCATCCTGAGATCTTTTCTTCATGGTTTGCCTTCCCTTGTCTATCTTCAGCATCTGGCCTGCCCTGTGGTTCCTCATCTTCTCGCCCTTTGCATTGGACTCCTGACTTTGACTTCAGATTGGACACCTGGCTTTGACTTGGGTTTGTACTTTCACGATGCTTGACCTTTGCCTGCCTTTTGATCACTGCCTGCTCATCTACTTGCTTGAACTCTGCTTGCTCAGACCTCTGCCCAGACCATGACACTGCAGAAACTCTGCTTTTTTGATCACCATAGCACACTGAGCTGACGATTTCAATGTATTATCCACTATGTGCCTAGATCTCTTTCCTGAGTGGTAAATCCTAAGACAGAACCTAACATTGTGTAACAACAGCAAGGGTTACTTTACCCTATATGCATCTCTTGTACTTGTCTATGTTAAATTTCATCTGTCATTTGGAAGCCCAATCTTCCAGACTTACAAGGTCCTCCTGCAATTTATCATAATCCACTTGAGATTTAACTACTCTGCATAATTTTGTGTCATCCGCAAATTTGATCACCTTACTCATTGTACCCCTTACCAAATAATTAAAAAATATATTAAAAAGCACTGGACCAAGTACAGAACCCTGAGGCACACCACTGTTTATCTTTTTCCACTGTAAAAACTGAAAAATGTAATCCTACCCTCTGTTTCCTGTCTTTTAACCATCTTGCAATCCACAAAAGGACATTGCCTCCTTCCCATGACTTTTTATTTTTCTTAGAAGCCTCTCATGAGGGACTTTGTCAAACACCTTCTGAAAATCCAAATACACCATATCTACTGGTTCAACTTTATCCACATGTTTATTTACCCCTTCAAAAAAATTTAGGAGATTTGTGAGGCAAGACTTCCCTTGAGTAAACCCATGCTGGCTATGTCCCATTAAACCATGTCTATCTAAATATTTTATGATTTTATTTTTTATCACAGTTTCCACAATTTTTCCCAGCACTGAAGTCACCAGTCTATAGTTTTCTGGATCACCCTGGAGCCCTTTTTAAATATCAGGGTTACATTGGCCATCTTCCGATCTTTAGGTACAAAGGATGATTTTAATGATAGGTTACAAATTAAGGGGTAGATTTTAAAAAAGAGCGTGATCGCGAACTTTTGTTCGCACAGCAGGCACAAACAAAAGTACGCTGGATTTTATAAGATATGTGCATAGCCGCGCGTATCTTATAAAATCCTGGATCGGCGCACGCAAGGCTGCCGATTTTGGGCAGACGTAAATCTACGTGCGCCAGCGGACTGCTGGCGCGCCGTCATCCGACCCGGGGGCTGGTCCTGAGGCCTCGACCACGCCCCCGGGCCGGCACCACGCCCTGGTCCCGCCCCCGAAATGCCGCGCCCCGCCCCCGAAACGCCGCATCATTCGGCCCGCCCCCGACACGCCCCCTTAAAAAAACCGGGACTTACGCGTGTCCCGGGGCTTTGTGCGCGCCGGCGGCCTATGCAAAATAGGCGCGCGAGGGCCCTGCTCATGTAAATCCGGGCGGATTTACCCGAGCAGGGCATTTAAAATCCGCCCATAATTGAAATAGGTCTGAAAATTCATTTTTGTTCGTTCAGGACCCTGGAGTGTATACCGTCTGGTCCTGGTGATTTACTACTCTTCAATTTGTCAGTCTGGCCTACTACATCTTCCAGGCTCACCGTGATTTGGTTCAGTTCATCTGAAATATTACCCTTGAAATCCATCTCCTCTTCAGTAAAAACCGAAGCAAATACATTGTTTAATCTTTTTGTGATGACCTTATCATTCCAAAGTGCCCCTTTAACTCATCAATTGTCTAATGCTACAACTGACTCCCTTGCAGGCTTTCTGCTTTGGATATATTTTTTAAAGTTTTTATTGTGAGTTATTGCCTCTATGGCCAACTTCTTTTCAAATTCTCCCTTAGCCTGTCTTATCAATGGCCAAAACAACAGAAATGCTACTAAAGAAAAAGAGTGCAGCACCTTGAACCAAGTAGGTTACAAGACGACAGGTCAGCCTATTCTAATTGAGCTGATTCTACCAATCAGTCCCTGTAAATTAATGTAAATAGAATATTAATACCAGTACTGTAGAAATAATTTGTGAGATGCAATGCCCTGTTTAGTAGAACATCAATATCTATTTTCTTACAAACTCACTCCTAGATTCATCAAATTGCTATAATTATAGTGGAAATAGCACCGCAATAAAAAAAAAATCAGCATCAAATGCACATGGTTTATTATTGCGGGTCATAACACACAACTGCAGCTGTTGAGAGAGAGAGAGAGAGAGGGAGAGAATGTACAGAGTCAATATATAGACTATTGTAAGAGGGGACACTTTCAACTTGGGGCAGATTTGAGGGGTTTTATATACGCAGTCAGAGGAATTAACCCTTCCTTTAAAGTACTATTACTTAGCATTACTATAGCACTACACAACATATGCAGCACTGTACAAATGTGCAAAAAAGACAGTCCCTCCTCAACAGAGTTTACAATCTAATAAGACAAACATACAGGACAAAAGACTTAGGGCATTTCATAATGCAAGACAATGGTTAAAAAAAGAAAAGAAAGTTAGCTAATAAGGCAAACCCCGCATATATAGTTTTAAATCAGGAACAGTGAATTTCTATCTAGCTTGTTTATAAAATAGTATATAGCTTGTTTGAAACTAGCTAGATGCTACATTGTTCCTGATTTAAAACTATAAATTCAGTAGGGATGTGCATTCATTTACAAAAGTTTCATTTGGAGGACCATAAAATGAATTGAGGGCCCCCCCAAATTAAACAAATCTTATTTGCTTAATTTGTTTAAAATTTCCAGTTGGGCCTTAGCCTAGGCCCGAGGCCAGGACCTCAACTAGAGTCTAAGCTGAGGCCCAAAGCAGGGGCATGGTCTACAGCTGAACGTGATGCTGGCACCTCGGGCTCAGGCCCAGGCCTAGGCCCAAAACTGGGGCCTTGCCTAGGGCATAGACCAAGGCCCAAAGCAAGGGCTGTGGCCTAAGTCCAAGCATGACACTGGGGTCTTAGCCTAGGCCCGGGCCACTGCTGAAGCCTCAGTCAAAACCTAAGCAAAGGTCCAGAACCCCCCAAAAAATTACGTACCAGATCTGTTGGGTATACGAAGCATGGCCTGGCCGGATCCCAATGCTAAGGCCTCAGCCTAGGCTGGAGCCAAGTCCCAAGCCCAATGCTGGGGACTGGTCAAGAGACTGGGTCCCAAAACCTGAGCTTTATCCCAGGCCCAGATCTGATGCTGGGGCATGGCTTCCAGGTCCCTACACCTAGGCCTTGGCTAGGCCATGACCCGTGACCAGGCCTGGAGCCAGTGCCTAGTCTGGAAGCTGGGTCCCAATGCCTGGGACCTCAGTCTAGGCCAGAGCCTGGACCCAAGCCCAACACCAGAGTGCAGACCAGAGGTCGGGAACCAATACCTGGCCCTTGGCCTAGACCCGACACCGGGGCCTGACCTGGAAGCTGGGGCTTGCTGACTGGGTCTCATCCTAGGATAAAGCCCAGGCAAGGGGGTTAGACATTGGAGGTACTCTTCTTAGGTCTTCTTCTTCTTCTATTGACTTCATCTGATGGGGTCGCACAGGAGTTACTTAAATCCAATGCATCCTCCCCAGCGGAGGGCACCATTTTTCAGTATGGCAATGCTGTATGGAAATGCCATACTGCAAAATGGCGCCTTCCACTGTGAAGAATGAGCCAGAGTTAATTTATTCAGGTGTGACCCTAGCAGATTTATTTATTTATTTATTTATTTATTTTTAGATTTTTATATACCGGTGTTCCTATATGAAATAAAGATCACATCGGTTTACATTGAAACAGAACATGAAAATTGCCAAAAGGCATTACATAGAACAAGGTTATGAAACTTGGAACAGTGTACATAAGTTCAAAATTTAACAATAACGTTGTAACATTGATGACCAAAAGATAAAGGAGAAAAAAAAAAAAAAAAAAGACTTAAACAATTAAGTTGACAGGTCTTATTGAGCATAAAAATTATAACGTATAAGTGAGAAAGTCTCAAGTGTCCTGCAGCAAGAGATTAGATACCGAAGTAGGTAGTGGTATGGAAAATGGGGGTTTGTGAAGAAGATATGTTCTTGCTGGTTGGAGGGGAAAAAATGATGATCATGGTCCTGGAAAAGCTTGGCTAAAGAGCCAGGTTTTAAGTTTTTTTTTGAATGAAGAGTGGCAGAACTCAAGCCGAATGTCTGGTGGGAGCGCATTCCATTGAATGGGGCCTGCTGTAGATATGGCACGTTTATGATGCGAGGATTTTGTTGAAGGTACATAGAGTGTGCCTTTATATGCTCCTCTGATGGGTCTAGAGGAGGAGTGAGGGCGTAGTTGGTTACATAATTGAAGAGGAGAGATATTGTGAATGGATTTATGAATTACGGTGAGTACTTTATATAGGATCCTTTGCTTTATAGGCAGCCAGTGGAGGAGCTTGAGAATGGGGGTGATGTGATCTCTTTTATTCGTATTGGTAAGGATTCTGGCTGCAGAGTTCTGTAGCATTTGGAGGGGTTTGATGGATGAATATGGAAGGCCAAAGAGAAGCGAATTGCAATAGTCGACTTCTGATAGAATAATGGCTTGTAGGACCATCCGAAAATCGTTGAAATAAAGAAGAGGCTTCAATTTTTTTAAGACTTGTAACTTATAAAAACAGTCTTTGGTGGTTGTGCTTATGAATTTTTTAAAATTGAGCTGATTGTCTAGCATGATACCTAGATCTCGAACATGTGGTGAGTGATTTAATATGGGAGTGGATGAGTTGAGTAGGTCAGCTGGGTTTAGAAGTTTGATGTTGATGTCTTGATTGATGATTAGGATCTCAGTTTTGTTGTTGTTAAGAATGAGGCAAAGGCTGGAGAGATGATTGATCTGTTGCAAACAATTGTTCCAGTGAGCCAAGGTTTTTTGTAAGGATTCTGAGATTGGGATGAGTATCTGGATGTCATCCGTGTAGAGATAGTGAGTTAGGTTTAGTTTAGTAAGTAGATGACATAGAGGTAAGAGGTAAATGTTGAAGAGGGTAGGGGAAAGGGAGGAACCCTGAGGGACCTCCCGGTTGGAAGGGATCGGTTGTGATTCTTTGTTGTTAATCTTTACTTTGAATTGTCTATTTGCTAGGAAGGATTTGAACCAGCTGAAGACTGTTCCTTTAATGCCTATATCTGCCAGACATTTTAATAGAGATGAATGGTTGACAGTGTCAAAGGCTGCAGAGAGATCTAGTAGTATCAAAAGATGTGGTTGTTTTTTGTCCATATTAGATAGAATAGAATCGGTAAGAGAGATAAGGAGAGATTCAGTGCTTAACGATTTCCGAAAGCCATACTGGGAAGATACAAGAATGTTGTTTTCTTCCAAATATTCAGATAGTTGTTTATTGACTATCTTTTCCATAATTTTGGCGATCAATGGCAGATTAGCTATTGGGCGGAAGTTAGCTGGATCTGTGGTTGGAAGGTTAGGTTTTTTAAGTAGAGGTTTGAGAATGGCTAATTTAAGTTGGTCAGGAACTAGACCCTGGGAGAGAGAGCAGTTAATGATGTCTGCAATTGGTTTTGATATGGAGTTTCTTATTGCGATGAGAAGGTTAGTAGGAATTGTGTCTAAGGGATGAGATGACGGTTTCATTTTTTTAAATATGTTTTCTATCTCAAGTGCTGAAGTGGTCTCGAAAGTTTCCAGCGTTGTATTTAGTTGAGGTGAGGTAATGTGAGGGAAAGGGGGATATGAAAAAGATGATGAGAAAGAGATAGTCAGTTTGTCAATTTTATCCTTAAAGTATTCTGCTAGTTCTGATGCTTTGTTGAGTGCTTGATCATCAGGAATGGTAGGAGGTGATGGTTTAGTGAGAGCTGAAACGTAGGAGAAAAGTGCTTTTGAATCAAATATGAAATGATGTATTTTTTTTGAGAAAAAATCTCTCTTTGTTCTCAGTATGGTGATCCTATAAGCATTGAGGGAGGTTTTATAAATAAATAAATAGCTAATGTTGTGGGGGATGGGTTTCAGATAGCAAAATTAGAAGAAAGAAGACAGAAGACCTAAGAAGATGACCTCCGAGACCTGACCCTTTTGACTGTGACTGATCTTAGGCTGAGGCCCAGGTGTCAGGATCTGGCCTCCAGCCCGGGCCCCATTATTGGGCCTGGGGCTAGGCTCTGTCTTAGGCCCAGGACAAGGGGTCAGGCCTCAGAGGTCCACTTTTTAGATCTTCTATCTTCTTTCTTCAAATTACACCATCTGATGGGGTCACAGCAAAGTTAATAATTCTGGCACATCCTCCCCAGTGGAAGACTCTATTTTGCTGTACAGCAATGCTGTATGGCAATGCTGTACAGCAAAATGGCATCATTCACTGAGGAGGATGTGCCAGAGTTAATTTACTCCACCATGACTCCAGTTGACAGCATCATTGGAAGAAAAAAAACCAGAAGGCCTAAGAAAGGACCTCTGAGGCCTGGGTTCTGGACCTGGCCTTAATTCAGGTGTCAGGACCTGGCCTCCAGTCCAGTTCTCGGTTTCGTGCCTGGGTCTGGTCTGAAGCCTCCAGCTTTGGGACCTGGCCTTCGGGCTGGGTTGTGGTGTCAGGCTTGGGCCTGGGCTCTGGTATAGGCCTCAGCCAGGAGTTGGGACCCATCCTCTGGATCAAGCCCCAGCTTCGGCTCGGCTCTTGCCTAGGCATCAGAACCCAGCCTTTGGGCTGGGTCCCAGCATCGAATCTGGGTCTGGGCTGAGGCCTATGTGATGTGACCTGGCCTCCAGGCTAAGTCCCAGTGTCATGCCTGGGTCTGGGCTCTGGTCTAGGCTGAGGCCCAGTATTCAGGTCCCAGTCTCCAGGCTGGGTCCCAGCATCTGTTCGGGCTCTGGGTGTCTGGACCTGGGTTTCAGATGGAGCCTTTGCACTGGGCCTGGACCCAAGCTCTGGCCTATGCCAAGACCCAGACATTGGGACTCAGTTTCCAGAACATCCCTGGTTTCTGCTTGGGCCCAGGCTTTGGCCAAAGCCACGGCATCCGGCTTAAGCCCCGGTGTCAGGCCTATACTGAGGCATTGGGACCCGGCCTCCATGCCTCGGCCTTGTGTATATCTTAGGGTGAGGTCGCAGTGATCTAACACTGCCTCAGCTTCTGCAAGGCAGAGGCCTTGGCCTTGCCAGTGGATCCCACTGTACCGGATAAGTAGAACCTTGTGGGGGGAGGGGGGGAAGGATCCTTGGCCCTAGCATTTTTCCAGGTGGGAGGAACAGGTGATTGGGTCGGGAGGTCCTGTTTCCTTTTTTTTCCCTTTTTGTATTTTGTTTTTTTAATGTTTGATTCATTTTTTTTAAATGAAAGAAACGAATCAAACATTAAATAAATCAAAATCATGGTGAAAAAACCTCCTGAACCTAAAAACTAAATGAATATTTTACTCCTGCACATCCCTAAAATTCAGAGATTCAAATAGTGCAACTGCTCCATGTTGGTTTTCATCATTTCTTTAAGTTGTAATTCTGAGAGAACAGGATCCAGTGGCACAACTATTTTTGATGGCACATTTTTTTTCTGAGGGAATCATGCTTGGTGAATTTTGCAAAAGTGAATATAATTTCAGCCTTGCCAGATTTAGGTCCATACATGATAAGAAAAAGAGAAGTGCACCAAAATACTTCTGACCAAAAAATGCCACAGGTTGTTGTTGTACCTAATTTACCAAACATTCTAGAAGAGCTGAGAAATTAGGCAGCCATCTTTGAGCTCTTCAGGAACGTCCCTCCATATTTTTGGTGTTTTCAATAAAAACTGATTTATTAAAATTTTCTTTCCTAATACTATTGATGAACATTTCTTACAAGCTGCAAATATAGAAATAACATTGAGCTTCAAGACATGAAGTTACTTGAGAGGCCAAATGATCCCATCCAATACCCAGCTGTTATTTATGGTAATGATTTCCCCTTCATATAACATGTAAAATAGAACATCATTCTAAATGGAAATCTTTCTCAACTAAGTATTCACACACTAACTTGCATAGAAGACAAAACCACAAACAGTGGAAGCATTAGAAAAGAGTTTCTGTCTAGTAGAAGAAAAAATAAAAACCAAACCTTTTTGATATGTTATCAATAAAAATAAAACAAAAAACTAAGAGGGGTGTTTTACTACAGACATGATTTAGCTTTTTCTAAAAAACAAATATCTACCTTTACTGTGGGATACACCAGAAGATTTCTGAGGATTTTGATTTTTGAGATGGCAGGTGGGGTTTTTTTTTGTTTTGTTTTTTTTTTTTTACCAGCTCCCAATTCAGGAGGGAACCCCCCTGCCTGAGGGGACAGGATTGGGTGCTGTTTGCCCTACCACCAGTCAAGGTGGGGGTCTGCAGTTGCCCAGTGTGCTTCTTTGCCCTGCAATCAGCAAAAGTGGGGACACTAGTGATCTATAAGGAGAAGACCACCTTAGATTTTGCAGAGGTTTCTTTGTCACCTTGTTTTGAAGGAGGGAGTCTGTTTTTCCACCACCAGCTCCTTGCCTTACTTTTTTTTGAGAGAACTTTTTCCTTTCACCATCACTGGGGAGAGACTTGCACATTGAGACACTGATTCAGAGGCTGACCTGGACAGACTATAGTGCTTGGAGTTGCCATCCTGATTCTTCTTTTCAATGATTTTGCCATTCTTGTTGGGACTTTATTTTTAAGTTACAGTTAACTATTTTTTGTTGAACACCATTCCAAGCTCCTGCTCTTTTGCACCTCAAGGACCAGCTTGCTGAACTGAAAGATCTACCCACATGAGAACAAGTGGGAGGGAGACTGACTGTGAGAGATCATACAAGGTGCATACCCCCAGGAGCTTAGGGCCCTGGAAACTTGTCCTCCTACCCATCTGTTGAACCCCAGCCCTCTTGGTGGCTTACTATGGTGGTTTTGATGAGGTGAGCAATATAAAAGATTAAGCTGGGAGACAGTGGCCCCAGGGACATCTGCTGTGATTTCTATATTAGGGACCTCAAAACCAAGAGGGGGCCATATTCTCTTTTCTGAAAAATTCCAAATTGTCATCTTCCAAGGCAGCATCTGCCACACTGAAGGCAAAAATTGTAGGCTGGTCAAATCTGACATACAAGTGGAAGGATTAGTTGAAATATTATTTATTGAACAGAGGATCGGAAAGATGAAAACTTGCAACCCTGAACTAATCCTTCAGGGGCATCAATAATTCAGTTTTCTCCATTTGAAAGAAATGTTTTGCTCTGATGGCTGCTTTCAGCAATAGAAGAAGTAACTACAAGACCTAAGGGAAGAACCAGGGGAAAATGATGGCTGCAATCTGAAAGCAACTGGAAGGGTAAAAATGCCTTTGTGTTTGTGATGGTAGTGATCGCATAAAAAAAAGAAGAAAATTCATTTTGGCAGAATGCATTATTTTAAAATGGTTAGTTTTATAGGTTTAACAAAAATGTGTTGAATACATGCATGTCACTGTGAAAATGTTAAACCACATAATAATTTTTCTTTCCCTCTGTTATGTGTTTATTCAAAAGGCAACCAACAGAGCAGATGGCAAAGAAGATTACAAAAAGTAATATAGAGTACCTGTGTCGGATCTCCACTAGAATCTAACCTAGTAGTTAGGGCATTTAGGGAAGTAGGAGTGGGCATACTATTTAGCCTGCTATAGAGTAGGTGATGGGATCAGTGTGCTACTTTTATTTGGAGATTGAAGCAACATGATCTTTTTAATGGCTCTCCTAGTCCTTCTCTAGTAGGGTAGCACCCCTGCACTGGAAAAGGCTAGGATGAGAGAAAACTCATTTGTTCCAATTCAAACCCAGTAATTGGCAGGCAGTATCTCTGTATTTTGAGAATTTTTGGAGACTTTTCAGTGGCAAGTTTTATGTCCACTTTTGTTGCCCAGGAATTGAGAAAAGAAATGATTTTGTGTTGATTTTCCCTACCATACTGAATTTGAGACATTCTGCCTTTTAGATCCAGTTACCATTGGAGAGAAGATCCTGGATTTGTCAAGGACATCTGAAGAACAATAAAGGAGAGATTGGAAACCCCCGTCACAAGATTATTTACCATAGGTGAAACAGGAATGATAGGATTGGAGTTTGTGGAGACAAATGGTGGATCTCAGGTATTTTTTTCTAGAAAGGGGGAACTTTGTAAGTCCTTCCACTCTGGGTGCCTTACTTTCCATTTCTTGGAAAGCAGGCCCGGCGCCACCAGGTATGCAAACCATGCAATTGCACAGGGTGGCACACCCAGTGGGGTGGAGTCAGGACAAGGGAGAGGCCCATGTTGCCATCAGCGGACCCATTTCCACTAGCTGCAGAAGAAGTGGAGGCCCGTGGTGCCGCCGGTGGGATCAGGTCCACTTTCAGAGGAAAAAGCAGGAGGCAGTTGCGTACCGAGGGGGGCAATGCCCCTGGGAACAGGGATATAGGGGTTGCTGATGGCTGACAGGGAGGTCCATGCAGCTGCTGGTGGACCTCATCCCACCGGCAGCTAAGCAGGGAAGCAAATTACTTCTATGCTGTGTGCCGGCTGTGCAGGGACGTGGGGGAGTTCATCCCACCACAGCCCAATTGAAGTCATGTCCAGGTGCTCTTCCTCTTTCCTGCCTGTGCGGCTCTGGATAAAAAACGTTGCTGGAACCATGCAGGCAGGAAGGATGAGGATCATCGGCCGTGTGCAGAAGAGGAGTAGCAATTGTGTCAGGGCCATCGCGGATCCCACCCTCACAGCAGCCCGAGAAGTGTAGGCCTGGTAGCAGGGCTGCTGCAGATCCCACCTCGCAGTGAGTGGCATGAGGTGATCAGCGCCACTGCAGAACCCAACCCGCGGTGATCCACGAAGTGGAAGCCCAGAGATGAGAGAGAGGCTGAGGCCGTGTAGAGTGTGTATGGGTCTATGAGAGTGAATTGAGAAATTGAGTGTGTGTGAGAGTGAGTTGAGAGCCTGTATGATCGGAGAGATAGCATGTGAGAGCCTGTGTGTGTGTGTGTGTGAGATAGCATGTGAGAGTGAGAACCTATGTGTGTGTGTGTGTGTGTGTGAAAGTGAGATAGCATTTGAAAGAGAGACAACTGACGTACACTTGAGCACTTCAAAACTATTTACACAAAATCAGTTAATTTCTATGTAATAAATTAGCAGATGATGAAGGTCTTTGCTATCATTGACATTGTTATGGCTGCCTATGTTATAATGTTTAGCATTATATTTCCTAGGGTTGTGCATTTGTTTTTGCTGTATTGGCGATCCGCAATGTATCTTGTCATATCTGTTAAATACGTGGGGAGGTGAAAAGCATCGCGACTCCCCACGTATTTAACTTATTATCCATTTAATTTGGTGCGCCCCGCGGCGTGCTCTTTTCTTTGCCCGCATTAGCTACCTATGATTTTCACAAATTGGCAGCGCCCATGCCCTACAATCCGGTATCCATGCCGACCTGTCTGACCCTTTCCTGTGAGTCACAGTGACTCACAGGAAAGGGTCGGACAGGTCGGCATGGATGTCGGAATGCAGCGTATCCGTGCTGAAATTTTGTGACATGCACTGAATGCAGCCAATCGCGCTGTCATTCAGTGCTCTCTGTTGATTTTACTGATGAGCCAGCACTATATAAACATCAGCACGAGGAGCCATGCATTTTATTTCCAGCGATGCTGTGGGGAGGTGGGCTGGGTGTAAGAGGAGGCTGCACTGAGAGATAGGCTAGTTAAGGAAAGAAAAAGCTAATTATTCTTTAGTTTGCTGCAGTGCCAGGGCCATCTAGTCCTGTTTCTTTCAAGCTGTTTATTTAGGTGATCTCACTGAGAAGAGAAGCTGTGCCAGGGAGAGAAGCAGCCAGCCACTCATCATTAGGGTGTTGTGGCTGGCTGGGAGACATATAATTTAAAAAAAAAATTCCAGCTTTTTTAAACTGATTTTTTTTTTAATTCAAGTCACTTAGTCTCTCTGTGCACTGGGCTTCAGTGGGTAGTAGTTAGTTTAACAGACTGAACCTATTGGGTGGGTCTGTGCAGTCAAGTGCCCAGGGGGTCTGCCTCTTTTGTGCTTACAAGCAAGCAGCTTCTGTGTGCACGCCACACACATTAGTGCACAGCCAGGCACCGTGACAGTGGGCAGTGGGTATTTTTAACAGACTGAACCCAACTATTGGGTGGGTCTGTGCAGTCAAGTGCCCAGGGAGTCTGCCTCTTTTGTGCTTACAAGCAAGGCTCATGCTGCACTCTAGGGGCCAACCCATTCCAAGGAAGCCCTTTCCTGCTCTCAGGAAAGGGAAGTCTCCCCGGTGTTGCAGCCTATCTCTTAGGACCTGTTGAACGATGATGAACCCCTGTTCACATGGTACCCTCATCCGCCTCAGCCTTGAAAACTCTCGTTGTATATTCAGGTTTCATATCACGAAAATGGCAGGAAGAGTGCAGATCATAGCACATATCAAATCTTGATTCTTCTAAAGTATAATTCATCTGTATGTACTCTCTTCTATCTGTGTTGCAAGGTGCCAAGCTCACTTTATTAGTACTTCTTCTTAGCTTCGGAATAGTAAAAGTTCTTCAAAGCCTCTGTTTCTACTAACACAACAGCTGGCATTTGGGATTTTACTTTACTTGGTGAAGGCCTTTTTATTAGTGTTTTACCTCCAGTCGTTTCTTCCATTTTGAAATCAACCTCTTTATATGCCAAGCAGTACTCTGACTGCTCTCCGGCCTACCTGCCTTTTGTCAAGGATATTCTCACACTACAGTCCCTGGGGATCCCGGGTGCAGCCAGCCTGATTTTAAAAGACCAGCAAGAGCCCACTGGACCCCAATGGAAACCCCCCACTTTAGGGGCGAACCCATTCTAGGGAGCCCTTTCCTGCGCAAAGGAAAGGGAACTCTCCTCGGGTGTAGACTGCCTGTTTCTACCCTCTGACCCATGTTGAACCGCTGTTTAGGGGCGAACCCATTCTAGGGAGCCCTTTCCTGCTCATAGGAAAGAGAACTCTCCCCGGGGCTCTTGTTTGAATATTTGCTACTATCACCAAAATCGGTACCCGCAGATGCTCCACTCCACCCAGGCATAGTTCATCATGTTTCAGGTCCTAGCACTCGTGTTAGACTCCCTGGTCCCTGTTTCAAGATGGGTCGGGTGCACAGTATGCCCAGTTGACAGTCCCACCACATGCTGAGCCTCGTCTTGTCTTGCCTCCTTGTCTTTCCCTTATCAAACCACAGGGACCTGACTACCTCGGCTCTGCCAATCTGCCTTGCCCCTATCAACTTTCTGCCACTCTGTCTTGCTGCCAATTACCAGATGACTCACTTAACTCCTTGTGGTGTTATTGCCACTATCATGGTTCCTCAGTGTGTGTTGGTGCTAGTCTTTCTGCTTACTATGTTCCCCCTTCATTGTGCTGTAGGATGTCAATGCCATTTGTCTTGCCACTTTGCCTGTCGTGCTGCCTTTGAGGGTTCATGCATCTGTTATCGGTGCTCTCTATTGAAGCTGTGGTGTGTTTTTGACACTCTCACTGCACTCTTGCCACTTCTGGTACCCCTTTGCACCTTTACATTGCCTTAGGCTATTCATGCCACTTTGGTGCCACTTTGCCACAGTCTAAGTACCTTGGAGCTCTTTTGTTGTTGTGATGATTGCTCCCCAGAAGTTTCATCAAAATTGATAATAAAACCCCAATTCTGCAGCCAAAAATAGGCTGGAAATCCTTCCCCCATTGACTTTAATGGGAACCGGAAGACAAATTCACATATCGACGTATCGGGGCGCCATACGTCCGAATGCAACGGAAATGACCCTCAACAAAAACGTATCACGAATGCAACGTAAATCTTTTGGCTGCACATCCCTAATATTTCCAGCCTTTACAGAAAGTGTGATATTGGGATGTCTTCTATATTGTGTATATGGTGTTAAGTTTCCAAATCTAGGGCACCTACAGGATCTCTATTAAAAGGAATGTTTCATTTTTCACAGGGGGAACAGGAGTAGTGATATTATTGGGTTTTAATTTCCCCAAGAGGAAGACAGAAATAGTGAGTCCTTAGAGTATATAAACCCATGCCACCAATTTAGGGTATAAGCAATTTAATTATTGCTGGCAAGGGCACTATGTCACTATACTTGTTACTGTTTTGTTTAACTTTCTTAGGGGAGAACCCTTAGGCCTCTATAGATGAGGCCTAGGTATAGAATAGTAGAAAGTGTGCCTTTGCCTAACTTGAGGATATTTTGGGGGAACCTTTTTGCTTTGCAGAGAAGGAAGGTTTTCCACCCTTCCTTTCTCTATTTTGGTTTCCCCATTTCTAAGGATTTTAATAATGTATACGTAGTTAATATCGGATTGGTACCACCTATCTTCTTCATAGTCTCCTTCCTTCCCCCAGGAATGTACCTAGATCTTTTCCTGAGTAACCTTAGTATGCACCATCTAAGAGGAGTGGTATATCCAACCAGAGAGCATGGATGGACTATTGTAAGTCCTGTTGGAGGAAAAGATCTAGGTACATTCCTGGGGGAAGGAAGGAGACTATGAAGAAGATCGGTGGTACCAATCCTATATTAACTATGTATACATTATTAAAATGTGAAGAGAAAAGCATGGAGGTACTCTCCAGGTACCAACAGGAAAGTAAGAAAAAGCAGTAAGAACTCTGAACATCTGTATTAAACATATGAGGGATGGGACTATTTCAATGAATATAAATTGGGAAAATATCATCCTTTTCACGAAATTCTGAAAAGAAGCTCCAAAAACTCACCCACAAATTGGAAAGAATCAGGAATAAAATAATTAATTGACTTCTTTACCATCATAAATGAATTGGAAGCTAAGTCACACATTTATTAAAAGAATTAAAGCTGTAAATGGACTGTAAAGAATAAGACTTTTAACTGAACATTTTTATCAACTTTACATCATTAATCAGTAAAGTTGGAAACCAGATCAGCTTCCAGCATGATTATTGTTGCTATTCTTCCCTCAGTTGATCTTATTCTCCCACCTAACCAACAGCAGGCAATAGATGATTGATATCAATTGCGCAAGATAATTAGCAGATGTAAAATTGTGCGAACAAGTTGCAAAATGTTCTTACTTAAGTCTCTAATAAAATAGCAACTTAAGCACTTCAGCGGTAACTTTTAAACCGGTGCGCAGGCGCACATGTGCACGCATTCATCGGCCCACACCCAGTGATGTGTCCATTTTATAACATACATACATATATACGTGCATGTTATAAAATAGCCTGATCGCACACACATTTGCAAACAATTTTAAGTGGACGAGCGCCTATGCACTCAAATGCCTCTTCTACCATGTAAGTGGGGGGGATTTTAAAAGTCATGCACAGATACCATTACCAGTTTCCCAGTTTATTCACAGTTCACCCAGGTAAGGATTAGAGATGTGCATTTGTTTATCATGGTTCGGGGGAAGCGAAAAACGAAACGGATTTTCCCCGAACTTCGGGGAAAATTCATTTTTTCGGGTTTGTGCGGGGGGGGAGGGGCACATTTATTTAAAAAAAAACAAAAACACCCCAACCCTTCACATTTACTGTATTACAATCCACCCACCACCCCGATCCCTCCCCAAGACTTACTAAAAGCCCTGATGGTCCAGCGGGGTCCCACGAGCGACCTCTCCCTCCGGGCCGTCAGGCTGTCGGGCCTGCTACGAATCAAAATGGTGCCAATGGCCCTTTGCCTTTACAATGTCACAGGGGCTACCGGTGCCATTGGTCCAGGACCCCTGCTGAACCACCAGGGACTTTTGGCAAGTCTTGGGGGGGGGGGGGGGGACTCCTGACCTCCCTTAGTTTTTGCAGAGGTTTTGGGGGAAGTCAGGAGTCCCCCCAAGACTTTTGGCAAGTCTTGGGGGGGTCTCCTGACCTCCCTAAAACTTGCCAAAAGTCCCTGGTGGTCCAGCGGGGGTCCAGGAGCGGCTGCCCTTACTATGTCACAGGGGCTACCAGTTCCATTGGTTGGCCCCTGTCACACGAAGCGCCTGAACTGAAACCTGACCAGAGCCAGAAAAACGAAGCTCATCTCTAGTAAGGAATAGGTCTTCCATACTCCCCTAGTTTAATAGCCTCCCTTCTGCCCTGTTAGCCTCGACCCTTAAAATCCTGCAGATCTGTATATCTTTATCTTATAACTTACACGTTATAATTAATAAGGAATAGTAGCTTGAGATTTATTTAATGTTTGGGTACTTGCCAGGTACTTGTGACTTGGATTGGCCACTGCTGGAAACAGGATACTAGGCTTGATGGACCCTTGCTCTGATCCAATATGGCAATTCTTATGTTCTTATCCATAGCAGAAGTAAAGTTAACATGGCAGGGGACACCGGCGTGTACCTGTGTGTGTAAGATTTATGAGCTAATTTCAAGTTAAAATCCAGGAATGCCCATGCCCCAACTAGACGCTAAGGCCCCGCCCCTTTTTTGAACTTTTCATTTGTGTGTGTAGCGGCAAGTACACGCATATCCAGGCGGCTTTTAAAATCCACTCGCACGTGCAGGCCCAACTTGGGTGTGTATCTCTTAGTTATTGCACATGCCAGGCTTTTAAAAGTCACCTTATAGCTCTTAGCTCCACTCTGAATACCCTTAGACTGCCTCTTTTTTCATAGGTAAATGCATACACCAAAGTGAAAATATGCATGTGATATAGGTTTATAAGATAGTATGCATACAAGTACAAGCTGCTTATGCACATACATGCTGATTTTACATGTGTAATTCCTTTGAAAATTCATCCGATAATCACCTACTAGTGATATTACCTACTTTATTTCAGCTGGGAAGAGAGGCCAGTGCTTCTTCTTTGTAAATCCTTTAATGAAACCGATGAATAACCTCCATTGACTACTTTCTTTTTTTTTTTTTATTTGCATCTCTAGTCTTGTCAGCCTGGTTTTTCATCTTTTCAATTTTGTGCTATTTGAATTTAAAAACTGCCCATCCATAAACCAATCTGTTAGCATAAGCCATCATTTTCTAAAAATGGATGATAATCCATGATTTATAAGTGCAGCAGAAACAAAAATAGGTGTAAACAATAAAATAAATACTCATGAGACTAAACACCAATAAGGTCAGGAAAAAGGTTTTCAACCAAACAATGGACACCTTTATCCTTCTTTAAGTTGCTGAACTGTGGTGCAGCATTACAGTGACAGGATTAATTGTGAATAACAGTTTTTGTACACTACAATAGGGGAGTAATTCTCACACTATCAAATTCCAGCAGTAATAATACCTGCCAGTTATGATATCCTAAAAAAAATTGAATATTGATTTTCTATCACTGGATTCTAAAGAAAGACAATATCCATAACAGTAATAAATGGCATGGGTTGTGGAACAAGCAAATTGTATTTCTGAATCATATCCTATAGTGATTCCTTTACTTTTAATCTGTAGAATTACAAATGAGGGTTTTCTATATGGTGCTATTTTGGTGAGAAAAATTCTTGTTTTCATGGTTTTTGTCCCAGTTGAAGTCATTGGAAGTAAATGATGCAGAGTAGAGAGAGTGACTACATTTAATGAAAGCTGGACTGAAAGGCATATATAGCTGATCAGAACACTTTTTAAAATACTTTGTCTGTGATAAAGCAGAGTTGCTTACCTGTAACAGGTGTTCTCCCAGGACAAGCAGGATGTAGTCCTCACATGTGGGTGACGTCACCAGCTGGAGCCCTATCACGAAAAACTTTTCTGTCAAAGTTTCTAGAACTTTTAACTGGCACACTGAGCATGCCCAGCATGCCGTCATTCCTGTAGCCACAGGGATCTCCCTTCGGTCTCGTTTGTAGCAAAAGGTGTGAGCAAAAAAATAAAATAATAAAATGGTTTCGGACCCAACTCCGTGGGGTGGCGGGTGGGTTTCGTGAGGACTACATCCTGCTGTCTTGGGAGAACACCTGTTACAGGAAAGCAACTCTGCCTTCTCCCAGGACAAGCAAGATGGTAGTCCTCACATGTGGGTGATTGCAAGCTACATGCTGACTCATATTTAAATTGGGCCAACAGCATACAACTTGTGCAACAGGCACAACTGGTGTACTGTTGGAAAAAATGAGGCAGCCTGAAAATCACAGCAGGTGGATGTGGAAGGAGTTGGGATTATACTGGAAATAAGTTCTTCAAGATGGATTGGCCAAAGGCAGAGTCTTCACGTCCTTTCTTGTCCAGGGAGTTATGTGCTGCAAATGTGTGATGAGAGCTCAATGTTGCAGCTTTACAGATCTCAGCAGTTGGTACTGAACGATAGTGTGCTACTGAGGTTGCCATGGCTCTTATTGAGTGCATCTTCATTTGTCCCTGGAGAGGAAGGCCTGCTTTCTCATAGCAGAATTCGATACAGACTTCTAGCCAGTTGGAGAGTGTTTGTTTGCCCACTGTAACTCCCAGTTTGTTTTTATTGAAAGAAACAAAGAGTTGGGTGGATTTCCTATGGACTATGGTGCGGTCTAGGTAAAATGCAAGTGCACGTTTACAGTCCAAGGTATATAAAACTCTCTCACCCTGGTGAGAGTGAGGCCTTGGGAAAAAGGTGGGCAAGACTATAGATTGATTCAGGTGAAAGTCAGTTACCACCTTAGGAAGGAATTTAGGGTGAGTACGGATGACCACTCAAGTCATGGAGGAACCTTGTATAGGGTGATTATCTGACAAGTCCTTGTAACTCACTAACCCTTCAAGCAGATGTAATGGCTACTAGGAAAAGAACTTTCCATGTAAGAAATTTAACATCACAGGAGTGCAAAGGCTCAAACGGGGAACGCATGCATGAGCCTTGTAAGTACTACGTTTAGGTCCCATTCGGTAACTGGTGGCCATAGAGGGACTTAAGTTGTAAAAGGCCCCTCATAAACTGACTCACAAGGGGTTCCGCTGTTATCGGGGCATCCCCTACTCCCTTGTGGTACGCTGAGATGGCTCTGAGGTGTACCCGTACCGAGGAAGTCTGGAGACCAGAGTCTGAAAGGTGCCAGAGATAGTCTAACAGAGATGGAATGGGGCAGGAAAAGGGGTCGATACCTTTTTGCGTGCACCACGTGGTAAATCTTTTCCACTTAGAAAGATAGGATTTTCGTGTGGAAGGCTTTCATGAAGCTACAAGCACTTGAGAGACCCTAGTTGAAAGGTTGAGCGGTTGAAGGATCAAGTTTTCAACATCCAGGGTGTGAGGGATAGGGTCTGAAGGTTCAGGTGGTGCAACATGCCTTGGTTCTGAGTTATGAGATTGGGCGCTGTGCCCAGGCGAATTGGTTCTCGGATGGAGAGGTCGAGAAGCATGGGAAACCATACCTATCAAGCCCAATATGGGGCTATGAGTATCATTGATTCCTTGACCTTCATGAGAGTTTTGGCTATCAGTGGTATCGGAGGATATGCGTATAGGAGGCCTTTGTTCCAGGGACGAGTGAAGGCGTCCATGGCTAACTTGTTTTATTGCCTGTGTAGGGAACAGAATCTGTCCACTTTGTGATTCAGTTGGGATGCAAAGAGGTCGATTGTTGGTTGACCCCAGCTTTGGAAGGTTTTGGTTGCTACCACAGGATCCAGAGACCACTCATGGGGATGGAACATTTGACTGAGGCGATCTGCTACTACGTTCTGTTTGCTGCCAGATAAGTGGCCCGGAGATGCATGGAGTGTGCAAGGGCCCATGCCCAAATCTGCGCAGCTTCTTGGCAGAGGAGATAAGAGCCTGTTCCTCCGTGTTTGTTCAAGTACCACATTGCAACTGTGTTGTCTGTTTGTATGAGAACAGTCTTGTGTGAAAGGCAGTCCTTGAACACAAATAGAGCATAACGTATGGCTCGAAGCTCTAGGAAGTTGATTTGAAACTTTGCTTCGAGTTGTGTCCAAGTCCCTTGAGTTTGAAGGTTGTTCACATGAGCTCCCCAACCTAAATTGGATGCGTCTGTGGTTAAGGTCACTTAAGGAACTGGTTGCTGGAAGGGCAGACCTGTCAGCAAGTTGGCTTTGTTTGTCCACCAGAGAAGCGAGAGACGTACCTGGTCGGTTACATGGATCTGGGATGAAAGAGGTTGAGTGGCTTGTAGCCACTGAGATTTCAAAGTCCATTGAGTTATTCTCATGGCTAGCCTGGCCATAGGAGTGACGTGGACTGTGGAAGCCATGTGGCCCAGAAACGTGAGAAATTGATGGACTGAGGCTGTTTTCTTTGTGCACTGAGATGTAGCTAGTCTGGAGAGTGTGTCTGCACCAGGGGCGGATTGTGGGAAAATAGTGGCCCGGGGGATTTTTCTCCATACTGGCCCATGAGTACCCAATTACACATACAATTTGGTGAGTCACCAAATACAGAATAAAGGGACCATAAAATATACACAGAAATGCACAGACAAACTGAACTGGAAATCACAACAAGTTAGACTGTATGTAATGCAGCAATGGAAAAATGGAAAATACCATCATTCCTCATAAAACATCAAACAATAAAATAAAGAACTATAAAACATCAATCACAATAGGAAAATCATACTAAAAATATATATTTCAAAACTGCTGATGAATAGAACCTCCAGTAATTTAACTTAGGGAAATTTTCAAAAATTTGTATATAACACCAATAAAATATTTCAAAAACAGCAGACATCAAATAATATTCAATAATTAAAACTAATAAGGATAGAAAAAAATCCCCGTTTCTCCATACCTGGGAACTTTAAATTCCAGTCACCTTGAGATGGTCATGAATTAGTTGTCCTCTAGCACAGTGGTTCTCAACTTTTTTCTGTCGGGACACACCTGACAGATGGTTCTCACATGCGTGACACACTGAACACATGACCATCATAGGGCTAAATGTAAAAGTACAGTTTGCATCCACAGGAACCCCCCTGACCCACAATTATGGGTGTAAAGCAGAATTATGATATTCCCCATACAACTCACCTTACAAAAAGTATATTCTGCTTCTAGTGTCATCTCAGTAACAGCAACACAAATTCCCTCTACCAGGCTCAATAGCCCTACTTATGAAAAGACAGCAGTTTATCACTAATGCATATCCTCTTGAGAAAATACAACAAATAAGACTGATATAGTAAAATACCTCACCTCAGTCACATGCACATGTAACCCTTGAAGTTCAATTTTCTTTATGACTCCTTGTGTCTGAAACCTGCACTTTGATTCCCAACCCAGTATCAGAAATGAATCCACACGCTCTTTAGTGAGTAACAGTTTTATCTTTACTGGAATGAATGACTGAAATAAATCTGTTCACTTCCTAAGCATCTGCATTTGTCATATAAACACATGTATATAGTACAAGAGAAAACTCAACTTTGTCATAACTCATGTTAAGTATTTCAACCAGAATCAGCATGTGATATAGCACCCGACCTTAAGCAGTCTCTGAACAAGCAAAGTCCCAGATTGTATCCTACTGTGTGTCCATTTGAATTTAGAGCTGAAGAGGGCGTCAGTACTGCTCTTTGCTTCAACTGCCAAATCCACAATACAGCAGCCTCTATCCGAAAGAAGAGCTTCAAATCCTGACAGGGCACAGTTCAATTACTCCCAAGTCGTCCACAGCAGGGTTCCAGAAAAGAGAACCTTAATCAGTACAGATAATATTTATTAATTCAGAGCAGGGCAGGAACTCTGTTCAAGCTGAGCAGTGATCTGTTTGCACATGCTCAGACAATCCAATTTTTATAAATCTCTTTAGATAAAGTAAAAACAACTTCAATACATCTCAAAACAATGCTAACTAACATAAATACATTACACATGAATACAATTATAGAGGGCTGCTCACCTTAATCAGTACAGATAATATTTATTAATTCAGAGCAGGGCAGGAACTCTGTTCAAGCTGAGCAGTGATCTGTTTGCACATGCTCAGACAATCCAATTTTGAATCTCCTTTCCCCCCCCCAGCTCTTAAAGAGACAGCACTCTATTGTCAGTCTTTTCATGTCACAATGATGATTCAACATTTCTCTGCCCTAGTTCCTAGAGGTATGTTACACACAGAACCGACCTAACATACTCCCAGGATCTTCAGTAATGCCCATAAACTAATCCGCACACAGTTACACTTGTATTATGGAATGCACTCAAACAGTAACAACCCTACCTATGAAAAGGCAACACTACAAATATTAAAGCAGGCCCTAAACACCAATACACCTCTATTAGGAAAACAGAACTAGCCAAGCAACTATAGATCCCAACACAGAAATAATTGTATAACTATACTAATAAGCAGAATAAATGTTTCACAACAACTATGAACAGAATAATATCCAGCAATTAAAAACTCATAAAAATTATTTAAAATTCTCCAAACACCAATAAAATATTTCAAAACAGCAGACACATCACATAATATTAAATAATTAAAATGGCAGTCAATCAAGAAAAATAAACTTAAAAGGCTACCTTTACTTACCCCCTCCAGCAGCTCTCCTACTCCTGTCCTCTTCCATGCAGGCCCAAGCACACACCAGAAGCAGCAGTAGTGGCTGAAGCTCTGTACTCATGGTCCTCTTCCTTAGGGCACACGACCAGTCTCTCTGTCTCTCACACACACACATACCAGTTATACCCCCATGACCAGTTTCTGTCTTTCATACACCAATCATCTCCTGACCAGCCTCTCTCTTACATACACACCAGTCACCTTCCCGATCAGTCTCTCTCTCTCATGCGCGCACACACTCACACACACACACACACACACACACACACACACACAGGCTTCCCACTCCCATGTTCTATCTCACATATACAGGCTTCTCATTCCCATGCTGTATCTCACACACACCCATATTTCTCACTGCTATGCTAGCTCTCTCCACATGCACAGGCTTCTCATTCCCATAATCACTTTCTTTCTCACACACACAGACTCCAGTCATCTCCCTGACCAGTCAGTTCCATTGCCTCTCCTATATACACACATCATCTCTCTGACCAGTTTCTCTCAATCACACACATGGCTCTCTCTCACACACTTACATAGATGATCTCAATCAAATGCTCTCACTTACACATAGGCTCTCACTCACAGTTACACATGGACACTCTCAATCACACATACATTCTCTCACTTACAGACAGGCTGGCTGGCTCTCTCTCATTTCCTGCCCCCCCCCCCACCCCCCGAGCACAAATGGTAGCTGCAGCAGCCTCCTCCTCTAGTCCCCGCATACCAAGAAAGAAGAATCCCATCAGCCACGGGAGGCTAATTCTGCTGTCTCCTGTGCTGATTTCTGGCTGCTTCTGATTTTGCTTCAGGCCCACACTACTTCTTGGGGCCGCCGCTGCCACCGCTATTTTTTCATGCGGCATGGCTCTTTCTTCTTCCTGCGCACCCCACTGCACGTCCTGTTCTGGGCCAGGGGGGCAGGTGCGGGAAGAAGAAAAGGCCCAGCCGCAGTTGCCAGCCTCCACTAACACTGCTGCCATTCCCATCCAGGCTTGAACGTGCTGATAGCCCGGGCGGCAACGGCAGCAGTGGAAGTTAGCCTGCCTCTCGCTCGGTGGAGGAAGAGCAGCGGGAGACCGGTAGCACAGTGCTGCTTTAGAGGGAGGGGGTGGCCATTTGGGTGGGAAGGCCCGAGATCTGTTAAGCCACATGAGCCCTGAAGCTGTTTGTTTTTATATGTATTTTTGCTGCGGCTTGAGAATGAAAGGAGCCTGCCGCAGAGGAAAGCTGTGGGAGCTGGGAGGCAGGCATTCAGCCCGCGGAGAGGCAGCAGCAGGAAGTGTGCTGGCTGGCTGCCTCCTGCTGGCAAAAACGCAAGCGGGGCAGGCGCGAATGGAGGTGGCAGGGCCTCGGTGATGATGGGGCACTGGAGAAGTGCGGCGAATAGGCCCATGAAACCGGGGCTGGTGGCACAGGGAAAATACAAAAGCAGCACTTCAATGTCACATGGCTGCTTTGGTCACTGCGACCAACACCTATCACGTGATTGGGGTGACGGGCCCACCTGGGCATGCCCAAAGCCCCGATAGGCCAATCCGCCCCTGGTCTCCACGGTTGTTGGGCAGGAAGGCCTTTGTGACTGTGGTGTCCAAATCTGCTCCGATAAAGGTAAGGAGGTAAGATGGATTCAAGTGGGATTTCTGGTAATTGATGAGAAACCTTAATGAGTGTAGCAGATTGATAGTGAGCTTCAGCGTGTTGAGAGCTCCTTGTTTGGATTGGCTCTTGATTAGCCAGTCGTTCGAGTAAGGAAACACGTGTATACTATTTCTGCATAGATGGGCCGCAGCCACTTCTAGGCACTTTGTAAATGCACGGGGTGCCGAGGCAAGTCCGAAAGGCAGAACCCGGTACTGAAAATGTTGATGCCCCACTAGAAAATGCAGGTATTTGTGGTGATGTGGGGATATGGGAATGTGCGCATAGGCGTCTTGAAGATCCAGAGAACAGAGCCAGTCTCTTTGCTGTAGTAGGGGAAGCATGGTGCCTAGGGATACCATCCTGAATTTTTCTTTTTGTAGAAATTTGTTGAAATTGCGGAGGTCTAGGATGGGGCAGAGGCCGTCTGATTTCTTTGGAATTAGAAAATAGCGGGAGTAGAACCCTGTGCCCTGCTATGCCAGGGTAACGGCTTCCACAGCCCTGGCACTCAGTAGGGTTGACAGTTCTAACTCTAGAAGGCTTGTGTGATCTCTTCTGATCCACAGTTGATTGGGTGGTGAATCTGGGGGTACCATGAGGAAATTTAGATGGTATCCCTGGGTTAAGATGGATATTACCCATTGGTCAGTTGTAATGTGGTGCCAGTTGGTGATAAAGTGGTGTAGCCAACCACCTACAGGCAAGTCTGGTCTTGTATTTGTAGAGTGGCTGCTGTTCTCTGGAAAGATTTCAAAATCCAGAGGCTGGGCCCGTTTGCGGGCTGGCTGAGATCTGGACCTCTTGGCCTGCCGTGGATGTCCTCTCTGCCGTGGTTTGGCTGGTCTCACATGAGATGTAAGTGGGTAGTACTTGCGTGAGCGACAAAAGGGTCTTCTGGGGTTTCTTCTTGTGGTCTTTTGAGCAGAGGAGGGAGCTTCTGTAGTGTCTGTGGAATGCTGATGCAGGGTCTCATGATGATCTTTTAGTTGAGCCAGGGTGTCTTGTATCTTGTATCTGCATTACCTATACCAGCTTCCTTCCTGGAAGCTGGAATAGGTAACGCAGCTACAAGGGGAGTCAGGCCAGACGCTACTGGCACCTCCACAGGAATCTGTGGGGGCTCAGTACCCGGCACCGATACTGGTGGGGATCGCCTTGGGGTCTCGGGTGCAGAGGAGGTTGGAGGGTCCTCTCCCCATGCCCTCTTCACAACCAGCTCGATAGGCATCGAAGCCAATGCAGTGTCGGTGCCGGCACCGGCACCGGGTGCGGAATCGCGTCGGTGCCGGTGCCGGTATTTCCCTCGGTACTCGGTCTGGTCCTTCTCCGGCACCGAGGAAGATGCTGCCAATGCCCTGGATCATGTCGGTGATGGATGGTCACCGCTGCCTTGCTGCTCCCGGCGAGGTTTATCGATGGATTTTGAAGATATTCCTGCCGGTGATGACTAGGTAGACGTTGATGGATTTAGTTTTATCTTGAAAAGAGACTCCATTTTGTCCAGGCGGGCATGCCTGCCCTTCGGGGTCATTTGAGCGCAACTAGGGCATTGAAATACATCATGTGATGAGCCGAGGCACAGCACACAAACATTGTGCGGGTCAGTAATGGACATTGTACACGGACACTCTGGGCATTTTCTAAAGCAGGTTGCCATGGCAAAAAAAGAGGGCCGCAAAAACAGTCAGTAACCTGTGGGAACTGAGGACAAGGTAGAAGGAACCGACCGAAGACGGTGGAAATTACTCACCGAGCGTCGAGAAAACGGTGTCGCAATGGGAGACCCCTATGAGGAAACTTTTTGTGAAGAAAACTTCAAGTTTTTCCGTGCAGAAAAGTAGTGAGAAAATTCTCACAGAGCTCCTAACCACAAGGCAAACTGCAGCACGGAAAAAAAGAGACTGAAGGGAGACCCCTATGGCTACAGGAATTATGGCATGCTGGGCATGCTCAGTGTGCCAGTCAAAAGTTCTAGAAGCTTTGACAGAACAGTTTTCCGTGATAGGGCTACGTCTGGTGACGTCACCCACATGTGAGGACTACCATCCTGCTTGTCCTGGGAGAAGGAGCAGATTATACCAGTGTTACATGATATAAAAAAAAACCACATGCATCTATTGGACACATCATAGCAGACACACAAAGGAGCTGAATTAGCACAAGTCTAAAACTTATCACTAATCATCAACAAGATTAGGGGGTCGTTTACTATGCAGTGGTATTTTATTGTAGGAGAGGACATATACCATGGGCAGCAGTATAATATCATGGGTTGCATTCTTGTGGCACCTTCCCTGAGATATTTTTTCTTATGAAAAAATTCCACAAGAAAATATATTGTAAGGAAAGGAATAAAATCTTATGATGGCAATCCACTATGCCCAGGACTGCCATATTCTAAAAGGGCTAGCAGTGGCCCAAAAAAGCACGCCCTCCACGGTCTGAGCAGACTCCTGCTGCCCTCCACTGCCTCTAGAGATAGCCCAAAAGTTTTAAAAAAATTAAAAAGTACATAGCAAAGTTGTGGATCAATGCCCCACCCACTATCCAAACCCCTCCTGATCCAAACTCCCTACCCCCTAGTATCAGGCTCCATACCCCTAGGCCTCCCTGTTACACCAGCATACTCCCTGTTAGTCTAGTGGACTCTCTTACAAGGAGCATACTGCCTGGTGGTTTAGTGGACCCCCTGTTTCCAGACTCCCTTATATCAAAAAGTCACCCATCATATGATAGGAGCAAAGGCCAGGCAGTGCCATTTTGAAAAATGGCTGCCATCCAGGCTTGGAATCTAGGGAGTCTGCCAGGCCTCCACTGGATGACTTTTTAAGGAGTGGGGAGTCCATCAGACCATCAGGCAGTATGTTGAATGTTTAACCCCCTGTACGTCGGGGGTCACCTTCTCACCCTCAGGGAGCATTGGGGTCACTACCCCGAGGTGGGGACTCGAGCCTCCAGGGCCTTGAGCTGGGGGCAGGATAACCTGCAGGGCCAGTACTAGGCTGAGGTCACTCCACACAAAAAAAACCAATGTCCAGTCATAAGTTGTGCTCCAAAATAAAAAGTTTACTGTTGAATCTTCAGAGTAAAACATATTGACAAACTCCAGTTAATGCAGAAAGCAAAGCAAAATCACAGTTCCAGAAAATTGCTAAACTCCTCTCACTTCAGACTGTCTTCCTTTGGTAACAGTTACTTCTTCGACTAATAGAGTGCCTCTTTATACTTCGTTTCTTTTCTTTAATCAGTTTTCTCAAAAGCCTATCCTGGCTCTCTCTTTCTTCCATCTTTTAGTAAAATATTTACTCACATAATCCTGTTCAGCTCAAGGAAAGATTCCTTCTGGCGCAGCAGACAAGAACCTACCGAGCCCTGCAACAAGTCACTGCTGGCACAGTTTGTCCTCCTGATCCAGAATGATGGCCTGCAGCCGTTAAGCACAGTTTTTTCTTCAGATCTTTCTAATTTATTATTGCAAAGACTTTCTATTTTTTTTCTCTTTAGGCCTCCTGAGATTTTTGGAGAAAATCTCTGCTCTACTGTTGCTACTCCCTTCTGTAACCCTGGAAGAGGATCACAGCTCCAACCTGCCCTTCCAAATCTGGAGCAGCCCCAGACCCAATAAAATCAGGGCTTTCATTACTTTTCCAGAGACCCAGCCCATAGGGCATGTACCCCCACTATCTGTCAATATCCATTCCTATACACTCTCTGGCATAGGGGGGTGGGGGCAGGGGATTCATTAGAACACCAGGGAATGTGTTGTAAGTAAAGGGGGTTTGGGGGAACTGGGGGTGAGGTGCTTATATTTTGAATCAGGGAAAAATTGATTTAGAAAGGGGAGGGGGTGGGGCATTGCCGCATGATTTCTAAATATTTTTGGGCATATCCTTTTTTTTCTTTGGGCCACCTCTAGAGATAGAGGGGGTTTCTCAAGGCTCCTGGCAGATTTTAATATTGGGTGGTGCTTTTTCAAGCCGCAATGGCTCTTTAAATGTCAGTGCAGGAGCTTTGGGAAGTGTGTTGCAGTCCAGTACTCCCGCAGAAAGTTGCAGCAAACTTTCCTGGAAATAACATGGCGTGCATTATTTGAAGCAGGCCATGTTGCTTTATTAGTATGAAATTAGCAAATTGTATGCATACAAAGCAGCTCATTTCAATATGGGGTGGGATTTTGGAGAAAATATCACGCAATACCACTGCAATAAATGTGTCTTGCATGATAAACTACATTATTCATGCAATAAACACTGTTTTTCACACATTAAATGGTTATCACAGCTTAGTACATGATCTTCTAAGGTTGAAATCTTGATGTTTGACAGTAATGGCTACATACCGTAGTTCAAACTTGTACTAGTTCACCCCCTGTTTAATAATAACTTCCAAATGATACTGTATATTTAAATTAAATAGCAAGAGGGAGATAAAGGACCCCTGATGGATCCAACAGTTTAGAGATCTAGGGGAAGAGATACTATCTTCAAATGTCATAGGGGGTCATTTATCAAAGCGCTATATGGCATTTTCGCATGCAGAAAATGCCTTTGGGAGGACAATTAATACAGTTACAAGATACAATGATAAGCTAGGTGAAAGACGGAAAATATTTTTAAATAAATAAGAAATTGCATTGCAATATTTAAATAAATAAAAAATAATTTGGTTGGGATGTATTTTGGGTTTTGAATAAAAAATAGGATGGTATGGTGGAATGTCAATAATTAAATGTATAAATCAAAGACCAACATTAACTCAATGGATTTGAAGTTGATTGAAAGAATCATTGTATGAGACTTCTACTTCCATCTTTAAAAAAAAATTTGTAAAAAAATAAGAACAAACATTTGTGAAGTAAATGAAATGAAAAAAATAAAAAAAAACCCTAAATCTTGTAGAAATACACTAATAATAATTCAGAGGGGTGTTGAATGGGGATATTGTAGTATAAAGTGGGACAACCCCTTTGAGTGGAGATTATCAATAATAATTGTTTGTCAAATTTATGCATGTAAAAGCACCATAATGTTTGGTGTGACACAAATGAGAAGATATTGGGGCAGGAATTTTGGCCAAGTGGACTCATAGTTTTGCAAAGCTGTATTACACTGTTTTGAGTGGTTTTAAGCTTTTGGAGGGCCAGCTGAGTGCAGGGGAGAGAGATGGAGAGAGAGAGAGAAAGACTAGCCATAATGACCTCATGCTAGATAGGAATTTATATCTCTATTGGAGGCCCACTCGAGGTGAGATTTAGGTATTAGTGTAGGGGTTAGGGGCCACTTTGACATTCAAAGTGAGACGTACGAACAGAACAGTGCTCTCTTGTGAAGATTTGATGACCTTTGGAGTGAGGAAAGTCACCCAAAGATGAGATTTGTGCAATGTTCTCTCAACCTAGCTTGATGGACTCACTACCTGGGTAACATCAGCTAGGTTGAGAGAACATTGCACAACTCTCATCTTTGGTGAGTTTCCTCATTCCCAAGGTCATCAAATCTTCACAAGAGAGAACTGTTCTGTTCATACATCTTACTTTGAATGTCAAAATGGCCCTTAACCCCTACACTAATTCCTAAACCTCACCTCGAGTTACTAGGTGGGCCTCCTATAGAGATATAAATACCTATCTAGCATGAGCATATTATGGCTAGTCTCTCTCCCTCCCTCCCTCCCCCCTAGGCTAGCTCTTCAGGAGCTTGAACAGTGGTTGTATGTAGAAATTACATCAATTCTGGCACTTATCACAAAGTGTGAAAAAATTATTGCAATTTGCACTTCACATAGGGGTAGATTTTTTAAAAAAGCGCAATCGCGTACTTTTGTTTGCGCAGCAGGCGCAAACAAAAGTACGCTGGATTTTATAAGATACGCGCATAGCTGCGCGTATCCTCAAAAATCCTGGATCGGCGCGCGCAAGGCTGCCGATTTTGGGCAGCCTGCACGCGCCGAGCCGTGCAGCCTGCCTCCGTTCCCTCCGAGGCCGCTCCGAAATCGGAGCGGCCTCGGAGAGAACTTCCTTTCGCCCTCCCCTCACCTTCTCCTCCCTTCCTCTACCTAACCCACCCCCCGGCCCTATCTAAACCCCCCCCCTTACCTTTGTCCCTAGATTTACACCTGCGAGAAGCAGACGTAAATCTATGCACGCCAGCGAACTGCTGGCGCGCCGTCTTCCGACCCGGGGGCTCCCGGGGGCCTGGACCATGCCCCCAGGATGGCGCCACGTCCCCGGTCCCACCCCCGAAATGCATCACCCCGCCCCGAAACGCCGCATCATCCGGTCCCGCCCCCGACACGCCCCCTTCGAAAAACCCCGGGACCTACGCACATCCCGGGGCTCTGCGCGCGCCGGTGGCCTATGGAAAATAGGCGTGCCGGCACGCAAGGCCCTGCTCGTGTAAATCTGGGCGGATTTACGCGAGCAGGGCTTTTAAAATCCGCCCATTAGGTATTAGTATAGATTGCAATAAACTGCCTATTACCATAAAACACACCCCTTTTCCTATCACATACAATATTTAGTGCATTTTGATAAATCCAAGCCATAGTTTGGCATCTCTCTGAAAGAAATGATGTTAGCCATTTAAGAATAATGCATCCAAAACCCCATAATGGCACTCTAGCCAACAAAATATCATGGTTCACAGTGTCAAAAACCCTAACCCCTGACTTTTCACTAAAGCATAGTTCTTCTTCCAGAGGACTTCTCCAGGGGCAAGAGACTAGTCAATAGTTTCTCCAGTCTATCTCCCCCCTTTTCAATATGAAAATAAAGTTTTCTTAGAGTAATAGCCAGTAGGGATGTGAATTGTTTTTCTGACGATTTGAAATATCGGTACGATATGGTAGGAGCTATGGACAGCCAGCACCATCTTTAAACATGGCACGGGCCATCCATTGCTCCTAACATGTGACAGAGGCCGGCCAATGGCACCGGTAGCCCCTGTCACATGGAAAGGGCAAAGGGCCATCGGCGCCATTTTGTTTACTGGCAGCTGATGGCCCGAGAGCGGGAGATCGCTCCCAGGATCCCCACTAGACCACCAGGCACTTAAAGAACAGTTTGGGGGGCTCGGGAGGGTGGGGGGATTCTATAGAATTTGATTTTAGGGGTCGGGGTGAGTTTATCGAGATTGGGATCGGTCGCAGCCGATAAAAAAAATGGCTACGATTCCGATCCCACGGTTAAGATTCCGGATACGATTCTGGACCCGATTCACATCCCTAATAGCCAGTCAGGGAAGATATGGAGGAAAGAGAAGGAATAACACAGAAGACATACTTCTATAAACTTGAGCACTTCAAAAATATTTACAAGAGACATTTCTAAGTAACCAGAGGACAAAGATGTTTGCTGGCATTGACTTTGCTAGTGTGACCAAAGACCACTGTAGACATTTAGAGGCTTGAGGCTGAACCAGTGTCTGTAACTAAAAGCTTCTATTAGCCATTCAATCATTTTGATTTGTGTAAAGAACCTTTTTTGTGAGCTCTGAGGCAGTAGCAGCCTGAGTGCTGAAGCCATTGAAGTCCCTATACCATGGAAGGGGGGAAATGGTCAAATGTCAGTGCCCTCCTGAATCAGATTACTTCCTGGCTTGCCCTATACTATATTCCTTTCTGTCCCCAACTTCACATCACTTTTTGAAGACCCTTACTAGTATACATTGCAAAACAAACAGATGGCTCTAAAACACACCCAGGTCAGTTTTCTGTTCTCTTTTCACTTCCTTTCCTGGAATATACTAATCTAGTAGCTCTTCCTCTATCCTCACTATGAACAAACAATCCCCATCTGGCAGACTTACTTGTATATCCTTTGGAAACCAGAAGTCAAGAGACAATGAGAACTAGACATGCTCTTTTAGAATGATCACACTATTTAGATTTCCCTCGGGTAGTAAGATGCTCAGTTCTATTTAAGCAATGCATTTTGGGGTTTTCATGCACAATAATACTGTGAGCACACTATCCTAGAAATGTATTTTACCACAAACATGCTAAATTTTATTGTATTATTCACTAAAACGTATTCTAACATGCATGTTAAATTTTATATGCAAGGACACGCTGAACATTTTTAGCATGATTTTTATTGTATAGACCCTATAGGCACAAAATTTGATGAAGAAATACAAAATATCCCTCATATGAGTTTGAAATAAATTTAGTGTTAATTTCTAAACACATTTAAGGCAATATGCTAGAAAAAAAATAAATGCAATTAAAATTCACTTCATGAAAAGTTAAATGGGATCCATACTAGATGTCAAGAAAATGAACAAACTTCCTTGTAGTTTTAGTTTTCATTAGAAAAAAATATATTATCAGTTTGCACATGGCCCAACTTTCCACCTTGTGTATCTGTACAACAAAAATTAGAGTACTTTTTGAAGCTAGAAGTTTGTCCAATGTACCTTACTTTAAAATTCTCTGTAAACATTGCAGCAACATGGAGATAATGTGATAGGCACACACACATTTTGGTCTTTGTCCAAAATTGAAGAGTGTACCAACTTGGTAATGCAGTTTCAAACACTATTGTTTGCTAGTAGTAAATGATGCTTTTACAGGAATACATTTTTCATGTTTCTTATTCCTTGAGTTGCCGTGCATGAAGGCAGCTTATATTATCTTCTTATTCACATGGTTCTGCCTCATACACAGTAGGGCTCAGCCAGCCTTGTGGAACAGGGCTGCATTAACTTTCACCATGTGCAGTGACTGACTGGGGGCCTGTGGGAAGTCAGTCTGAAATCAGTTTTAGCTAAAGCATAATACTGTTTGTTGGGAAATCTATTTGCACATAGGTTACCTTCAATGAAACAAGGAAATATGGGCCTGATTTTCAAAAACATTTCCACACTTAAACTGGGTTTTAGACATGTAATACACGTTACTTAAGTGGACTTTTGAAAATTGCTGGAACATATGCTATTGAATTGTCCATAGGATTTACTCACATAAGTGTGCTGTACGTGAAAATTGTCAGAATAGGACTTACATTTACATGTGTATCATCTTTTGAAAATGTACCTGTATGTGAACATTTCCTGATGCTTAATTTCTTTGACCACAGGCACTAACTAATGGTAGGACAGTTTTAAAATAATCAAAGCCAATGCCTGATGAGAACACTATGTACTGTGACCTATCTGGGATTGACCTATTTCCCGATAGGAAAGAAAAAGTATAAGGAATTTTATGTGTCAAGAGCTTTACATAGAAATGACGACAGAAGAAGACCAAACGGCCCATCCAGTCTGCCCAGCAAGCTACGCACTTTATCCATTTTTTTCCCTTTTTCTCTCTCCCACCTATTACTGTTGGCTTCCAGTACCCTCCAGCCCTAATTCCCCTCCACCCCACCACCAATTTAGAGAGCAGCTCCGTATCTGCATCCAAGTGACATCCAGTTCAATTAGGGGAAGCAACCGCTGTAACAAGCAGGCCACACCCTTGCCCCATACTCTTACCCACCCCTGATTTTTGGAGATAGCAGCCCTCCATCCTTCCGCTCCGTGAAGGTAGAACACTAACTACTGGCCACTGGCATCCCGCTCCGTGAATGCCTCTGTGGCTACTGCCGCTCCGTGCAGTGTTTTGCTGCCTCCACTTTATTCACGCCCTCTAGACTTGATGGATCCACAGTGTTTATCCCACGCCCCTTTGAAGTCGTTCAAAGTTTTAGAATTCACCACTTCCTCCGGAAGGGCATTCCAGGCATCCACCACCCTTTCCGTGAAGAAATACTTCCTGACATTGGTTCTTAGTCTTCCTCCCTGGAGCCTCAGCTCGTGACCTCTGGTTCTGCTTATTTTTTTTCTGACGGAAAAGGTTTGTCGTTGTCTTTGGATCATTAAAGTTTTTCAAGTATCTGAAAGTCTGAATCATATCACCCCTGCTCCTCCTTTCCTCCAGGGAGTACATATTTAGATTCTTCAATCTCTCCTCGTATATCATCCGATGAAGACCCTCCACCTTCCTGGTTGCCCTTCTCTGTACCGCTTCCATCTTGTCCTTGTCTCTTTGTAGATATGGTCTCCAGAACTGAACACAGTACTCCAGGTGAGGCCTCACCAAGGACCTGTACAAGGGGATAATCACTTCCCTTTTCTTACTCGATATTCCTCTCTCTATGCATCCCAGCATTCTTCTGGCTTTTACTATTGCCTTGTCGCATTGTTTCGCAGACTTCATATCATTAGACACTATCACCCCAAGGTCTCTCTCCTGCTCCGTGCACATCAGCCTTCCCCCCCCCATCGAATACAGTTCATTCGGATTTCCACTCCCCATATGCATGTCTTTGCACTTCTTGGCACCTGGGCACATGAAAAGTAAAAGCCAAGGGTCATGAATTACTCTAATATCTGTGGCAGAAATTTGAATAAAATTGCATGAATGGTTCAGAAGCTATTAGAGCAGACAAACAGGATAGACTATTGATGTGCTATCATTTGAAAATTATATGAAAACATCGACCACATATGCTATGTTGTTTTGCGTTGTTTGGTGTAAAAATACCCTCATGAAAAACTACTTGAAGAAAGTGAAAAAATAGCACACTAATATATAAACAATGATTTTAAACACTGGTACAATTCGGGGAGACCGGTACCTGCAGCCCCCCCTGTTTCAGCCCGGAACAACAGCTGAGAGGCCCACGTGAGGGGAGGAGCCGGAGCGCATTTAAAATCGGCGCGGCAGAGCTGACACATTCGGGAGACCGGTACCTGCAGCCCCCCTGTTTCAGCCCGGAACAACAGCTGAGATGCCCACGTGAGGGGAGGAGCCGGAGCGCATTTAAAATCGGCGCGGCAGAGCTGACACATTTGGGAGACCGGTACCTGCAGCCCCCCTGTTTCAGCCCGGAACAACAGCTGAGAGGCCCACGTGAGGGGAGGAGCCGGAGCGCATTTAAAATTGGCGCGGCAGAGCTGACACATTCGGGAGACCGGTACCTGCAGCCCCCCTGTTTCAGCCCGGAAAAACAGCTGAGAGGCCCACGTGAGGGGAGGAGCCGGAGCGCATTTAAAATCGGCGCGGCAGAGCTGACACATTCGGGAGACCGGTACCTGCAGCCCCCCTGTTTCAGCCCGGAACAACAGCTGAGAGGCCCACGTGAGGGGAGGAGCCGGAGCGCATTTAAAATCGGTGCGGCAGAGCTGACACATTCGGGAGACCGGTACCTGCAGCCCCCCTGTTTCAGCCCGGAACAACAGCTGAGATGCCCACGTGAGGGGAGGAGCCGGAGCGCATTTAAAATCGGCGCGGCAGAGCTGACACATTTGGGAGACCGGTACCTGCAGCCCCCCTGTTTCAGCCCGGAACAACAGCTGAGAGGCCCACGTGAGGGGAGGAGCCGGAGCGCATTTAAAATCGGCGCGGCAGAGCTGACACATTTGGGAGACCGGTACCTGCAGCCCCCCTGTTTCAGCCCGGAACAACAGCTGAGAGGCCCACGTGAGGGGAGGAGCTGGAGCGCATTTAAAATCGGCACGGCAGCGGCACTCCATCGCCGCCAGCGCGTCACCAAAGCCGTGTGCACCTAAGGGGTGCGCACGGCTTGGTCCGGCTTAGTCCGGAGCAGGCCGAGCAGGAGGAGAGTGACCGTCTTCAATTACTGAGCCATTGGACTTGGACAGCACCGGTAAATTTCTATTTCTAATTCTCCCTCTTGGTTTGTTACTTTGTTATAATGCCTGCCAAAAGAAAAGGGAAGGTGAGGGTGTTTCCCTCTGAGTCCCTACCTCCCTTATTGAAATTAGAAATAGATAGATTTATGCAACAATTAGATTTGAAGGGATCCAGTGAATCCATTGGTAGCCTTTTGGTAGAAGAACAGGAGGCTCCCCAGGATGAGGCTTCCCTTAGCCCTGTTGCGCGGCCTCCACCGGGCCAACGCCTCGCCGACGAAGCAGCAGCAGCAGAACCTACCGAAGTGGTTGGTCAACCGCTTGCTTTAGAGGGTGCTACTGGTGAAGTGGACTTGGCATATGAGAGGTTAGAAAAAATAGCAGCAGTGACTGCTAGGAACCATCATGACTCCTCTCACCCGGAACATCTTGTGGATGTAAGGCCCAAAACATCTAAACCTGAAATGGTAACTTTGGGTTCAATATGGGACTTGGTCAGTGGGCTAAACGAGACTGTCAACAGACTGGAGAGTAAAATAGATACAGTGTCCTCAAATTTAACACAGCAGTTTGTAGAAATACAACAACAAGTAAATGAAATTGATACCAGAATGGATTTAATGGAAGGGAATATTAAATCTATACAGGCTGTAAATATAGCTTTAATAAAAGATCAGGCTTTATCTTCCAGGAGATTGGAAATTATTGAAAACAATGCTAGACAACTAAATGTAAGAGTTATGAATTTTCCTCGAATATCTGGGGAAATCCCATATGTTTCCTTTAAGAGATTTTTAACAGAAGTTCTGGGTTTCACTGAGAATAATATGATATCGGTAAATTCCTGTTTCTTTATAAAAAAAAAGAACTTCTGGTTTAGCAGTGTCAGTCCCAGCCAATTTAACTAGCTTTTTGGAAAATTCAGAGGTCCAAGTACTAGAGAGAGAAACACTAATTGTTTCATTAATATCTACAACTGATATTAGTACTTTAATGAAAACTTATTTTCAGAAATTCCCCATATTATATTTGGGACAAAATGTAAAAATATTCCCTGACTTATCGTTAATTACACGTCAAAAAAGGAAAAAATTTCTTGAAGTGAGGCAAAGAATACTGTCATTAGGTTTTTCATTTACCTTAAAATATCCCTGCCACTGTGTATTAAAAAGAGGAACAGAATCCTTTGTTTTTACCCAAGTGGAACATTTAAATCAGTTTGTTGAGTCACGTGTTCCAGTGACTTCGTCACCGGTTGAACCCTGACATACAGGGATTTAGAAATGTACTAATTGTACGGTAGCTGATTATTCAAAATGTTTTGTGTGTTTCTATTTAAGAATTCTTCTTTAATGCCAATAGTGCTCAGATTTTTTTTTGTTTTCAGAAATAATAATAATTGATATATAAGTTTTTTCCAACTATTGAGGATTATCTGTTTGTTAATTAATGTAATACAGATTTATTATGTTGGAATCTATTACTATTGCTATACATTATAATAATGTATTTAAAATGATATATATGATATGTAATATGAAAATATAAACAAACAAATAAAAAAAAACAAAAAACACTGGTACAATTCTATGGAGCTTAACTAATAATACTACTAATAATATTTGAAGTGTAAGGGGAGAACGTCATATTAGATTCCACACCATTCTTTCATTTTCATTGTTATTACCTATAAATTATAATCATTTGTCCTGTCCTTATACAAACTTAGTCCATATGACCCATTTTTTTGAAATTTTGTTTTCATTTGCAGTAAAAACCATAAAAAGCATGCAGCCTATTTTTGTCAACAGATCCTTAAAAATGGATTATCCTATCATACCATAAACCTTATATGATGGGAGCTAAAGAACTTCTCTCAAACTTGCTGGCACTGTATTGTGCTCAATACATCCAAAAAGAACCTGATGCTAACCATGTTTTGATGTCATTTTTCTTCAGCGGTATGCGCCCATTTGCTGCTTCTGCTCAAATCACACTTTCTGGTTGTGCTGTGGCTCTACAGAAGTGATGTATATATAGGACATCTTGATCTAAAAACAGACTAATCACCTATCATGTTCATTTGGATACTATCATGTTAGCTGTCAAAAACAATTAATAGTGAAATACATGTTCAAGATAAAATGTTGTCATCATTAATTAATGTATAAACCTTGATACAACCAGACACTTTCCTAAATCAATGAGAACCAGTCTAGATCTTCATTAAGGCCAAATGGAGCCTCCCATTGTAGTTTAATTATTCAATTTTGCTCCCTATAATTAAAGACAGCTAATCTGTTACTACCTTTTACTGGACACGACACTTGTTCTAAAACTTTAATTTGTAATTGTAAAAATTCATCTTATATATTAGTCTTATGATCGTCTGAAATGACATAAAAAATCTAATTCCAAAATACAATTAAGTGATTTGCAATATGAATGAAGGAAAAGCAATGATAATGACAATAAGAATCCTTCTGTACCAAATAATCAGCCATTGCCTTTTCAATAATCATATGCCTTTAAGGCTTAGAGTCTAGACAATATTACTTTTTAGAGTAATTTTTTTTTTTTTTTGCAGTTATAACCATGTATCTTGGCTTCATGGTTAACTGACATCATCACCCATAAAAAAAATACCATTGTCTGGGTTCTAAGCCTTAAAGCATATGATTATTGAAAAGGCAAAGAAGGTTGAGCAAAACCAGTAGTGCCTATTATGATGGCTGATTGATAATTTGGTGTAGAAAGATTCATATTGTCATTGTTATAAAAAAAACTAACAACATGATTCATTCCAAAGCTGTTTCACTTTAAATTCTCAGATCTCTGGTTCTTTTTTTATATTTTATTGTTTTAGCTGAGGAGCAAGGAAGCCTGTGAGAGAGCGGGTGGGACCATTAGATGATTGAAAGATTAAAGGGGCACCTAGAGAAGATAATACCATCACGGAAAGATTAAAAGATTTCTTTGCTTCGGTGTTTACTGAAGAGGTTGTTGGGGAGATACCCGATCTGGAGAAGGTTTTCATGGGTATTGATTCAGATGAACTAAACAAAATCACAGTGAATCTAGAAGATGAGGTAGGCCTGATTGACAAACTGAAGAGTAGTAAATCACCTAGACAAGATGGTATACACTCCAGGGTTCTGCAGGAACTCAAAAATGAAATTTCAGGTCTGTTAGTTAAAATTTGTAACCTATCATTAAAATTATCCATTGTATCTGAAGACTGGAGGATGGCTAATATAACCCCAATAATTAAAAAGGGCTCCAGGGGTGATCCGGGAAATTATAGACCAGTTAGCCTGACTTCAGTGCCAGGAAAAATAGTGGAAAGTATTCTAAAGATCAAAATCACAGAACATATAGAAAGACATGGTTTAGTGGAACAAAGTCAGCATGATTTTACCCATGGCAAGCCTTGCCTCACAAATTTGCTTCACTTTTTTGAAGGGGTTAATAAACATGTAGATAAAGATGAACCAGTAGATGTAGTGTATTTGGATTTTCAGAACGTGTTTGACCAAGTTCCTCATGAAAGGCTTCTAAGAAAAGTAAAAAGTCATGGGATAGGTGGCGATGTCCTTTCGTGGATTACAAACTGGTTAAAAGGCAGGAAACAGAGAATAGGATTAAATGGACAATTTTCTCAGTGGAAAAGGGTATACAGTGGAGTGCCTCAAGGATCTGTACTAGGACCCATGCTTTTCAATATATATATAAATGATCTGGAAAGGAATATGATGAGTGAGGTAATCAAATTTGCAAATGATACAAAATTATTCAGAGTAGTTAAATCACAAGCAGATTGTGGTAACTTGCAGGAGGACCTTTTGACACTGGAAAATCGGGTATCCAAATGGCAGATGAAATTTAATGTGGATAAGTGCAAGGTGATGCATATAGGGAAAAATAACCAATGTTCTAGTTACACAATGTTAGGTTCCATATTAGGAGCTATCGCCCAGGAAAGAGATCTAGGCATTAGGGATGTGAATCGTTTTTCAACGATTAAAATTATCGTCCGATAATGTTTATATCGTCTTAAATCGTTATAGAACACGATACAATAGAAATTCTAACGATTTATCGTTAAAAATCGTTAAATCGTGTTAGTGCGCACTAACTCGAGTTAGTGCGCACTAACTCCCCGTTAGTGTGCACTAACTCGATTTAGTGCGCACTAACTGAAAATGATACAAATAAACACTTTCCAGGTCACTGAAGGTCAGTTAGGAATGAATATGTGTTCCTATTGGCTGGCTGCCCTCTTATCTATTGATGTTACCAAGGTTACCACTGAGGTGATGGTTGGGGGGATGGGAAATGGAACTGGAAACTAACGAACACCAACAGAAAATGAAACAAAGTGTTCACACTTCCCAGGTCAGTAAAGGTCACTTAGGAATGAATATGTATGTATGTATTCCTATTGGCTGGCTGTGCTCTTATCTATTGATGTTACCAAGGCTAACACTGAGGTAATGGTTGGAGGGATGTGAAATGGAAACAGTTGGAAGCTTGATAAAAAAAGTAATGTAATGATCAGCACTCACGTGACTAGAACTTGTTTGTTTATTATTTTTGTTAGCAGGCACCTGAAATACTAGTGCATGTTGAATTTGCCAATCACTGTGCATTTTAGAAAGGTGGTCCTGGCTGGAACTGTACACAGTTCAAATATATGTAATTGATTGTTGGTAAGTGTATTTTTTAAGTAGCCACACTGGCACAAGTATGTTTACTTTTCCTCCTACTTAACTCACTAGCTCAGCTTTGTAAGAAGGGCTTCTCTGCTTGTGTGTTGTTTTTGTTTGGTGTGAGGAGAGCAGAAACATCAGATCTTTATTCAATCTACTACAGTCATCTCTTACAGTGCCCTATCCCTATTAATACCAGGAGTGTTGTGATCTTCCTGCACACAGTGCCCTAACCCTGATACCAGTCTGAGACAGCTCCCTCCCTGCATTACTAGTGAGAGAGTGGCTTCACAGACAGGGGGGAGCTGCCTGACCCTCACTCCTGACTTCCCCCATGTCCCAGCTAGTGAATGGTGTGTGGGTGAGGGGGGGGGGAGGATGGTGAAGTCTGAGACAGCTCCCTCCCTGCATTACTAGTGAGAGGCTGGCTTCACAGACAGGGGGGAGCTGCCTGACCCTCACTCCTGACTTCCCCCATGTCCCAGCTAGTGAATGGGGTGTGGGTGAGGGGGGGGGGAGGATGGTGAAGTCTGAGACAGCTCCTTCCCTGCATTACTAGTGAGAGGCTGGCTTCACAGACAGGGGGGAGCTGCCTGACCCTCACTCCTGACTTCCCCCATGTCCCAGCTAGTGAATGGTGTGTGGGTGAGGGGGGGGGGAGGATGGTGAAGTCTGAGACAGCTCCCTCCCTGCATTACTAGTGAGAGGCTGGCTTCACAGACAGGGGGGAGCTGCCTGACCCTCACTCCTGACTTCCCCCATGTCCCAGCTAGTGAATGGTGTGTGGGTGAGAGGGGGGGGAGGATGGTGAAGTCTGAGACAGCTCCCTCCCTGCATTACTAGTGAGAGGCTGGCTTCACAGACAGGGGGGAGCTGCCTGACCCTCACTCCTGACTTCCCCCATGTCCCAGCTAGTGAATGGTGTGTGGGTGAGGGGGGGGGGAGGATGGTGAAGTCTGAGACAGCTCCCTCCCTGCATTACTAGTGAGAGGCTGGCTTCACAGACAGGGGGGAGCTGCCTGACCCTCACTCCTGACTTCCCCCATGTCCCAGCTAGTGAATGGTGTGTGGGTGAGGGGGGGGGGGGGAGGATGGTGAAGTCTGAGACAGCTCCCTCCCTGCATTACTAGTGAGAGGCTGGCTTCACAGACAGGGGGGAGCTGCCTGACCCTCACTCCTGACTTCCCCCATGTCCCAGCTAGTGAATGGTGTGTGGGTGAGGGGGGGGGGGGAGGATGGTGAAGTCTGAGACAGCTCCCTCCCTGCATTACTAGTGAGAGGCTGGCTTCACAGACAGGGGGGAGCTGCCTGACCCTCACTCCTGACTTCCCCCATGTCCCAGCTAGTGAATGGTGTGTGGGTGAGGGGGGGGGGGGGGGGATGGTGAAGTCTGAGACAGCTCCCTCCCTGCATTACTAGTGAGAGGCTGGCTTCACAGACAGGGGGGAGCTGCCTGACCCTCACTCCTGACTTCCCCCATGTCCCAGCTAGTGAATGGTGTGTGGGTGAGGGGGGGGGGGGAGGATGGTGAAGTCTGAGACAGCTCCCTCCCTGCATTACTAGTGAGAGGCTGGCTTCACAGACAGGGGGGAGCTGCCTGACCCTCACTCAAGCAGAGAAGCCCTTCTTACAAAGCTGAGCTAGTGAGTTAAGTAGGAGGAAAAGTAAACATACTTGTGCCAGTGTGGCTACTTAAAAAATACACTTACCAACAATCAATTACATATATTTGAACTGTGTACAGTTCCAGCCAGGACCACCTTTCTAAAATGCACAGTGATTGGCAAATTCAACATGCACTAGCATTTCAGGTGCCTGCTAACAAAAATAATAAACAAACAAGTTCTAGTCACGTGAGTGCTGATCATCACATGTCAAGCTTCCAACTGTTTCCATTTCACATCCCCCCAACCATTACCTCAGTGGTAACCTTGGTAACATCAATAGATAAGAGCACAGCCAGCCAATAGGAATACATATTCATTCCTAAGTGACCTTTACTGACCTGGGAAGTGTGAACACTTTGTTTCATTTTCTGTTGGTGTTCATGAGTTTCCAGTTCCATTTCCCATCCCCCCAACCATCACCTCAGTGGAAACCTTGGTAACATCAATAGATAAAGAGGGCTGCCAGCCAATAGGAACACATATTCATTCCTAACTGACCTTCAGTGACCTGGAAAGTGTCTATTTGTATCATTTTGAGTTAGTGCGCACTAACTCGAGTTAGTGCGCACTAATCGGAAAAAACGATTTTTAACGATTTTTCAATGAAATAATCGTGCCAAACACGATTTTCTTCTCCTGCCACACGATTTCTATCGTTAAGACGATATGGAAAACGATTCACATCCCTACTAGGCATCATAGTGGATAATACTTTGAAAATGTTGGCTCATTGTGCTGTGCCATTCAAAAAGGCAAACAGAATGTTAGGAATTATTAGGAAGGGAATGGTGAATAAAACGGAGGATGTCATAATGCCTCTGTATCGCTCCATGGTGAGACCGTACCTTGAATACTGTGTACAATTCTGGTGCCGCATCTCAAGAAAAATATAGTTGTGATGGAGAAGGTAAAGAGAAGGGCGACCAAAATGATAAAGGGAATGGAACTGCTCCCCTATGAGGAAAGACTAAAGAGGTTAGGACTGTTCAGCCTGGAGAAGAGACAGCTGAGGAGGGATATGATAGAGGTGTTTAAAATCATGAGAGGTCTAGAACTGGTAAATATGAATCGGTTATTTACTCTTTCGGATAATAGAAGGACTAGGGGGCACTCCATGAAGTTAGCATGTGGCAAATTTAAAACTAATTAGAGAAAGTTCTTTTTCACTCAACGCACAATTAAACTCTGGAATTTGTTGCCAGGGGATGTGGTTAGTGCAGTTAGCCTAGCTTGGTTTAAAAAAGATTTGGATAAGTTCTTGGAGAAGTCCATTACCTGGTATTAATCAAGTTAATTTAGATAATAACCACTGCTATTACTAGCATCGGTAGTATGGGATCTACTTAGTGTTTGGGTACTTGCCAGGTCCTTGTAACCTGGATTGGCCACTGTTGTAAACAGGGTGCTGGGCTTGATGGACCCCTGGTCTGACCTAGTATGGCAATTTCTTGTGTTCTTATGTTTTTTAGTTAGCAGTCTGGCCAGACCTTGCGAAGGTGGCTCATCATGATCTTTTCTGCCTAATAAAAGTGTCTACTCAATGGCAGGGGATATCCTGAGCCCTCATCTCTCAAGACTAGGTCCAGAGTTGTTGAAAAAGCTGGTCTTTTTTAAAATCTATCTGCTTTTGATTGGGTTTCCAGAATTTTCAAGTGAGTGGCAAGATGACCGAAAATATCTTGAAAGTCTTGCTGTTACATAGGGATGTGAATCGTGTCCTCGATCATCTTAACGATCGATTTCGGCTGGGAGGGGGAGGGAATCGTATTGTTGCCGTTTGGGGGGGGTAAAATATCGTGAAAAATCATGAAAAATCAAAAAAACGTAAAATCGCAAAACCGGCACATTAAAACCCCCTAAAACCCACCCCCGACCCTTTAAATTAAATACCCCACCCTCCCGAACCCCCCCCAAATGACTTAAATAACCTGCGGGTCCAGCGGCGGTCCGGAACGGCAGCGGTCCGGAACGGGCTTCTGCTACTGAATCTTGTTGTCTTCAGCCGGCGCCATTTTCCAAAATGGTGCCGAAAAATGGCGGCGGCCATAGACGAACACGATTGGACGGCAGGAGGTCCTTCCGGACCCCCGCTGGACTTTTGGCAAGTCTTGTGGGGGTCAGGAGGCCCCCCGCAAGCTGGCCAAAAGTTCCTGGAGGTCCAGCGGGGGTCAGGGAGCGATTTCCCGCCGCAAATCGTTTTCGTACGGAAAATGGCGCCGGCAGGAGATCGACTGCAGGAGGTCGTTCAGCGAGGCGCCGGAACCCTCGCTGAACGACCTCCTGCAGTCGATCTCCTGCCGGCGCCATTTTCCGTACGAAAACGATTCGCGGCGGGGAAATCGCTCCCTGACCCCGCTGGACCTCCAGGAACTTTTGGCCAGCTTGGGGGGGCCTCCTGACCCCCACAAGACTTGCCAAAAGTCCAGCGGGGGTCCGGAAGGACCTCCTGCCATCCAATCGTGTTCGTCTATGGCCGCCGCCATTTTTCGGCGCCATTTTGGAAAATGGTGCCGGCTGAAGACAACAAGATTCAGTAGCAGGAGCCCGTTCCGGACCGCTGCCGTTCCGGACCGCCGCTGGACCCGCAGGTTATTTAAGTCATTGGGGGGGGGGGGGGGTTCGGGAGGGTGGGGGATTTAATTTAAAGGGTCGGGGGGGGGGTTTAGGGGGTTTTTAGTGTGCCGGCTCACGATTCTAACGATTTATAACGATAAATCGTTAGAATCTCTATTGTATTGTGTTCCATAACGGTTTAAGACGATATTAAAATTATCGGACGATAATTTTAATCGTCCTAAAACGATTCACATCCCTACTGTTACATGCCTACTAGCCATGCCCTTTAGATGAGATGAGTAGGATACAGGCCCGCCTTGATCTTGGACAATGGCGTCCACACTGCGTGGTGTGCTAAAAAGAACAGGGATTGAGTGAGATGGGCTGAAAAGGAAATCCAATAAACAGGCCACGAGAAGTCAACAGACAAATCATGAGACCACATTTCTTCCAAGCCAAAACGGCAAGAAAGAAAGTGAAGTTTAAAATATTTATAAATATGTGAAGCACTATGGCCATTAATGCTTAAAATATGGAGTACTGAAACCACCTGAGGTAACCAAGAGATTGAAAGAAGATCTAAAGAAGCTGTATTCAGACAGGAAACTAGATGAACCCAACAAAAAAAAAACAACCACATCTGTCCTGCCTCTATCCTTTTTGAGATATTGTCTCCAGAACTGAACACAGTACTCCAGGTGAGGCCTCATGAAGGACCTGTTCAAGGCATTATCACCTCCTTTGTCTTACTAGTTATTCCTCTCTCTGAGCAGCCCAGCATTCTTCTGGCTTTAGTTATCGCCTTGTCAAATTGCTTCGCCACTTTCAGATCACCAGACACAATCATCAAAGGTCCCCCTCCCAGTCTGTGCACATCAGTCTTTCAGCCCCCATCACATACAGCTCTTTTGGATTACCACAGCCCAGAAGCATAACTCTGCACTTCTTGAAGTTGAATCCCAGCTGCCAAACCTTCGACCACTTTTCAAGCTTTCTTAAATCATTTTTCATTCTCTCTACTCCTTCAGGCATATGCACTATTTTGCAGATCTTAGTATCATCCTCAAATAGACAAACTTTACTTTCTATCCCTTCTCTAATGTCACTCACAAAGATATTGAACAGAATCAGTCCAAAAACTGATCCTTGTGGCACTCAACTTAACACATTCTCTCTTCAGAGTAGATTTTATTCTGAGCATGCTTTAGACTGCTGCCAAGTGTTACAGTGTTTGAACATCCTAGTAAGGACTAGGGGTGTGAATCGTGTGATCGATTGTCTTAACGATCGATTTTGGCTGGGGGGGGAGGGAAATCTGATCGTCGTTTTTTGTTGTTTTTTTTTAAATCGTTAAAAATCGTAAATCGGGGGAGAGCAGGAAAACCGGCACACCAAAAAAACCCTAAAACCCACCCCGAACCTTTAAAACAAATCCCCCACCCTCCCGAACCCCCCCCCAAAATGTTTTAAATTACCTGGGGTCCAGTGGGGGGGTCCCGGCGCAATCTCCCTCTCTCTGGCCACCGCTGCGTTAAGAGAAATGGCGCCGGTGGCCTTTTGCCCTTATCATGTGACAGGGCAAAGGTAGCGCCGGCACCATTTTGGTTCCTGGCTCCCGACGTCACGCATGCAGGAGATCGCCCCGGACCCCCGCTGGACCCCCAGGGACTTTTGGCCAGCTTGGGGGGGGCCTCTTGACCCCCACAAGACTTGCCAAAAGTCCAGCGGGGGTCCGGGAGCGACCTCCTGCACGCGGGCCATATTGCCAATCTTCAAAATGGCGCCGGCGCTACCTTTGCCCTCACTATGTCATACGGGCGACGGGGCCGGCGCTACCTTTGCCCTGTCACATGATAAGGGCAAAGGGCCACCGGCACCATTTCTCTTAACGCAGCAGTGGCCAGAGAGAGGGAGATCGCGCCGGGACCCCCCCACTGGACCCCAGGTAATTTAAAACATTTTGGGGGGGTTCGGGAGGGTGGGGGATTTGTTTTAAAGGTTCGGGGTGGGTTTTAGGGGTTTTTTTGGTGTGCCGGTTTTCCAGCGCCCTATTTAACGATACAATACAAATGCCCCTGACGATAAATCGGGGGCATTTGTATTGTATCGTGCACTCTAACGATTTTGGATGATTTTAAAATTATCTGACGATAATTTTAATCGTTCAAAAATGATTCACATCCCTAGTAAGGACACACACTGACAGCAGACTAGTCAGTCACTTGTCACAAACAGAGCACAGCGAGTGAACTGATTATGCTTGCTGAGTAACAATATATACTAATAAAATAATTAAAACAGTACAAAATCATACACAGAAGAATCAGAACACTGTCACATTGACTCTTTTACATGGAGAAAACAGGAGGCTGCTTCTAACTTACTACAGTGCACAAATATTCCACACACTGTAAGAAACAGACATATCTGTACCTTTTCTGCAGCCACTGGTACAGTATCAAGTAGAGTGGAAGACTTATCCAAATAATATACACTGTAATTCTCTTCCTGAGATTACAGACTTTCTCCTGCTACTAGATAGCACCCCAAATCACAGCTAGGCACATTGTCAGTGAGTGACTCTAACAGCATACTTTGTTTTATCCTGTAAATTAATTTAATTATTTTTAAATTAGCTTTTCTTTGAAGTTAGAAGTAAGGAGCTTCAGAATCTCTGCCTTCTCTCTCTGGGATCCAACAGAGGAATGACTGAGAGCAAAATGGTCTCTCTCAATGTGCTCTTAGTTTTACTTTCACCTAAAAATAATGAAGATATGACATGCAGCTGCTAGCTGGGATAGACTGATTGAAAAGTTCTGAAACATGATTGTTTCTGCCCCTTCCTTATTCAGTCTCTAAATGGCTCTGCTCTGACAGGCACCAAGTATATACAAAAAAATGTATTGCTTTCCTTCCCCCCTAGGCTTTACTGCGACTGAAGAAAATACACCAAAAAGGATTCAGATTTTTCAGGGGACCAAGGCCATTTGGTTCAGTTGACACAAACCAAACCAAATCTTGACTCATTTGTTGTGTTTTTCCATTCAGATAAAAATGAAGGTATATCCCTACTAAATTTATGTTCCTAAAACTTAGGATCTTAAATGATTGAAATGTTTTTGAAAATTGGCTACATAGCACATGACGGTAAAAAATAAAGACCAAATTGAACCATCCAGTCTCCAGACTGCCCAGTTAGGATAGATAAGTATATAAATTCCAATACTCAACCCAATAGCAGTTACCCTCCAACCATATCTTCTATCTGAACACTCGATCTTTTCCAATTATTATTCTTCATGTCAGTCTAAAGCATGCCTAGAATCTGTTAAAATACTGTCTTCCACTAGTAGGCCATTTTAGGCCTTGTCATTTTCCCCCTATATTTCTTATAAGACCATCGAAATCCAACTCCCAGGACCCCTATCTCAAATGCATGAATGTTCCTTACCTGCAATGAGCGCTATCAGTTTTGGGGGGAGGGGTGCAGTGTTGGACATGGAAGTTCTAAACCTCTTCTTGTATAAGGCGTTGTAGACACGCATCCAACCCGAGTTTAAAGGTGAGCTCAGCTGAGTGCACTTTACTGTATCGGCCTGATTGTGCATACATTTGCTTTGAAAATCCTTGGTAAAGTCAGTGTGAGAAATGTACACATAGACTTTATCGCTATACAGTGAGTTATAAAATTATCCTCCCAAAGGGGAATATTGTTGCTTTAACTGCTATTTGAATTTATTTAAAATATTAAATCATTGAGATACGATACAGACCTTCAGATGCCTGAAAGGTTTTCATGATGCATGATCCTCAAACCTTTTCTGTTGCAATGCAAGCAGTAGAATTAGGGGTCAAGAAATGAAATTCCGGGGGAGGGGGGACTCTGAACCACCATCAGGAAACATTTCTTCATGGAGAGGGTAGTGGCTGCCTGGAATGCCCTTCTGGAGGAGGTGGTGAAGATGAAAACAGTAAATGAAAAAAAAGGCATGAGATAAACACTGTGGATCCCTAAGGGTTGGAGGTGGAATGAAGAAAAAAGGGGCATGGGGGTAACCTGCATGGAACAGCAGCTACTTCCCCTAACAGAAGGCATGGGGATTACTACCCTTAACTAATTAGCTATCTTAATTTTGATGCAACTACAACATCGCTCTCCGCTTTGATGGTGGGGAGAAAAAAAGGGAATGAGATTCAGATGGCAGCTAACGCTGGGCTCTGCCTTTTACAGTCCGGGGTACTGATATGCGAACATTAGGGATAAAATGCAGGACTACTTCTACAGTCAAGTCCAAAAGCAAAGCATGTTCAAGCAGCATTGTCTGAATAATCAAGAATGCTGCTCACCCTGTTAAAAACAATGTTAGCATTAATTTTGTTATGGGTTTGAAAGTGCTTGGGTTTGATTGTTAATATTACTACCCTTAACATAAGGCTTGGGTGTAACCTACACAGAGCAGCAGTTAGTACCTAAAACATGGGCATAAACTAGGGATAGGAGCAATGGATGGCCCGCGCCATTTTTTAAGATGGCGCTGGCCATCCATTGCTCCTACCATGTGACAGAAGCTGGCCAATGGCACCAATAGCCCCTGTCACATGGTAAGGGCAAAGGGCCATCGGCGCCGTTTTGTTTATTGGCAGCCGACGGCCCGAGAGCGGGAGATCGCTCCCGGGACCCCGCTGGACCATCAGGGACTTTAAGCAAGTTTTTGGGGGGTTGGGAGGGTGGGGGACTGTAGTTTATTAAATCTGAAGGAATGGGGTGGGGGGGGGGGGGGGGTTTCAGATCGGGACAGCCGAAAAAAAAATTGGCCCCAACCGCAGGAAATTGAATTTCCCACAGTGGGCCAATAACGAAGGCCGAACCAAAGGTTTGGCCGAAGCACATCTCTAGCATAAACCTGCACGTAGTGACAGGTACTAACATAAGAAACTTGTTGGGCAGACTGGATGGAGCATTTGGTCTCTTTCTGCCATCGTTACTATGTTACTATGAAAATGATACTCTTGCCCAAAATCTACTGGCAGGCAAGCCACACTGCTGAAAAACGCAAACTTCTTTTGTAACAAATAAGTGGAGTATTTACAATGGAAAGCATGTATTAGAATACATTAGTGTGAAATTACTTTTAATGGAAGATTAAAATGTTTGTTTACATCTAAGTCTCAGGAAATACAGGATATTTTGGAAGTTGTGAAAACTTATTAGAAAAGTTTTGGGATCTCTGAGGCCACTTTGTCAGACAGTTGCAGAGACAGCAGATTGTATACTCTTGCACATTTTTCACATAATTAACATTCCTCGCATATGAGAAAGAACAACAGTCAACAGATGGATGTTAATGGGTGCATGTCATGTATTCCCTGGGAGACTCCCCCAAACTCACTGTCATTTCGCCATTTCCTCCTTATACGCTCTATCCCATTGACATCCATCTGTTGAGTGCTTCCTTTAATCACATATGAAGAATATTAATTACATGAAAATGTGCTTCAAGTATAATAACAGCCTTTACTGAGCTATACAAGCATTTGAAAAAGGGACTTATAAGGCTTCAAAAGCTCAGGTAGTATGACGTCTAGGTAAAATTTTTTGTGTGTTGGCCATTGATATCACAACTTCCAAAATGTGCTAGTCATATGAAGTGGTATGTTATGTAAGATAAGATCAATACATGATCCTGTGAATACTGCTAAAATATTAATGCAAACATTTTGTGAAGTTTAACAAGGACCTTTATTAAGCTATCAGTACAATATACCTCACATATCTTCTAATCGTCATGGGGTTTGTATTCAGCCGCTGTGTGGCTCAGCTAATTAACTGGATAAAACATCCAGCTAACTTAGCCTGTATATTCAGTGGTGCAGGAAGTAAGGATGTGCATTTGTTTAAAACAAAAATGCAAAACTGAAAGAATAAGGCTAATTAGTTTCATTTGGGCATCCAGATGACCCTGAAACAAACCAGGCCCCCAAATGAAACAAACCTTATTCGTTCATTTCATTTTAAACAAATGCATCGGGCCTAGGTGTAGGCCTGAAGTCAGGGCCTCGCACTTGGGCATAGGCCAAGGCCCAAATCAGGGACCATGACCTAGGCCCAAGCATGATTCTGGGGACGCGGTGGAGGCATGGGCCAATTCCAGGGCCTCGGCTGAGACCCCCAAAAAACAAAAATCCCCAAAACATACCTGATCTGTTGGGCATCCATTGAAGGCCAGGTCCAGATGCTGGGGCCTCAGCCTGAGCCAGGGCATGAGCCCAGGCCTGACACTGCAACCCGACCCAGGGGTTGGGTCCCAATGCTGGGGCCACAGCCTGGACCTAAAGCTGACTCTGAGATCCAACCCCGAGTCCTGGTCCTGACACCGAGGTCTTGGCACAGGCCGGGGCCCGAGCCTGGGCCCGACGCCATAACCCAACCTGAAGGCTGGGTCCTGACACCAGGGCCTAGGTCCAGACCCAGGCCTGATGCTGCGAAGCAATCCGGAGGCCAGGTACCAATGCCAGGAACTAATCCTGGATCCAAGCTCGATGTTGCAACGACGCCAGGTCCTCTGCCTAGGCCAGGTCCCAAGCCCAGGCCCAATGCCATAACCCAACCTTGAGGCAGGGTCCCAATGCCGGGGCCTAGCCCAGACACAGGCCTGATGCTGGGGCCTTGGCCAGGAGACCAAGTCCCGATGCCTGGGACTCGGGCTAGGGTCAGGCCCAGGCCTTGGTGTCCAGTCCTGGGAGCTCGGCGGTCCATATTCTTCCTTCTTTGGCTCTTTAATACCAAATGATGGGCATCCGCTAGGGTCACACCTAAGCTCTACATCAAAATGGTGCCATCCACTGAGGTTAATATGCTGCAGTTAATTAACTCTGACTCAACCCCAGCAGACACTCATCATTTGGCATTGAAGAGCCGAAGAAGGACCGCGGAGCTTCCAGGCCTGGACACCAAAGCTGAGGCCTGGGCCTGACCTTGGGCCAGGGCCCAGATCATTGGGACCCAGCCTCTTGGCTGAAGCCCCGGCTTTGGCCCTGGGTCTGGGCCTAGGCCCTGGCATAAGGACCCAGCCACCAGGCTTGGCTGCAGGAGGAATAGCCTAGTGGTTAGAGCAGTGGACTATGAACCAGGAGACCAGGGTTTGAGTCCTGCTGTTGCTCCTTGTGACCTTGGGCAAGTCACTTTACCCTCCATTGCCTCAGGTACAAAAACTTAGATTGTAAGCCCTCAGGGGATAGAGAAATACCTACAGTACCTGAATGTAAACCAGTGTGATATCTCAATTGAGATCAAATGTTGGTATATAAAAATAATAAATAAATAAATAAATCCAAACTGGGTCTGGGCCTTGGCCCTAGCATCAGGATCCAGCCTCTGGGTTGGGTTGTGTCATCAGCCCCAGGTCCAGGCATTGGGACCCAGCCATCGGGTCAGGTCATGGTGTCAGTGGGTCGCAGACTAGGCTGAAACTCAGGCATCGGACCCGGCCTCTGGTCAGGTAGCAGCATTGGGCCTCAGCCTAGGCCCAGGCATCAGGACCCATCCTCCATGTTGGGTTGTGGCATCTGGCCTGGGTCCAAGCCTAGGCTCACATGTTGGATCTGGCTTTTGTATTGGGTCTGGGTCCAAGTCCTGGCCTAGGTCGAGACCCCAGCATTGAGATCCAGTCTCTGGGCCGGGTTTTGGGCTCTGGCCTAGGCCGAGGAGTCGGCATAATGAAATTCCGATGCTTCATACTAGTTGCCACTGGCGGATCCCGACTGGACCGGGTAATTGGGTGCCAGGGGGTTCCGGGGGGGGGGCGAGAGGGAGGCCTAGTTTTTGTTTTTTGGCCGTTTTTTTGGGTTTTTTTTAAATTGCTTGATTCCTTTTTTACACACAAATCAAACAAATCAAGCAATCTACAAACCAAAATTCATGGAAAATGAACCTCCTAAAAACGAACCGAATAATGAAAACAATTTTTTTCCCCTGCACATCCCTAGTGGGTAAGCTGCTGAATATACGCAGCTATCCTAAAGTTACCGCACATTTTTTCAGTGAGTGGAGGAGTAGCCTCATGGTTAGAGTAATAGGCTGTAACCCAGGAAAGTTATGGTTCAAATACTGCTCTCTTGCTTGTTTTCTTTGGCAAGTCATGTCACGCTCCATTACCTCAGGTACAAACTTAGGGCTAGATTCATCATTTTGTGATAAATATAGCAAGAATAGTGCCTGTGATAAAAAAAAAAAAGGGGGGCGTGATTAGGGTAAGTTTCCTGGTACCGCTTCACATAACTATTTTACCGCAACATTTTGGGCTGCTGGAGAGAGAGAGAGAGAGTCTCCCAAAGAAGTTTACTATTTATATCATTATAAAAGGAGGCAGAAGTAACTCGGGGTGAGGTTGGTGGGGGGTGGGTTCTGAGGTGCAATTTTACATACACAGTGATACGTACGAACAGCACAGTTACGATCAGTGAAGATTTAATGTGATTTGGAGGGATGAAAGGTGAAAAAGAGTAGATTTGTATCATGTTGTCTCTACCTAGTTTGATGCACTATCTACCAAATCCTTTCCACCAAATCCTTTGTTCCACTAAGGACTAGGTCTAAAATAGCCCCCCTCTTATTGGTTCCTGTACCAGCTGCTCATTTATTTCATCTATAATTTTTATATTTTTTACTATTTGTTTATTTTGCAAATGAATATAGGAGAATAGGACATACAGAGATACAAAACACAACATGGCAGGTATCTTAGTATACTGTAAGTCAGTTCCAAATCAAATACCAGATATTACCTGCACTCCTAAACCTCCAGCCCACTCACCCATCTTCCCCCTCCCCCAACCCAAATAATAATTCTGTGGCTACAATGGCAATGATACCTAATGGGTCTTTTTAGAGGAAATATGGGACAGAACCCACCCAGGCAGTCTCCCAGGGTAGACAGAGACTTCAAGAGAGATGGACTCAGATGTAAGTAATACAACTTTTAAACTGAGTTTCCAATTTATTAAACCAAGTTCAAGTATTTTGAAGCAAATACTGAATACTTTGTAAGTGCACTGTGAATTTTCACCATTAAGACAATCTATTTTCTTTTTGCAGTTAATAACTATTCAGAAGAGAACTGGTTCTCTCAACTATTGAACAAACATTCAAATAAGTGCAAATTGCTATAAACTATTATGTCCCCCTTGGAACTAAAACACCAGCTAATGTTTCTTTAAGAAAGGTGAGTCTTTGTGTTACACTTTTGTCTTTCAGGCACTGCTGAGCACAGATTTCAGATGGAATTTCAGCTAAGTTTGAGGTGTATTCCTTTCTTTGTATGTCTCTGTATGTGTTTCTGTTACTCTTTTCTCTTTCTCACATGCTCTTCTGAATCTTTACCATTTCTGTAAGTCTTGAGTTTTCCTGCAGTGTATGCTCTTTTCCTATTTTATTGACACAGTTACTTATGTTTGCTCTGTTAATATGTCTCACTCTCTGTGTCTCTCTTTTCTCTCTCTTTTTATGTTTTCCTGAGTTTCCATTATGCTGGCAGTTTCTAAGCCTAGCTAGACTTTGACATGAGCATGCAGTTAGCTGAATTCAATCTGTTCATGAAGTCTTTGTTCCCTCTACCATGGCTGGAGGATGGAGCTTGATGGAATGCTGTTAGCGGGCGTAGCTTGAGTGGCTAGAGGGAATCACGTGAAGCTCTTTGTAGTTTTACCTCCAACCTGGCTTGAGAGCATCGTCTCCTGATGAAAACTGAAATTCCTCACTACTCTTTCAATAAAATAATAGAGTGTTATTCCAGTACTCTATCCCTGCTTGTCTCCTGAGGGTGTACTATAAATGTTCCCTCAGTTTATATCCATGAAGTCTAATTGAAACTTTGCTAGCTGTTTGAGAGAAAAGAACTAATTAAATTTCCTTACCCTAGCTGGCACAGAGGACGCTGCCATAGTAGTGTGAAATAAAAAAACACAACTCTTGCATACTCACACTTTGTTGTGGGCATGGACCCTTGGATCGAGGTGGAGTTGGTGCAACCTGTAAGAAGGAGCCCTGCAGGCCCCCACCATCAGCTGGTAGAGCTGGTTGTGGCAGAGGCCCAACTGGAACTTCACTTATACCAGCCCTCGTTCCCCTTAGATCAATACCTCAGGTACTGGAGCTGGCAGGCCTAACTGGTCTATTTTAAAAGCCTTACATGCACCAAAACGGGGAGATATGTGTGTGTCTTGGATCCACACATGCCGCGTGGATTTTAAAATGCCTGCAACAACGCGCATATCTCCTATTATGCGTATAAAATATTTTTCTGAAGGGGGGCGCTGTTCGCCGCGTTCCGTGATGGCTGCTTGAGCCTGAAGCTCCGCACCGCCAGAGACAAATCTTTAAATATCAGCCCTTAAAATTTATGCCCGATCTGGGGAATCGCAGAGGGTGCTGAGGCAGCGTGCTGGGGAAGAGAAAATTGCCCACAAAGAACCTGAACCACGGCAAAACAAGGTACTCTTCAGCGGGGGAGAAGAACGTGGCTGCTGGCTGTTGCACACGCCATTTTGAGAAGAGCAGATTGGGCGGGAGACGGAGTGCAAAGATAAACTCCGGCACAAATTCAAAAGTAAAATCAACAAAAAACTAAGGACTTACAACCGCAATTCACACCTGGAAATTAAGTCCTGTTTACAACTGACTCCGGGGCTCAGGGAACGAACATAGCGGGACGTTTGAGAAGCTGGGTGCCGGGAGAACGTGCTGCGCCCATCCCCCCTCCTTCCCTAGATAAGCAACGGGCTGGCAGCTGGAGCCAAATGTGCTAAGTGGGCCATCTAAAGCAGCTTATACCCTCTGGGGGGGCCCTCGGTCTCAGAATTTGCTGTGTGGGCGGTAGAGCTGGCCGTAGATGGAAGAGGGACACTGTGACTGAAGTGCTGGAACATTGCGGACTGACCAGACAGGGGTGCCGTGGCTACTAATCACTACAACCCTAATCGGGGGTGGGGTGATGTTTGCTGAGCTCAAAGGTGGCTGTTTACATCTGAGGCTCCATACTGATTAGATATAATCCACTTCATTGTCCCTGAAATTATATTTAACTTTGGCGTCTCACGGCAGCCCCGAGCTACGTAACCTGTGCTGATTACAATCGCCTGCAGAGACATTGGAGCGAGGTGAGGAGACAGCACTGGGTGATAGAGGAGAACCTGGTTGTTTGTTTTCCCGCTCGCTTTCTGGAAGAGCGTGAGGCCAGGGTGAGAGAGTTCGGGACACAAAGAGAAATAGAAGAAAAAAGATAAGTGTATCAGGGGTGACTCACAGAAGTTCAGAAGAAAAGAGGGAGAGGGTGACACCACGCTGCAATCCTGAAACCGGCCATTTGCTGCTGTAGGCCTCCCACACTCGCTCCCCACAGAGATGAGTCGGGCGGATGTGGAGGGACATTAAATTTATTATAACTATCCGGGGGGCACTGTTTGCCGCGAGAAGGGAAGGCTGCTTGTGTAGGAGGATCCAGCCCTGCTTCCTCACGAAACAACAACTTAACAACGGGCAGGTGCCAAGTAATTTGCCCGCGGCGGGCTTGTGCAGTTCCATTGCGGTGTGTTACAACTCCGCGAGCAATCAAGTCCGGAAGTATTAGCGACACCCACCCATAGCCCGATCTGTGCCTTATCCCCTTTCTAGCCATCTTTATTGAAAACATCTGGACGAGAGTTGGGCTTCAGGTCGGGCGTATGGTTTCTAGACGCAGCTTTAACATCGGAATAAGCTTCTGTCGCGCTGGGCCCCCCCGCCTGTAAGCTGCTGCGCAGGAGAAACAAGAGCGCACCTCTGCCCACCCCTGGGGCTAATCATCCCCCGGTTTCTACTACCGCCTGACAAACCAGTGGCAGAGGGGGATCGCCTGGCTTCAGTGACCATTTGTGTTTTTCAGCTCAGGCGCTTGGAACGGTCGAAGGGTCAAGCCAGACAGCTCAGCGCCCCTATGCATCTTTAAGCGTTATTCTGTGGGGGGGACCCTGATGGCCGCAGCTGTGCGACGGCAATCGTAAAACTGCTTATGTCCCCTTATTAATTTGTACTTTCAACTTACCCCACTGAACCCACGGAAATTTTTCTATCAAGCAACTTCCAGTGAATTTCTCCTGAGTGACGTTTCTACTAAACGCTGTCATCAGTCTCCCGCACCTCCATAAAATTTCCCTCAAGTAATTAGGGGGCGTAATGGCGGCCCGTAGGAAAGCAGCGGACTTAAAGCAATTTGCATTTAGCAAAGCAGCAGAAGAACCTGTGATTGCAAACCTGATCGCTCCCACCACAATCCAAGGACTTGGCAATGATGAGGAGGAGGTAGTGGGGAGGAGTACGGAAACCTTGGAGAACCCCTCGGAGGGTACCTCCCTTAACTTTCCTACAAGAGACGAGATGCGAGGCTGGTTTATTGAATTGCGGTCGGAAATGCGAAATCATAAAGCAGAAATCTTAGCTTGCATGGAAAATATGAAAGAAGACATCGCCTCGCTGGGTGGGCGTGTGGACGAACTGGATGGACGGGCGGATGGCCATAGCGAGCAGTTGGAGGCTATGGCCACACTAACAAAGCAACACGCTGCAGAACTCGAAGCACTGGGCGATAAGGTAGAAGATCTGGAAAACCGCTCTCGAAGGTCCAACATTCGCATTCGAGGAGTACCGGAAGAAGAGCGATATGCTGATAGTATGCAGACGGCGATTAATGTGTGCCAAGATCTTTGGAATAGCTTTGGCACCCCAACAGAGGAGTCCGGCGGTCTTCCTCGGGTGGACTTGGAGAGAGCACATCGAGCGTTGGGGCCCAAGCGAAACAATCAGCCTAGGGACATCATCATTAAATTTCTTCACTTTCAACAAAAAGAGCAGATTGTGAAATTGGCGCGAGCCCATCCGCAATGGAAGTGGAATAATCAGGATATTACCATCTATAACGACCTGGCGCCAGCTACATTGCAAAAGAGGTTCTTACTACGAGAGGCGACGTCAGTACTCCGCCGAGAAGAAATCCGCTACAGATGGGCTTTTCCCTTTGCGCTGATTTTCCAACATCAAGGCATCTCCTACAAGGTCAAAACCTTAGCAGAAGCTGCCGACTGCTTAACACAAGCTGGCATCCGATTCGATTTTGCTACAACTTCTCGCCCTGAGGCCCAGATGCCCTCCGATGCCGACCTGCGGTGGAGACGACAAGGTCCAGGACGGGGTCGACTGCGCAGGCAAGCAGCGGGTCCCAGGCACGTTATTTCCGAGAAGGGCTGAAGGAGCGAGCCCTTGTCCTACTCATGGACTACAGCTTAAATGAGACTATACTGCAAAATGGACTTCATATTTAGTCTAAATTTTCAAGGTTTCTTCATAATAGAATGTTTAGTACTGATGACTTTGGTTATTTTCTTAATGAGTTGGTAGATATGTTTCAGACTGGAGCATGTTGCGTTATCTTTTGTTATGTTTGGGTCAGTGAGGGTGGGGGAGGAGGGGATGGGATGGAGTTGAGTGTAGCCAGCGGTGTGCTTGAGGGCCCCCCCCCCAGGGGTTAGATTCGCTGAAACTGATGAGCGAATCCTTTTTGGTGAAGGCGTGGGGGGTGGGGGAGCTCCAAAATTTGCCTAATTTTTTTATAGTTGACAGGTCCCGCTTAACCTTTGTACACCAAAATGATGTGATGATGTATTCTGGTTACCCAGACAAAACCCAAGACATGTTTGACCTACTCCAAGACACTTCACATGCACTCATAGCGACAGTTGTTTTTCTGCTTGATAATGGTTAGAGTGATTTCAATTAATGTTAAAGGCTTAAATACTCCCAGAAAGCGTTTTCTCCTCCGCAGCGAGTTATTACATTATAAGGCAGATGTTGCATTCATTCAAGAAACCCATTTGAAGCATCAACATGAGCGACTGCTGCAGTTTAAAGAATTCCCACACTCCTTTTTGGCAGCTCGGGGATCAGATGCTAAATATACAGGAACGGGCATCTTGATTTCAAAACACTTGGTATTTGAGCATCTGTCACACGCTGCTGATCCGCAAGGGAGATACCTCATTTTAAATATCCAAATTGGTTCGACGAAACTTACACTCGTGTCGGTGTATGCCCCTACTAAAGATGCTGGGCCCTTTTGGAAAGACCTCCACAGAGCCGTGGCCGAGCATGCAACCGGACCAATTATTTTGGGAGGTGACCTTAATATCTCAATTCGGCCTGATCTGGATTCTTCTAAATCACATTCCCAGTCGCTGGGGTCTAGTAGAAGGGCAGTGCGAAATTTTATCACAGATTGGAATCTAGTAGATATTTGGCGGAGCCGTTACCCCAGGTCTCGATCATACACTTTTTATTCTGCACCTCACGATAGTTACTCACGCATAGACTATTTTCTGATTGATAAGCTACTGAGTAACCAGGTTGGGAGCTCAGAGATAGAGGCCATTACTTGGTCAGATCACGCCCCCATCACGATGGACCTGGACCTAGCGGATGGAGATTTGGGTAGTCGGTTCTGGATGTTAAATGAATCACTACTGCAGGACACAGCTTTTGCTCAGAGGCTGAATGATCAGCTGCAGGAATATTTTCATTTAAATTCTAGTGGGGAGGTATCACCTGTTACTATATGGGAATGCTCCAAAGCGGTGGCCAGAGGGATTCTGATCGCCAGGGCAACTGCATGCAAACGCCAGGAACAGGGGGAGCGTCTAGGTCTGCTTACCCAGATCTCAGCTCTATCCCAGGTCCATATGAAAACGCATTCTAAGCGTTGCTACCAGAAGATACTGGCTCTTAAAGATGAACTAGCTCAGTTAGATAATAAGCGGATCCTTTACGCTTTGGATTCATTACGACAAAAATTCTATGAAGGTGGCAACAAGGCAGGCCGCTATTTAGCATGCCAACTCCGGGCGAAGATCTCTCAACATACTATTCCTAAAATCAAAAACTCAACAGGAGAGATCCTTACCGCCTCGGCGGGAATTCGTAATACTTTTACTGAGTTCTTTCAGAGCCTGTATCAGTCTGATGGTTCCATTCAGTCAACAGATATAAATGCCTATTTGCACGAGTTACAGTTGCCAAGATTGACATTGGAGCAGCAACTGAGCCTGGACGCACCTATTCAGCCTACCGAAATTGAGGCAGTGATCCAATCTTTGAAGGCGGGTAAAGCCCCTGGGTTGGACGGGCTTTCTGGGGTATACTATAAAAAATGTGCATCCTCGGTGGTAGACCCTTTAGCCCGGTATTTTAATAACCTCCGGGAGGGGATAGGCATAGGGCCCCATAACAACACAGCTGGTATTACTGTTATTCCGAAACCTGGGCGAGATCCGACTCAGAGTGGCTCTTATAGACCCATATCATTAATCAATTTGGATCTTAAAATATTGGCACGCGTCCTGGCTCAGCGGCTTAATAGGTTTCTAGCGCAGTTAGTGCACACCGATCAAGTAGGATTTATACCACAGCGCATGGCGGCAGACAACCTCAGGAAAGTTATTGACCTCATATGGTGGGCCAAGAAAACCCAAATCCCAGCGGTACTTTTGTCATTAGATGCTGAAAAAGCCTTCGACTTAGTGCATTGGCCCTTCCTTTTTTCCACCCTACAACATATGGACTTTGGGCCTTTCTTTTTGCAATGGTTACATCAGTTATATAGCAATCCCGCGGCACGGGTTAAAGTAAATGGAGGGTACGGTGCGACCTTCCCTATCAGAAGGGGTACCAGACAGGGGTGCCCTCTGTCTCCTTTGCTCTTTGCATTGTATCTTGAACCCTTAGTTACCCGAATCCGAAACGCTAGGGATATCCAAGGAATCCGCTTGGGGCCGGAAGAATACAAGGCATCTTTGTTCGCGGATGATATTCTATTAACTCTAACTAACCCTGTATCATCCTTGGAGGGGGTTACTCGCGAACTTCAGGAATTCGGCAAAGTTGCGGGCCTAAAAGTGAATTTCTCAAAGTCTGAGCTCCTTAACGTGACCTTGAGCCCAGAAGAAAAGCAGAATATTCGCAGCCAGTTTCCGTATAAATGGGCAAACTCTCATATAAAGTATCTGGGGGTGTACTTAACAGCTAGGCTCACAGATCTGTTTCAGTTAAATTATACGCCGTTACTAGATACCTTAACGATAGACATGAGCCGATGGAACAGACGTACATTCTCCTGGTTGGGAAGAATAGCCATCACCAAAATGACAATATTGCCCAAATTTCTCTACTTGTTTTCTGTCCTCCCTGTGGGGATCGCTACGCCTCTGATTCGACGTTGGCAAAAATGGATATTTGATTTTATTTGGCGTAGGCGCCCTCCTCGAATAGCGCGCCAGGTTTTATATAGTCCTAGGTCACAGGGGGGCTTGGGGGTCCCTAATCTTTTACGGTACTATAGGGCAGCTCAATTACGGGCGGTACTGGATATACACCGTAATCTGGAAGTAAAGCAATGGGTGGCGATTGAACAAGCCCTGTTCGGTCCTATGGCTTTGAGGGCCCTTTTCTGGCAACCCAGAGGCTCATGGCGGTCTGTTGGGGACATCTCTTGGTCCCTACAGGTGACCCTGAACATTTGGAGGCAGAGTAGGCGGCAAGTAGTTGGGGACTACAAATACTTTTATCAAACTTCTCTCCTTTATAATAGATACATCACCCAGGTGGCGGCTTGGCGGAATGCGGGTCTCACTACAGTAGGCCAACTGATGTCCCAAGGGTCGCTCTTATCTATGCAGGGCCTAATGGATATTTCTCCCTTTCGGTCAAAAGACTTTTTGGCGTATGCTCAAGTAGATCATCTCATTCAGTCTTTACGCCGTGCCCAAGAATTACGACCCAGTCGCTCGCTGTTTGAGACATTGGTGCAAAATAGTGATCGACTAAAAGGTCCCATCTCTAAAATATATCATGCACTTTCGCCAGAGAGTCAGGCAGTTAGCACATTTGAGAAACAGTGGGCATTAGATCTGGGGGAACAATTACAACCGCAATTTTGGGAGGCCATATTATATTTTGCTAGGAAGTGTTCCATCTCCGCAGGATTACGTGAAAATTGTTATAAAATGATATACAGATGGTATCTCACCCCAGAAAAAGTCCACAAGATATATCCGAGTGCTGCAGACACCTGCTGGCGTAAATGTGGAAATAGAGGTACATATTTCCACATTTGGTGGGACTGTCCAACAATTCAAAGCTTTTGGGATCTTTTATTTGCCTGGCTGAGTGACCTGCTCCAGGAGCCTCTCCAGGCAACGGCCATGATGGCCTTGCTGCATGTGTTCCCAGATGCCCTTTCTAAACCTCAGCAGCGTTTTTGTTCTCATACCTTTATAGCCGCTCGCACATTGATAGCAGTTCGGTGGAAAACCGACCAGGTACCGAGGATAGCGGAGATCGTAGATAAATTACATTCATATTTTCGCCTGGCCTCTTTAACAGCTGCTAAATATGGGAGAATGGCCTCTTTTCGAGCATCTTGGAAACCATTTGTGGACTATATTTCTTGTCTGTAACTAGTGGTTAGACTACGAGTTTAGAGGTTTTTGGAGAATTGGGGGGGGGGAGTGGAGCCAAAGCACCATCTATAGGGGGTAGGAGTGTCTTTGGGGGAGTGAATAAGAATATGTCTTTTTTTTTTTTTTTCCTGGGGACTTCTGTTACAAACCGAATTGAGCTCCCCCACCTAGGTGGGGGTTGGGGAGGGAGGGGGGAATTGGGGATGTATTCTATACGCTGTATTCATACTGCTACTGTGATAATGTTGTTATATTGAAAGTTAATAAAAGTATTAATTTCAAAAAAAAAAAAAATATTTTTCTGAAAAAGGGGCAGTGTGGGCGTGGTCTGGGTGGGGCATGGGTGGGACATGGGCAGATCAGGTCTGAAGCATAAATTCAGTGCATAAATATTTACGCGCACAAACGTGCGCTGGAGTCCCCTACCACGTAAATTTACTTTTCCTATGTGAAATAAAAAAATAGGATAGTCAGCGGGTTTTTAAGAGAAGGGGCTAATAGGGTAAAAAGGAGGTGAGTTAGCTAGGGGGTTAGGAAGTCCTCTCCTTTACTGGGGCAAACTGGGAACAAACTGGGAAAAGAGGTAATTGCATCTGTGTGCGTATCCGTAACCCCCCACCCCACTCATTTATTTATTTATTATTCATTTAAAATCTTTTCTATACCGTCATTAAGTTATATACCATCACAACGGTTTACAGAAAGGCACATATAGAATTATGGGGATTGTATATATATTAATAGTATCTATAAAAGTGCCATTAAAGTCCAGTAACATAGTTTCATAATAAAGACTAGTTGATGAAAGTTATAAATATTGTCCTTTTTTTACATGTCTGTGCATAACTGTATATTTTACTAATGTTAATGCTGCAATAAAATAACAAAATCTCACATATTAAGTTAAGTGCTGTTTGCTGGTGTTCTGCTGTCTGTATTCATTACTCTCCTAAACTCCATTTTCTCTAACAAATGCTTGTTTAAAAAGCCAGGTTTTTAAACTCTTTTTAAAAAGTTTATAATTAGGGATGTGAATCGAGCTTCGGACGATTGAAAATATCGGACGATATTTTCAAAATCGTCAGAAATGGGGGCTCCCCCAAAACGATAGGAAAACCCCACGATATTGTTCGTGGGGGTTCTCATCGTTTTGGGGGAGGGCGGGAAAAATGGCACACAAAAATAACCCCTAAACCCACCCGACCCTTTAAAACTAATACCTTAGCTTCCCCCACCCTCCCGACCCCCCCCCCCAAAAACTTTGTACAGGTACCAGGTGGTCCAGTGGGGGTCCCTGGAGCTATCTCCCGCTCCCAGGCCGTCAGCTGCCACTAATCAAAATGGCGCCGATGGCCCTTTGCCCTTACCATGTGACTTTTGGCAAGTCTTTTGGGGGTCAGGAGGGTCCCCCAAGACTTGCCAAAAGCCCCTGGTGGTCCAGCGGGGGTCCGGGAGCGATCTCCTGCACTCGGGCCATCGGCTGCCAGTAATCAAAATGGCGCCGATAGCCTTTGCCCTTACTATGTTGGTTTCCCCCCATCATCTAGTTTAAAAGTTATTCTGTCTCTTTTTTAAAAGTTAGTGCCAGCTGTCTGGTTTCACCCTGGTAATGGTGAAGCCCATCTTTTCAAGAAAGGCCCCCCTTCCCCAAATTGGTGCCTAGTTCCTAACAAACCTAAATCCCTCTTTCCTCCACCATCGACTCATCCACGCATTGAGAATTTGGACCTCTGTCTGTCTCTAGGCTCTTGCACATGAAATGGGAAGCATTTCTGAGAATGCTACCCTGGAGGTTCTGAATTTCAACTTTCCTCTTAAAATCCTAAATTTGGCTTCCTAAACCTCTTTCCTGCACACATTATTGGTACCCATATGCACCAAAACAGTAGGCTTCTCTCCAGAACTTTCTAAAATTCTATGTAGATGACATGAGAGGTCTGTCACCTTCCTACCAGGCAGGCAAGTTATTAAGCAATCCTCACAGGCACTTGACATCCAGCTATCTACATTTCTAATGATCAACTCACCAACTACAATCTTTTTTTTTATAATCTTTTTTTATATACCGACGAACTTTGGGAACATCTCATCGGTTCACAGTAAACGAAATGCAGCAGACGAGCTTTACAGAGAACAATGAACAATCATTAAAAGGAAAACTAACTTAAAAGAGAACAAGCAAAAATATGGACATTATTTTAGAGAGAACTATAAACTAACTTAAAAGAGAACAAGCAAAAATATGGACGTTATTTTAGAGAGAACTATAAACCTGAGGAGCTCGTTTGCTGCATTTCGTTTACTGTGAACCGATGAGATGTTCCCAACGTTCGTCAGTATATAAAAGATTATAAATAAATAAATAAATACAATGGCCACCCTAACCCTTCCTTCCTTCACACTTGCCCCTGGTGACACATTCTCGTGTAAGAAGGTACTATTACTTTGAGGGCAGGTCCTAACTACAGAATTGCTTCCTGCTACACCAAGATTATTCTTTCCTTTCAGGTGACCTCTCCTTCCAAGGCAGCCACAGAGACTGCCAGAGTGAAGGTGGGACTACTACACTATGTACTTGAAGATCTCTTCTATATACCACTGTCTCTAGCCTCTAGAAATCAGAATGAGAATTAAGAGCTCTTTGCACTGAGTGCACATTCCAACCTCTCAACTGAAAGATAATCATACATGTGACACTCAGTGCAAAAGACTGGATAGCCCCCTTCCCTCTGCTGTACTAGTGTCTATATGCTAATTTTGTTGAGCCATTAGTGATTTAAAATTTCTAAGGGAGCAGCAATATGCAAACTCTAAAGTACTTTTAGTCAATTGATTTATTTTATATTTTTTTGTCACTGACCCTTAAGACACTTAATCTACTTTTAACTACCTGGTTACATATCTATTGACTCTTATTTTGAAATTTTTCCCTATTAATGTCTCAAATCTGCTGTAAATATCTAGAAGAGGTATTAAGTACCAAAGATTTCTAGGAAAAACAAAAGATTCATGTTAAATGCAAAAAAGAATTATTGTACCAAAGGAATTTAAAGGTGTTGTGATGCTTGTCTATTGGCACATATCTTCCAGTCCTCTGCTGCTGAAAAGAGAGCAAGGGCTATGGAAGCCAAAGTCTAGATGACTCATCATTAGTCTTGGATATTTTTTGTTGGTAATGTTATGGGAAGGCATTCTATGTGTAACCCTTTGCTGGGGGGTTTTGGTTCCCCTCAGGGCATAAAAGTATTTATAAGTTGGGGCTGTCCTTGCCATCGTTTCCTTCTTTCCTGAACTTCCCAGGGAGTGGGCTCTTTCTGTGGAGGAAGAGGAAAACGTCTGTGGCCCATGTGATGGAGAGTCCCTTCTAAGGTATGTGTATCTTTCTGGTGTGGTGATCTCTTCAAGGACTGACAGGCTGGACTGACCGGTTATTCAAATCATACTTACTGATCATTTCCAAAAGATCAATCACTGACCCACAAACACTCAACAAATGAAACTGTACAGTTGAACTATTTACACAGCGTCTCTGCTGGAATGCTAGTGTCCATCTCTCCAGCTCCTGGGATTGGCGCTTGCCACTGCCTATTCATCTGTACAACAGCCCAGTAGAGGGAGAAACCTAGTGGGGAGCCCCACGCCATGAAAAGATCCTACCTGAGTCCCAAGTTCAGTCTGAAGCCTCAGCTTGTGTCTTGATTCCTTTGGGATGGAGATCTGATGAGAGTCTCGCAAGGCTTGATGGTACCACCTTGAAGGACATCTCAGCGAGAGAAGCCAGATGTTCCAGTTCAGCTCACAGCTCTCTGTCTCCTTCACCAGGTTTTGTAGAGGAGTGGGACAAAAACCTCCCCACGAACAAAAAGGCGGGAAAACCAAAAGTCTCTGTCCAAAATATCTCACACTGGGTAGTAGGGGTGTGAATCGTGTGATCGATCATCTTAACGATCGATTTTGGCTGGGGGGGAAGGGAAATCTTATCGTCGTGTTTTTGTTTTTTAAAAAATCGTTAAAAATCGTAAATCAGGGGAGGGCGGGAAAACCGGCACACCAAAAAACCCTAAAACCCACCCCGAACCTTTAAAACAAATCCCCCACCCTCCCGAACCCCCCCAAAATGTTTTTAATTACCTGGGGTCCAGTGGGGGGGTCCCGATGCGATCTCCCTCTCTCTGGCCACGACTGCGTTGAGAGAAATGGCACCGGTGGCCCTTTGCCCTTATCATGTGACAGGGCAAAGGTAGCGCCGGTGCCATTTTGAAGATTGGCAATACGGCCCGCGTGCAGGAGGTCGCTCCTGGACCCCCGCTGGACTTTTGGCAAGTCTTGTGGGGGTCAGGAGGCCCCCCCAAGCTGGCCAAAAGTCCCTGGGGGTCCAGCAGGGGTCCGGGGGCGATCTCCTGGATGCGTGACGTCGGGAACCAGGAACCAAAATGGCGCCGGCGCTACCTTTGCCCTGTCACATGATAAGGGAAAAGGGCCACCGGCGCCATTTCTCTCAACGCAGCAGTGGCCAGAGAGAGGGAGATCGCGCCGGGACCCCCCCACTGGACCCCAGGTAATTTAAAACATTTTGGGGGGGTTCGGGAGGGTGGGGGATTTGTTTTAAAGGTTCGGGGTGGGTTTTAGGGGTTTTTTTGGTGTGCCGGTTTTCCAGCGCCCTATTTAACGATACAATACAAATGCCCCTGACGATAAATCGGGGGCATTTGTATTGTATCGTGCACTCTAACGATTTTGGACGATTTTAAAATTATCTGACGATAATTTTAATCGTTCAAAAATGATTCACATCCCTACTGGGTAGTGCTATCACTGGTCTTGCTTTCCCTATGGGATAGAAGGGGTTGCTCACAAGTCTCCAGTCCCTGCTCTCAGGATTAGAGGGGTTTGCTCCTTTCCCAAGGCACAGGGTGTTCTCCAGAATCATAAAAACTTATCAAAAGCTACTAAAACCTTTACTCTCTACAAAAAGGAGGCAGGCTCTCTCAGACAGGGAATGTACTGAGAAAGGATCTCCTCTAAATGCAACAAAAATACCAAGCTAGATTAGTGGGCCAGCTAAGCAGGGAAAAAAGAAAAAACAGCTCCTCACTCCTCAACCTCCAACTCAAATTGACCATACTCTGTACTTCTCTAACTCCACCTTATGCCCCTAGGATAGCCAATCAGAGTGAGCTCAATAGAGAGACTGAAGGAGAATGGAAAATCCCATGCTATTACTAGTCCAGATGGTGAGGGACCTAGGGCCATCTAGTGACAAACCAAAGGGTTGGTCACATATGTACTCTTTCTAGGGATGTGCATTAATTTGAAATGAATGGATGAAATGGGACAAATAAGCCCATTTTCATTTCTTTTCAAATGGACTGACAATGAGGTGAAAAATATGAAAATTGGGTTTTTTTAGATAAATGGTACATGATACTTGCGAAGACGTGCACTATTCGCTAAAAATTAAAAACACATAAATAAATAAACGACCTAAACATAGAAAATGAAAAAAATCTATGAAAAATGAATTAATGAACATAAAATGAAAACAATGAATGTGCACACTCCTGGCTCTTCCAGGCACAGAATGCTTTACAAACTGAATTTTCAGTAACTTTTGCAGAAATGCCTCAATAATTTCACTTTTTCATCACCTTCGATTCCCTACAAAATGCCCAAAATGTTCAGATTTGCTCTCTCACTCCTCTTAATTTGCATCTTCAAATTCACTTTTTAAAGTTCAGATATAATTTGTTTTGTTCTGTAGAATCTCCAACAAGGAAATTCTTTCCATAATTCATCCGCTCACTCCTGAAATACAGAGAACTGTGCAATAAGTGAAGCTACCTCTATTTTAAAGTTTTTAGTTACATCATAATTCTCTGTCATTACTAGGGATGTGAATCGGGCTTCAGACGATTGAAAATATCGGACGATATTTTCAAAATCATCAGAAATCGGGGGCTCCCCCAAAACGATAGGGTTCTCTTATCGTTTTGGGGGAGGGCGGGAAAAACGGCACACAAAATAACCCCTAAACCCACCCCGACCCTTTAAAACTAATCCCTTAGCTTCCCCCAACCTCCCAACCCCCCCAAAAAATGTTTTACAGGTACCTGGTGGTCCAGTGGGGGTCCCTGGATCGATCTCCCGCTCCCGGGCCGTCGGCTGCCACTAATCAAAATGGCGCCGATGGCCCTTTGCCCTTACCATGTGACAGGGTATCTGTGCCATTGGCCGGACCCTGTCACATGGTAGGAGCACTGGATGGCCCATCTTGTGCTCCTACCATGTGACAGGGGCTGATCAATGGCACCGGTAGCCCCTGTGACATAGTAAGGGCAAAGGCTATCGGCACCAATTTAAATACTGGCAGCCAACGGTCCGAGTGCAGGAGGTCACTCCCGGACTCCCGCCAGACTTTTGGCAAGTCTTGTGGGGGTCAGGAGGGTCCCCCAAGACTTGCCAAAAGCCCCTGGTGGTCCATCGGGGGTCCGGGAGCGATCTCCTGCACTCGGGTCATCGGCTGCCAGTAATCAAAATGGCGCCGATAGCCTTTGCCCTTACTATGTCACAGGGGCTACCGGTGCCATTGGTCTGGCCCTGTTAGAAAATTGTCCTTCTCACACCATCTAAAATTATATGTGTACTTTCACAATTCATATACTTTTAGACAGGTTAAATAGAGTTTTCCCCCTAGGGCAGTGGTTCTCAACTGGTGTGTCGCGACACACCAGTGTGTCGCCAAGCTCCGGCAGGTGTGTCGCGGCTCCCGGTGTTCCACTGCCCCGCTTGTGCTTCCCTTCTCACTAGGGGCGGGGCCGAAGAATGAAGAGACGCTGCGCGCCAACGCCAGCGGGGCCGAAGAATGAAGAGACGCTGCGCGCCAACGCCAGCGGGGCCGAAGAACGAAAAGACCTGCGCGCCGACGTCAGCGGGGCCGAAGAACGAAGAGACGCTGCGCGCCGCCGGCAGCTGAAGAGCAGAGAGACCTGTGCGTCACCAGCGGCGGGGCCGAAGAACGAAGAGACGCTGCACGCCAACGCCAGCGGGGCCGAAGAACGAAAAGACCTGCGCGCCGACGTCAGCGGGGCCGAAGAACGAAGAGACGCTGCGCGCCGCCGGCAGCTGAAGAGCAGAGAGACCTGTGCGTCACCAGCGGCGGGGCTGAAGAACGAAGAGACGCCAACGCCAACGCCAGTGGGGCCGAAGAACGAAAAGACCTGCGCGCCGACGTCAGCGGAGCCGAAGAACGAAGAGACGCTGCGCGCCGCCGGCAGCTGAAGAGCAGAGAGACCTGTGCGTCACCAGCGGCGGGGCCGAAGAACAAAGAGGTGCTGCGCGCCGCTGCCGGTGGCTGAAGAGCGCAGAGACCTGCACGTTGCCGGCGGCGGGGCCGAAGAACGAAGAGACACTGTGCGCCGCTGCCGGCGGCTGAAGAGCGGAGAGACCCTGCACACTGCGGGAGGCGGCTGGAGAGATGTTGCGTACCGCGGGAGGTCAGGCCAGAGGTGGCTGAGAAGTGGAGGCCAAACAATGAGAAGAGGCTCCATGTGAGCTTGTGTGCTTGTGGTAGAATGGGTGCCTGGGTGCATGAGTGAGAGCTCGTGTGTGTGTGTGTGTGGTAGAATGGGTGCCTGGGTGCATGAGTGAGAGCTTGTGTGCGTGTGTGTGTGGTAGAATGGGTGCCTGGGTGCATGAGTGAGAGCTTGTGTGTGTGTGGTAGAATGGGTGCCTGGGTGCATGAGTGAGAGCTTGTGTGCGTGTGTGTGTGTGGTAGAATGGGTGCCTGGGAGCATGAGTGAGAGCTTGTATGTGTGCGTGTGTGTGGTAGAATGGGTGACTGGGTGCATGAGTGAGAGCTTGTGTGCGTGTGTGTGTGTGGTAGAATGGGTGCCTGGGTGCATGAGTGAGAGCTTGTGTGTGTCTGTGATAGAATGGGTGCCTGGGTGCATGAGTGAGAGCTTGTGTGTGTGTGTGTGGTAGAATGGGTGCCTGGATGCATGAGTGAGAGCTTGTGTGTGTGTGTGTATGTGTGTGTGGTAGAATGGGTGCCTGGGTGCATCAGTAAGAGCTTGTGTGTGTGTGTGTTAGAATGGGTGCCTGGGTGCATGAGTGAGAGCTTGTGTGCCTGTGGTAGAATGGGTGCCTGGGTGCGTGAGTGAGAGCTTGTGTGTGTGTGGTAGAATGGGTGCATGAGTGACAGCTTGTGTGCCTGTTGTAGAATGGGTGCATGAGTGAGAGCTTGTGTGATTGTGTGTGGTAGAATGGGTCCCTGGGTGCATGAGTAAGAGCTTGTGTGTTTGTGTGTGTGTGTGTGTGTTAGAATGGGTGCCTGGGTGCATGAGTGAGAGCTTGTGTGCCTGTGGTAGAATGGGTGCCTGGGTGCGTGAGTGGGAGCTTTGTGTGTGTGTGTTATAATGCATGCCTGGGTGCATGAGTGGCAGCTTTATGTATGTGTGTGTTGGAATGCATGCCTGGGTGCGTGAGTGGCAGCTTTGTGTGTGTGTGTGTGTGTTAGAATGGGTGCCTGATTGCATGAGTGAGAGCTTGTGTGCCTGTGGTAGAATGGGTGCCTGAGTGGTGAGTGGCAGCTTTGTGTGTGTGTGTGTGTGTTGGAATGCATGCCTGGGTGCGTGAGTGGCAGCTTTGTGTGTGTGTGTGTGTTAGAATGCATGCCTGGTTGCATGAGTGGCAGTGTGTGTGTGTATGTGGTAGAATGGGTGCTTGGGTGCACGAGTGAGAGCTTGTGTGTGTGGTACAATGGGTGCATAAGTGGCAGTGTGTGTGGTTGTAAGTGACAGAGTATTTGTGTACTTGTATGTAAGTGACAGCATGTGTGTGATTGAGAGAGACTGGTCAGGGAGGTGACTGGTGTGTGTGTATGTGAGAGACAGAGACTGGTCAGGGAGGTGACTGGTGTGTGTGTGAGGAAGAGATACTAGTTAGGGATGTTACTAGTCTGAGTGAGATAGAGACTGGTTGTGACTGGTTGTGGGCCCTAAGGAAGAGGACTGTGAGGACAGAGCTTCAGCAGCCACTGCTGCTTCTGGTGAGTGCTATTGGCCTGCAAGGGAAAGGAGTAGGAGAGTTGCTGGAGAGGGTAAGTAAAGGCAGCTTTTTAAGTTTATTTTTCTTGATTGATTGCCATTTTAATTATTGGGTGTTATGTGATGTGTCTGCTGTTTTGAAATATTTTGATATTTAGACAATTTTTAATAATTTTTATGAGTTTTTAATTGTTGGATGTTATTCCGTTCATCAGCTGTTTTGTAACATTTATTAGTATAGTTTTACAATTATTTCTAAGTGGGTATCTATAGCAGCTTGGCTTGCTCTGTTTTCCCAATAGGAGGTGTATTAGTGTTTAGGGCCTGGTTAATTACTGTCTTTTCATAAGGAGGGGTATTGTGCTTGCCAGTAAAGAGAGTTTGCTTTGCTTTTACTGAGATGTCATCAGATCCAGAATATCTTTTTTTTGTATGGTGAGCCGTACGGGTAATGCCCTAGTTCTGCTCTGCACCCATTTTTGGGGGTCGACGTGGTTCCTGAGGATGCAGAATGTATATTTACATTTTGTCCCGTGATGGTCACATGTTCAGTGTGTCACGCATGTGAGAACCATCTGTCAGGTGTGTCCCAGCCGAAAAAAGGTTGAGAACCACTGCCCTAGGGTATGAGGGTTATATTGGGAGAGTAAACTACATTACTACTTTTGCATTTTGAAATGTGGGAGCTGTTTAATCCCGATCAACTGCTTGCAAATGTAAGCACACATTTAGTACCATTGAACTTATAGCTAAATTTCAAATTAAAATTATCCGATTTCGTTTGAAAATCAACTACAAGGTATTTGTGACCACACAGGTTACAAGATTGCCCTGCTAAGGCTTATGGAATCTGGATGAATCAGATACCAGAAGTTCTTGTATAGATTGTAAGTCAATCCAAGTGTTTGTTTTTGAGCCCATTCACTCTGGCCTCTATTCTGCTAAATTATTGGTTATATGAATACCTGGCTGCCTGAAGTTATTCATCTCATGGCACATTTCTCAACCTGTGACATGATATTTCTTTTCAGGACATCCCATAAGGACTACCATAGGAATTGCAGGTTTGGGTATAGTGAGCTGTGCTGCTGAGAAGGAGGTTGTGGGGTTTTCTGCATGCTTGAGCATCTGTGCACTGCACCGTAGTGAATTTCATGTTAATTCGGTATGCACTGATCTAACACGGCTAGTTTGTGTATTTAAGATGCACTAAAATAACATTAAATGAACACAAGTAGTACATGGAAGTCATAAGGCCTATGTACTACATTGATAGCATTGAAAAGACATCAATTTAGCATTGCTACACAACTTCAGTTCATTTTCAGTTGGCAGCAACTCAGCCACCAACAAGTTACAGCAAATTTATCATCCTTTGAAACCAAACATTTTTCTTTCAAATGTTGTTTGAAGGCATAATATTCTTAATCAAATTGAGCAAGACTGCCGATGAAGCAAATAAAAGTAATGATAAAAATAAATCTACATTTTGCCTGTCAGAAGACTGGAAACCATCTGTTAATCTGTAGGTGGTGAGGAAATAAGGAATGCTCATCAACATAGTAATGTGACAAAAATTGTTCCACTGCCCAGTCAAGCTTGCTGCCTGTGTAGAAAACAAAGTTTTATGTTGCATACACTATTCTGCATTACATATTATTAATCTAACTTTTATCACTAAAGAATTGTACATTTCATTTAAGTAGAATGATTTATTACAGCAATCACACAGGTACCTGGTGCCCAATCAATGCAAGCAGAATCATAAGTCAAATACAAACTGCTTTATTTCCCTACCAACCTTGCTGATTTTCCATAATGATTCTAGATAAAAAGACACCAATCTATAAGAAAAGGGACTCATCATCCAAAAGATTAAAGCTTAGGAATAAAGAATTCATCTCCGGATGCATGCAGAATAAAGAGTACAACTAAGGACTGTCAACATTATTATGTGCCAGTTTCGCTGGACCTATGTACATGAAACAGACATGGCAATCAGGCTGTCTCACTCACACATACACACATGCATAACAAATGGCCAGCATATAAGAAAGCACTTCCAGTCATACACATATTTGATTCAGAAGAACATTTCGTTTCTACTGCCTGGCTGTACAGAGTTCACCAGAATAGAACCCTGATGCAAACTGCTTATGTAGCCACCACATCACGCTGGCAACCCGTAGATCTCTGGCAACATAACCATGAGATAGGTGCCCTAGACACTGTCATGCATCCAAAAATATGTTGATTTTTTTCTTCTTTATGAAAACAAAAGTGAGATTAAAAACATGTCAGAGAACATATATTTTAATTAGATTCTATTTCACAGTAACCTTTGTTAATCCATTCATTGAATATAACTACAAATATGCAAAGATAGGATACATCTTCTAGACATATTGGGATAGATATTCAAATGCTACTTAGCCAGATAAGTAGGACTTATACGACTAAGTGGCAGAAGCTAAATATCAAGCTATGTTCAGCAGCCACCATTTAACCAGATAAATATTTATCCAGTTAAGTAGATAGCTGGATATCTTGGGGGTGGGCAACAGGCAGATCAAGGCGGGGAAACTTATCCGGTTATCATAACCAGGTAAGTGCCTCTACTCATCTTTATCCGGTTAGGTTAACCGAATAAGTTAGACTAGCTCAATAGCAGGTCTTACAGTATCCGGATATAACTTATCTGATTAACTAGCATTTATCCAATTCAGCAGCATAGTCGTACTGCTGAATATATCCCTTCTAAGTTAACCAGATAATTAATATCCAGATAACTAGATATTTTTGAATTTTTGCCCCATTATACATACATCATGTGTGCACAAATAGATATATTAATATTATTTATTTCTTTTTCGATTTATTTATTTAAAAGTTTTTATATACCGTCATTAAGGGCCTCATTTTCTAAAGTATCACATTTTCTAAAGTTTCGCAGGCGTTGTTCTCTTTATCTAAGGTCCAATAATAAAATACACAGAAAATCACTAAAAGGGTGTAAGGAGTACTGTTCTCACAGCACCGACTGGAAATAGGGAAAAACTATGGCTCTGCAGCTGTATCTTCTTGATCAGGAAAAAGTTTACATGATAACTTAGGCTTAAGAACCCTATACATGACAACAAGGGTAATCGAGCAGAGGAATTTAAAAGAGCCTGCTCCAATTTATACAACTGATACACACAATGGGATAATAGATTGTTATTGCAATGAAGGGTAGCCAGTATAAGAATTCCAGGATGTGGGATCAATTTATTTCTAGCTTTGCCTAGCTAAAATGCATTGGTCTTTGATCAAAATCAATGAGGACCATACAGGGTCGGTGCAAAGGGATTAGGTGCCCTAGGCACTTTCTACCTTGCGCCAGCCCCCCCCCCCCCCCCCCCCATCGTGCCGCTCCCCCTCTGGTCGTGCCATCACCACCAATATGGGGCATAAGCCAAGTGGGGCCATGAGAGTTCACATCACTCTTCACAGCACACATGGCTCGCGCCCAGGGGCGGCTCAAGACAATGTGCTGTGTGAGGCAGGGACTACATGCCACCCTCCCAAATTTAAATAAAATAAACCCCCTAAGTCTCAAGAAAACCCCTGATGGTCCAGTAGGGGGCCTGGAAGTGATCTGCCCCCCCCCCCCCCCAGGCCATCGGCTGCCACTAATCAAAATGGCGCCAGTGGCCTTTAGCCCCTACCATGTGATAGATGCTACAGCTATGTTCAGTGACTGCCACTTAGCCGGATAAGCCAAGGGAAGAAAGATGCCCCATTTCAACTGTGCCAGACCTATTTGTGGCTGGGACAGAATTGGCAAATCATTGGGGAATTTGCAACATAATTCATGAATCTTATTATAAAAAATTCAGCAAAAAGCTAGCATTGGCAGGTAGGCAGAGTTGTAGCAGCAAAACCCCTAAGATTGGCATATCAGAGGCATGGAAGGTAGGCATGGAAGGGATCACCCTTAGGTGGTATATCTGTGGCCTAGCAGATAGGCTGAGGGGATAATACCAAGACACCTAAGGTGATTTAAAAGATATGGTAGGTAGATAAAGTGGTAACAGCAAGACCCCTATGGTGGGACATCTGGGGAATAGCAGGTAGGCATATAGCAGCAAGACCCCTAGGGTGATATAAAGTGCATGAGATAGGCATAGCAGTAGCAGTTTAACTCCTATGGTGGTATAAAGGGCATGGCAGATAGGCAGAGTAATACGAGCAAGATCCCTAAAGTGATACATCTGGGCATGGCATGTAGTGATCTAGCAGCAAGACCCATACGGTGATCTATAAGAGGCATGGCAGGGAGGCAGAGTGGTATCAGCAATATATCTAAGGTGGTACATCTGGGGCATGGCGGGTAGGCATATAGGAGCAAAACCTCTAAGATGGAATATAAAGGGAATGGCATGTGACAGCAAGGCCTTCAAGATATTTTCAGTCATCTTGCCACTCACATGGAAATTCTGGGAACCCCAAAAAAAGTAGATAGATTTTCAAAAAGACCAGCTTTTTCAACAACTCTGGAGCTAGCCTTGAGAGATGAGGGCTCAGGATATCCCCTGTCATTGAGAAGACACTTTTACTAGACAGGAAAGATCACGATGAGCCACCTTGGCTAGGTCTAGCCAGATTGCTGACTAAGAACATAAGAACATAAGAAATTGCCATACTGGGTCAGACCAAGGGCCCATCATGCCCAGCACCCTGTTTCCAACAGTGGCCAATCCAGGTTACAAGTACCTGGCAAGTAAACAAACACTAAAGTAGATCCCATGTTACTGATGCCAGTAATAGGATTGGCTATTCTCTAAGTCAGCTTGATAAATAGCAGTTAATGGACTTCTCCTCCAAGAACTTATCCAACCTTTTTTAAAGCCAGCTACTCTAACTGTACTAACCACATCCCCTGGCAACAAATTCCAGAGCTTAATTGTGCGTTGAGTGAAAAATAATTTTCTTCAATTAGTTTTAAATGTGCTACTTGCTAACTTCATAGAATGCCCTAGGGATGTGCAGAGGGACGGCATATGTTGCATTTGTAATTCATATTCGGGGGGGGGGGGGGGCAGATACGTTGCATTCAGCAAGGGGGGCCCCCGATACATTCATGCGTTAATTCTTATTCATTTCCCGGCTAAAATTGAATTAACTACAACCCCCCACCCTCCTGACCCCCCCCCTCAAGACTTACCAAAACACCCTGGTGGTCCAGCAGGGGATTTTGGCAACTATTGTAGGGGTCAGGAGGGTCCCCCAAGACTTGCCAAAAGTCCCTGGTGGTCCAGCGGGATCTGGGAGCGATCTCCTACACTCAGGCCGTGTTGTGTCCGTCGGTGTCCAACGCTCTCTCTCCGCCCTCCTTACCTCTCTGGCCTCCTTCTCTGTCCGCCGGAAGACTGGCTGCAGCGGCGTTCTCCTGCCACTTGTTCTTGGGCGTTCCCAGACCTGCTCGACGCTGCAACTGCCATGTTTCCTAGAGGCCTAGGGTTGCGCTTGAGGGGCATGATCCCGATTGAAGTACCGGCATTGGCGCGAACCTCAGGGGGCGTCCCCCGAAGATGACGTCACCCGCGATGGATATTTAAGGTCTTGGAATTTGCTAACACATTGAGTTAGCAAGGGTTTCGCTACCTAAGCTACTCTGCCTCCTCGGACTTACCAGAGGTACCCGCTCCTCGGGGGCCTCGTGCTCTCCTTGTTTTTTCAGGTGACAGTCTGGAACCGGTACTTGCTCCTCAAGGGCCCTGATCCCCGACTTGCTTCGTATACTCCTCTGCCTGGAAGTCTTCACTACCAACTGTATCAGCTACATCAGTGGGTTACCATCATTCTCTCTGAGCTGTCCCTGGAACCAGGTACTCACTCCTCAAGGGCCTATACTTTCCAGCTCCTGGGCTTCTTTGGGACATTGTGTTAATGTTACCATCTGCATATCCTGCCTACTCACTATATCTCAGTCTCTCTTCAGCTCAGCCTCCAGAGATTGCTGTTCCAGTATCTGAGGGACTACAGCCCTGCCGGGCTTACCAGCTCATACTGGTGGTTCAGTATACTGGTGGTTCAGTATACTGTCTAATAAAAGAACTAGTGTGTGTTTGTCTCCTAACTCTGAGCCTGACCGGTGGTCCCTCTCGGAATCATCCCCCGGGGCGTGGTCATCTGTCACTGGTCCAAGGATCCACCCTCAAATCTCATATATAACTACAGATCCCGAACAGATTGCTAACTACTATCTGATTGCTCCTCCCATCAGGCATCAGATCAATAACAGAATAACAGGCCGCTGGCTGCCAGTAATCAAAATGGCGCCGATAGCCTTTGCCCTCACTATGTCACAGGGGCTACCGGTGCCATTGGTCAGCCCCTGTCACATGGTAGGGCAAAGGTAGCACCGGCGCCATTTTGAATATTGGCAATACGGCCCGCGTGCAGGAGGTCGCTCCCGGACCCCCGCTGGACTTTTGGCAAGTCTTGTGGGGGTCAGGAGGCCCCCCCCAAGCTAGCCAAAAGTCCCTGGGGGTCCAGCGGGGGTCCGGGAGCGATCTCCTGCACTCGTGACATCGGGTGCCAGGAACCAAAATGGCGCCGGCGCTACCTTTGCCCTGTCACGTGATAAGGGCAAAGGGCCACCGGCGCCATTTCTATTAACGCAGCCATGGCCAGAGAGCAGGAGATCGCGCCGGCCCCCCCCCCCACTGGACCCCAGGTAATTTAAAACATTTGGGGGGGGGGTTCGGGAGGGTGGGGGATTTGTTTTAAAGGGTCGGGGTGGGGTTTTAGGGTTGTTTTGGTGTGCCGGTTTTCCCGCCCTCCCCCTCCCCCGATAAAACGATTTTTTAACCAAAAAACCATGACGATCAGATTCCCCCCCCCCCTCAGCCAAAATCGATCGTTAAGATGATCGATCACACGATTCACATCCCTATTAACAATTGTGCTACTATGATGGGAATGTATTTATCCAAAAGGCATCTATATTCCACTTTATCCAGTTTTGGTCCATAACAGACTACAACAAAACATACATAATTATAGATGACAAATGACATAAAAATAAAGAAAAACAACCCAAAAACAAAAATTTAATTTTTCCTAAAAACAAATAATAACAGAATGACTTATAAATGATAAAAGAAAAAAAAAATCAAAGTTATGTATGTTCTCCTCTGCTTCATTTCACAGATCCCAATACATAGGTCCTGAACTCTCACATAGCTGCCTCTGAAGAAGAGGTTCAGGATATTCCCTCAGTATAGTTATTTATTTATTTTATTGTATATACAGCATTTAGATGCTGCCTATGCCAAAGCCCTAGGCGTTATATAATAAACACATACTGCACATTAAAAAAGATACACAGAAAACAAACATGATACCATCGACCAATGCCAGCTCTGTACAGACCTAAACATGCTACCAATTCAAACAGAATTAATCATCAATACTTTTAACTGAACAGAAGAAAACCCCAAACTGTCTTCCTATATATATGGCAGAGATGTAGACCCAGCTATTATGGTAGAATTGAATAAACTAGAGCACAGGTGGAAAACTCCGGTCCTCAAAGGCCACAAATAGGCCAGGTTTTCAGGATATCCACAATGAATATACATGAGATAGATTTGCATGCTCTGCCTCCAATGTATGCAAAACTATCTCATGCATATTCATTGCAGTTATCCTGAAAACCTGGCCTGTTTGTGGCCTTCGAGGACTGGAGTTCACCACCCCTGAACTAGAGTGACTGCATGAGCCCCAGTTGGAGCCAGAGCTGAAAACAAAGGGAAGGGAAACCACAGCCTAAGCTAGATGCAAAGCTGCAGCTCATGCTGGTAGAACAGGAAAGTTATATAAGTTTAGTGTGGCATGGGATCCTGTCTATGAGAAGCCAACTATTCTATCTGCATCACCTATGTCACATGAAGGGCACCATTTCAAATTTGACAGTGGACATGATACAGAGCTTCAACCAAATGCCATCAGCCACCCAGGAATTCAACATTGCCCTCCTTCAGGACATTCAGGCCATCTACCAGATTCCAAAATCACCCTTTCTACCTCCATCATCATCATTTGCCCACAGAGCAAGCCTCAATGTGAAATCAGAACTCACAGTGGAAAGTGGGTGGGAGGGAGGGACTACAGAATAACAGGGATACCTAAGAAGAAGAAGCCAGCATGAGCATCTCTGTAAAGTTAAAGCATGAGTAGATTCCATTTAGGACAACTGCCTTATCTGCAGAACCATATCTGAAGAGTATGTCCAAAGGTTCAATGCCAGCATGCAGAGCCCTGTCTGAAAAGCTTTCCTGACCCTTGAGCATCTTCCAATGTGAAGATGGAGAGGATTAACTTTCCTTTTTGAGGAAAAACCTTACTGTTCCACCATGAGGGGACAGTTGACATCTTCCATTAGAGACATAGGCATGGTAGATTTTTCTTTTTATTGGAAATATCTGTCACAATGACTCCTTGGTCTACACTGAATTTTGGTGAAAGGGGTTCTTCTGATGATCTGTAGCTTCATATATATGAGAGAGAGAGAACGAGAGAGAACCTCTAGGGATGACACCATAGTAAGCAGCTATTTATGATACAATAGGAGTCCCACCTAGTAACTCGAGGTGAGGTTTAGGTAGTACTGGAGGGGGTTAGGGGCCACTTTGACATGTAGAGTGAGATGTAGAATGGAACAGTACACTCTTGTGAAGATTTAATAACCTTCAGAGTAAGGAAACCCACACAATGATGAGATTTGTACAACGTTGTCTCAACCTAGCTTGATGTTACTCAGGTAGAGAGTCCATCAAGCTAGGTTGAGAGACCGTTGTACAAATCTCATCTTTGTGTGAGTTTCTCACTCCGAAGGAGATCAAATCTTCACAAGCGTGTTATGTTATGTTCATACGTCTCACTCTGCATGTCAAAGTGGCCCCAAACCCCTACACTACTACCTAAACCTCACCTCGAGTTATTAGGTGGGCCTCCTATACAGATATAATTAGCTAACTACTATATGGTCCTTATAGATAGTCTGTGTCTCTCTCTCTCTCTCTCTCTCTCTCTCTCTCTCTCTCTCTCTCTCTCTCTCTCTCTCTCTCTCCTGCTCTCTCTCTCTCTCTCTCTCCTCTCTTCTCTCTCTCTCTCTCTCCCCTCTCTTCTCTCTCTCTCTCTCTCTC